>NC_135232.1:587394715-588594715 GCF_051348905.1 Ranitomeya variabilis | reverse complement strand
AGAAGACTGACCAAATCATTTTGGTGGGCATTAGTGGTGTCGAATATAGGTAGCCACGATTTGATTCGTTCGCTCAGCTTGACCATTGGTTTGAGGATGGTAGGCAGACGAAAAATCTAGAGACACCTTCAAGAGTTTGCATAACGCCCTCCAAAAGCGTGACGTAAATTGTACTCCTCTGTCAGACACAATGTGTTGAGGAAAACCGTGGAGTTTGAGGGTAGACCAGGCAGAGAGACAAAATGAGCCATTTTAGAGAACCGGTCTACTACTGTAAGGATGACTGTACAGCCTGAGGAACTCGGTAGATCGGTAGTAAAGTCCATGGCGATATGCTGCCATGGGGCAGAAGGCACAGGAAGAGGAAGTAGGACTCCACGAGGTAACTGTCTTGGCACTTTGTTCTTGGCACGGGAAGGACAAGAAGCGACAAACTCTTCGACATCTTGACGTAACGTTGACCACCAATAGTAGCGGGTGATGAGAAGGAAAGTCTTCTTAATCCCTGCATGGCCTGCCAATTTCGAAGAATGTCCCCAGCGAAGCACCCTCTCTCTGTCACCCTCTGCCACAAAGGTTTTGCCCAGAGGCAGACGGATCAACCTTAAAGGGGCCACAGTGACGATCTTGGATGGATCCAAGATATGTGCTGGTTCTTCGCCGATATCCTCCGGCTGGGAGAGCCTAGACAGTGCGTCTGCTTTAACATTCTTGGCGCCTGGCCGGAAACGAAGCTCGAAGTCGAAACGGGCAAAAAACAAGGACCATCGGGCCCAATTTGTATGGTCAGGGAAAATTACAAATGGATGCACGGCTCCCTCCAGTAGATAAGTCCATTCTTCTAGTGCCAGTTTTATGGCCAAGAGTTCTCGATCTCCGATGGTATAATTGCGTTCTTATGCAGAAAACACTTTAGAAAAGAATCCACAAGGAACCATCCGACCCACAGAGGACCTTTGGGAGAGCACCGCTCCGGCACCCGTGGAAGAGGTATCAACCTCGAGAACAAATGGCTTGTTAATCTCAGGATGGTGCAATACAGGAGAGGAGAAAAAAGACTGTTCCAGGAGTGCAAAGGCATTCTCGGCCTCCGGGGTCCAAATCCTCGGGTTGGCACCTTTATGAGTGAGGGATGAAAGAGGCTGAATCACAGAGGAGAAATGAGATATGAACTGCCTGTAGTAATTAGCGAATCCAAGAAACCGCTGGATGGCTTTTACTCCATAGGGTCGCGGCCAATTGAGAATGGCATTCACTTTCTCAGGATCCATCTTAAGTCCAGAATCCGAGATGATGTATCCTAGAAAGGGCAGAGAAGTTTGCTCGAAGAGACATTTCTCATACTTAGCATAAAGACGATTTTCTCTCAAACGTTGCAGAAACGTACGAACACTTCTTCTGTGGGTCGGTAAATCCGCCGAATAAACTAAGATGTCATCTAGATACACCACAACATTGGAGTAGAGAAGGTCTCGGAAAATGTCATTGACGAATTCCTGGAAGACTGTGGGAGCATTGCAAAGGCCGAACTGCATGACCAAGTATTCATAATGACTGTCCCGGATGTTAAAGGCGGTCTTCCATTCATCTCCAGCGCGAATACGGACAAGATTGTAAGCACCCCGTAGATCTAGCTTACTGAAGATTCGTGCCCCTCTAAGCCGATCAAAGAGCTCCGGAATGAGAGGTAGAGGGTACTTGTTATTGACTGATGTTATTCAGACCTCTGTAGTCTATGTGGAGCGCCCCCACTGCCGCAGGGCCGAGGGGTACCCAGTACCGGGCCTCCGAGTCTCTGTTCAGGGGGAGGGGTTGTCACGGTGGCTAGGCCCGGTCCGTGGCCCTGCCTGTCAGGGGGATGTCCGGTGAAAGTGTGGATGATGATGGTGTAGTTGTGATATGCCGGTCGCAGTAAATAACGAGGATACCAGGTTGCAGTCTCTTTACCTCTTTACTGAAGATCTCTGGGTCCTCAATCCGGAATACGGTTAACCAGGCTGCGCAAGGCCGGCCGGTCCAATGGCACCTCCAGAGTTCTCTTTACAGGTGGAAATCGGTGCCTTCCTGCTAGCGCTATGTGTTGTGGTCCTTCCCTGCTGTGCTTACGGAAAGTCCCCACAACTGTTGTGTCCGTTTCTTAAGTTCCCTCACAACTCGATTAGATGATGTTCTGCTAATCTTCCGTCCCTCCCTGATGTTACGGTTAGGACGGCACCCGTATGACGGGTAGGCTCGGAGCTCTTCCGGGACCCTAGAGTCGCCCCTCTCCCCTATGTCTTCGTAGGTGATTTAGGTGAGACAGCCCGCCTATGACTGACTGTCCTGCCGTTGGTTTGAAGTATTGCTTGAAGCTAGATTTATAAATACTTCCTCGGCGTTCCGGCCGCCGGTTGTGCGCCTCAGTAGAATGTTGCCTCAGTCTCACAGCACGACTCCTGTTGTGGATTCTGTTTTTGGGCTCCCTCTGGTGGTTACAGCTGGTACTGGGTGACTTTGGTGGGTTGCGGTCTCTGGTTTCCACCTGTCCATCAGAGGCTGGGTGTTTCCTATTTAACCTGGCTTTCCTGTTATTCCCTTGCCGGCTATCAATGTATCAGTGTGTCTCTGTTACCTTTGCTACCTGCTTTTTTTTTTTCCCTCAGAGTTTTGCTGCCTAGCCCTTAATTGCTGTCTAGCTGCTTCTTACCTCCTCTTAACCCTTGAACGGCTCTGACCTTAGCTGTTTAACATGGATGTCCAGAGTTTGGCTTCCAGCCTGAATAATCTTGCTGCAAAAGTTCAAAACATACAGGATTTTGTTGTTCACACTCCTATGTCTAAACCTAGAATTCCTATTCCAGAGTTTTTTTCTGGAGATAGATCTACCTTCCTGAATTTCAGGAACAATTGCAAATTGTTTCTTTCTTTGGAATCTCGCTCCTCTGGAGACCATGCTCAGCAGGTCAAGATTGTAATATCTTTCCTGCGGGGCGACCCTCAGAATTGGGCATTTGCATTGGCACCAGGGGATCCTGCATTGCTCAGTGTGGATGCGTTTTTTCTGGCACTGGGATTGCTCTATGAGGAACCTAACCTGGAGATTCAGGCTGAAAAGGCTTTATTAGCCCTCTCTCAGGGGCATGATGAAGCGGAAGTATATTGTCAAAAATTTCGGAAGTGGTCGGTGCTTACTCAGTGGAATGAGTGCACCCTGGCTGCAAACTTCAGAGATGGTCTTTCTGAGGCCATTAAGGATATTATGGTGGGGTTCCCTGCGCCTACAGGTCTGAATGAGTCTATGGCTATGGCCATTCAGATTGATCGGCGTTTACGGGAGCGCAAACCTGTGCACCAGTTGGCGGTGTCTTCTGAACAGGCACCTGAGACTATGCAATGTGATAGAATTCAGTCCAGAAGTGAACGGCAAAATTATAGGCGGAAAAATGGATTGTGTTTTTATTGTGGTGATTCAGCTCATGTTATATCAGCATGCTCTAAACGCACAAAAAAGGTTGATAAATCTTTTGCCATTAGTACTCTGCAGTCTAAGTTCATTTTGTCTGTAACTCTGATTTGTTCACTGTCATCCATTTCCGTCGATGCCTATGTGGATTCGGGCGCTGCCCTGAGTCTTATGGATTGGTCATTTGCCAAACGCTGCGGTTTTAGTCTGGAGCCTCTGGAAATTCCTATTCCTTTGAAGGGAATTGACTCTACACCATTGGCTATGAATAAACCGCAGTACTGGACACAAGTGACCATGCGCATGACTCCCGTTCATCAGGAGGTGATTCGCTTCCTTGTACTGTATAATTTACATGATGTACTAGTGCTTGGTCTGCCATGGTTACAAACTCATAATCCAGTCCTGGATTGGAAAACAATGTCTGTGTTAAGCTGGGGATGTCAGGGGGTTCATGATGATGCACCTCTGATTTCAATCGCTTCATCTACTCCTTCTGAGGTCCCTGCGTTTTTGTCTGACTATCGGGATGTTTTTGAGGAGCCTAAGCTCAATTCGCTCCCTCCTCATAGGGATTGTGACTGTGCTAAAGAATTAACTCCTGGCAGTAAGTTCCCTAAGGGTCGTTTATTTAATCTGTCAGTGCCAGAGCATACTGCTATGCGGAATTATATTAAGGAGTCCTTGGAAAAGGGACATATTCGTCCATCTTCGTCCCCTCTGGGAGCAGGTCTTTTTTTCGTGGCAAAAAAAGATGGTTCCCTGAGGCCTTGTATAGATTATCGCCTTCTGAATAAGATTACAGTCAAATATCAGTATCCATTGCCATTATTGACTGATTTGTTTGCTCGCATTAAGGGGGCTAGGTGGTTCACTAAGATAGATCTTCGCGGTGCGTATAATCTTGTGCAGATAAAGCAGGGTGATGAGTGGAAAACCGCATTTAATACGCCTGAGGGCCATTTTGAGTATTTGGTAATGCCTTTTGGACTTTCTAATGCTCCTTCAGTCTTTCAGTCCTTTATGCACAATATTTTCCGTGAATATCTGGATAAGTTTATGATTGTGTATTTGGATGATATTTTGGTGTTTTCTGATGACTGGGAGTCTCATGTTCTACAGGTCAGGAAGGTGTTTCAAGTCCTGTGGGTCAATTCTCTGTTTGTGAAGGGCTCAAAATGTCTCTTCGGAGTCCAGAAGATTTCTTTTTTGGGGTACATTTTTTCTCCTTCTACTATTGAGATGGATCCCATCAAGGTTCAGGCGATTTGTGACTGGACACAACCTACATCTGTTAAGAGTCTTCAGAAGTTCTTGGGTTTTGCTAATTTTTATCGTCGGTTCATTACTAATTTTTCCAGTGTTGTTAAACCTTTGACTGATTTGACTAAAAAGGGTGCTGATGTTGCTAATTGGTCTCCTACGGCTGTGGAGGCCTTTCAGGAACTTAAGCGCCGGTTTTCTTCTGCTCCTGTGTTATGTCAACCAGATGTTTCACTTCCTTTTCAGGTTGAGGTTGATGCTTCCGAGATTGGAGCGGGGGCGGTTTTGTCACAGAGAAGTTCCGATGGCTCGGTGATGAAGCCATGTGCGTTCTTTTCTAGAAAATTCTCGCCCGCCGAGCGTAATTATGATGTGGGTAATCGGGAGCTTTTGGCCATGAAGTGGGCATTTGAGGAGTGGCGTCATTGGCTTGACGGTGCTAGACATCGTGTGGTGGTCTTGACTGATCACAAAAATCTGATTTACCTTGAGTCTGCCAGGCGTCTGAATCCTAGACAGGCTCGTTGGTCGTTGTTTTTTTCTCGTTTCAATTTTGTGGTTTCATACCTGCCAGGTTCAAAGAATGTGAAGGCAGATGCTCTTTCCAGGAGTTTTGTGCCTGACTCTCCTGGAGACTCTGGGCCTACTGGTATCCTTAGGGATGGGGTAATATTGTCCGCCGTCTCCCCAGACTTGCGACGTGCATTGCAGGAGTTTCAGGCGGATAAACCTGATCGTTGTCCACCAGAAAGACTGTTTGTTCCGGATGATTGGACCAGTAGAGTCATCTCCAAGGTCCATTCTTCTGTGTTGGCTGGTCATCCTGGAATATTTGGTACTAGAGACTTGGTGGCCAGGTCTTTTTGGTGGCCTTCCTTGTCAAGGGATGTGCGCACCTTTGTGCAGTCTTGTGAAGTGTGTGCTCGGGCTAAGCCTTGCTGTTCTCGGGCCAGTGGGTGGTTGTTATCCTTGCCTATCCCGAAGAGGCCTTGGACGCACATTTCCATGGATTTTATTTCAGATCTCCCTGTCTCACAGAAAATGTCCGTTATCTGGGTTGTGTGTGACCGCTTTTCTAAGATGGTTCATTTGGTACCCTTGCCTAAGTTGCCTTCCTCCTCTGAGTTGGTCCCTTTATTTTTTCAGAACGTGGTTCGTTTGCATGGGATTCCGGAGAATATCGTTTCTGACAGGGGATCCCAGTTTGTGTCTAGATTTTGGCGGACGTTTTGTGCTAAGATGGGCATTGATTTGTCTTTCTCGTCTGCATTCCATCCTCAGATGAATGGCCAGACGGAGCGAACTAATCAGACCTTGGAAACTTATTTAAGGTGTTTTGTTTCTGCTGATCAAGATGACTGGGTTGCCTTTTTGCCACTGGCCGAATTTGCCCTTAATAATCGGGCTAGTTCTGCTACTTTGGTTTCTCCTTTCTTTTGTAATTCGGGGTTTCATCCTCGTTTTTCCTCTGGTCAGGTGGAGCCTTCGGATTGTCCTGGAGTGGACGTGGTGGTGGACAGGCTACATCAGATTTGGAATCAGGTGGTGGACAATTTGAAGTTGTCTCAGGAGAAGACTCAGCAGTTTGCTAATCGCCGTCGCCGCGTGGGTCCCCGACTTCTTGTTGGGGACTTGGTGTGGTTGTCTTCTCGTTTTGTCCCTATGAAGGTCTCTTCTCCTAAGTTCAAGCCTCGGTTCATCGGTCCTTATAAGATCTTGGAGATTCTTAACCCTGTATCTTTTCGTTTGGATCTCCCAGCATCGTTTGTTATTCATAATGTGTTCCATCGGTCGTTATTGCGGAGGTATGAGGTGCCCGTTGTTCCTTCAGTTGAGCCTCCTGCTCCGGTGCTGGTGGAGGGAGAATTGGAGTATGTTGTTGAGAAGATCTTGGATTCTCGTGTTTCCAGATGTAAACTCCAGTATTTGGTTAAGTGGAAGGGTTATGGTCAGGAGGATAATTCCTGGGTGGTCACCTCTGATGTTCATGCGACTGATTTGGTCCGCGCCTTCCATAGAGCTCATCCTGATCGCCCTGGGGGTTCTCGTGAGGGTTCGGTGACCCCTCCTCAAGGGGGGGGTACTGTTGTGGATTCTGTTTTTGGGCTCCCTCTGGTGGTTACAGCTGGTACTGGGTGACTTTGGTGGGTTGCGGTCTCTGGTTTCCACCTGTCCATCAGAGGCTGGGTGTTTCCTATTTAACCTGGCTTTCCTGTCATTCCCTTGCCGGCTATCAATGTATCAGTGTGTCTCTGTTACCTTTGCTACCTGCTCCTAGGCCTTCAAGACAAGCTAAGTCTGGATTTCCCTGTTTCATGTTTGCTTTCATGTTTTTAGTCCAGCTTGCAGATATGTAATTCTCTGCTGCTGGTTGCTCTAGTGGGCTGAAATTACCACTCATGTACCATGAGTTGGCACATGAGTTCAAGTAATTTCAGGATGGTATTTTGAAGGGTTTTAAGCTGACCGCGCAGTTCACCTTTTGTATCCTCTGCTATCTAGCTTAAGCGGGCCTCATTTTGCTGAATCTGTTTTCATAACTACGTTTGTGCCTTCCTCTTATTTCACCGTCATTATATGTGGGGGGCTGCTATTTCTGTGGGAATATTTCTCTGGAGGCAAGATAGGTCTGTGATTCTTCTGATAGGGGTAGCTAGATCTCCGGCTGGCGCGAGACGTCTAGAGTCCCCCCAGGAACGTTCCCCGGCTGCTGTTAGTTGAGTGTTGAGGTTCAGGATCGCGGTCAGCTCAGGTTCCATCACCCTAGAGCTCGTCCTGTTTTTGCCCGTGTTATGTGTTTAATTCCCTGCCATTGGGAACATGACAGACTCCTACTGGTGTTCTCCTTGTTGCTTTGATCTCGTTTCTCACTCAGCACAATCTATCTCGCTTCTAATCCTTCCTTGGGCACCGCCGCTATGCTGAGCAGGCACGGTCCCGTGACGTTCTCTCAAGTTGCCAGGCCTCTGTCAGGATCCCACCCCTGACAGGGGCCCTACCGAATCTTCCCCCACAACACCCTCTGCCACAAGGTGTTGCCTGGTTCCAACCCAGTCAGCTTTCTTCCTAACTTCCTGCCTGACCCCCAGTTTTACCAGTATGTGAGGAGTGGCCTAATGAATAGAACCCTTAGCTCCCCCTGGAGGCCCCGCTGTGAAATGTATTGGTGTCTGTGATACCTGGTCAGATGAACTCCTTCAGTGCCATCGGACGTACCATAGCCCCCCTTAGTGGCGGAGCCACAGTACTGCAACGACCAGGACTCTGGGGCGCTGCACTCCCCCCCGGTTAAATCCAGTACTCCTGGACTGGGAAGAAAACAACAATACAGGTTAGCAAAAAGACATACAATTTTGAAAATGCAATAACAATAAGTAAGCTTGAACAGAGCTTCCCTTTATGGGAGGTGAGGACACTTGAACGTTACAAACATGGTTAAACATTATAAATTACAGGCTATAAACAACTCCTGTTACCCAACCGGGTATTCTACTCAGTGCAAACTTTTGAATAATAAGTTAGCATTGTCCTTAAGGACGTACACTTCCTATCCACTAAAGACTTTACTTATAAAACATTATGAAACTGACTTCTTCTTCAAGGGCGTACAGACTAAACCCACTAAAGAATTATTCTGAACATTATAATATTAATTAACTCTTTCTCTTTCATTCTCCTTCGTTGAATCTGCAGGACCACCTGTCCTAACTGCTCCAGGCCTGCTGCCTCTCCTTTCTTTACAGGACCGCCCCTTTCAGCCCGGGCCTACTGCCTTTTCAACTACTATACACAGTATAGAACATAACATTTACTTTCAGTTTGAAATTACCGAGCCATCCCTACATGGCTCCTAAGAGGACTCACTGACTAACCCGTACGGGTTCACTTTCTGTCCTCATTTTCTATCAACGTTATCAAACATTTCTTACAATCAACTAGTTGGATACATATAACTTTTACATGTAAGCATCATTATCACTTTCTTTTTTTTTTTTTGTCAAGACATTATTGCTATCTATCTGTCTTAAAGCAATATCATTCTTTAAGTGCAACAAGTGAACATCCCCTTTAAGAGGGGACCAAGTCTTTATGAGGTAGCACATCTTCTCAAGCTACCAGTCCGTACTCAGCAAAGGCTCCGGTGCGGTATCTTCACAAAGAGTCCTTCTTTAAGTAAAACCAGTAGGGAGCACCTTTAAGAAGGTGCAAACTATTTACAAGCAGTTTGTATCATGCACTGTTCATGATTGCGGCAGTTCTTGATAACAAAGAAGAAAATAGAAAATAACCAAAAAGCAGTAGGGATCCCGGGTCAACAAAGGGATCCCTTTAAGAGTTAACCCTAAACGGGTTTAGCAGCAAAACAGTAGAACAGTAACTATTTACATTTGCAGTGCATTAATATCTTACTCTTGTGGTGCAGAAGGTGGTTTCCTTCCGGGCCTCACCAGACCAACGGGCTGCGCTGCCGATCCAAGGAGCAGTTCCTGCCCCAACAATGACAGGATCCCTCGCCGTGATGCTCTTCTCACTGATGGGCCGGCACGCCCCCAAGGTACGTGGTGGGTCCGGGTTCCCCGCTGCTCCGCAGGGACAGGTTCCGTTGCCTTTTCAGCAGGAGGTTCGTCTTCTGATGTTTCGGCAGCGGCCTGGAGTGCGACGCACCGCTGGACGCCCCGAGCTATCCAGCCAGCTTCACCTGTTTCCCTCCTCCACCTGGTGTAGGTCACAGCGTCACCTGGCTCCAGGTCGCGAGCGAACCTTCCTCTGCAGGGCTCCACTTCCTCCCGGTCCACACGGACCTGTAGCGGCTCCCCAATCTCCTGTATAACTCCCCTTCCGCGTCGGGAGTTAAAGTACACCACTACACCCCAGTGTGACGGTGGGCTTTCTTCTACGCTGGTCAAGTCAATCTGGGCTGCAGGCTGGGGCCGGCTCCGCCACGCCGTCATCAAGCGCCGCAGGTGTTCGGCCTCCGGCAAGATCCTCATGCCCTGTGTCTGCAGCGTACCTTCAGCCGCGGCCGGGTTGGGAGGAACAGGGGACACCGGAGACAGGCGGACCTCCGTGGGCTGGCCCAGCCGAGCAAGCACGCGGGCATCAGCCTCCAAGCGGCGTGCTATCTGTCGGGCCTCGGCTGCGGCCACACACTCCTCGGACATTTGCCAGTTGGGTCGACCCATCGGTGGTTCCGTGAGGGCCAGTCCCCGCAACGATGGCGTCTCCGAGGCTGTGTCTGGTGATGCGGCTCCATGCCGAGTCGGGTCATCCCCACGCGGTGCTCCCGGCGTCGCCATCTTTATCTCCTCCCCAGCGTCTTCCCGCGGTCTCTTTCATGGGCGGCCCCGTCTCCATGGTCTCCACCCTCCAAACAAGATCAGGTCCTCAATCCGGAATACGGTTAACCAGGCTGCGCAAGTCCGGCTGGTCCAATGGCACCTCCAGAGTTCTCTTTACAGGTGGAAATCGGTGCCTTCCTGCTAGCGCTATGTGTTGTGGTCCTTCCCTGCTGTGCTTACGGAAAGTCCCCACAACTGTTGTGTCCGTTTCTTAAGTTCCCTCACAACTCGATTAGATGATGTTCTGCTAATCTTCCATCCCTCCCTGATGTTACGGTTAGGACGGCACCCGTATGACGGGTAGGCTCGGAGCTCTTCCGGGACCCTAGAGTCGCCCCTCTCCACAAGTTGCCCCCTATGTCTTCGTAGGTGATTTAGGTGAGACAGCCCGCCTATGACTGACTGTCCTGCCGTTGGTTTGAAGTATTGCTTGAAGCTAGATTTATAAATACTTCCTCGGCGTTCCGGCCGCCGGTTGTGCGCCTCAGTAGAATGTTGCCTCGGTCTCACAGCACGACTCCTACTGGTGTTCTCCTTGTTGCTTTGATCTCGTTTCTCACTCAGCACAATCTATCTCGCTTCTAATCCTTCCTTGGGCACCGCCGCTATGCTGAGCAGGCACGGTCTCGTGACGTTCTCTCAAGTTACCAGGCCTCTGTCAGGATCCCACCCCTGACAGGGGCCCTACCGAATCTTCCCCCACAACACCCTCTGCCACAAGGTGTTGCCTGGTTCCAACCCAGTCAGCTTTCTTCCTAACTTCCTGCCTGACCCCCAGTTTTACCAGTATGTGAGGAGTGGCCTAATGAATAGAACCCTTAGCTCCCCCTGGAGGCCCGGCTGTGAAATGTATTGGTGTCTGTGATACCTGGTCAGATGAACTCCTTCAGTGCCATCGGACGTACCATAGCCCCCCTTAGCGGCGGAGCCACAGTACTGCAACGACCAGGACTCTGGGGCGCTGCATATGCAAGGACGAAGCGAACCGTCCTTCTTCTTGACGAAGAAAAATCCCGCACCTGCGGGTGAAGAAGACCTCCGAATGAACCCTTTAGTTACATTTTCTTGGATGTATTTGGACATAGCCAGAGTCTCAGCAGGAGAAAGTGGATAAATTCTTCCTCTAGGTGGAGTGGAACTGGGAAGAAGCTTGATTGGGCAATCATAGGAACGATGCAGAGGAAGGCTCTCAGCCTTTTTCTTATCAAAGACATCAATGAAGGACCAGTATGGAGAAGGTAATCTGGAGGGGACAGAAACCGCCAGTGGAGGTACAACAGGACAAACGGACTGTAAGCAATGTTTTTGACAAGTGGATCCCCAACGAAGCACATCTCCCGAACGCCAGTCAAGAGTAGGTTCATGAGATCAGAGCCACGGTAACCCAAGTAACAGAGCATGGGCGAGGTTAGGCAGGACATAAAAAGTGATCTTTTCACGATGTAGAGCCCCGATCCGCAGTTCTACTTCTTCCATTACCATGGTGATAGCGTCTTGCAAAGTCTCCCATCTACGGAGGTAATCAAACGTGGAGTGTCCAAAGTGAGAACTGGAACGCAAAGCCTCCGAACCGCCTCAAGACTGATAAAATTGCCTGCCGCGCCCGAATCCACATACGCGACCTCAGAAAAACGCTTCATATTAAGAACAAGTAAGACAGACAGGAACAAGGGTTGAGAGGAATCAGGTACACCTAGGGAGGCCTCTCTTACCTGTCCTAGGCTGAGGAGTTTTCCGGTCTCTCAGGGCAAGACCGCAGCAATTGAGAAGCGTTACCGCAGTAGAAACTTAGTAGAGTAGAGTCCTTGGGAACATCTCTCCCTACGATGTTGCTTCGCCATCTTAATTCGATCAACTTGCATGGGCTCGGGAATGGATGCAGTAGGAGACACCGAAGACCGCGGACTCCCAGACCTGTGGACGGATGGTGTGGAACGAATAGGCCTCCTCTCTCTAGCGGACTCACGAGATCGCTCCTGGAAATGTAGGTCAATGCACGTAGATAGAGATATAAGATCCTCTAGAGAGGTTGGGGTATCCCGTCCAGCCAGCTAATCCTTTATCCGACTAGACAGACCTCGCCAGAAGGCACCAACCAAAGCCTCATTGTTCCACCCTAACTCAGAGGCTAAGGTTCCAAAGCTGATGGCATATTGGCCAACAGTTAGAGAACCCTGCTGAAGGTTGAAGAGAGATTCCGTCATGGAGACCAAGCGTCCGGGCTCATCAAAAACCTTGTGAAAAGTCTCCAGAAAAAACGCCAATTGAGAGACTATGGGATCATCCCGCTCCCACAGGGGATTGATCCAAGCCAAAGCCTCCCCTCTAAATGGGAAACTATAAAAGCCACTTTAGCCTGATTGGTAGGGTATTGTTGGGGAAGAAGCTCAAAGTGGAGACGGCACTGGTTCAGGAACCCCCTACAGAGTTTGAGATCCCCGCTAAACCTAGGAGGTATGCCAAGGCAAGGTGGTGGATGGGGCAAAGAAGCAGAGTTGGAGTCTTGTGAGACTACCTGAGCGGAGACCGCTGAGACAGACTGCAAGTTAAATAGGCGGTCATCAATAGAAGCCATATAGATCAGCATGCGAGCCTGTGTATCACACTGCTGGGAGAGCTCTTGCTGAAGACCTGCTAGTTGAGTAGCATTAACTGGGTCGGCTGCCTGTAACAAAGTCAGACGAGACTCCATGTCTTCATAAAGGACATAATGCGCTGTTGGTTATCACGCAAGTGCACCAATTCCTTCTGGGCAGAAAATGAGGTACCAGTGGGGTCCATGGCCTGATCGTACTGTGACACTACCAAGAGGTGGAGCCAGAGTGGACCCTCTGGAGAGTGGAAAAGACCTACCCCTGGGCGAGCTGACCTAGTGAGACCGACCCCTATACAGGGACCATCAGGAGCATGCCCAGAGGTCACCAGTCCACAGTATCTAATACCGAGAGGGATGGCTCAGAAGGAGGAAGGAGAGAAGGGAACGAGGCAAAAACCAAGAACATACAAGGGATGGAAATACTGGAACAGAACGACCGGACCACCAGATACGGGAGGAACACGAACAAAGGTACTGGACTACAGAGGAGCAGAGACGAAGGCGGATCTGCAGAGAGAGAGAAAGAGAGAGAGAGGAATTAGGGGAATGGACAATGGGAAACGCTACAATGAGTCAGAAGAGAGCACAGACACAGGATAGTACTGCGCAAAGTGAAAAGCACAAGATGCCAGACACTGAGAGCTATGAGGCCAGAGACACAAGCAAAAAGCAAATGATGATCAGGCGCCTCCATGCAGGGGAGACAGCCTGATATACCAGATACCTCACCCGGATTGGTTGCTGGGGATCACCAGATCTTGGTAACCAGTAGCAGAGAGATTGCAGCGCGTGCGTCCTCTAGAGGGCCCAGGACACCTGCGCAGAAGACGGATCCCAGAGGCAGGAAGCAGAGGAGGAGCAACCACCGATGAAGCAGGATGAGCACCGGGACCCGGGGGAGGAGCGATGAGGGTGAGCAGGCCCCGCCGCAGAAGCACAGGGAACAGTGCGTCAGGACCCAGGAGCCGAGCGGCAGGAGCGAGCAGAAGGAGCAGCCGCCGAAGAAGCAGGACGAGCGTGCTGGGACCCGGGGCGGAGCGATGAGGGTGAGTAGGAGCAGTGCTACTAACATGTGGATCTTCTGAGGTCACGGGGCATTTCCCCCAAATCCAATATGCCGCTGCAAGCGTCCAAGGCAGCGTCATTGAGGGAGCCAGCTATTACCGCGCATTCGCCAAATCATTACCCGCCCTGGATACAGCCGCTTCATAGTATGCATAATTATTTATGGGTATAAGGTTACTAAGGACACCGGCGATCATTGCCCATGTGTTACCCACCCCTGACACAGCTGATCCACCTCATTTACGGGCATCTAGTCTCTATATAAAGCCACCCTTACACACAGAGATTCACAGCCCCAAAAAGAAGCCCACGCGAAATGCGCATTGGGGCTGCCGCTATCTGCACATCAAACACACAGGCTACCATGGGTGAGATGTCTCCTTTTTTGATTATTTATGTCATGTCTTTCTAGGGTTATGCCCCCACAGACCTTATTACTTTATTTATGTCTGTACTTTGTGGCTGTTGTCATTTCCCTGCTTAAGTCATGACATGTATGTACAAATTGATCATATAGATGTTTTCATTTACCTTTGGTGTTTTCCCTCTAAGTGGAAATTAATGAGGTATATTACCTGTTTTTGTACATCTATTATATATAGGGAAACACCATTTTTTGGACTTTTTTTGGACTTGTCTTATTTCCATACCTGCTACTATTATGTGTATGGATGTGTTTTTCTGACACCATGTGCTTTTTGCTTTAAACCTTATATTTTGTATGTAACAGTCATTTTATGTTACCTATAATAAACTTTTGTATTTTACTATATTCTGGTGTGATACTCCGAATCTCTCTTAGGGTATATCGACTTTACAGCAGCAGCAATGTACCCACCAAGTTTTTTCAGTGGTCATTTTCCTGAAGCGGCTTTGCTAGTGGCTTGGACATTGTTCCATCAATTGGAACATTTGCACTGCAATGTCGTTTTGACATTGGTGTACACTATATTCATTTCATTAAATGGTTTTGTGGTTCTTTTTTCAAACTGATTCTGGGTGGAAAGATGCCGTGTGCACATACTCTTAAGCTATGTGAAGACTGAGCTTTTCGAGGACTGTTTGGAGCAGAAACTCTCCAATTCCACCTCCAAATTTCAAAACGCCTCCGAAACTTTGAGTTTTCGTTCAATTTCTGCTCCAAAATCTCCAAGTGCACAGTGCCTTAGAGTTTGTGCATACTTAACAGTATAAAGTGAAACCCACAGCCAGCAGGGCATCCATATGAACAACGATGCAGCCATAGGTGAAGCCACCTAATAAAAACGACCACCTTAAGCAATTTAGCCTGTGAAAATAATGCAGCTGTGCCGACAAATAATAATGCTGTGTGCACATAGCCTTAGTGAGTTCTTGGAGGAAAGTTTTTTTTCCTGAACCAATTTTGTAAGCTTTATTTTGTTCTTCAAGCATTCTTTGCAGGCTTTTTATTGGACAATGCATAGTTTACAGATATTTCCTTCAAGGTTATCTTCACAAAAGTGACTAGCATTATTTTTTTCCACCAGACATTTTTAAACTCATCTTAAGTTTTAAAAAAAAACACTCACATGAACAGCAAAAAGAATTTCCAAAAGAAATACATTCAATAAGTTTCGTGAGCGTTTTTGAAGCAGTTTTTGAGGAGGATTTTTGGTGAAAATTTCCTTGAAAAAAAATATTAAAAATCTCAGTGTGGCAAAGGGGCTGTCAGGAAAATATTAATTACCGTATTTTCTATTGTCCTAGGTACATATACAGAGCTGCCTGTTGCCCTCGCCCTATTGTTTTGTGCAAGACTAAGCTTCACCAGCATGCAAAGGGCTGCAGCCCCCTCAGTCTGCCTCTGTGAAATTCTATCCATTCCCCCTCCCATAAGCAAATGGTCTCTTTTATTACCCTAGCAGAGTTAAATGTGCTTTTTTCTTTTTCCCTCCAAAACTTCCTTTGTCTATTCCAGGTCAAATTTAATAATCCTAGAGACAGAAAACATAGATTTCCAGGATCAGGGGAATTGAGGATACACATGGCAGTGTCTTGCGGCCTCTATGGCCATCAGAAAACTAGGAAATAGTTTCTGCCACCCAGTAACCCACAGACATGTCGTGTTTTGTTTAAAAAGAAAGGTAAATTCACAGGTTAAAATATAATGCCTCTACCATTGCCCTGTGAGCTTCCCAGTCAAAGATATGGAAGATAGGAGTTTTTAATAATTTTTAAAAAGGGGCGTAAATCCTTTAACCCAGCCCACCAGAGAGGTTAGCGAGGGAGGAGTCCCTAGGTTTGTGGGCAAAGCATAAAACTGAAAAGCACATTAGGGGAGGTGTTCAGACCCTGGAGAGACAGCCAGACAACAGGGTGTGGACTGAACCTTTTCTGTGGGATTCTCTCCTTCCCTTTATTGACACGTCATACCTGTGACTGAGATAGAGTAAGTTTCCTATTTTAATCCCTGTTATTTCTAACTGTTGTACATACTGTATTTTGTTTCCTTTTGTAATATCTTTTGTACTTTTGTAAACTCTGCCTATATTTTCTGGAGTAAACTTATAAATGTACTAGTTTCGTTCTCTTTGCTCTATAGCCCAATCGACATGTTCTCCGCACCAAATCACGCTACCTGTGGGTTGGTTCTTGATCCCATATAGCCTTTAGTATCAAACGAGGAACTGGCAGCGTAGCATCCTGGTGTTATTGGGGAACCCAGGCAGTGACGGATCAGAGGTTTATGTGTTTATTCTCGGCCTGGGACTGGTGATACACATACCGCCCTCACTACAGAGTGCCCGATAGCCAGTACGTGGCAAGGCAGTCTTTTTGGTGACTACTTACCTTAAGTGCAGTTCCCTGACTGACCTTAGTGTAAGAGGGTGCCAGAGAGCTGTAAGTCCCTAACTGGAACTGAGAGACAAAAGTCGGGTTACCCTGACAGAGGCCATCTGTTAGAATCTGTTTTGTTGTTGACCATCTGCCATCTTGTTGTGGTTTCTGGCTTCTGGTCTTTTTCCCCTGGTGCTGGGTTGTCTTAGGTCAGGTGATTGTATCACCCTTTATTACCCAGCACCTACCTCCCAGTCCTTGCTGGAAAACAGTGTTAATCCGCTAGAGTTCTGGCTAAGTGCTTTGATAGCTTAGCTTCCATCCATCCATCCATGGTGGCTTCCATTTTTCTCACACACCCCGCCCCAGCAGCAAGCATGGTGGAGGAGTTGGTTTTCTCCTGTCAGATAACTGCTCCTTCACCCCAATCCCACTGCCACCCTCTGTTACCCTCCCTTCCTTTGAGGTGCACTCTTTGCGCATCTACTCCCCCTCCAACCTCCAACTGGCTGTCATTTACCGCCCCCCAGGGCCAGCCACCATCTTCTTTGACCACTTCACCACCTGGCTACTTCATTTCCTTTCTGCAGATATCCCCACTATCATCATGGGCGATTTCAACATCCCCATTGACACTTCCCTCTCAGCGGCCACTAAACTTCTATCTCTCTCTTCCTCCTTCGGCCTCACTCAATGGTCTTCTGCAGCCACTCACAAAGATGGTCACACACTGGACCTCATCTTCACCCACCTCTGCTCCCTATCTAACCTCTCTAACTCACCTCTTCCTCTCTCTGACCACAACCTTCTCACATTCTCATCTCTCTCCACTCCATGTCTAGAGTCCCCACCCCACAAACTTTCACACCCTCGCAGAAATCTTAAACATCTTGACCTACATTCATTCTCTGAATCCCTCCTCCCTCTCACAGACATAAGTTCCATACACAATGCGGATGACGCTGCCGCTCTATATAACACCACAATAGCTGTAGCTTTGGAATCTGCTGCCCCACTTACACATACCAAAGCTCGCAAAATCAACAGACAGCCCTGGCACACCAGCCTGACCAAAGAACTGAGGCGAGCTTCCAGGGCTGCTGAGCGCAGATGGAAAAGATCTCACTCCAACGACCACTTAATCGCATTCAAACAGTCCCTCACTACTTTCAAGGCCGCACTCGCCACAGCTAAACAAACCTACTTCTCATCTCTCATATCCTCCCTGTCTCACAACCCTAAACAGTTATTCAACACCTTCAATTCTCTCCTCCGTCCCCCAGCACCTCCTCCCTCCCCACTTATCTCTGCTGAAGACTTTGCCTCATTCTTCAAGCAGAAGATTGATAACATCAGAGACAGTTTTGGTCAACAAGCCCCAGAGCCCTTCCTCCCAACTTCCCTACCCTCCACCTCCAAAACCAACTACTCCACCATTACAGAAGATCAACTCGCCACTCTACTCTCAAGATCGCATCTCACAACCTGTGCACTTGACCCGCTCCCATCCCACCTCATCCCAAACCTCACCACAATCTTCATCCCAAGCCTAACCCATCTCTTCAACCTATCACTAACAACTGGTGTTTTCCCCTCAAGCTTTAAACATGCCTCCATCACACCTATCCTCAAAAAGCCCTCTCTTGACCCATCCTCTGTATCTAGCTATCGCCCTATATCACTTCTCCCCTATGCCTCAAAACTACTGGAACAACACGTCTACCTTGAACTGTCCTCCCATCTCTCTTCTTGCTCCCTCTTTGACCGCTTACAATCTGGCTTCCGGTCACACCATTCCACTGAAACTGCCCTAACTAAGGTCACCAATGACCTCTTAACCGCCAAGAGCAAGCGACACTACTCTGTTCTCCTCCTCCTCGACCTGTCGGCTGCCTTTGACACAGTGGACCATTCCCTATTATTATAGACCCTCTCATCCCTTGGCATCACAGACTTGGCCCTATCCTGGATCTCATCATACCTAACAGACCGGACATTCAGCGTCTCCCACTCACACACCACCTCCTCACCTCGCCCCCTATCTGTCGGAGTCCCACAAGGTTCAGTCCTTGGGCCCCTGCTCTTCTCCATTTACACCTTTGGCCTGGGACAGCTCATAGAATCTCATGGCTTTCAGTATCACATCTATGCTGATGACACACAGATCTACATCTCTGGACCAGATATCACCTCCCTACTAACCAGAATCCCTCAATGTCTGGCCACTATTTCATCCTTCTTCTCCGCTAGATTTCTGAAACTTAACATGGACAAAACAGAATTCATCATCTTTCCCCCATCTCACGTGACCCCCCCAACGAACCTATCCATTACAGTAAATGGCTGCCCACTCTCCCCAGTCCCACAAGCTCGCTGCCTCGGGGTTATCCTTGACGCTGATCTCTCCTTCAAACCACATATCCAAGCCCTTTCCACTTCCTGCCGACTTCAACTCAAAAATATTCCACGAATCCGTTCATTCCTCAACCAAGAATCTGCAAAAACCCTAGTCCATGCCCTCATCATCTCTCGCCTTGACTACTGCAACCTCCTGCTCTGTGGCCTCCCCTCAAACACTCTCGCACCCCTCCAATCTATTCTAAACTCTGCTGCCCGACTAATCCACCTGTCCCCCCGCTATTCTCCAGCCTCTCCCCTCTGTCAATCCCTTCACTGGCTCCCCATTGCCCAGAGACTCCAGTACAAAACCCTAACCATGACGTACAAAGCCATCCACAACCTGTCTCCTCCTTACATCTGTGACCTCATCTCCCGGTACTTTCCTACACGCAACCTCCGATCCTCACAAGATCGCCTTCTCTACTCCCCTCTTATCTCCTCTTCCCACAATCGTATACAAGATTTCTCTCGCGTATCACCCCTACTCTGGAACCCTCTACCACAACACATCAGACTCTCGCCCACCATCGAAACCTTCAAAAAGAATCTGAAGACCCACCTCTTCCGACAAGCCTACAACCTGCAGTAACCACCGATCGACCAAACCGCTGCATGACCAGCTCTACCCTCACCTACTGTATTCTCACCCATCCCTTGTAGATTGTGAGCCTTCGCGGGCAGGGTCCTCTCTCCTACTGTACCAGTTATGACTTGTATTGTTCAAGATTATTGTACTTGTTTTTATTATGTATACCCCTCCTCACTTGTAAAGCGCCATGGAATAAATGGCGCTATAACAGTAAATAATAATGATAATAATAATAATAATAATAATAATAGCTTTCTGTGTTTGATATTGTGCAGTTCTGGGACCCCCAGTTCTGCTATCCTTAGTTTCTGTTGGTTTCTGCAGCCTTCTCTGTATTTTCTATTAGGAGGTGACCTGTTTGTACACCCAGTCCTTAGATCTTTTAGGGACCTCCTTCCCCCCATCTATAAGTCTTCGCTTGAGATTAACCTAGGATCGTCGGTGGGTTTATTCGCAAGGAATGGGTCGCCCACTCCATCATAGGGTATCAGCCTAGTCTCAGTGCAGGGTCAGTTTTCCCCCTTCTATCCTAGTTCTGTGTTGCAGTTCCGTAACACCATCTCAACAACCCCTATGGTTATGCCCTACTTGACTGATGTAGAATTTTTATTATTTTAGTGGGACATGTTATATTTTTTATGGTTGGTTAGCCATCCCACATGGCAGGGTTTTCGTTGTCCAAATACAATCACCTCTTCATTTCAGCACTGCTTTATATTTTATTGAAAAATTGTAGTAATTTTCATTTTCTATCTGTAAAATTCTCTTGTTCCAGGTTTGAGCAATGAACAAATCTGTGACGAAACAAGACATGTGTCCAGTAAGGAGGGAGGTGAGGTGATGTTCTCCATAACACAGACGGATGTCCAGGACATCACGTGGATGACCGACAGAGATAAAAGTATATTTGCGGTGACAGAACCCGGGAAACCTGTTACTATCAGAAGCCAGCTCTATAGTGGACGGATTAAAGTTACTGCCTATGGCTCATTAATTATAACCAATCTAACTAGAGAAGACCAAGGAACCTATAAAGGCAGCGTTCTTAGGAGAACATCAGGCCAGTGTGCTCAGTTCTACAATCTGACATTACATGGTAGTTTATCATTCCTGAGAAACTGACATCTTCAGAATGTATTTATCTTTTCCTATTTCATTTGCATTTTTTTTAAATTCGCATCTTTCAGGCTTGACCAATGAAAATATTTGCGGAGAGACAAGACATATATCCAGTGAGGTGGGAGGTGAGGTTAAGTTCTTCATAAAACAGATGGAGGTCCAGGACATCACGTGGATGACCGATACAGATAAAAATATCTTTGCCGTGACAAAACCTGGGAAACCTGTTACTATCAGAAGTCAACTCTATAATGGACGAATTAACGTTACAGCCAGTGGGTCATTAATTATAACCAAACTAACCAGAGAAGATCGAGGAATCTATAAAGGCAGCGTTCTGAGGAGAACATCAGGGCAGTGCGCTCAGTTCTACAATCTGACGTTATATGGTAGGTTAGATTAAGTGAATAATCTCCAATCTGAAGTTTGCTTAAAATGGTGCCTACATTTTTGTTAAAGGATTATTCTCCAAAAATGAAGTTATTTCTTATCAATAGTTGTCAGCAGACCAGGACACGGCGCCCACGCTCCATTCATTGTGTATGGGACTGAAGAATCAACTGAGTGCTGTGCTTGGCAATTCCTTACACAATTAATGGAATGGAGGCTGCACTTGCGCACCTCCTCTCCATTCAGGATGGGGCTGCGGAGTCCCAACCCTGAGCCCCATTCTCAAGATGATTTGAAGTCCCAGCAGTCAGACCCAGAGCAAACAGCAAGATGTCCTCTATCCCATGAATAGGGAATAACTTAATTTTTGATGAATAACCATTTAATTGAACTGTTTCTTAATATTTCTTCATTACTCATATTATTATAGAAAACAAATATTTAGAAGAGGAAATCTCCATGTTCAGTAACACACCCACAACTTCATCTGTGGGAGGCAGCACAGGAGCAAAGACCGCCAAGGAGAGACAACAGTCCACCGGTAAGAATTAAGAGGGGAATTGATTGCTAAAGTAAGACATGATCACTAATTCTCACAAACAAGACAGATTATCCCAGTGCACAATTGGGGAAAGGGGTATTCCCATCTCTAAAAGTCTTATACAGTGTAGAAAATAAGTATATGATACACTGCCAATTTTACACATTTTCCCACCTACAAAGAATGGAGAGGTCTGTAATTTTTATCATAGGTAGGAACACATCACCCGTGAGAGACAGAATCCAAAAATAAAATCCAGAAAATATCATTGTATGATTTTTACATGATTAAATTGCATTCTATTGCATGAAATAAGTATTTGACCAACTAGCAAGAATTCTGGCTCTCACAGACCTGTTAGTTTTTCTGTAAGAAGTCCTCATACTCTGCACTCATTACCTGTATTAATTGCACATGTTTGAACTTGTTACCTGTATAAATGACACCTGTCCATACACACAATCAATTACACTCCAACCTCTCCACCATGGCCAAGACCAAAGAGCTGTCTAAGGATTCCAGGGACAAAATTGTTGACCTGCACAAGGTTGGGGTGGGCTACAGGACAATAGGCAAGCAGCTTGGTGAGAAGGCAATAACTGTTGGTACAATTATTAGAAAATGGAAGAAACGTAGGATGATCTACTTGAGAGGACCTAGTCAGTGGCCTGATGAGAGCTGGGACCACAGTCTCAGACATTATCATTAGTAACACACTACCCCATCATGGATTAAAATCCTGCAGGGCAAGCAAGGTCCCCCTGCTCACGACAGCATGTGTCCAGTCCCATTTGAAGTTCACCAATGACCACATGACCTGTGGTCAGATGAGATCAAAATTGAACTTTTTCGTATCAACTCCACTCTTCATGTTTGGAGGAAGAAGAAGGATGAGTACAACCTCAAAAACACTATCCCAACCATGAAGCATAGTGATTGAAACATCATACTTTGGGGGGGTGTTTCTTCAAAGGGGTAAGGCAGAACTGCACGGTATTGAAGAGAGGATGGATGGGGTCATGTATCGTGAGATTTTGGCTAACAACCTCCTTCCCTCAGCAAGAGCAATGAAGTTGGGTCATGGCTGGGTCTTCCAGCATAACTATGACATGAAACACACAGCCAGTACAAGTAAGGAGTGGCTCCTTAAGAAGTTTTTCAAGGTGTTGGAGTGGCCTAGCCAGTATCCAGACCTGAACGCAATAGACAATCTTTGGAGAGAGTTGAAACTCAATGTTGCCCAGCAATAGCCCCGAAACCTGAAAGATTTGGAGAAGAGCTTTATGGAGGAGTGAGGGGAGCACGGCTGATCACGGCCGGGTGTCAGCTGATTATCACAGCTTACACCCAGCACTATGTGCCAGGAGCGGTCACAGACCTCTCTCGGCACTTTAACCCCCGTAATACTGCGATCAAACAAGGTCGCAGCGTTCTGGTGGCATAGAGAAGCATGGTGCAGGGAGGGGGCTCCTTGCGTGCTTCCCTGAGACCCACAGGGACCCCCAAGGGTCTCCTCCCTCCCTGCAGGCCCCTGGATCCAAGATGGCCACGGGGTCCTCCTGCAGGGAGGTGGCTTGTCAGTGCCTGGCACCGGCAAGCCTCCTACACTGCCTGTCAGATCGCTGATCTGACACAGAGCTCTGCAAAGTGTCAGATCAGTGATCTGACTTTATACAGTTATGTCCCACCCTGGGACAATGTAAAAAGTAAAAAAAAAATTGGACAACAACTTTTGCAGTCCAATTTCTCCTGTTACCCTTGGGAAAATAAAAATTTGGGGGCTAAAAATCATTTTTGTGGGAAAAATAAATATTTTTTATTTTCATGGCTCTGCATTATAAACTTTAGTGAAACACTTTGGGGTTCAAAGTTCTCACAACACATCCAGATAAGTTCCTTGGGGGTTCTAGTTTCCACCATGGGGTCACTTGTTGGGGGTTTCTACTGTTTAGGCACATCAGGGGCTCTCCAAACACGACACGGCGTCCTCTCTCAATTCCAGCCAATTTTGCATTGAAAAGTCAAACGCCGCTCCTCTCCTTCCGAGCTCTGCCATGCGCCCCCCACATATGGGGAATCAGCATCCTCAGGACAAATTGCACAATAACTTTTGGGGTCCAATTTCTCCTGTTACCCTCGGTAAAATAAAACAAATTAGATCTGAAGTAAAATTTTTGTGAAAAAGTTAAATGTTCATTTTTTTTTAAACATTCCAAAAATTCCTTTGAAGCACCTGAAGGGTTAATAAACTTCTTGAATGTGGTTTTGAGCACCTTGAGGGGTGCAGTTTTTAGAATGGTGTCACTTTTTGGTATTTTCGATCAAATAGACCCCTCAAAGTGACTTCAAATGTGATGTGGTCCCTAAAAAAAAATGGTGTTTTAAAAATGAGAAATCACTGGTCAACTTTTAACCCTTATAACTTCCTAAAACAAAAATTTTGTTTCCAGAAATGTGCTGACGTAAAGTAGACATGTGGGAAATGTTACTTATTAAGTATTTTGTGTGACATATCTCTGTGATTTAAGGGCATGAAAATTCAAAGCTGGAAAATTGTGAAATTTTCAAAATTTTTGCCAAATTTCAATTTTTTTCACAAATAAACACAAGTAATAGGGAACCTGTCACCCCCAAAATCGATGGTGAGGTAAGCTCACCGTCATCAGGGGCTTATCTACAGCATTCTGTAATGCTGTAGATAAGCTCCCGATTTTACCTGAAAGAGGAGAAAAAGAGGTTATAATATACTCACCTGGGCCGTCCCGCTGTGGTCCGTGGTCAAATGGGTGTCTCAGGTCTGCTCCAGCGCCTCCCATCTTCATTCCATGACATCCTCTTCTGGTCTCAGCACCGCGGCTTCGGTGCAGGCGTACTTTGTCTGCCCTGGTGAGGGCAGAGCAAAGTACTGCAGTGTGCAGGCGCCGGGCCTCTCTGACCTTACCGGCGCCTGCGCACTGCAGTACTTTGCTCTGCCCTCAACAGGGCAGACAAAGTACGCCTGCGCCGAAGCAGCGGCGCGGAGACCAGAAGAGGACGTCATGGAATGAAGATAGGAGGCGCTGGAGCAGACCTGAGACGCCCATCGGAGCGGGACCGCCCCTGGGTGAGTATATTATAACCTCTTTTTCTCCTCTTTCAGGTAACATCGGCAGCTTATCTACAGCATTACAGAATGCTGTAGATAAGCCCCTGATGCCGGTGAGCTTACCTCACCATCGATTTTGGGGGTGACAGGTTCGCTTTAAGTAAATTTTACCACTATCATGAAGTACCATATGTCACAAGAAAAAAATGTCAGAATCACTGAGATCCATGCAAGCGTTCCGGAGCTATAACCTCATAAAGGGACAGTGGTCAGAATTGTAAAAATTGGCCCGGTCATTTACATGTAAACCACCCATGGGGGTTATGGGGTTAAAATGCCAGGAGGGAACATCGTAGCTGGAGCAAGGCCAGGTAAGGAGAAAGTTTGTTCTTTTTATTATTTTTATTGAAAGCGGTAAGCCACAATATGTTTTGTCAGCAGCATGGAGACACTTGGACCGTGAGTCTCCATCCTGCCCCATGATGCTGCACCATGTGACATGGGGCAGGATTTAGACACATGAGGCAGGATGAAGACATGGTGCAGGATGGAGACACATAGTGCCGGATAGGGTTGAGCGAAACGGGTCGGCCATTTTCAGAAGTCGACGACTTTTGGCAAAGTCGGGTTTCATGAAACCCGACCCGACCCCTGTGTGGGGTCGGCCATGAGGTCGGCGATCTTCTGAATCTGGTATCGGAATTCTGATACCGAGTTCCGATATGTTTGCGATATCGGAAATCGGTATCGGAATCCACATTTAAGTGTAAAATAAAGAATTAAAATAAAAAATATTGATATACTCACCTCTCCGGAGGCCCCTGGACATCGCCGCTGGTAACCGGCATCTTCCGTTCCTAAGAATGGCGCTTGAAAGACCTTTCGATGATGTCATGGCTTGTGATTGGTCGCGGCCGCCCACGTGACCGCTCAGCGACCAATCACAAGCCGTGACGTAATTCTCAGGTCCTAAATTCCTCATTCTAGGAATTTAGGACATGAGAATTACATCACGGCTTGTGATTGGTCGCTGAGCGGTCACGTGGGTGGCCGCGACCAATCACAAGCCATGACGTCATCTAAGGCCCTGAACGCGCTCATTCTTAAGAAGGAAGGCTGCCGGAAAGAAGCAGGGCGCGTCCGAGGGTGAGTATATACCTAATAGGAATATACTCACCCTCGGCTTCTTTCCGGCAGCCTTCCTTCTTAAGAATGAGCGCGTTCAGGGCCTTAGATGACGTCACGGCTTGTGATTGGTCGCGGCGGCCCACGTGACCGCTCAGCGACCAATCACAAGCCGTGACGTAATTCTCATGTCCTAAATTCCTAGAATGAGGAATTTAGGACCTGAGAATTACGTCACGGCTTGTGATTGGTCGCTGAGCGGTCACGTGGGCGGCCGTGACCAATCACAAGCCATGACGTCATCGAAAGGTCTTTCAAGCGCCATTCTTAGGAACGGAAGATGCCGATTACTACCAGGGCGCGTCAGAGGGTGAGTATATCAATATTTTTTATTTTAATTCTTTATTTTACACTTAAATATGGATCCCAGGGCCTGAAGGAGAGTTTCCTCTCCTTCAGACCCTTGGAACCATAGTATCCCATTGCACTGCATTGGGTTTCGTGTTTCGGCCGACCCCGACCCCGACTTTTTTATAGGATCGGCCGATTTCACTCGACCCGACTTTTGAGAAAGTCGGGTTTCGTGAAACCCGACCCGATCCTATAAAAATAAAAGTCGCTCAACCCTAGTGCCGGATGGAGACACTTGGTGCCTAATGGAGATACATTGTGCAGGATGGCGACATGGTGCAGGATGGAGACATGGTGCAGGATAGAGATGATGCAGGATGTTGACTCATGGTGCAGGATGTTGGCAAATGGGGCAGGATAGAGACACGGGGCAGGATGGAGACATGGTGCAGGATGGTGACATGATGCAGGATGGTGACATGGTGCAGGATGATGACATGGGGCAGGATGGAAACACATGGGGCAGGATGGAAACACATGGGGCAGGATGGAGACAGATGGGGCAGAATAGAGACAGATGGGGCATGATCATGGGACAGGATGGAGACACATGGTGCAGGATCATGGGCCAGTATGGAGACACATGGTGCAGGATCATGGGGCAGGATGGATATGATGGAGACAGATGGGGCAGGATCATGGGGCAGAAGGGGCAGGGTCATGGGGCAAGATAGGACATCACATGGGGGCAGAATGGATACTCATGAGGGCAGGATGGGGCCAGGAATGAGACACACGGGGGCCAGTATGGGGGATATTATTACCATAGGGGTTAATTAAGGTATATTATTACTGCAGTGATGTATTTATTTTATTTTTTGAGGATACTGTTTTAAATGGGGGGGCGGTCCTGTTACTGTGCAGAGTGACACTATGTCACCTTTTTTTCTTCATCTGGTGTAGTGTATAAGTTGGGGAAAAAATAAGTAATGTGCTCTGCAAGCGATGCTCTAGATAACCATTATTTCCTGCAGAGACGAGCCCAGGCTGGAAAAGTGATGGTGGTCTGTGCTGGATGAAGATGAAAAGCGAAGATGAAGGACTTTACCAAGAGACATCACTGGTGAGTCAGTGTGCTACCTGTACACTGACACTACACACTCTATACTATACAGCTCTGGCAAAAATTAAGAGATAACTGCAAAGTTTTCAGTTTGCCTGATTTTTCTCTTTATAGGTATATTTTTGAGTAAAATGTAAATTGTTCTTTTATTCTATACACTACTGACAACATGTCTCCTAAGTTCCAAGCAATACATTTTGTATTTATTTTCTGAAAATGAGAAATGGTCAAAATAACAAAAAATGCATTGCTTGCAGACCTCAAATAATGAAAAAAACAAGTTCATAATAATTTAGAAACAACAATTCTAATGTTTTAACTCAGGAAGAGTTCAGAAATCAATATTTTGTGGAATAACCATGATTTTTAATCAAAGCTTTCATGTGTCTTGGCATGCTCTCCACCAGTCTTTCACACTGCTTTGGGTGACCTTACGCCACTCCTGGTACAAAAATGTAAGCAGTTTTTCTTTGTTTGATGGCTTGTACTTCACAATCCATCTTCCTCTTGATTACATTCCAGTGGTTTTCAATGGGGTTCAGGTCTGGAGATTGGGCTGGCCATGACATGGATTTGATGTGGTGGTCCTTCATCCACACCTTGATTGACCTAGCTGTGTGGCATGGTGCATTGTCCTGCTGGAAAAACCAGTTCTCAGAGTTGGGGAACATTGCCTGAGCAGAAGGAATTAACTGTTTTTTCCAGGATAACCTTGTATGCGGCTTGATTCATTCGTCCTTCACAAAGAACAACCTGCCCAATTCCAGTCTTGCTGAAGCATCCCCATTATTTTGATGTTTATATTAGAAAACATATAAAGAATTTGCCCAAAAATGGAACTTAAAGGGAATCCGTCAGGACGTTTTTGCAATGTAGTCTGAGTGCAGCTTGATATAGGGGCATTAACCTCAATTTTAGTGAAGTGTCACTTACTGGACTGTAAGAACTGCCAATCAGTGGTGGGGGTGGGGTTACACAGATTAGCTGGACTACCTGGCACGTGACACCTAGTCCTGTAGTGATAAATTTCCTGCTGATAAAACACTGATTGTACTGAAACTACAGACAGCTGCTGAGCAAGTGATACATCACTGAAATCAGACTCTCTGCTCTACATCTTGCTGCTCTCAAACTTGATGACAGATTCCCTTTTTAATATAATGTGTTGAGTCAGAGACCAAGGGTGTATATTTTGCCCAGGGATGGTGCCCATGCAATAATATTGTCTTTCATCTTGTAGCATGGATTAGAATAATCCTGTGTGTCTCCACCACAGCTGCTCTGGTGATGATATTCATTATTACCATTGTAGTGTCCAAACTTCAAACAGGTATGTGAAACCAACTTCTTTGTTCAGCTTATCCCTTAATGGGACTCTGTCAGCAAATAATGACTGTTCAAACCAAGCACAGGCACTCGGGCCAGTCATTTATATACACATTCTCACCTACTTGTTTTCCATCCATCCCCTCCATTCCCTGACTCTATGAAGCAAGTGCTGTCAATCAAAGTAGAGGAGAGGTTTGAAATAGAAGGAAAACAAGCAGGTGGGAAGGTACAGTTAAATGAGTGGCCCCACCATGGAGCACTGATCAGCGGGACTTAAGTTTGAACAGTCATTCTGTGCTCACAGAGTCCCTCCAACTCTGACGTTTGTACACCAGAGATGTTCCTCTAACCAATAGTCAGCCATTATTGCACTGGGTTGACTAGAGTCATATAGTCACTTTCTTATTCTTCTTCCCATTCAACATTCTTCTCTATATGCATTTTAATTTTGTGCATTCTCTTCCCCCTTCATGTCCTCAATACACAAGGGCAAATAACTAATTAAAATGTTACACATATGAACTCCTTAGTTAGCACACAGAGACAAGCAGCAACATCATGAAGAACATTACACAGCAGTATTGAAATGTGTATATGTGAATCGAGCTGTAGAATGAGGAAAAATACTTTGTTTAGTCACTCTGCTACTAACTGTAAGATATACATATTCCGTGTATATTTATTTATTCAGGACTTCTTACAAGTTGTGATACGCCAAAAAAAATGGTTAAGATAATTCTTAAAAAAAAATTTAGTGGTTGATTGGATTGTCCACCAAAAGGAATTATTGTAGCAAAATACAGAGTATGTAAAGTAGTTACAAAGTATTTGTCCATGATTAATTCATAAGATTAGTTGAAGTTTGTTCACTCATCTTTCCATAGATCCTGAATGAAAGTTTACATCTGTACATGTCAATGTCATGGTCTAAGATGCTGCAGGAATAGGACCACATGTCAGGTCTTTATCTGGAAGTGTGAATATCCAAGCTCTGGAACCAACAACAGCACGTGTCAGCCTCTGTGTGTTTGCCCAAAATGCTTTAGGACCCTGAGTACATGTCAGCCTCTGTGTAGGCCCAAAATGCTATAGGAACAGAAGCATGTGTCCATCTCTGTGTGTAGGCCCAAAATGCTACAAGAACAGGAGCACGTGTCAGCCTCTTTGCGTAGGCCCAAAATTCTATAGAAACAGGAGCACATGTCAGCCTCTGTGTGTAGGCCCAAAATGCTACAGGAACCGGAGCACGTGTCAGCCTCTGTGTGTGTGTAGGCCCAAAATGCTATAGGAACCAGAGCTCATTGTCATCCTCTGTGTGTAGGCCCAAAATGCTATAGGAACAGTGGCACGTGTCAGCCTCTGTGTGTGTGTGTAGGCTCAAAATGCTATAGGAACCGGAGCACGTGTCAGCCTCTGTGTGTGTAGGTTCAAAATGCTATAGGAACCGGAGCACGTGTCAGCCTCTGTGTGTGTAGGCCCAATATTCTATAGGAACTAGAGCACGTGTCATCCTCTGTGTGTAGGCTCAAAATGCTATAGGAGCAGGAGCATTTATTAGCCTCTGTGTGTGTAGACCCAAAATACTATAAGAACAGGAGCACGTGTCAGCCTGTGTGTGTGTAGGCCCAAAATACTATATAAAGAGGAGCACGTGTCAGTCTCTGTGTATGTAGGGCCAAAATGCTATAGGAACCACAGCACGTGTCAGCCTCTGTGTGTGTAGGCCCAAAAAGCTATAGGAACGGAGCATGTGTCAGCCTCTGTGTGTGTAGGCCCAAAATGCTATAGGAACCAGAGCATGTGTCAGCCTCTGTGTGTGGGCCCAAAATGCTATAGGAACCAGCACTGGCGAACACAGACAGAAAAGGGCCCCTGTGCCAGAAAAATATATGGGCCCTTTGAAGCCCAGGAGCTCGTAAAATTGCACCTGCTTTGGAGTTTGAAATGGGCCCCTTTACCCCTTTGGCCCCTGTGTGCCCGCACTTTGCACCAATGATATGTCCGCCCCTGGGAACCAGAGCTCATGTCAAATCAAGAATGTAGAACCTCTGAGGTAGAAGAGGGAAGAGTTATCTCCCAAGTGTCATGTGGTAATATATACAGTATGACCTAGACTCTACATCTGTTGTCCATTTATAGAATTTCAAACTTACTGTATAGCATTAGCACCCACCCTCGTGAAGTTCACCACATGTAATGTCAGGAATGGACCAGTATTTAAGTTATTTAATATGTAACACTAACTCACCGTTCCCTCTCCATAGAGTATGTATAATTGTCTGTGTAACCTGACTCATCACCATCCTGACAGTCCGTCTTATCTGTTTTCTCCAAAGCAGATGATGAGCTAGGAGGATGGAGATGAATAAGTGGAGAAAGTAGCAGATTTCTCTTTTAAAATATATTACAAAGTTTATTTTATTCACATTAACTACTAATATGTGTAAATTAACCCATTTGATCCACAACCTACTAAAAGAGGGTAATATAATAGAGCCGAAAGCAGCCAGTAGCCTACTTGCTGGTGGTTTCTAGGTAGCACAATTGTTATTTTCACTAGGGGGAACAAATAAAGCAATAAATGGTTTAAAACAAGTCATGAAAATGTCATGATGCTGTGTTTTAATATAACTATTGAGAAAAAAAAGGAGAAATGTACAAAAATGTCCAAAATTACAGTAACAAAGTAAAAGGCATCACTGAAACAGGAACAGAAAAGGTTATGTGGTTACTTTTATTACTCATCAATAGTAATTGCATCTGCGTTTGTGGGGAGATTGATGAAAGTGATGGCATTACAAGGCTCAGAAAGACATAGCTGCCACTTTGCTTAATAGTAGGGCATGTTTTGTGACTTGGAGGTTTCCTCTAAAAAAAAAAAGGGAAATTTTAATACGGGCTGTCATGTTTTACATGTTTGTTATGTAATCTGAGATCAGCGTTATGTCAGGGCATATAGCCTGATTCCAGTGATGTGTCGCTTACTGGGCTGCTTGGTGCAGTTTTGATTGAATCCCTATTTTCTCTCTTGTAGATGTAGCTGTGGTCAGAATGCTGAGCTGTGTATAACCCCACCCCATCACTGATTGGCAGTTTCCTGTGTAATCTGTCAATACGCTGCCAATCCACGGTGGGGGTGGAGTTACAACGATCAGCTGGACTGTCTGGCACATGACATCTAGTCCTTCCATGATAATACTCATTGAATTCAAACTACAGCTCATAATCTAATAAGTGAAACATTGCTGAAATCAGGTTCTCTGACCCTACATTATGCTGCTCTCAGATTAGTCAGTGCAGACAGAATTGCTTTACATTTGCTGTAGATCAGTGGCATAAGGGAGCTGAGACCCCTCTGCTGAAATGGTTAAAGTGCTTAGTTCAAGGGGCAGAAATGCTAATTTTTCTGTACATGGGTCTTCATACCCAAGGACTTTCTACTGAGCCCGTACACAACTGTGTGCACGCTCATGCACACTTCTGTTGTGAATTCTGCTTTTGGGCTCCCTCCGGTGGTTGTAGGTGGTAATGCAGTTGTCCCTGGGTTGCAGTCCTGGTCAGGTGTATCTGCTGATTGCAGTTCTGACTGGGGTATTTAGGCGTGCAGGATTCATTAGTCCTTGCCAGTTGTCCATGGTTTTTGGGAGGTGTTGGTCCTTGTTTGGTTTCTTCTGCCTTGCTGCCAAATCAGCAAAGATAAGTGTCTGGTTTTGTTTCTGTGGCACACATGCTGTGCGCTCAATAATTCAGTGCTATTCATTTTTTGTCCAGCTTAGATTGTGTCAGTATTTTCTCAGTCTTGTTGGATTCTCAGGAGTTGCAGATATACATTCCATGTCTTTAGTTAGATTGTGGAACTTTTTGTATTATCTGCTGTGGATATTTTTGGAAGGGTTTTAATACTGACCGCTTAGTATTCTGTCCTATCTTTCCCTATTTAGCTAGAGTGGCCTCTTTTGCTAAATTCTGTTTTCTGCCTGTGTGTGTCTTTCCTCTCCTATTCACAGTCAATATTCGTGGGGGGCTGCCTATCCTTTGGGGTTCTACTCTGAGGCAAGGTAGTATTCCTATTTCCATCTATAGGGGTATTTAGTTCTCCAGCTGTGTCGAGGTGTCTAGGGTTTGTTAGGCACACCCCACGGCTACTTCTAGTTGCGGTATTAGTCCAGGGTTTGCGGTCAGTACAGTTTCCACCTACTCCAGAGAAAGTATAATGCGGCTCCAAAGTCACCGGATCATAACACACTTCTGCCTTCTGAACTAAGCATTTCTGCACAATTTGAGTGATCGGTGGGAGTCTAAGGACCCTCACTGCCAATAATCTATAGCACATTTAAGAGGTTATAGCAAATGAAAAAAAATGGATCATTTTGCTACTTGATTTGTGTAAATCCATCAAAATAGTGGCCAGCCAGATGCCATATTGCTGGATTCAATATGACCAGAAACGAGTAAAAAAATTAAAAAAATGAATACACGTTCAGTCCTCACGTGTGTTCTTCTTTTTCTGGTTACTGCTGTGGTATTTACTGAGCCATTTTCTATCAATCACCTTTGACATATCCTGTGTTGACTCGGCCAAGACGTTGTAAGGTTGCAATGTTACGGCCTAGTTGGTAAAGGAGCAGAACTTTTTCTTTACATATGTTTATTATGCTCTTGGTTCAATCACATTTGAATTTGGACAGATTCACTCATCTGTAGTTGCTATGGTCCAACTGTGGCTCTTCAACATTTTAACCCATAAGATGTCTCCTACCAAAATCAAACGCACTAAAAAGCATCTTGACAAAGATCTAAAGGTCTTCATGGTAAAAACTGAATGAGCACAACTATAAGAGTCTTTTTTAAAGAAACTGGTGGGACTTCCAGCTCATGGTCAACCACTGAAATCTTAAGTCAAAAGACAAGTACCGCTCTAAGGTGGCAAGAGTCATCTCCATCCATCCCCCTATCTTATCATGTCTTGTCTGGGATTTTCTTCTGATTAGTGATCGGATACTGTCTGATTGGTTTCACCGGACTTCCTAGTTCATTCTCTACTTCGTGTCTTGATCTTGGATATTTGGCTAGTTGACTACCAGTTGCAAACCAAAGCGAAAGCGTCTATGGAAAATTAAAGATTTCTTACACTCGAGATTAGAACCAAAGGCTCGGGTAAGACATATACATATACGTGGATTGTCAATGTTAAAATCGGATTCAACATGGACAACACACAGACCAATGTTATTAAACAGAGCTCCAGTGAGTTTTTTCCATGCTGACTAAGAGTCTGTGTAAAAATCTTCACATTTTTTTAATGAAACTGGCCCATTCATATTTATGAATGTTCCAAAAAAATGGATTCCCTACAGATCATCCATATTACATCAGTTTTTTAATGTAATTAATAATATAGGAAACTGCATTTTGTCTTCAGAATCTTTTAAACGTTGATATCTAAAAAAGATATATGAATGTCAAAAATAGACATAGGGATGATACATCAATGAAAATGGTCTTTTTTGGAATGAAACATTTTAATACGATGATTTGAGGGCAGCCAAAGACATTCTTCCAGTCTACCACCTGACTGTCCAGAACTGCCACCTTTTAGTTTTTGGACTTCTACTTGGGGTCACTAATTGATATATTCCTTCTCATCTTGGTTCTCTCCATCCTGGAGGTGGGGTTTGCCTAGAATTAAACCTCTACATGACCCAATTTTCCAGTATGTATTACATCAAGAACTTACAGTATGGAACTAATCCAACATATTTAGTTCTTACACTGCCATGATTATTTATACTTCATTGTCAGTTATGATCTTCTTATGACCTGGTCTATCTGGTCAGCCATATTTTTTTTTCAAATTCATGTAGACAATACTTTTTATTCTGACTTCTAATTAAATTACTTCTCTTTTATTCTTCTCTTTGTTAGTACCTAGTCGTAAGGAGAACCTATTGTATTGTAACCTGGACATGAAACACCTGCAAAGAGGTTAGTCATAGTCTTCAAAGACTGATAAACATTCAAATTAATTAGCTGAAAAGATAACGAGTAAAAGTTTTGGTTTTTGTAAGAAATCTGCAATAAAAATCTCTCTAGAGAAGAACGATTCATAATTAGGGGTGAATGAATTGATTTAATCCAAGTTCTATTTTTTTATTTTTTTATTTTTTTTATTTCAGGTTCATTTAATCAGGTGTAATCCAAGAAACGAGGCCTTCATAGGAGAATCTGTCCCATGTTTCTATTACTTATTGACTCGTTCTAATAGGAACATGTTAAGGCGAGTCAATAAGTAATAGAAACATGGGACAGATTCTCCAAGTTCTATTTTTTAGGAATTTTCTGAACCCAGTGATTTCAAATTATTTTTTATTCAATTTGTGCAAATTACCTTAAACGGCCACTAAAATTTCACAGACTCCAGAAGATTGCATTGGCCAGAGAAGGCTCACATGACTTCGGGTGTGGCTGGGCAAGCTTTCCCAGATCATTGAAAGGGTAGCGCACAGTCAAACAGATAGAACTATCCATAGCCTGCATAAAAGCTGAGGCAGGGCATGCAGCAGACATTTTCTGGCAATTCTAGATAGTGAGAGAATATAACAGCTCATTGCTTAGCTATAGACTTAGGGAGATGAAGAAACTGTACAGATAGTGTTGACAGCACACCAGTGAAAAACATTAGGGTGTGAGAGAAAGCGAATAACACAGATTCAACTGATAGACATAGGGAGTAGGAGTGTCATTCGTGTCTTTTCAGGACAATTAGCAGTTTTAAGTACTTTTGATACTATAAAAATTCAGCAAACCTGGTGAATTGAAATTTTAAAGGATTCACTCATCTTTGCACTTTACACTTCAAATATTTTTCTTCTATATCAAACATGGTCCCTTCATGCAGAAATATTAGGGATCCACTTATTAGTATTACCACAATCTTCTCTCATTTGAGGAACCAGAGAATTTAGCTTCACTTTTTCTCAAACTTCTTAATTTGAAAATTAAGTTAGGTTCTTTTCAGTTCTATTTTTGTACCTACTGTATTTACAAGTATATGTGGTCTATAATTTTACCCATATGGAGTTTCAAAAATAGATAGTTTGATCTCTTCTAAATGTACCATACGTCTATTTCATTTTTGTACCCACATGTACAGTGGAGATTATGCAAGCTTTCCAAACTACAAAGAATGAAGAGGTAATTTTTATCGTAGGTACACTTCACCTGTGAGAGACAGAATCTAAAAATAAAAACCATAAAATATTGAATTATTTTAATACTCACAGACCTGTTAGTTTTTCTTTATGAAGCACTCCTATTCTGCACTCATTACCTGTATTAATTGCACCTGTTTGAACATGTTACCTGTATAACAGACACCTGTCCACGCAATCAATCCCATCCCATTCCAACCTCCCCACCATGGCCAAAACCAAAGAGCTGTCTAAGGACACCAGGTACAAAATTGTAGACTTGCACAAGTCTGGGATGGAATACAGGACAAAAGGCAAGAAGCTTGGCGAGAAGGCAGCAACTGTTGGTTCAATTATTAGAAAGTAGAAGAAACACAAGATTACTGTCAATCTTAATCAGTCTGGGGATCCATGTAAGATCTCGCCTCATGGAGTAAGGATGATTTTGAGAAAGATCAGGAATCAGCCGATAACTTACATGGGAGGACATGTAGAGAACTGAAGAGAGCTGGAACCACAGTCTCAAACATTACAGTTAGTAACACACTACACCATCATGGATTAAAATTCTGCAGGGCACACAAGGTCCCCCTGCTCATGCCAGCACATGTCCAGGCCCGTTTTAAGTTTGCCAAAGAAGATCTGGATCATTCAGAGGAGGCATGGGAGAAAGCCATGTGGTCAGATGAGATCAAAATAAAACTTTTTTGTATCAACTCCACTCGCCACGTTTGAAGGAAGAGGAATGAGTACAACCCCAAGAACACCTTCCCAATCATGAAGCACGGTGGGGAAACATCATATTTTGGGGGTGCTTTTCTGCAAAAGGGACAGGACGGCTGCACCATATTGAAACGGGGATGGATGGGGTCATGTATCGTGAGATTTTGGCCAACAACCTCCTTCCCTCAGTAAGAGCACTGAAGGTGGCTGGCTGGGTCTTCCATCATGACAATGGCCAAAAACACATAGCCAGGGCAACTAAGGAGTGGCTCCATAAGAAGCATTTCAGGTTCCTGGAGTGGCCTAGCCAGTCTCCAGACCTAAACCCAATAGAGAATCTTTGGAGGGAGCAGAAACGACAGCCCCAAAACCTGAAAGACCTGGAGAAGTGTTGTGAATTCTATTTTTGGGCTCCCTCTAGTGGTCACAAGCGGTACTGTGTAGTTTTGTCTTTCTGCAGGTTGGCTGCATCAGCTGGTTCGTTATCCTTGGTTGGTTTCCTATTTAGCTCACCTGGAGACTCAGTTCCTTGCCTGCTATCAATGTATTCAGTGCTCTTCAGATTCCTTATGTCTACCTTGCTCCCAGTCTCTCCAAGACAAGCTAAGTTTTTGTTTGATCATTTTTTGATTATCAGTGTTCATTATGTTTTTAGTCCAGCTCGCTAAAATGTGATTTCCTCGCTTGCTGGTTGCTCTAGGGGACTGAGTTTCTCCCCCCCACACCGTTAGTTGGTGTGGGGGTTCTTGAAATCTCAGAGTGGATATTTTGTAAGGGTTTTTTACTGACCGCATAGATTCCCTTTTCTATTTTCTGCTATCTAGTATTAGTGGGCCTCATTTGCTGAATCTGCTTTCACCCCTGTGTATGTGCCTTCCTCTTACCTCACCGTTATTATCTGTTGGGGGCTTCTATATCTTTGGGGATTATTTCTATGGAGGCAAGAGAGGTCTTTCTTTCTCTCTAGGGGTAGTTAGTTCCTCAGGCTGGCTCGAGACGTCTAGGATTTTTAGGCACGTTCACCGGCTACTTCTAGTGTGTTTGGATAGGTTCAGATCTGCGGTCAGTCCAGTTTGCCACCTCCCTAGAGCTTGTCCTATGTTTGTTACTTAGCTGGAGTAATTTGTGATCCTCAACCACTAAGGATCATAACAGAGAAGATCTGCATGAAGGAGTGGGCCAAAATCCCAGCTGTAGTGTGTGCAAACCTGGTCAAGAACTACAGGAAGCGTCTGACCTTTGTAATTGCAAACAAAGGTGTCACGAATCACAGGGAGGATAACTTTATCATCCCCACCACTCACAACAATATGTCATGAACCGGGGTTGTTTGGTTGCCCCAGTTCTTTTCTGCAGGGGATTTATCTATATCCCACTGCCCAGTTCTGGAACTTGCAGGTCTCTGGTGCCCCCTTACCTTCAGGTCAGTCAGGGTACTGCAAGTAGGATAATTAGTCGCCAGAAAGGCTGCCTTACTTTGTACTGGCTAATGGGCACACTGCAGTGAGGGTGATATAACTACTCCCACTCAGGCGGGAACCAGGACAAATTTGCTGCCACCAGCTCCAATTTCTTAATTAATAACGGGTCCGGAGCCAACCCAAAGCTAATGGGCACACTGCAGTGAGGGTGATATAACTACTCCCACTCAGGGAGGAACCAGGACAAATTCGCTGCCACCAGCTCCGATTTCTTAATTAATAACGGGTCCGGAGCCAACCCAAATTAGTAGCGTAATTCACTTCAGAGGATGTGACAGTACATTATAGAGCAAGGAGAAACAAAGCTAGTAATTTTATATATTTTACTCCAAAAGATAGGCAGTGTTTACAGAATGGTAAAAAGATATTATAAAATGAGACAAGTATCGTATATACAGATGATTACAAATAAAAAGGGATTAAAGTTGAAAAAAACACTTACAGTTCTCTCATATCATTTCAGATCGTGGCAAACCATGTGTCTAGGGGGCGAACATCAAAATGCATCGGAGCAGCTTGCAGAGCTGCTGTTAGCTCTCTTCCTGGGCAAAGACTCACTCCTAACTCATCAGGGTTAAGATATTCCCTTTGGTTGTGACATCACTGAGTGGGCTGAGTTATGAAATGCACTCCTCTTTTCTCAGAGGGGCTGAAGCATACCGAAAGCTCCTAGCTGTCCTAGCTCAGGGATGACACCCTGTATAGTGACCACGGAACTACCATTCTTCCGGGCATGAGCTGGGCATTAATTTGAGCCCAAACATGGCATGGTTATGAGCTCTTGTTAAGTAGCAATTCGTTTCTCCATTTCCGCTAGGCGCTGTGCCTAGAAAACGCACTGTGTGATGACCCAGCTGATGTAGAGGCCAAAAACATATTTGTTCTGCTTCCAGACCTAAGCTGCGTGATTATATTCCAGCTTAAGAGAACAAAAGGAAGGCCCCATCGGCCATGTGCTTTTTGCAGGCAGGTGAGTAGGCCTGCTCACAGCACACTGATTTCACATTACAGCTGCATGCAGGGGGAAGGGAGTTGCCTGCAGGCCCAGGGAGAAGAGCTTTCTAGGCAGTGTGAAGAGGAGGGGTCAGAGAGCCCACAGCGTGTGTCTGCCACCATGGTACCTTATAAAAATTACTCAGAACATGGCATTTTTACATTATCGTGACAAAAGGTTTCTGTACCAAATATTAAGTTATGTTTTTCTATTGCATCAAATACTTATTTCATGTTATAAAATGCAAATGAATTATGTAGAAAATCATACAATGTGATTTTCTGGATTTTTTTTACGTTTCTGTCTCTCACAGTTGAAGTGTACCTACGACAAAAATTGCAGACCTCTCCATTCTTTGTAGGTGGGAAAACTTGTAAAATTGGCAGTGTATCAAATACGTATTTTCCTCACTGTCATGGTCACTGACATTCAGCTGGTTTATTTTGAAAGTCTCATATTTTATCATATCATGTATGATGACTTCACCATGAATTTGCCATGAGCCCCCCCCCCAAAAAAAAAAAAAAAAAAAAAAAATTCTATCTGATTTGCAAGAGCATGGAATAGGGGCAGCTAGTCAGTCCCTGTTTTGCTGAATTTTTAAGGACCATGAAGGGGTTAAAAAATTTTACTCTCATCCACCCTCCTCATAAATTTCCTGCTGTTGCCAATCCTTTTCCTCCTTGTGATCAGCTCTTCTTCCTTTTACAATCAGCTACTCTTCCTTCTACTGATAAGCTTCTCTTCTTTGTCAATTAATTCAGCCTCTGATCACCTCCTCTTCCTTCTTCAAATCAGCTCTTCTTCCTTCTTTTTCTGTATTTGGTGTCCCGGTGGGTGCCACCGTTGACTAAGCTCCACGCGGTCACATCTCATGTGTCAAATGTCTAAGACGTGACTGCCTAGGGTCTAGTCATAGGTGGCACCTGCTGGAGGTTTGGAGGGAGAAGAAGGAAGAAGAGCTGATCAGAAGAAGAAAGAGAAGCAACAGCAGAACAAAAATGGCAAAGGCCAAGGATACGTGAATATTAGATTATTTGTTAACCCCTTTCTTTTCATGAATAATTTATTTACTGAAAGTCCAGTCTCCCCTTGAATTCAGGGAATTAAAATTTTGCAAAGCTCTCTCAACTCTAGTAATGACATCCCTGTTCTTAACTTTATGTGATCACATGCAAAATTGATAACATTCTATTACAAAGAAGTTCTGCTTTCATGTAGCTTCACTCTACTGACCTGTATATGGTATTGACCACCTACTGTACCAGTCATTTGACGTCGATTAATTTCTCCAGTAAGTCTCTGCCTATGCTTTAAGCCTACCAAATCTCAACATCACAGTAGTCATCATGGCTTACTTTGGTAATGTTTCCAGTTTTGTGACTGTACTAAAATTCTAAACAAAATATAAGATATTACTAAGTGTGATATGATTTTTTTCTCCGTTAGGTCCTCCAGCAAGAATTGTAGTGGTGAGTATAGTGGACTCATTTGTATGTGGTATCATGACAATCCTTCATAGCTGACAGATTTATTTAAAGTTACGCAATAATACCGTAATACTTTCAACAGTCTGACCTATTAGTGAATGAACATAGGATATGAGCACAAAGGATATTCATATATTATAGACTATTTGGATCTTTTGGTGATCATCTGTGGCATCTTTGATATTTTCAAAAGCCAGTTGGAATAAAAACTTGCCCAAATATTATGTCAACAGCATCAGTTATAATGATGAATCTTAAGCAAGCATTAGATTTTATCATTCAGATGCAAAATTTTATATTTCTTGACTGTAGGGTTCCCAATGCAAATTATTAGAGATGAGCAAATTGATTCTACATAAACTAAATATGTGTAGAATTTACCAAAATTCTCAGATACAAGAAACTCAAACGCCACTCCATTTAATATCTGTGGAGCTGCTAGAGAAAGCCGAGTGCAGCACTCGGAAGCAACACAAGAAATGAATGGATTGATGGTCAAGCATGTGCGCTGCTGCTTCATTCCATAATTGTACATTTTGGATCTCTATTTGTCTCTTATTTGATATTTTATTTTAAAGGAAGAAACAACAGTCACCTATTCTTACTTAAAGACAAAGACATCCAGTGTGTGAAAGGAAGAAGAAAAAATACTAAAATTTTCCACCTGGTTCTGATAACAAAAGATATTAAACTATATCTCTGCATCACTGCTGCGTGTCAAGCTATTATGGTGACCCCAAGTGCATGACTCCATGCGCAACTGTGATGTCACCCCTTTAGCGTTTTTTAGGTAGTTTGGCATCCCCTGTTGGTTGTTACATTTTAATATTCTTGGGGAATCTCGCAAAGTTCAAATTTGCCTGCATTTACTGATTTTCCTGGGAAATTTGATTAGCGGAGAATAAATTCTCTGTCGATTTAATGCTCTTTATTATAATCTGTGGTCTCTTCAGGCTCTAGAGCATAATCAACATAATATGCAATAAAAATAACCCCTGCTGAATGCTGATTCCCCTAGCCTCTGGACGCTTACCGGAAGTTCCAGCTCTGATGAAGCCTGGGAAGTTTATGCACAAGCACACAAGATTTCACAATGTCATGATATGCACCGTGGCCTTGTGCATGCATGCACGAAAACGTCACAGGTCTCATCAGAGCCAGAAGTCACCGCCTAGCGTTAAAAGGTTAGGGAATTCAAAGCACAGCGGCAGTGATAGAAAAAATGTGTTGAGAACCTAATGGGTGATGGTGAGAGGCGGAGGGGCCAGATAGATGAGTGTTGAGTATAAGTTTTTATTTACAAACCTTTTGATGGCCTTTACGATTCAGTTAAATGGTGGCCAAGTCACCCACCTCTTCACTAAGTCGGCGCTTATGCCAATTACTGGTTTTTGTACTATTCAAGAATTCAATTCGACTAGAAAATATACACACACTTTTACTTTTCAGCTAATTAAAAAATGCACATATGACAGACGTGATAGAGTCTTGAGATGTTGTGGCAAACGTTCTGCTGCCTATAACATCCTCCAGCATGACCCCTTTTGGCAGTGGGTCAATAATGGTGTGGGGAGGCATTTCTTTGAAGGGCTGCACAGTCCTCCATGTGCTAACCAGAGGTACCCTGACTGACATTAAGTGCCAGGATAAGACCCTCAGACCGATTGTAAGGAAATATGCAGATACAGTGGGCCCTGGGTTCCTTCTGATGCATTGATGCATGACAATGCTAGGTCTCATGTGGCTGAATTGTGTCAGCAGTTCCTGCATGATGATGGAATTGATGCTATAGAGTGACCTGACTGTTCCCCAGACCTGAATCCAATTGAGCACATCTGGGACATCATGTCTCGTTCCATCCACCAATGCCACGATGCACCACAGACTGTCCAGGAGTTTACAGATGCTTTAATCCAGGTCTGGGAGGAAATCCCTCAGTAGAACATCCGTTGCCTCATCAGAAGCATGCCTATCCATTGTAAGGAGGTCATACAGGCACTTGGAGGCCACACACACTACTGAGCATCATTTCCTTGTCTTGAGGCATTTCCACTGAAGTTGGATCAGCCTGTAATCTGATTTTCCACTTTGATTTCGAGTATCATTACAAATCCAGATCTCCAAGGGATATTCATTTTGATTTACATTGATCATTTTTATGTTTATTGTTCTCAGCGCATTCCACTGTGTAATAAATAAAGATTTGTAACTAGAATATTTAATCATGTGATATGTAGGATGTGGTATTTTAGTATTCCCTTTCATTTTTGCTGAGTGTAGTTTAAGCCCTTTCTGCCATCCGATGTACTATTCCGTCTATGTTACCTGGGCCAATTTGACCATGGACGGAATAGTATGTTGTTTCTTTAATGTGACACTTCGACCAAAGTCGCGGTGATCGCATCAAAATTCCGGCACCATCTTACCTGTGGGTAGATAGTGTCGGCATCCTGGGTGGTGTCCCCGCCTACCCGCACTCACGATCGCTGTGATTGGCTGAAAAGCCAATTGCAGCCTCTCTCATTGTTTCAGACAATCAGATTGCCTGAAAAAGTGATGTCCCAGCCTAGGATCGAGTACCGATTGGCGAAAACTGCTCAGATTGGCGCGATCAATGATCTTAGGCTGGTGACCTGCCTAAAATCGGAGCTGTGAGCTCCGATCCTAGGCCAGTGCCTAGAAACACCAGTGTCACCAGGGCCAGCTCTGATTGGAGTGATCGATGTCATCATCGATCACACCAATGACAGGTCACAGCAGCGGTGTGACCGCTCTGTAATCTGTCTGTCACCTTTCTGTGACCGCACAGAACGTCCTCACACTAGTTAAGGATTCCTGCACTGCGGTCACGATACAGGATCCCCTGCTGTGCTGGAAGCCTGTGACACCACAATCCCTGCTGAAAAAAGAAGAAAGAGGACGAGACAGAAGAAAGAAGAGAGACTACAACTGTAAGTGTTTTGATCCCTGATCCCTACCCGATCTCTCTTCATCCACCCCAATCCCCCCATTCCCCTTTCACTTTCCACCTCTTTTTACCCCCCTTTGCGCCACCCCAGTGCGCACATCCAGCAGCCGCCAAACTTTAAGTGTCGCAGTTCACTCATCAGAGCTTGTGCCTGCTGTTATCCAGATTTCTTTCTCATCCCCCCTTGCGCCACCCCCGTGTGCACATCCAGCAGCCGCCGAATTGTGATAAGTGAAACAGTTCACTCATCTGAGCTCATGTCTGCTGTTTTACACACTTTTATTTAGGCCACCTCCGTGTGCACAACCAGCAGCTGCCGAACTTTGATAAGTGAAACAGTTCACTCATCAGAGCTCGTGCCTGCTGTTATCCATTTTTCTCTCTCTCCTCTCTCTTCTCCCATACTGTAAAACAGATTTCCAGGAGAATTTTATTTTTGGAATTCAGCACCGGACACTAGGTGTCCAATACGAACCCCGAACTTTGCAGTTTGGGCTTGCACACTGTTTAGAGACATTTTTTATTTAAAAAAATGGTATTTTGGGCTAAAAATCAATTGGGAAAAAATGTTGCTCCATTTGGCTTCTGAAGCCTTTGTGTTTCAATGTACATAGCAGGCTGCAGAGCTCATCAAACTGCAGAGTTTGAGACTCTTAACTTTCTGCTTCTGAGTTACTCTCTGCTGATTTATGACCACATCAAAGTTCGTCTCAATTACGCATTACTGACAGATTCATGGAATTTTTGTGAAACTAAACAGAAAACATGATTATTAGCCAACTGCATGCATTTGAGATAAATAACCCTATATGTGTCTACTAGACAAGAGTGAATCTGGCAAAATTCAAAGTCTCATTCAATGCTAATCGAGTGAATCCTGAATGCGCCACTTATTATACTGTGACGCTTCCAATGCCAAAGCATAATAAGCTGACGGGAGATGAGTGGCTTCAAAACAATAAAATGTCATACTTACCTAGCTTTTCACCTGTTTCTGCCACTGCAGCTCCTCACCAATACTTCGGTGGTTTCCTAAGGCATTCACTCTACCGCCGATCTCCTCTTCACTTTTCTAAGGCAAGGCCTCGTCATACAGTACATTCTGACATCATTATGTCATTATGTGTGCTGAGTTCCATCCAGCACAGGCGTAACATGAAGAGGAAACTGGTGGCGGAGTAGACGTCTTAGGAAGCCAATGGGCAGTTGTTGCAGCTATGCGAATATGATATTTTATTGCTTTTACTCCCTTCCCAGTCCATATGAATTCAGCAAAACGGTTGCTGTAAATTTTGGGAAATTCAAAATTAATTTGGCTCATTTAGAATCTCTACGCACATCCTTAGTCAGTCTGTCTACTGTATGTATCACCTATCTATTATCTATCTATATATCTATCTATCTATCTATTTTCTATTATCTGTCTATTATCTATGTATTATCTATCTATATACAGTATATATCTATTATCTATCTACCTATCTTTTATCTTTCTATTATCTATCTATTATCTATATATTATCTATCTATATTTTATCTATCTATTACCAATCTATTTATTATCTATATCTATCTATTATATATCTATCATCTATCTATCATCTATCTATATATCTATTATCTATCTATGATCTATCTATTTTCAGAAAAAAATGGAACAGCACAATGCTTACTGGTGGGTGCGAGGCCTCCTAGGCAGTGGCGTAACTACAAAGTTATGGGCCCCGGTGCGAACTTCCAAATGGGGCCCCCCCCGCCATAAAATTCAATGTAAGCCCCATAGAATACAATGCAGCCCCCCCCTCATAGTATAATGCAGCCCCTCCATACAGGGGCAGTGACAAAGACACGAGCAAATGGTGACGAGGGGGCAGAGGAGAGGGAACAAGGGGGCAAGGAAGACAGGCACTAGGGGACACATGGGGGCTAGGAGGCAGGGGAGAAGGATACAAGGGGTCTAGTGGGCAAGGGAGACTGACACAAGTGGGCAAGGGAGACTGACACAAAGGGCACACGGGGACTAGTGGACAAGAGAGACTGGCACACGGGGACACGGACTAGTGGGCAAGGGAGACTGACACACGGGGAATAGTGGGCAAGGGAGACTGATACAAGGGGACTAGTGGGCAATGGAGACTGACACACGGGGACAAGGGACAAGCACAAGGGGACAAGGGAGACAGGCACAAGGGGACACATAGGGACTAGTGAGCAAGAGACTGACAAGGGGACAAGGGATACAAGCACAAGGGGACACACAGGGACAAGTGGGAAAGGGAGACTGACACACAGGGACTAGTGGGCAAAGGAGACTGACACAAGCACAAGGGGACAAAGGAGACTGACAGAAGCACAAGGGGACATAGGAGACAGGCACATGGGGACACACAGGGACTAATGGGCAAGGGAGACTGGCACACGGGGACACAAGCATAAGGGAGACAGGCTCAAGGGGACACACAGGGACTAATGGGCAAGGGAGACTGGCACACGGGGACAAGGGACACAAGCATAAGGGGACAAGGGAGACAGGCACATGGGGACACACAGGGACTAATGGGCAAGGGAGACTGGCACATGGGGACACAAGCATAAGGGAGACAGGCTCAAGGGGACTCACGGCCCCCTGACCTGCCAGAGCCGCTTGCAGCTGTGACCGTAGTAGTTACGCCGCTGCCTCACACACACACATACTACAGATATCACACACACACTACAGATATCACACACACACATCATACTACAGATATCACACACACATCATATTACAGATATCACACACATACTACAGTTATCACACACACACACTACAGATATCACACACACACACAGACATACTACAGATATCACACACACACACATCATACTACAGATATCACACACACACACACACACACTACAGATAACACACACACACACACTACAGATATCACACACACACACACACACACACACATACACACACTACAGATATCACACACACACACACACACACACACACACATACACACACTACAGATATCACACACACACACACATCATACTACAGATATCACACACATACTACAGTTATCACACACACACTACAGATACCACACACACACACACACACCAGAGATACCAGCTCATATACACAACTCACAATCTCCTCTCTGGTACAGGGGTGGCTGATGTAAACCGGCTGCAGCTCCTCAGCTTCTCCTGACTAAGGCTAGTTTCACACTAGCGTCGGGAACAACCCGTCACTGTGCGTCGGGCCGACGTTCCCGACGCTAGTGTGGTCTCCGCCGCACAACGGGGGCAGCGGATGCATTTTTCCCACGCATCCGCTGCCCCATTGTGAGGTGCGGGGAAGTGCGGGGAGGTGGGGGCGGAGTTCCGGCCGCGCATGCGCGGTCGGAAAAAGTGGACCGTCGGGAGCAAAAAACGTTACATGTAAGGTTTTTTTCTCCCGACGGTCCACTACCACACGCCCAAGCGTCGCAAAACGGACGCGACGTTTGGCAATGCGTCGCAAATGCGTCGCTAATGTTAGTCTATGACGAAAAAACGTATCCAGCAAGAACTTTTGCTGGATGCGTATTTTCGGCAAAATGACGCATTTGCGGCGTATTGCAGTTAACGCTAGTGTGAAACTAGCCTAAAGCGGCTCTGTCCCGCACCTCCCCCCTGCTCTCGCCTTCTGTCCCGGGGTTATTTTGGCTTTCTCTTAAAGGGAACCTGTCACCCCGTTTTTTCCGTATGAGATAAAAATACTGTTAAATAGGGCCTGAGCTGTGCATTGCAATAGTGTATTTTGTGGACCCCGATTCCCCACCTATGCTGCCGAAATACGTTACCAAAGTAGTCGTTTTCGCCTGTCAATCAGGCTGGTCTGGTCAGATGGGCGTGGTGTCTTCCCCCAGATCTTGCTTAGTTTTCCGTTGGTGGCGTAGTGGTGTGCGCATGCCCAAGGTCCCGAATCCACTGCACAGGGGAGTGAAAATAGCGTGATGTGCGACATTTCATTGGTGATCGGTGGGGGCGGCCATCTTCCTTTGGCCGCGCGTGCGCAGAAGCGGCGCTCTGCTGGCCGCGGCTTCAGGAAAATGGCCGCAGGATGCCGCGCGTGCCTAGATGGAGAATGCGGCGGCCATTTTCCTGAAGCAGAGATGCGACACCTCGTACACACCCGACTCCGCTCCGTACACCCCCGACTCCGCTCCGTACACCTCGTACACACACGGCTCCGCTCCGTACACCTCGTACACACACGGCTCCGCTCCGTACACCTCGTACACACACGGCTCCGCTCCGTACACCTCGTACACACACGGCTCCGCTCCGTACACCTCGTACACACACGGCTCCGCTCCGTACACCTCGTACACACCCGGCTCCGCTCCGTACACCCCCGGCTCCGCTCCGTACACCTCGTACACACACGGCTCCGCTCCGTACACCTCGTACACACACGGCTCTGCTCCGTACACCTCGTACACACACGGCTCCGCTCCGTACACCTCGTACACACCCGGCTCCGCTCCGTACACCTCATGCACACCCGGCTCCGCTCCGTACACCTCATGCACACCCGGCTCTGCTCCGTACACCTCATACACACCCGGCTCTGCTCCGTACACCTCATACACACCCGGCTCCGCTCCGTACACCTCATACACACCCGGCTCTGCTCCGTACACCTCATGCACACCCGGCTCTGCTCCGTACACCTCATACACACCCGGCTCTGCTCCGTACACCTCATACACACCCGGCTCCGCTCCGTACACCTCATGCACACCCGGCTCTGCTCCGTACACCTCATACACACCCGGCTCCGCTCCGTACACCTCATACACACCCGGCTCTGCTCCGTACACCTCATGCACACCCAGCTCTGCTCCGTACACCTCATACACACCCGGCTCCGCTCCGTACACCTCATGCACACCCAGCTCTGCTCCGTACACCTCATACACACCCGGCTCCGCTCCGTACACCTCATACACACACTGCTCTGCTACATCCACCCAAACCCCTCCTGACCTCACACAAAAGCTTACCCTCCTCCAGCATGATGACAAACAGCACTGCACTACTGTCCTGCACTACACGGAAGCCCTTGATCATGTGACTCCAACTCCTCCCCTCCTGTGACCTCATCACAGGTCCTGTGCGCACAGAGCAGTGGCAGCTATAGTAGTGGTGTGCGGCTCTCTGCAGTGGAGGGGCTCTGCTGCGGGTCAAGTGCAGTCCCACCCGTGATCGCGAGTGCACGCGCAGCAGGGCCTGTAAGGAAGAATTATTTAAAGGGCCGGCGGCCCATTTTGTAGCTTAGAGTTCTTAGGAGCCCGCCCAGTCTGCTGGACTGGGTGGGCCCCTAAGCACTGCAGGCCCCGTCGCAATTGCGACCCCTGCGACCGCGGTAGTTACGCCCCTGCTCCTAGGCAATAATCCCATACTTGCCCAAATCTAGATAAGAGTAAAAAATGAAGGCTGCACTCCATGTAGTTCAATGTGAAAAAAGTGGACTTTGTTCAGACCCACATAGCAAGGCGACTTTTCGGCTCACACTCAGCTGGCTTGAGAAAGGCTCAGTGTGAGCCGAAACATCGCCTTGCTATGTGGATATGAATAAAGTCCACTTTTTTCACCTTGAACTACATGGAGTGCTGCCTTCATTTTTTACATCTATCTATCTATCTATCTATCTATCTATCTATCTATCTATCTATCTATCTATCTATCTATCTATTTATCTATCTTTGTTAACACCACGCAGGATTCCTGCTCTGACAGGCAGGGTCGGCGGCGTGTCTCTTCACTCACCCATGCTGCAGACAGTTCTTTCCTTTCCCATGTTCGGAATGCTTCGAGCTGTTCCTCTAGCCATGTTGTTAGGTCTTGCATGCGTGGGCTCCAGCCCTCTTAAAGGACCAGCACGTGCACTTACTATTTCCTCCCCAGCCAATGGCTATTAAACACTATGTATATATTACTTCCTCCCCACTGGGGAGGTGCCTGAGCAACCTTCCTGTTTGAGTCTATGTTGTGTAAGGTCGCATACCAGTGCAAGTCCTGTCTGCTGTACACTAAGTTCAAATCCTGCATGTTGTACTCCAAGTACAAATCCTGTCTGTTGTACTTCAAGTACAAATCCTGCCTGCTGCACTCTAAGTGCAAATCCTACTTGCTGCCCTCTGAAGCAAATCCTGCCTGCTGCACTCTGCACAAATTCTGCCAGCTATTCTCAGCAAATTCTGCCTGATGCACTCTGAAGCAAATCCTGCTTGCTGCATGCAGACACAAACTCTGTCTCTGACTCAAACTCTGACTGCTGAACTCTGATACGAACTTGGTCAGCTGCACTCTGATGCAAGCACTGCCACCATCCAGTCTGTCCTTCGGGTCCAGCTGCTGGGCGACTGTTGGTCTGTCCTGTAGTGGCACCTGGCATTCACCAGGAGCCAAGACTAACCTCACAATCCGAGGCTCTAGTGAATAGTCAGGCGATTGCTTAGTCACGCCCTCCACGTTCTCCGGGGTCCGTGGCACAGTGGTTACACAAACTTCGATCATGACAATTATCTATAATCCATCTATCTAGCTATTGTGCGAGAGGGCAAGGGCCATAGTCCTGGCCTCCCATCACATGAAAACAATGTCCATCACTTTGCATATGTGTGGCTCTACTTTCTGTGCCAGCAGGGTCCCCTCTCCTCTGCTGTAGGCTCTCCTTTTTAACTTTCAAATAAACAACTTTACAATTCTCTTTACGCAGCACATACATATTCTTCACAGCATTTACAACAGGATTCGCATTACAAATTTCTTCTTCTTTCCCTGCACTTTACTTCCTGTCACACAGCACATACCTGAGTCGGACCATACCACATGGTTCCTTAGCTTCCTCCCAATTCAGCTTTGCTACGGTTAGACCTTTCTTAGTCTGTTTTGCCCTAGACAAGCGAATATCTGCCTCCGAAGTCAGTTGCCACTTGGTGAGCGCCCTGCCCTTCTGCACTGTACTTTGCAGTGACACAGCGTACTCCTGTTCCAAGCTCACTGCATCTGAGAGTTCCTTCAGCTGTTTCACACCAGTTCTGAGGGCATCGGCCCAAGCTATAAACTGCCACATCATGGAACTACCTGCGTCCCAGTCCTATCACTGTTTCTGTCTTCAATCACCTTTCCTGCTGCTGTACTGGCCCACTGCTGTTCAGGTCTGATGCTGCGGATGGCACTTAAGCCCATGCAGGTGGTTTGGGCACGCTCGACTAACTCAAACTAACTCACTGGATTGGATCGGCCGATATCCAAAAAATATCGGATATCGCCGATACAAGTCAATGGGACACAAATATCGGAACGTAATAGGGAGCGATCCTGGATGGTTCCCAGGGTCTGAAGGAGAGGAAACTCTCCTTCAGGCCCTGGGATCCATATTCATATAAAAAATAAAGAATACAAATAAAAAATATGGATATACTCACCCTTGGACGGCCCCCCGGCTCTCACCACTGCAAGTGTCTGCCTCCGTTCCTAAGAATGCAGTGAGTGAAGGACCTTCGATGACGTCGCGGTCACATGAGCGGTCACTTGAGCGGTCACGCGACCAATCACAAGACCGCGACGTCATCGCAGGTCCTACACTCACTGCATTCTTAGGAACGGAGGCTGCCGGTTGCACCGCTGAGAGCCAGGGGCCGTCGGTGGGTGAGTATATCCATATTTTTTTTTTAATTCTTTATTTTTTACATGAATATGAACCTGATTCTGATTTCCGATAACGCAAAAATATCGGAACTCAGTATCAGAATTCCGATACAGCGAATATCGTCCGATACCCGATATTTGCAGTATCGGAATGCTCACCACTAGTTATAAAGTATCTTACCCATGGTGAGTGTAGTCATATACCAGGGAACCCGATCAACCCCCTGTATATGTAGGGTCTGTAAAGTGAAGATAAAGTCGTCCTACACATTAGCATTGTGACAATTTGCGGGACCAGCCGTTATGTACTTTAATGTGTATGGAAGTTCCCAGAGTCATTTCTCACTTCAGATGGTAACTGCTACCACTAACATTTGATAGACACTTCTTTCTATAGCATAAATGTGTATTGGAGAGTCATGATTGACCTACAGTATGGCCATCTTTAATCTCATCTTCTGGATATTCTTTGGCATCTACATAATGTTCATTCATTTCATCATCATCTGTAAGGAAAAATTGAAACAAAATTATTCACACCATGAGACCTTAGAATAAAAACGAAACTAAAAACATAATATACTGTAATTAAACTCTAATAATTTCCGAGAAAGATAAGCAACAATATAATGGGGTGTTCAGCATCTCACTATTCTGTCCCAATTTTATATCGGCAGAAGAGATGGTGCTATTCTCGGTCAGGACACTTGCAGAGACAACCATTTATGCAGGTATCAGCACACTGTACATGTACAGGTACCCCAGTTTTAGCATCTGTCTTAGTCATGTTTCTCTGGTCTTCTATAGTGATTTACACTATGTAGTGACTCTAGTTTCACCCAGCCCTTCAAGTGGCCAGCTTTCAAGGTTGTATGAAACTGAGATATTATGGAGTCATCAGTCGAGAGGGCCATAAACCCCTAGAAAATAAAAGCCACAAACATTTAGATCAAACTACCAGAGGCAGAGTTTCAGTAAACCTTAATGTTTTACAATGACAAACAGCAAACATATAGAGGCTTAGAACTGTTTGTGAAGTGAATAAACAAACATTTCTCAAGATTGTGTCACTATGAGCATTGTCTGTCACATCTGCAAATGTTTTACAAGAAATGCAGCTATGTGATTGTCTGCATGCATTCAGTATACAGTATTTTAATCTGGATTCCAAATCACCATTTGTATATTGGCCATTTGTACATTTGAGGCAGCCAAAGTTATGGTTCTCAAGGAGAGAAACTAATATAGTCGACAAAGAAATATTTGTAATGAACTACTGAGCCAAACTAACAGCATTGCGTTATCAAATTTATATGAAGTGTATTGTGTTCAATGTGAGCAACCAGGCAGCACAAAAATAAGCTTTTCAAGTGAGCTCTTTAAGGTACACAAATGTTATGAAGTCTTTGCCAACAAGGATGTGGTTTCACCAATGGGGGGGGTACCTTTTTAAAAAATATACTATTGCCATTACAGCCCACTTGCTCAAAATTCTGGGGCATATAAAAGTACTGAACACATTCACCCAGGTCATGTCGTCGGAGATAAGGAAGAGACATTGCAGGAAACAGAGTTAAGAAGTAGGCCCAATGTAGGGGTGTGTGTCTCTGAGACTTGTAATGGAGGGCATGAGCTGACAACCAATTCCCCAATCTGGGGTCCTTTTTTTTACTAAATAAAATAGTGCCATCCCAGTCCCCTTGCCCAAAATGCACCGTACAGAGCACATTTACCCTGGTGATCTAGTGGCAGTTAAAGGACACATTGCAGGAGACAGAATTAAGAAGTAGGCCCAATGTAATGTCATGCTCAATTCCACAACGTGGGGTACTTTTTTTAATAAATAAAATAGTGCCATCACAGCCCTCATGTACAGAGCATGTTCACCCTGGTCATCTAGTGGTTCTGGATGATAAGCATGAGGATAAGGAGGAGGATAAGAACAAACAGACCAAATCTGGAAGCATATACCCATATGTGGTTGTGAAGAGGTTGATGAGAATACACCTCCCGAAAACAGAGAATGTATTTGAGGTTTTGTTTCACTGCTGACACTTGGTGGTGTACAGAAGTCTTTCCCAATCCAGCCCTTGTTCATTTTTATAAGAGTCATCCTATCAGCATTTTCAGTTGACAGGCGGATGCGCTTATCTGTTATAATTCCGCCAGCGGCACTAAAAACTCTGACAGAATGCTAGCAGCAGGGTAGGCCAGGATCTCCAAGGCAAAGAGAGGCAGTTCATGCCACGTGTCCAGCTTGGATACCCAATAATTAAAAGGCACAGAGGAATCACGAAGGACGTTTGTACGATCTGCAAGGTACTCCCTCACCATCTTTCCAAACATTGCACTTCTTGTGACAGCACCCCTTGCCTCTGTGCTGTCATGATGGGAGGGTCTGAGAAAACTGTCCCAGAACTTTACCATTGTTCCCCTGCCTGAGCTGGATTGTACTTCTGTCCTCTCGGACTCCTTGGTTGTACAACAAACTCTGACGTCTGCTGCCAGTATGGGAATTTTCTAAGTAATTCCGCTACAAGGGCCCTCTGGTACTGCAACATTTTAGTACACCTCTCTGCCTCTGGCAGAAGAGATTGAAAGTTCTCCTTGTAACATGGGTCTGGAAGTGTCGCCAACCAGTAATGAGTTTCAACCAAAATTTTTATAATGCGAGGGTCACGTGAAACGCAGCGCAACATAAAGTCAGCCATGTGTGCCAGACTGCTAACAGGCAAGACTTCCGTGTCCTCACCAACAGGATGGCTGACCATGCTGTCCTCCTCTTCCTCCCTATCCTCAGGCCATCCACGCTGAATAGATGGTATGACAGCTGTGCTTGTAGTACCGTCTATAGACCATGAAAGTAGCTCCTGTTCTTCCTCCTCCTCCCTATTGCCTACCAATCCACATTGAGAAGATATGAGACTGGGCTGAGTGTAATCCCCCTGTATGGTTCCTTGCTCCATGTCCTCGTGCTCTGCCTGCAATGCATCCTCTTTAATTGTGAGCAGAGAGGTTTTCAGAATGCTGAGAAGCGGGATGGTGATGCTAATTATGGCGCCATCGCCGCTCACCATCTTGGTACAGTCCTCAAAGTTTTGGAGGATGTTACATATGTCTGACATCCGTGTCCACTCCTGAGGTCTTATGTGTGTGGAGTCTGAACTGAATATTGACGGCCTTGTTGATGTTGGTAGTCAACAACTGCCCTCTTCTTCTCACAAATCCTTTCCAACATATGCAGTGTAGAGTTCCAGAGCATGAGGACATCACACACCAGTCGTTGAGCTGGAAGATGCAAACCGCTGCTGAAGCACCGCAAGGGCGGCTGAAGCTATAGCTGACTTTCTAAAATGGGCAGACAGATGGTGTACTTTCACTAGCAGATCCGGCAGCTCCGGATAGCTTTTGAGAAAACGTTGAACCGCGAGGTTAAGCACATGGGCTAAGCATGTATGTGTGTCAGCTCACCTTGCCTCAGAGCCACCACAAGGTTATGGCCATTGTCACACACAACCATGCCTTGCTGTAGGATCAGCGGTGTCATCCAAATATCTGACTGCTTTTTCAGCGCTGTCCACAACTTTTCTGCATTGGGCGATTTGTCACCTACGCAGATTAGCTTCAGCACAGCCTGTTGCTGCTTGGCTGAGGCAGTGCTGCAGTGCTTCCAGCTTCTGACTGATGTGTTGATTTCAGACATGGAGGATGAAGAGGAGGAGGAGGTGCAGGAGCTGTAGACTGTGGGGGCAACACTGATTGACGTAGGGCCAGCAATCATTGGCGTAGGGAGGATGTGTTCCATCCCAAGGTCCGACTGGGTCCCGGCTTCCACTATTTTACCCAGTGTGCCATCAGTGAGATGTACCGTCTCTGCCCACAAGCACTTGTCCACGTGTTCGTGGTTAGGTGGACTTTCCCTGTAACAGCATTGCTGAGGGCACGGGGTAATGCTGTGGGACACATGCTGGTGTAATGCTGGTATGGCACATCGGGAGAAATAGTGTTGACTGGGGACCGAGTACCTTGGGACAGCCGCTGCCATCAGGTTGCAGAAAGCTTCAATCTCAACTAGCTGAAAAGGCAACATTTCGAGCGCAAGCAGAAGGGAAACTTTAGAATTGAGGACTGTGGCCTGTGGGGCGTTGGTTGGGTATTTTCGCTTGCATTCCAAAGACTGGGGTATAGACAACTGAAGGCTGTGCTGGGACAAGGACGTGGACGGTCATCAAGCCCGTCTGGTTGACTGTGGGCTGGTTGACTGTGGGCAACAACAGGTTCAGGGCTAGAGGCATCTTCACATGCACGGTGTACTGGGGATTGGCTGCTATGCAAAACAGTGGAAGAAGCAGTGGTGTGACCTGTAGACAGTGGTCCTGTAGCCTGGGGTTCGGCCACAAAGTCGGGTGCTTTGCTGCCATGTGCCTGATCATGCTGTTAGTGGTCAGGCTGGTTGTTTTGCTACCCCCACTGATGCGAGCATGGCAGGTGCTGCAAATGGCCTGTTTGGGGTTATCGGAACAGTCTTTAAATATAAACATACTCGAGAAGATCTAACAGTTGGAATGGCAACTTCCCTCATGTTGGTGTTACTGGGAATGGATGCACGCCTTCTGTCTGTGACCACCACACTGCATCTTCCTGCCTGTTGGGATGATATGCCTCCTTCCCCATGTGTGCTGCTGCCCTCGCTCTGCATGTCCTCCTGCCAGGTTGGGTCAGTCACATAGTCATGCACCAACTCATCTTCCACATCCGCACCCTGCTCCTCCTCCTCCTGACTTTCTGGCAATTGTATCTTATCATCATCCACCTCTTCTGACACTTTCCCACCATTGCCTTCGTGTGACCGGGGCTGGTGAAAGCTTTGGGCATCTCTACATGCGATCTCAGCTGTCACCACTTCAAGTTGACCGTCCGAGAGTCCGAAATCTTTAAAGGGAAAACTGAACAGCTCTTAGGAGTGTCCAAGTGTGGGATCAGTTGTAACAGGGCCACACTCATGGCTACTCAGACTTGACTGTGTGGAAGACATGGTGGTGGTGGATAAGTGACTGGAAGCATTATCCGCTATCCAACCAACAACCCTTTCACACTGCTCTAGCTTCAATAGTGGTGTGCAGCAGTCCCCTAGAAACTGGGATAGGAAGGTCGAACGAGAAGACGTGGGTCTTTGTTGTGGCCCACTTTCTTCTTGGTCACGGCCTCGTCCTCTGCATGCACAATCAGCATCATGTCCACTTCCCTGTCCCTTGCCCATTTTAAATGCACTACTGCACTATTTCAAATGCTCAACACAAATTTATTTATTAGTAGCAAAATAATATCTGATCAGTATGCCTGCAAATCTATGATTTTTCAAGCACAGACACCAGGCAGGCCTCAGCTTGACATAACAGACTGTATTCTATTTTTGGGGCCTTTTTTCTGAATTTTATTTATGCAAAATAGTGCTGTATATAAGTAGAGTAAGAGACAGCAAAAACAGTGGCAAAACGGCCTACAATGCCCAAACTTTGAGCATGCAGATATATGAGGCCTGTCACGGAAATACCACACTGCCAAATATGAGGCCTGTTTTTTTTTTTTTAAGTGCAAAATAGTGCTGTATATAATTAGAGTAACAGACAGGAAAAAAAGTGGGAAACCGGCCTGCAATGCTTAAACTTGAAGCACGCAGATATATGAGGCCTGTCACTGAAATATCACACTGCCAAATATGTGGCCTGTATTTTCTGAATGCAAAATAGCGCTGTATATAATTACATAACAGACAGGAAAAAAAAGTGGGAAACCGGCCTACGATGCTCAAACTTGAAGCATGCAGATATATGAGGCCTGTCACGGAAATATCACACTGCCAAATATGTGGCATGGTTTTTTTTTAAATGCAAAATAGTGCTGTATATAAGTAGAGTAACAGGAAAAAAAGTGGGAAACCGGCCTACAATGACCAAACTTGGAGCACGCAGATATATGAGGCCTGTCACGGAAATATCACACTGCCAAATATGTGGCCAGTATTTTCTGAATGCAAAATAGTGCTGTATATAAGTAGAGTAAGAGACAGCAAAAAAGTGGAAAACCGGCCTACAATGGCCAAACTTGGAGCCCGCATATATATGAGGCCTGTCACGGAAATACCACACTGCCAAATATGTGGCCTATTTTTTAAAAATGCAAAATAGTGCTGTATATAATTAGAGTAACAGACAGGAAAAAAAGTGGGAAACCGGCCTACAATTACCCAACTTGGAGCATGCAGATATATGAGGCCTGTCACGGAAATATCACGCTGCCAAATATGTGGCCTGTATTTTCTGAATTAAAATAGTGCTGTATATAAGTAGAGTAACAGACAGCAAAAAAGCGGTAAACTGGCCTACAATGCCCAAACTTTGAGCACACAGATATATGAGGCCTGTCACAGAAATATCACACTGCCAAATATGTGGCCTGTTTTTTAAAAAATGCAAAATAGTGCTGCATATAAGTAGAGTAACAGACAGGAAAAAAGTGAAAAATCGGTCTACAATGGCCAAACTTGGAGCATGCAGATATATGAGGCTTGTCACGAAAATACCACACTGCCAAATACGTGGCCTTTTTTTTAAGTGCAAAATAGTGCTGTATATAATTAGAGTAACAGACAGCAAAAACAATGGCAAAACAGCCTAAAATGCCCAACCTTGGAGCACGCAGATATATGAGGCCTGTCACGGAAATATAACACTGCCAAATATGTGGCCTGTATTTTCTGAATGCAAAATAGTGCTGTATATAAGTAGAGTAACATACAGCAAAAAAGTGGTAAACTGGCCTACAATGGCCAAACTTTGAGCACGCAGATATATGAGGACTGTCACGGAAATATCACACTGCCAAATATGTGGCCTGTTTTTTTTTTTTACTGCAAAATAGTGCGTATATAATTAGAGTAACAGACAGGAAAAAAGTGGAAACCGACCTACAATGGCCAAACTTGGAGCACGCAGATATATGACGCCTGTCACGGAAATACCACACTGCCAAATATGTGGCCTGTTTTTTTTAAATGCAAAATAGCGCTGTAAATAATTAGAGGAACAGACAGCAAAAACAGTGGCAAAATGGCCTAAAATGCCCAAACTTGGAGCACGCAGATATATGAGGCCTTTTTTGGTGAATTTAAAACACAAAAAACAGTGGCACAAGGCTAGCACACACAACTATGCTACGTATGCCTGACAAACTATGATTTTTAAACAGGTCTCAGTTTTTTTGGGGGTGAATTTTTTGGGAAAAAGAAATGCAACTAGGTATATAGTAAAGCAGCAGCAGACAGTTATGAAGCTTTGGGAAGGATGCAGTGTGAGCTATGTACGCACATACAGTGCCTGCAGGCCTTGCACTGATGTGGATATGCTGTGCCCTGCCTGCCTAGCGCTGCAATATCAAGACCCACGAATTAGCCCTAAAAAGGACTGTTGGTTTCTCAGGAGTTGTTGGTTTAACAGTTGCAGACCTACACTAACTATAAAAACTACGATTCTGACCCTATCTCGGCAGCAGCTCTCCCTACTCTCGCTGAATGTGGAGCACAATGCGGCGAGCAGGACGGTGCCAAGTCTCTTATACTCGGGATGATGCTGTGCGGCCAAGCCAATCACTGCACAACCACAACAAAGATGGCTGCGGCATTTCATGGCCTGGTGGACAATCCCTTCAGCCTGATTGGGTCTCTAAAATGCTGGGTGGAGACACCAGTTACCGCCGAATAATCCCGAAAATGCTCGGTCCTCGGCGTGTACACCGAGTACACTGATACTCGGGAGAGTAACGAGTAGTGCGAGCACGTTCGCTCATCACTATTTGTATGACTTTAAACAATTGTCCTCACTATGTAACTGGCACTTCCAAACCGTATACTCACAAAACTTCGATCTACCAAACTAGGCAGCCGAAAAACACGAAGAGATCCAAAGTATAAATAAAACAAGGCTTTATTAGTGGAAACACATATCCAATGCCATAGTGCACAAGCACCTAAACAAGAGGTGGGGAACCACCACATATATCATGCTAAAAAGCACATCCTGCAGTATGGAGCAAGTAGCGCTGTATATCTTAAGGGTATTTAACACTAACTATTGCCTAAGCATATATAGTGCAACCAATACTATATAAATACCGAACATATAACATATAACAGCAGTCACCATATCTACCTGTAGCCGGTTCAGCGTCCCACCTCACCCCAACGCGCGTTTCGCAGATAGCTTCTTCCGGGGGCGTCTGGATGGGTGCCTTCTATTTAGTACTCTTAATGAGGTTGCATACTCGCAGGGCCGTATTTAGAGTTTCTGCTGCCCTAGGCACTTTTCGTGCTGCCTCCCCCATTGGCGAGTATGACTAATGCAGACACTATCAGCAGTGACTTAGGCTACTTTCACATCAGCGATTTTTGACATTTGCGGCAGATCCGGCAGTTTTTCCGCATCCGTAACGGATCAGTTATGGCAACACTGTGTTCGGCCTCATTTATTCCCTATGGGACTTGCGGCACTTGCGGTTTTGCTGCGATCCGGCAAATGTGGGAAAACAGGAAAAAAAAATGCTGCTAGCAGTGTTTTTTTTTTTGTCTCGCCTCAAGTGCCGCACATGTCCGCAAGTCCCATAAGGAATGAATGAGGCTGAGCGCAGAGTTGCCGGCCCGTAAGTGATATGTTATGCGACAGATGCGGAAAAACTGCAGTATCAGCTGCGAACGGAGAAAAATCGCTGATGTGAAAGTAGCCTTAGCAAACCTTTCCATTAGTTGTCATGTGAGAATCTGGTGGATCTCATACACCGTACATGGTCAGTTGATTCTGCCACGGTTGCAAGGTTTGGCTGACAGCTTTTTAAGGGGAACCTGTCAGTCGATTCATACTACCAACACCACGGGCAGCATCACTCAGACTGCAAGCAGGGAAGTTTATCTCTGCAATGCTCGGACGTTTCAGAGAGAATAGTGAAGAGCTGGATGGGTAATTTAGTGATAGAACGGACTAATCTGTTGCTATCGTCTGTGGGCTTCTCACTCCATGTCTCTAGATCAGGGGTGGGCAATTTATTTTCCCGAGGGGCCAGATGAAAAACCATGACTGTTGTGGAGGCCGAACCAATAGCATGAAAATAATTCTACTCAATATTAATTAATATTAATTGTATCAGTTAATATTGAGCAGAATTAAGTATGCTGACACCCCCCTATATATCTTTGAACCCCCCACAGCCCCTTATATACAGCATGAGCCCCACACAGCCTCCCTATATACAGCATGAGCCCCACACAGCCTCCCTATATACAGCATGAGCCCCACACAGCCTCCTTATATACAGCATGAGCCCCGCACAGCCTCCCTATATACAGCATGAGCCCCGCACAGCCTCCCCATATACAGCATGAGCCCCACACAGCCTCCCCATATACAGCATGAGCCCCACACAGCCTCCCCATATACAGCATGAGCCCCACACAGCCTCCCTATATACAGCATGAGCCCCACACAGCCTCCCTATATACAGCATAAGCCCCAAACAGCCTCCCTATATACAGCATGAGCCCCACACAGCCTCCCTATATACAGCATGAGCCCCACACTGCCTCCCCATATACAGCATGAGACCAGCCTCTCATCTCCTCTCCTTAGCAGCCTCCCCTCTCCAGCCTCTCATCCCCTCTCCTCACCAGCCTCTCATATCCTCCCCTCAGCAGCCTCCCCTCTCCTCACTCACATCAGCAGCCTCTCATCTCCTCACCAGCCTCTCATCTCCTCTCCTCAGCAGCCTCCCCTCACCAGCCTCTCATCCCCTCTCCTTTCCAGCCTCTCATCTCCTCTCCTCTCCAGCCTCATCTCCTTTCCAGCCTTTCATCTCCTCTCCTTTCCTGCCTCTCATCTCCTCTCCTTTCCAGCCTTTCATCTCCTCTCCTTTCCAGCCTCTCATCTCCTCTCCTTTCCAGCCTCTCATCGCCTCTCCTCTCCAGCCTCTCATCGCCTCTCATCTCCTCTCCTTTCCAGCCTCTCATCTCCTCTCCTTTCCAGCCTCTCATTGCCTCTCCTCTCCAGCCTCTCATCGCCTCTCCAGCCTCTCATCTCCTCTCCTTTCCAGCCTCTCATCTCCTCTCCAGTCTCTCATCTCCTCTCCTTACCAGACTCTCATCTCCTCTCCTTACCAGACTCTCATCTCCTCCTCTTAGCAGCCTCCCCTCTCCTCTCTCACATCAGCAGACTCCCGTCTCCTCTCTCACATCAGCACACTCCCATCTCCTCTCTCACATCAGCAGACTCCCGTCTCCTCTCTCACCTCACTCCTCTCTGCAGCTTCCTCTGAGTCCTCACACACTGCCCCCCTCCTCTCCTTGCTCACCGCCGACTTCAGTAGCTTCTCCCACAAACATGACCTGCTTCTCTGCAGTCTGCTCCAGTGCTCCTACATTAAGAAGAGCGCGCAGCGTGTCACAAGACCGGCGTCAGGACCATGATGCACTTGGGCCTGCTGCTGCTTAAAGGTACAGCACCCATTTCTGCCCCATACAGTAGTCAGGGCAGTAAAACCCTGATGGCAGCCCTGCGCCCGAGACCCCCTCCCCCCGCAGCAGCCGGCACTGAGGTGGGTGGGCGGGGTGACCCCAGACTTTAAAAATAAAATACAATTTTATTTTTTTTTTAAACTTGCTCAGGTGCCGCCCCCTGCATTGTCCCCGCCCTAGGCACGTGCCCTCAAGTGCCTAGTGGCAAATACGGCCCTACATAATCGACATTGCCGGCAAACCTCTTCCACCACAGACTCCAACCGGGGGCAATACACGTACCGCTGTAACCATTGGTAGGTCTTTGTGGGTCTGAAGTGTGCTCCAAATTCGTGGGCTTCTTTAGCTACTTCTTGAGCCATTCATCCTGGGATGACCACCTGCCACCCTTAATATCTTTTGGCTGTTGTCTCTTACTATATAGCACTGATTCTCACACTTCCAGTCTATCCCACTGGTGTAAGACACTCTTCATTTCAGCTTCCAGATCCTGATGATTCTGACATTGTTTTCTCATGACATATTGTACTTCATGATAGTGGCAAAATTTATTTGTGAAAAAACGGAAATTTGACAAAAATTTTAAAAATTTCGCAATTTTCCAACTTTGAATTTTTATGCCCTTAACCCCTTAAGCCCCGAGGGTGGTTTGCACGTTAATGACCGGGCCAATTTTTACAATTCTGACCACTGTCCCTTTATGAGGTTATAACTCTGGAACGCTTCAACGGATCTTGGCGATTCTGACATTGTTTTCTCGTGACATATTGTACTTCATGTTAGTGGTAAAATTTCTTCGATATAACTTGCGTTTATTTGTGAAAAAAACGAATATTTGGCGAAAATTTTGAAAATTTCGCAATTTTCCAACTTTGAATTTTTATGCCCTTAAATCACAGACATATGTCACACAAAATACTTAATAAATAACATTTCCCACATGTCTACTTTACATCAGCACAATTTTGGAACCAAAATTTTTTTTTGTGACGGAGTTATAAGGGTTAAAAGTTGACCAGCAATTTCTCATTTTTACAACACCATTTTTTTTTAGGGACCACATCTCATTTGAAGTCATTTTGACGGGTCTATATGATAGAAAATACCCAAGTGTGACACCATTCTAAAAACTGCACCCCTCAAGGTACTCAAAACCACTTTCAAGAAGTTTATTAACCCTTCAGGTGTTTCACAGGAATTTTTGGAATGTTTAAATAAAAATGAACATTTAACTTTTTTTCACACAAAATTTATTTCAGCTCCAATTTGTTTTATTTTACCAAGGGTAACAGGAGAAAATAGACCCCAAAAGTTGTTGTACAATTTGTCCTGAGTACGCTGATACCCCATATGTGGGGGTAAACCACAGTTTGGGCGCATGGCAGAGCTTGGAAGCAAAGGAGCGCCATTTGACTTTTCAATGCAAAATTGACTGGAATTGAGATGGGACGCCATGTTGCATTTGGAGAGCCCCTGATGTGCCTAAACATTGAAACCCCCAACAAGTGACACCATTTTGGAAAGTAGACCCCCTAAGGAACTTATCTAGATGTGTGGTGAGCACTTTGACCCAACAAGTGCTTTACAGAAGTTTATAATGCAGAGCCGTAAAAATAAAAAATCATATTTTTTCACAAAAATTATCTTTTCACCCCCAATTTTTTATTTTCCCAAGGGTGAGAGAAGAAATTGGACCCCAAAAATTGTTGTGCAATTTGTCCTGAGTACGCTGATACCCCATATGTGGGTGTAAACCATTGTTTGGGCGCAGGGCAGAGCTCGGAAGGGAAGGAGCGCCATTTGACTTTTCAATGCAAAATTGACTGGAATTGAGATGGGACGCCATGTTGCATTTAGAGAGCCCTTGATGTGCCTAAACATTGAAACCCCTAACAAGTGACACCATTTTGGAAAGTAGACCCCCTAAGGAACTTATCTAGATGTGTGGTGAGCACTTTGACCCAACAAGTGCTTTACAGAAGTTAATAATGCAGAGCCGTAAAAATAAAAAATCATATTTTTTCACAAAAATGATCTTTTCACCCCCAATTTTTTATTTTCCCAAGGGTAAGAGAAGAAATTGGACCCCAAAAATTGTTGTGCAATTTGTCCTGAGTACACTGATACCCCATATGTGGGTGTAAACCATTGTTTGGGCGCAGGGCAGAGCTCAGAAGGGAAGGAGCGCCATTTGACTTTTCAATGCAAAATTGACTGGAATTGAGATGGGACGCCATGTTGCGTTTGGAGAGCCCCTAATGTGCCTAAACATTGAAACCCCCCACGAGTGACACCATTTTGGAAAGTAGACCCCTTAAGGAACTTATCTAGATGTGTGTTGAGCACTTTGACCCAACAAGTGCTTCACAGAAGTTTATAATGCAGAGCCGTAAAAATAAAAAATCATATTTTTTCACAAAAATGATCTTTTCACCCCCATTTTTTTATTTCCCCAAGGGTAAGAGAAGAAATTAGACCACAAAAGTTGTTGTGCAATTTGTCCTGAGTACGACGATACCCCATATGTGGGTGTAAACCATTGTTTGGGCGCAGGGCAGAGCTCAGAAGGGAAGGAGCGCCATTTGACTTTTCAATGCAAAATTGACTGGAATTAAGATGGGATGCCATGTTGCGTTTGGAGAGCCCCTGATGTGCCTAAACATTAAACCCCCCCACAAGTGACACCATTTTGGAAAGTAGACCCCCTAAGGAACTTATCTAGATGTGTTTTGAGAGCTTTGAACCCCCAAGTGTTTCACTACAGTTTATAACGCAGAGCCGTGAAAATAAAAATTATTTTTTTTTTTCACAAAAATGATTTTTTAGCCCCCAGTTTTGTATTTTCACAAGGGTATCAGGATAAATTGGACCCCAAAAGTTGTTGTCCAATTTGTCTGGAGTACGCTGATACCCCCTATGTGGGGGGGAACCACTGTTTGGGCGCATGACAGAGCTCGGAAGGGAAGGAGCGCCATTTGGAATTCAGACTTAAATGGATTGGTCTGCAGGCGTCACGTTGCATTTGCAGAGCCCCTGATGTACCCAAATAGTACAAACCCCCCACAAGTGACCCCATATTGGAAACTAGACCTCCCAAGGAACTTATCTAGATGTGTTGTGAGAACTTTGAACCCCCAAGTGTTTCACTACAGTTTACAACGCAGAGCCGTGAAAATAAAACATATTTTTTTTCCCACAAAAATGATTTTTAGCCCCCCAAATTTTTATTTTCCCAAGGATAACAAGAGAACTTGGACCCCAGAAGTTGTTGTTCAATTTGTCCCTAGTACGCTTTTTGGACGCACGGGAGAGCTCGGAAGGGAAGGAGCACTGTTTTACTTTTTCAACGCAGAATTGGCTGGAATTGAGATTGGACGCCATGTCGCGTTTGGAGAGCCCCTGATGTGCCTGAACAGTGGAAACTCCCCAATTCTACCTGAAACCCTACCCCTAACCGTTTACTGAACATTTTCTGACAGTCATAAGTGCCACATATATAAGTGCCACGTATATAAGTGCCACGTATATAAGTGCCACGTATATAAGTGCCACGTATTTAAGTGCCACGTATTTAAGTGCCACGTATTTAAGTGCCACGATATTTCAGTGCCACAATATTTCAGTGCCACGTATTTCAGTGCCACGTATTTCAGTGCAGAGCCCCTGATGTGCCTAAACATTGAAACCTCCCACAAGTGACACAACTTTGGAAAGTAAACCCCCTAAGGAACTTATCTAGATGTGTTGTGAGAGCTTTGAACCCCCAAGTGCTTCACTACAGTTTATAACGCAGAGCCGTGAAAATAATAATTCTATTTTTTTAAACAAAAATTATTTTTTAGCCCCCAGTTTTGTATTTTCCCAAGGGTAACAGGAGAAATTAGACCTCAAAAGATGTTGTCCAATTTGTCCTGAGTACGCTGATACCCCATATGTGGGGGGAACCACCATTTAGGCGCATGGCAGAGCTCAGAAGAGAAGGAGCGCCTTTTGGAATGCAGACTTAGATGGATTGTTCTGCAGGCATAATGTTGCATTCGTAGAGCCTCTGATGTACCTAAACAGTAGAAACCCCCACAAGTGACCCCTTATTGGAAACTAGACAGCCCAAGGAACTTAACTAGATGTGTTGTGAGAACTTTGAACCCCCAAGTGTTTCACTACAGTTTATAACGCAGAGCCGTGAAAATAAAAAATATTTTTTCCCCACAAAAATTGTTTTTTAGCCCCCCAAATTTTTATTTTGCCAAGGGTAACAAGAGAAATTGGACCACAAAAGTTGTTTTCCAATTTTTCCAGAGTACGCTGGTACCCCATATGTTAGGGTAAACCCCTGTTTGGGCGTACGGGAGAGCTAGGAAGGGAAGGAGCACTGTTTTACTTTTTCAACGCATAATTGGCTGGAATTGAGATCGGACGCCATGTCGGGTTTGGGGAGCCCTTGACATGCCTAAACAGTGGAAGCCCCCCATTCTAACTGAAACCCTAATCCAAACACACCCCTAACCCTAATCCCAACTCTACTCATAACCCTAACCACACCCCTAACCCGAACATAACCCTAACCCCAATCACACCCCTAACCACAGCACTCCCCTAACCCCAACAGACCCCCAATTCCAACCCTAACCACACCCCTAACTCCAACCCACCCCTAACCCTAATCCCAACCATACCCCTAACCACATCCCTAACCCTGACACACCCCTAACCCTATTCCCAACCGTAAATGTAATCCAAACCCTAACCCTAACCCTAGCCCCAACCCTAACCCCAACCCTAACCCTAGCCCCAACCCTAACCCTAGCCCCAACCCTAACCCTAACCTCAACCCTAACCTCAACCCTAACCCTAGCCCCAACCCTATCCCCAACCCTAGCCCCAACCCTAACCCTAGCCCCAATCCTCTCCACAACTCTAACCCTAGCCCCAACCCTAACCCTAACCCTAATGGGAAAATGGAAATAAATACATTTTTTAATTTTATTATTTTTCCCTAACTAAGGGGGTGATAAAGGTGGGTTTGATTTACTTTTATAGCAGGTTTTTTAGTGGATTTTTGTGATTGGCAGCCGTCACACACCAAAAGATGCTTTTTATTGCAAAAAATAGTTTTGCGTTTCCACATTTTGAGAGCAATAATTTTTACATATTTTGGTCCACAGAGTCATGTGAGGTCTTGTTTTTTGCGGGACGAGTTGAAGTTTTTATTGGTATCATTTTTGGGCACGTGACATTTTTTGATTGCTTTTTATTCCAATTTTTGTGAGGCAGAATGACCAAAAACCAGCTATTCATGAATTTCTTTTTGGGGGGTGCATTTTACCGTTCCACGTTTGGTAAAATTGATAAAACAGTTTTATTTTTCGGGTCAGTATGATTACAGCGATACCGCATTTATATCTTTTTTTATGTTTTGGCGCTTTTATATGATAAAAACTATTTTATAGAAAAAATAATTATTTTTGCATTGCTTTATTCTGAGAACTATAACTTCTTAATTTTTTTATTAATGATGCTGCATGGTGGGTCGTTTTTTGCGGGACAAAATGGCGTTTTCAGCAGTACCATGGTTATTTATATCCGTCTTTTTGATCGCGTGTTATTCCACTTTTTGTTCAGCGGTATGATAATAAAGCGTTGTTTTTTGCCTCTTTTTTTTATTTTTACGTGATTACTGAAGGGGTTAACTAGTGGGACAGTTTTATAGGTCGGGTCATTACGGATGCAGCGATACTAAATATGTGTACTTTTATTGTTTTTGTTTGTTTGTTTTTTTTAGATAAAGAAATGTATTTATGGGAACAAAATATTTTTTTCTTTATTTATGATTTTTTTTTTTTTTACATGTCTGAACATTTTTTTTAACTTTATAACATTGCCCCGGGGGGGAGCATCATATTATAGGGTCAGATCGCTGATCTGACACTTTGCAGAGCACTGTGTCAGATCAGCGATCTGACAGGCACTGCAGGGACGCTTGCAAGTGCAAGCAGGACCTGGAATGCCCCCGTGGCCATTTTGGATCCGGGGGCTGCAGGGAGATGGAAGTAGGAGACCCTCGAAGCAACGCAATCACATCGCGTTGCTCCGAGGGTCTCAGGGAAGCACGCAGGGAGCCCCCTCCCTGCGCAATGCTTCCCTATACGGCTGGAACACTGCGATCATCTTTGATCGCAGTGTGCCGGGGGTTAATGTGCCGGGGGCGGTCCGTGACAGCTAGTGCCGGATGTCAGCTGCGATAGTCAGCTGACACCCAGCCGCGATCGGCCGCGCTCCCCCCGTGAGCGCGGCTGATCGCATATGACGTACTATCCCGTCACTGGGAATTAAGTCCCAGGTCACCTCGATGGGATAGTATGTCATATGGGATTAAGGGGTTAATTAACCCCTTTCTGACGTCAGACATACTCTCTCGTCAAAGTGACCCGGGCCCGTATGACCATCGACAGCATAGTGTCTCATATGCGATCAGCGGTACTCACGGGGGAAGCGCGGCCGATCGCGGCCAGATGTCAGCTGATTATCACAGCTGACATTCGGCACTATGTGCCAGTAGACCTTTAACCTCAGGAACACTGCGATCAAACAAGATCGCAGTGTTCCGGCAGCATGGGGAAGCATCCCTGCATGCTTCCTTGAGACCCTCAGAACAATGTGATGTGATCGCTTTATTTTTCCGAGCGCCTCCTCCGTCCTCCTCCCTGCAGGCACCCGGATCCAAGATGGCCGAGGGGGTCCTTCTGGGTCCTGAAAGGAGGTCGCTGAGAGCAGGCGCCAGCAAGCCTCTTGCACTGCCTGTTAGATCGCTGATCAGCGATCTGACACTATATAGTGATGTCCCACCTTGGGACAAAATAAAAAAGTAAAAAAAAAAAGATTACACTGTGTAAAAATATTTTTTTTAAAAATCCTAAATACAGAAAAAAGAAAAAATATATTGTTCCAATAAATACATTTATTTATGTAAATAAAAAATAAATAAAAGTACACATATTTAGTATCGCTGCGTCCATAACAACCCGACCTATAAAACTGTCCCACTAGTTAATCCCTTCAGTAAACACCATAAAAAAAACGAGGCAAAAAACAACGCTTTATCATCATACCGCGGAACAAAAAGTGGAAAAACACGCGATCAAACAGATGGATATAAATAACAATGGTACCGCTGAAAACGTCATCTAGTTCCGCAAAAAAACAAGCCAACATACAGCGCCATCAGGGAAAAAAAAAAAGTTATAGCTCTCACAATAAAGCGATGCAGAAACAATTATTATTTATACAAAATAGTTTTTATTGTATAAAAGCGCCAAAACATAAAAAATGATATAAATGAGGTATCGCTGTAATAATACTGACCCGAAGAATAAAACTGCTTTATTAGTTTTGCCAAACGCGGAACGGTATAAATGTCCCCCGAAAAGAAATTCATGAATTGCTGGTTTTTGTTCATTCTGCAAGTAATCATGTAAAACCCCCAAAAAGGAATTTTTATTAAATCTTATTAAAATGCCACCATCCTGTGGCTACACCCAAAAAAAAAAAAACACCGTGAGAAAACTAGTATGGGGGAAAGGACATTCCCTATATGGTGTCCAGTGGCGTAACTACAAAGTTATGGGCCCCGGTGCGAACTTCCAAATGGGGCCCCCCCCGCAGCCCTGCCATACAACTCAAGGTAACCCCCATAGAATACAACGCAGCCCCCCTCATAGTGCTCCATACCGTTGATTATTGCCCCATAGATGCTCCATATAAAGCTGCCCCATATATAATGCTCTGCACCGTTCATTATGGCCCCATAGATGCTCCATAGAAAGCTGTGCCATATATAATGCTCTGCACCGTTCATTATGGCCCCATAGATACTCCATAGAAAGCTGTGCCATATATAATGCTCTGTACCATTCATTATGGCCCCATAGATGCTCCATAGAAAGCTGTGCCATATATAATGCTCTGCACTGTTCATTATGGCCCCATAGATACTCCATAGAAAGCTGTGCCATGTATAATGCTCTGCAGTGCACCGTTCATTATTGCCCCATAGATGCTCCATAGAAAGATGTGCCATGTATTATGCTCTGCACCGGTCATTATGGCCCCATAGATACTCCATATAAAGCTGTGCCATATATAATGCTCTGCACCGTTCATTATGGCCCCATAAGATGCTCCGCACAGCCACTTGCCCCTTATAGTGCTGCACAAGCGTTATGGCCCCATAAGATGCTCCGCACAGCCACTGCCCCTTATAGTGCTGCACAAGTGTTATGGCCCCGTAAGATGCTCCGCACAGCCACTGCCCCTTATAGTGCTGCACAAGCGTTATGGCCCCATAAGATGCTCCGCACAGTCACTGCCCCTTATAGTGCTGCACAAGTGTTATGGCCCCGTAAGATGCTCCGCACAGCCACTGCCCCTTATAGTGCTGCACAAGTGTTATGGCCCCATAAGATGCTCCGCACAGCCACTTGCCCCATATAGTGCTGCACAATTGTTATGGCCCCATAAAATGCTCCGTATAGCCACTGCCCCTTATAATGCTGCACAATTGTTATGGCCCCATAAGATGCTACGCACAGCCACTGCCCCTTATAGTGCTGGCGCTGCACAAGTGTTATGGCCCCATAAAATGCTCCGTATAGCCACTGCCCCTTATAGTGCTGCACAAGCGTTATGGCCCCATAAGATGCTCCGCACAGTCACTGCCCCTTATAGTGCTGCACAAGAGTTATGGCCCCATAAGATGCTCCGCACAGTCACTGCCCCTTATAGTGCTGCACAAGTGTTATGGTCCCATAAGATGCTCCGCACAGTCACTGCCCCTTATAGTGCTGCACAAGTGTTATGGTCCCATAAGATGCTCCACACAGTCACTGCCCCTTATAGTGCTGCACAATTGTTATGGCCCCATAAGACGCTCCGCACAGCCACTGCCCCTTATAGTGCTGCACAAGAGTTATGGCCCCATAAAATGCTCCGTATAGCCACTGCCCCTTAAAATGCTGCACAATTGTTATGGCCCCATAAGATGCTCCGCACAGCCACTGCCCCTTATAGTGCTGCACAAGTGTTATGGCCCCATAAGATGCTCCGCACAGTCACTGCCCCTTATAGTGCTGGCGCTGCACAAGCGTTATGGCCCCATAAAATGCTCCGTACAGTCACTTGCCCCTTATGCTTTTGCTGCCATAAAAAAATAAATCACATACTCACCTCACCTCTCTCTCTTCGCTCAGGACCCCCGGCACTTTCAATATTTACCTGGCTGCTCCTCGTGCGGCTCCGTCTTCGGCACTGACGTTCAGCAGAGGGTGCGCACTGACTACGTCACCGCACCCTCTGACCTGAGCATCGCTGCCAGAGGACGCTGATGACAGAGCCGCACCGGAACGAGGAGCGGTAAATATCGCGCAGCGCTGTATACTCACCTACTCCCGGCACGGTCCCTGGACGTCCCTGCTTCTTCCAGCGCTGCAGATTCTTCCTGTATTGAGCGGTCACAGTTACCGTTCAATACAGAAATGAATATGCGGCTCCACCCCTATGGGAGGTGGAGCCGCATATTCATTTCTGTAATGAGCGGGACCATGTGACCGCTCAGTGCAGGAAGAATCTGCAGCGCTGGAAGAAGCAGGAACGTCCAGGGACCGTGCCGGGAGTAGGTGAGTATAATTAGGGAGCGGTGACGGCTCCCTGCTGCGGGTCACTCACAAATGATGGATCATCATCAATCATGGGTCATTTCATTCTCCTTCACTCCTGTCCATGGGGCCCCTAAGTAGTCTGGGCCCCGTCGCAGCTGCGACCGCTGCGACCGCGGTAGTTACGCCCCTGATGGTGTCTATGCTGAAGTCTGCCTGTCAGCGGGGGTTGGCGTCCTAGGGGAAGCGTTTTGGCGCCCCCGCTCAGCGACGGCTGACCCCGGGGTCCCTAGATTAACCCTAGCAATCCAAATGGGTCCCTCTAACCACACAATCATGTACTAAAGGTACCCCTATTAACTGTACATAAAACACACCTATGAATAGGGAGTCCTGTGCCCCATGCCGTGCAATAAAAACAATTGGAGAACATGTAATTAGGCTTTTGACGGAGATAAAATGCACTTTGCACACTTTATCTAGTTAATTTATGACAAAAGTCCCTTTGCATGAATCACTGCATTTACCATCCACCTAAACTGTGAGACATATTAATATACCAGAAAATAGAAGAAGCGTGCGGCACTCACCCTTGGTATGCTGTAAATTTCGTGTACTTTATTTGGAAAGTTGCATATAATACATCCGTCAGGACATCAGGTCATGCGAGAGGGTGCGGTAGTGGAGAGAGGACTACGGCCGTTTCGCACAACGTGTGCTTCAACGGGTCCAGATTATTTTTGTGAAAAAAGTATGATTTTTTATTTTTATACACTCCCCTTGAGAAAGCACGTAGGCGAAACGCGCGTCGGGGTGTTCCTGCCAGTGGTACATAGAATGGGTAAGCATTGATTTACTTTAATATACCTTTAGATGTTCTCAAATGATGAATTCTCACCATCCGGGTAGAAACATATTGAAGTTAACCTTAAAGGGTGTCTCTGAGAAGCTTCATATGGGACAAATACAGATGTACATAAACTTCAAATGCTGAGTTACATTTAATGAGATTTTACCACTGTGTCTATATGGAACTTTTGACTGATTCCTTTTGAGATCCTCATATGGTATGATATGTACCTTTTAAAATAATTTTCAATAAACTTGTATTGATTTTATATTGGTTGTGTTATAGTGGTCTGTGAGTACTAGTTACTCATTTTTTGGTAGCAATATTTAATTGTCCACTATCTGTGATTTTGTGGGATATTATTAATGGAGAAGTAATTACAACAATGCTTCTGGCTGAGATTAGCTTTTTTTGCTTTTTGAATCTTTATCTTGATTTTTTTACAGCTCTACATTATAAACTTCTGTGAAGCACTTGGGGGTTCAAAGTGCTCACCACACATCTAGATAAGTTCCTTAGGGGTTCTACTTTCCAAAATGGTGTCACTTGTGGGGGTTTCCACTGTTTAGGCACATCAGGGGCTTTCCAAATGCAACATGGCGTCCTATCTCAATTCCAGCCAATTTTGCATTGAAAAGTCAAATGGCACTCCTTCCCTTCCGAGCTCTGCCATGCGCCCAAATAGTGGTTACCCCCACATATGAGGTATCGCCGTACTCAGAATAAATTGTGCAACAACTTTTGGGGTCCCAGTTCCCCTGTTACCCTTGGTAAAATAAAACAAATTGGATCTGAAGTAATTTTTTTGTGAAAAAAAAGTTAAATATTCATTTTTTTTAAACATTCCAAAAATTCCTGTGAAATTAATACATTTCTTGAATGTGATTTTGAGCACCTTGAGGGGTGCAATTTCTAGAATGGTGTCACTTTGGGGTATTTTCTATCATATAGACCCCTCAAAGTGACTTCAAATGTGATGTGGTCCCTAAAAAAATGGTGTTGTAAAAATGAGAAATCACTGGTCAAATTTTAAACCTTATAACTCCCTAACCAAAAAAAATTTTGGTTCCAAAATTGTGCTGATGTAAAGTAGACATGTTGGAAATGTTACTTATTAAGTATTTTGTGTAACATATCTCTGTGATTTAAGGGCATGGAAATTCAAAGTTGGAAAATTGCAAAATTTTTGCCAAATTTCCGTTTTTTTCACAAATAAACACAAGTACTATCATGAAGTACAATATGTCAGGAGAAAACAATGTCAGAATCACCAGGATCCATTGAAGCGTTCCAGAGTTATAATCTCATAAAGGGAGTCAGAATTGTAAAAATTGGCCAAGTTATTAACGTGCAAACCACCCTTGTTGGTAAAGGGGTTAAACAAGACCAGCTGAGCTTCAAATGCCTGCTTCTACACATGCATTACATTTACTATATACAGTGGTTACGGAAAGTATACAGACCCATTTACATTGTAGAGGCAACCATTTTACACCAAGCTAGTCTTGCACAAAGACAGTTGCAGAGACATTAAGTTGGTCTTGTACTCGGACAGTTGCAGAGTCAACCATTCTACATAAATCTGGTCTTGTACAAGAACAGTTTCAGAGATAACCATTCTTCACAAAGCTGGTCTTGTACTCAGAGAGTTGCAGAGGCAACCATTGTGCACGAAGCTGCTCTTTTTCAAGGACAGTTGCAGAGAAAACCATTTTGCATCAAGCTGGTCCTGTACTCGGACAGTTGCTGAGACAACCAGTCTACATCAGGATAGTATGGTACAAAGACAGTGAACATATACAGGATACATGAAACAGTCATTAAAAAAAAAAACTTAATGGAAAACAGTCTGAAATAACATTTTGTCCCATCACTCGCAATAGCGCATATAGCCTTAAGGTGTGTACAAGAGCCAAATTATATAGTTTGAGTAGAATGCAATTTCATGTGCCTTTACATGTTCATAAACTGAAAAGAACAATAAAACAGGGAACAAAAGGGAGTTAAACACTAAAATTTGTGGGTTTGTTGGAAGTCCTATTAATTAACCCCTTTCTGACATCAGACGTACTATCCCGTTCAGGTGACCCGGGCCCGTATGACCATCGACGGGATAATACATCATATGCGATCAGCCGCGCTCACAGGGAGAGCGCGGCCGGGTGTAAGCTGATTATCACAGCTGACATCCGGCACTATGTGCCAGTAGCAGTGACGGACCACTCCCGACACTGTAACACCCGGAACACTGTGATCAAACAAGATCGCAGTGTTCCAGAGGCATAGGGAAGCATCGCGCAGGGAGGGGGCTCCCTGCATGCTTCCCTGAGACCCTCAGAACAATGCAATGTGATCCAAGATGGCCGCGGGAGTCCTTCCGGGTCCTGCAGGAAGGTGGCTGAGAGCAGGCGCCTGCAAGCTTTCTGCACTGTCTGTCAGATCGCTGATCTGACACAGTGCTCTGCACTATATAGTGATGTCCCACCTTGGGACAAAGTAAAAAGGTAAAAAAAAAAAAGATTACACTGTGTAAAAATATATACATATATAAAAAAAAGTCCTAAATAAAGAAAAAAAAATATTGTTCAAAAAAATACATTTATTTATGTAAATAAAAAAACAATAAAAGTACACATATTTAGTATCGCCGCGTCCGTAACGACCCAACCTATAAAACTATCCCACTAGTTAACCCTTTCAGTGAACACCGTAAAAAAAAAACCGAGGCAAAACACAATGCTTTATCATCATACCGCTGAACGAAAAGTGGAATAACATGCGATCAAAAAGATGGATATAAATAAACATGGCACCACTAAAAACGTCATCTTGTCTCGCAAAAAACGAGCTGCCATACAGCGCCATTAGCGAAAAAATAATAAAGTTATAGCTCTCAGAAAAAAGCGATGCAAAAACAATTATTTTTTATATAAAATAGTTTTTATTGTATAAAAGTGCCAAAACAGAAAAAAATTATAGAAATGAGGTATCGTTGTAATCGTACTGACCCAAAGAATAAAACTGCTTTATCAGTTTTGCCAACGTGGAACGGTATAAACGCCCCCCCAAAAGAAATTCATGAATTGCTGGTTTTTGTTCATTCTGCCTAACATAAATTGGAATAAAAAGCGATCAAAAAATGTCATGTGACCGAAAATGGTACCAATAAAACCGTCAACTCGTCCTGCAAAAAACAAGACCTCACATGACACGGTGGACCAAAATATGGTAAAATTATAGCTTTCAAAATGTGGTGATGCAAAAACTATTTTTTGCAATAAAAAGCATATTTTAGTGTGTGACAGCTGCCAAACAAAAGTCTGCTATAAAATCCCGCTATAAGTAGTAAATCAAACTGCCCTTTATCACCCCCTTAGTTAGGAAAAAATAATAAAATTAAAAAAATGTATTTATTTTTATTTTCCCATTAGGGTTAGGGTTAGGGTTGGGGCTAAATTTAGGGTTAGTGTTAGGGTTGGGGCTAAAGTTAAGGTTAGGGTTGGAACTAAAGTTAGGGTTAGGGCTAAAGTTAGGGTTAGGGTTGGGGCCAGAGTTGGGTTAGGGTTTGGATTACTTTTACGGTTGGGTTAGGGGTATGTCAGGGTTAGGGGTGTGGTTAGGGTTATGGTTAGGGTTGGGATTTTAGGGTTAGGGGTGTGTTGGGGCTAGGGGTTTGTTGGGGTTGGGATTAGGGTTAGGGTTGTGTTAGGGTTAGGTGCGTGGTTAGGGTTATGGTTAGGGTTGGGATTAGGGTTAGGGGTGTATTGGGGATAGGGGTGTGTTGGGGTTAGGGGTGTGGTTAGGGTTGGGATTAGGGTTAGGGGTGTGTTGGGTTAGGGTAGGAGTTAGAATTGGGAGGTTTCCACTGTTTAGGCACATCAGGGGCCCTGCAAACGCAACATTAGGTCTGATCTCAATTCCATCCAATTCTGCGTTGAAAAAGTAAAACGGTGCTCCTTCCCTTCTGAGGTCTGCCATGCGCCCAAACAGTGGTTTACGCCCACATATGGGGTATCAGCATACTCAGGACAAATTGGAAAACAACTTTTCTGGTCCAATTTCTCCTCTTACCCTTGGGAAAATAAAAATTTGGGGGCTAAAAAATAATTTTGGGGGGAAAATATGATTTTTTTTATTGTCACGGCTCTGCGTTAGAGACTTTAGTGAAACACTTCGGGGTTCAAAGTTCTCACAACACATCTAGATAAGTTCCTTGGGGGGTCTAGTTTCCAATATGGGGACACTTGTGGGGGGTTTCTACTGTTTAGGGACATCAGTGGCTCTGCAAATGCAACATGTCGCCCGCAGACCATTGCATCAAGGTCTGCATTCCAAAACGCAGCTTCTTCCCTTCCGAGCCCCGACGTGTGCCCAAACAATAGTTTTCTCCCACATATGGCGTATCAGCGTACTCAGGACAAATTGCACAATATTTTTTGCAGTCAAATTTCTCCTGTTACCCTTGGGAAAATACAAAACTGGGGGCTAAAAAATCATTTTTGTGGAAAAAAAAGATATTTTAGTTTCACGGCTCTGCGTTATAAACTTTAGTGAAAAACTTGGGGGTTCAACGTTCTCACAACACATCTAGATAAGTTCCTTGGTGTCTAGTTTCCAATATGGGGTCTCTTGTGGGGGGTTTCTACTGTTTAGGTGCATCAGGGGCTCTGCAAACGCAACGTGACGCCCGCAGACCATTCCATCAAAGTCTGCATTCCAAAACGCCACTTCTTCTGACCCCCGACGTGTGCCCAAACAGTAGTTTTCTCCCACATATGGGGTATCAACGTACTCAGGACAAATTGCACAACAACTTTTAGGGTCCAATTTCTCCTGTTACCCTGGGGAAAATAAAAAATTGGGGGCTAAAAGATTATTTTTGTGGGAAAAAATGATTTTTCATTTTCACAGCTGTACATTATAAACTTCTGTGAAGCACTCGAGGGTTCAAAGTGCTCACCACACATCTAGATAAGTTCCTTAGGGGGGTTTACTTTCCCAAATGCTGTCACTTGTGGGGGGTTTCCACTGTTTAGGCACATCAGGGGCTCTCCAAACGCGACATGGCGTCCTATCTCAATTACAGCCAATTTTGCATTGAAAAGTCAAATGGCGCTTCTTCCCTTCCGAGCTCAACCATGCGTCCAAACAGTGGTATTATATGGGGTATCGGCATACTCAGGATAAATTGTACAACAATTTTCCGGGTCCAAGTTCTCCTGTTACCCTTGGTAAAATAAAACAAATTTTTTTTTATGAAAAAAAGTTAAATGTTCATTTTTTGTTACAGGAAAGAAATATATCTTGGTACCGTGTTAGCCAGTAGATAGAAAAATATTTAGAATTGAGAGTCCTCAGTGGTTGATACCTTTTAATGGCTAACTGAAAAGATGGTAACAAATTGCAAGCTTTCGAGACTACATACGTCTCTTCATCAGGCTAAGACTAAAACAAATTCTGAAGAATCACATATTTATGCACAACATAGCACAGGAAAAAAAAAAAAAGGGAGAGGGGAAAAAAAACATGGATAAGCCAGGTGACATGAAGCAGAATTACCATGGGTGATAAACAGTTATGTCCATAAATATTGGGCCAATTCTTAGATAAGGATTGTTTTATTGTCCTGTGATTAGGGTCTGGTTCTGTTGTGATGACCCCACATGGTCTGATGGGCAGGTTCATTAGTTGATGTAAAAAGACTTAAATCCGTGTGACACATTCATTCCTGCATTTAGAGTGTCAAAGGTCGTCATCAGTTTATATTCCCAGACTCTCCTGTCTTTCTGCAATTTGAAGTTACCCTTTAATACAAGTAATTTCATGTCCATAATGTTATGATTTTGGAGACTAAACTAAAACTAAAGAAGAAAATAACTGGGTACTTCTAGTAGTTACCTACAATCCAAATCTGGAGGCGCTAAGGGGAGCTGCACGGAAATTACAACCTTTACTGCAAAAAGATGCCCGACTAAAAGAATTTGTTTTAGTCTTTGCCTGATGAAGAGACGTATGTAGCCTCGAAAGCTTGCAATTTGTTACCATCTTTTCAGTTAGCCATTAAAAGGTATCAACCACTGAGGACTCTCAATTCTAAACATTTTTTGTTAAACATTCCAAAAATTCCTGTGAAGCACCTGAATGGTTAATAAACTTCTTAAATGTGGTTTTGAGCACCTTGAGGGGTGCAGTTTTTAGAATGGTGTCACGTTTGGGTATTTTCTATCATATAGACCCCTCAATGTGGCTTCAAATGTGATGTGGTCCCTAAAAAAATGGTGTTGTAAAAATGAGAAATTGCTAGTCAACTTTGTAGACATGTGAGAAATGTTACTTATTAAGTATGTTGTGGAACATATCTCTGTGATTTAAGGGCATGAAAATTCAAAGTTGGAAAAAAGCGAAATTTTCAAAATTGTGACCAAGTTTCCGTTTTTTTCCCAAATAAACACAAGTACTATCAAATACATTTTAACACTATCATGAAGTACAACATGTCCGGAGAAAACATTGTCAGAATCATCAGAATCCTTTAAAGCGTTCCAGAGTTATAATCTCATAAAGGGACAGTGGTCAGAATTGTAAAAATTGGCCCGGTCATTAACGTGCAAACCACCCTTGGGGGGTAAAGGGGTTAAACAAGACCAGCTGAGCTTCAAATGTCTGCTTCTACACATGCATTACATTTACTATGTACAGTGGATACGGAAAGTAGTCAGACCTGTTACTTTTTTCACTTTGTTTCATTGCAGCCATTTGGTAAATTCAAAAAAGTTAATTTTTTCTCATTAATGCACATTCTGCACCCCATCTTGACTGAAAAAGACTGAAATATAGAAATGATTCCATATTTATTAAAAAAGAAAAACTTAAATATTACATGGTAATAAGTATTCAGACCATTTGCTCAGACACCCATATTTAAGTCATATGCTGTCCATTTCCTTGTGATCCTCTTTGAGATGGTTCTACTCCTTCATTGGAGTCCAGCTGTGTTTAATTAAACTGATAGGACTTGATTTGTAAAGGCACACACCTGTCTATATAAGACAGCTCACAGTGCATGTCAGACTAAATGAAAATCTTGAGGTCAAAGGAACTGGCCAAGGAGCTCAGAGACAGAATTGTGGCAAGGCACACATCTGGCCAAGGTTACAAAAGATTACAAGGTTCCTAAGAGCACAGTTGCCTCCATAATACTTAAATGGAAGAAGTTTGGGACCACCAGAAGTCTTACTAGACCTGGCTGTCCAGCCAAACTGAGCAAACGTGGGAGAAGAACCTTGGTGAGAGAGGTAAAGAAGAACCCCAAGATCACTGTGGCTGAGCACCAGAGATGCAGTAAGGAGGTGGGAGAAAGTTCCACAAAGTAAACTATCACTGCAGCCCTCCACCTTGGGCCTTTATGGCAGAGTGGCCCAATGGAAACCTCTACTCAGTGCAACACATATGAAAGCCAGCATAGAGTTTGCTAAAAAACACATGAAGGACTCCCAGACTATGAGAAATAAGATTCTCTGGTCTGATGAGACGAAGACAGACTTTTTTGGTGATAATTCTAATTGGTATGTGTGGAGAAAACCAGGCACTGCTCATCACCTGCCCAATACAATCACAACAATGAAACAGGGTGGTGACAGCATCATGCTTTGTGGGTGTTTTTCAGCTGCAGGGACAGGACGGCTGGTTGTCATTGAAGGAAATATGAATACGGCCAAGAATCCTGGATGAAAACCTCTTCCAGAGTGCTCTGTACCTCAGTTTTGGCCGAAGGTTCACCCTCCAACAATACAATGACCTTAAGCAGACAGCTAAAATAACAAAGGAGTTGCTTCAAAACAATTCTGTGACCATTCTTGACTCAACCAGAGCCCTGACCTAAACCCAATTGAGCATCTCTGGAGAGACCTGGAAATGGCTGTCCACCAATGTTTACCATCCAACCTGACGGAACTGGAAAGGATCTGCAAGGAAGAAAGACAGAGGATCCCCAAATCCAGGTGTGAAAACTTGTTGCATCATTCACAAGAAGACTCATGGCTGTACTAGCTCAAAAGGTGCTTCTACTCAATACTGACATGTGATATGTCAGTTTTTCTTTTTTAATAGATATGCCAAAACTTCTGTTTTTCCAGTCAAGATGGGGTGCAGAGTGTACATTAATGAGAACAAAATGAACTTTTTTTGAATTTACCAAATGGCTGCAATGAAACAAAGAGAGAAAAAGTTAAAGGGGTCTGAATACTTTCCGTACCCACTGTATGTGTTCTCACACATACTTTCCTCCTAATATCAGTTCGGGCAGAAGAGCAGAAGAGCTCTGGGTCATAGACTGAAGGAATGGCTGACTAGTTCTTTATACCAATTGAAACAAAAAAGATGACTTTTCTTAGGAACTTTTGGGAACAATTGCTGGTTAGATTAATACATTACCACAAGTACTTGCTCTTAATTCTTTCAGTTCTTCTTTCTCTAGCTCAGACTTGCCTTCTGGAGGGAAATGAGAATAAATAACTGAGAATATCATATAAAAACGCTTTAACATTTTTCCATCAATAAAAGGTACATAAAGCAGGCAGAGAAAAAAAACAAGTTAGCGGTTTTGAGCTTTTTTTTTAAGTAAAAAAAGCTTTTTTTTTCCACAATTCCCAATGCCATTTCTAGCCTTTTGTTGTGTCCAAGAGCCAAGTTACAGAACTTGATTACAATGCAGTTTCATGTACCTTTTAAGTATTCAGAAACCGCAGAATACACAGAATGACAACTGATCAATAGAAACGTAGCTTTGTGGGGTGCTGGATTTGTAGTTTCACCCAGGCATTTGCCCTGTTTGGGTTGCTACAATTTTACTGTATATACATTATTTTTTTTGTTCTTTATTTTTTGGGTGGGGGGCAGGAAATTCAAACAATTATCAGCTATCTCATCAGTCTCTTATTTGATCAATTGACAATGGTGGGAAACATGTATCCTACCTGGGTCACTTCTTGCTTCTTCTACTGGAATTTCCCTCTGGGAAGAGAGTAAAAAATATCTATAAGATAGCTGAAAACATAAGAAAATATTCTTCAATACTTAATTCTTGCTATGACATTTTTGGGAATTTGCTTACTTTGAGGCAAGTGATGATTGAACCTTCTGAAGCGATAGAAATTTGCACTACCCAGTCTGGCATCCACTTCTGTACTTGGCTGGACCAAGGCAGGGCATACTTCCCCCACTGGTACTCGAATGCCAGCATACCAGGCACCTCTTAGGATTACTAGTCCCCCACGACACCATGGTATCACATGTGGAAGGGCCCAAGGAATCCTAAAAGGACCCCAGGATGTTCACATTTGAGTGCCAGTCGCGGAAGTTCACACCGCCTTAGTCCACCTGCATACTAAAGCTGGTGCCACAATGCAAATCTATTTAGTCATCAAGATGTAGAGGCCATTTCTAGTTTATCAGATAATCTCCCCAGTAACTGATTAGTATAGGAATATGAAGGGGAAGACCCTAAATCTCATAGTGACCGGGTGTGATCACTGGATTTCCATTGGTTAGAATGTTTCCTGGTTATTTTTTATGTTTGAGGAAACCTCAACTGATTCATAAAAAGTAAATTAGCATAAGGAGGGGTTAACAGGAAGGGTAAAAATGCATGAGTCTGCACTGGAGCTGTATACACAAGACAACGATACATTTTGAGCACTGGAAAAAGAGCAAAAATAAAGCAAAATTGAAATGAAATTATACTTACGGAATTTGCAGGACACCTCTTCTTCTTCCTCCACAGCATGAAGGCTAATCCTGCTGCTATTACCACCAGCAATACAATCACTGTCACAACCACTGCCACGCGATTATTTCGGTGAGAATCTAGAAGAATCCATTCAACTCAATCAGACAGGAATAGAACATTTCTTCAAGAAGAACAAGAACCAAACCTTCATTTTTTGTTCATTTTTTTCTAGCACACCATACTTGTGGCACTCCCATTTTTTTTTCTCCTTATGCACCTCCTTGATAGAGGCATGCCTGCTGTTCAGTGTACAGCCCAAAACTACATTTCCCACAATGCAGTTTGTGTTCTTCATGTTGTTAGACCCTGCCCCCCAACTTCATGGTTGACTAAATGCACCCACCAATCAGAGTATGGTACAGGTAATAGCAGAAAACTGTGCATGCGCATCTTAGAACTGGACCACACACATAATGTCAGTGCTGAAGAGCCACATATTTTGAGAGTTGACCTTCTAAGAAACTTCCCGTTAATAATACACCATCTGATAACCGAAGGCTACAACGGGGTCACGTGACTGTTTGCGGAAACATCAATTAAATTATTTTACACTTGTTTATAAAGATAGTCTAGGAAAACCCACAGGAAACTAAGCAAAAGATGTGACTAGATGAGATGCTCAAAAGTTGGTCTGCTTTCCAAAATGTCATTATGGTTCAAGAAAAGGACCCAATGCCCATTTATTTAAATGTGTTTGTATTGATAAAATAAGCACAACCCTACATGATGGAGGTTACAAGTTTGGGTGACTACACAGAAATCTGTTTCAGTTCTTTTTCCATCATCATCAGCTTTGGGCAGTTTATAAAAGGGGATTTGTCACTTGCCATAATTACCGATATGGTGTAAATGCCACTGTTCTCCTGAATTCGGGATTGTTTTCTTTTGTTCCTGCTCCTCTGTTTCTGAGATATTGGTGTTTATTCCCTGTATATAAATCTAGTCATTTTTAGCAAAGTGGGGGAGGTCCTTAACTCTTTTCTGTGGATGCCTTCTTAATGACCACACCCAGTTGTCTAAAAACACTAGATTTATATAGAGGGAAGAAGGGGCCAATGGAGAGGCACAGGAGAACAGAGGCACAGGAGCAAAAAAAATACATTGCCGGTTTCAGGAGAACAGCAGGATTTACACCAGGTGAAACAACTACATAGTCTTGGCAAGTGACAGGACCTCTTTAAAGTTCTCAACATGCAGTGTCTAAACCCTCTCTATCTTCCTCGTGAATCTCCTAAGGGAATTTTAGAAAGGCTGTGTCCTTAAAACCTCACATATCTAACCAGATCCTACAGAAAGTCTTGAACAGATCTGTCCACAGATGGACACTACAACTAAGCCGAATCTTGTTCTAAGATTCCTTTGGAGACATTTATCTATTTAGAAGCAATTGGCAATAGCAAGAGACATATGCAATCTGTTCAACGTAAAACTTACCAGAAATGTTTAAGACAAAAACAATTTTGTCCTTCTTTAGGTCTTTCATCAGTATGTCAGCTTTGTATTCTCCTTGGTCTTCCATTTCAAATTTATATATAATTAGTGATCCATCACTGGAACTTCCCAGTCTGCCATCATAGCTACTGTCTCTGATGGTCACACCTTCCGAAGTCTGGGTCGTAGCAAAATTGATCCCATTCTTGATCCACTGGATGTCTTGTATTTCACTTTCTCCAATGGCATCCACTACTAGTATAACCTCTGTACCTCTTAAAGCCAATATAGTCTTTTTGTTCAACTTACCTGACAAATTAAAAAGTATAAATGATTATCTAAGGTCTGATAGTATATGACGGCCCTCTTGGCTTAGTACATGATCCAAATTGTTTAAAACTGCACTAGGACATTGATGTAAATCTTTGGGCCCACACTATACCTCGGCAAATCTCCTATTTCATACATACAGTCAACTCTGTCCCAGAAGGAGAAAAAACTCACTAGCAAAACCTACTGAGAGTAGTTATTAAAGAGAGTATTCTTTCCTCCTGGAAAAGAGCTCATTTACAATTTTCTTTACCATAGATCATTGCTCTTCTACTTAGGCAGAACCAGTCCTAACTCTCATTCCTCCAGTACCTTTGTATTTCTTCAAGGCCAAAGACTATTAAAGGGTTGTCAAATTTGGGGCATTGACAGATAGATACCCACCTCATGAGAGGTGGCATAAAAGTGCTGCTCTCTCCATTCATGTGAATAGTAGCTCTGAAAGAGATAAGCACACCTGCTCAGCAGTTTTTGTGCATCCTATAAAGATAAATGGAGAGCAATACGCCTGTGAGGCCACCTCTCCTTTCCTGACGGTGCTTATCGAGGCTGAATTCTCTAGACAGAAGCTGGTCCAAGTGATGGGACCCACAGTTGTGGGATATTTATAGCACACTCCTATGATATGTTTAGAACTAATGCTTAATTTTTTATTTTTTTTTTCTTATTTCACAGTCTGCTCCATAGACAGGAGCATTCAGATCTGTTGAGCGCTCTTGTGTTCTTTATGAGAAAGCCACTGTCAGACTCCTATGGCAGCAGCTTATCTCACTGAGAACAAATGTTTGGCAGTCTGAAATCGCACTTATCTTCCTGAGACATTATCTGAAAAGAGTTGGTATTTCCCCATTAGATTAGATTGTCAGCTAAGATTGGCAAATGTGTATCATGGCTGCAGCGCCCCAGAGTCCTGGTCGTTGCAGTACTGTTGCTCCGCCACTAAGGGGAGTGATGGTACGTCTGATGGCACTTAAGGAGTTCACCTGACCAGGTATCACAGTCACACATTACACTTCACACTCTGGCCACCAGGGGGAGCAAAGGGTTCTATGTATTAGGCCACTCCTCACAATCTGGTAAAACTGGGGGCTGGATAGGAAGTTAGGCAGAAAAAAGCTGACTGGGTTTTGCCCAGGCAACACCTAGTGAGAGAAGGGGTTGCTTGGGAAGATTCAGGGGGGTCTGTTATGATCCCAATGGCAAGGATCTCAGAGATTACAGCAAAGTCTGCAAACATAAATACCAGCTCATAGGGACGTGGTAACTAGGCTGACCATATACCTGATACTAGCACAAACACTAACAGTAGCCGGGGAACGTGCCTACGTTGATCCTAGACGTCTCGCGCCAGCCGGAGAACTAACTAACCCTATCAGGGAAAATAAGACCTCTCTTGCCTCCAGAGAAAAGACCCCAAAGTAATACAAGCCCCCAACAAATAATAACGGTGAGGTAAGAAGAAAAGACAAACGTAAGCATGAACTAGATTTTAGCAAAGAGAGGCCCACTGACTAATAGCAGAAAATAGTAAGATGACTTATATGGTCAGCAAAAAACCCTGCAAAATATCCACGCTGAATATCCAAGAACCCCCAAACCGACTAACGGTGAGGGGGGAGAATATCAGCCCCCTAGAGCTTCCAGCAATATCAGGAATCACATTTTGTACAAGCTGGACAAAAATATGAACAAGCAAAATAACAAAAAATAAGAAAGCAGGACTTAGCTTATCTTGCAAAGAACCAGGACCTGAAGACAGGAGCAAACAGAAATGAACTGATTACAACGATGCCAGGCACTGGACTGAGAATCCAGGAAGTTTAAATAGCAACACCCCAGGCCTAACGAAGCAGGTGAGTAACAACCTGGTAAAAGACAATCCAAGTGCCAAATCACTAGTGACCACAAGAGGGAGCCAAGAAGTATAGTTCACAACAGGGGTCCCTGTCAGGGATGGGATCCTGACAGAGGCCTAGCGAAAAGGACAGATCGTTACGGAGCCGCGCCTGCACTTCATTGCGGCGGTATCTTAAGAAAGGATAAGAAGCGAGGTTTATTGTGGAGAAGTGAGAAACGAGATCACAGCACAAAGGCGAAAGAACCAGTAGGAGTCGTGCCCCGAGATCGGCAACATCCTACTGAGGCGCGTAGCCGGTGGCCGGAACACCGAGGAAATATTGGGCTCCATGCATTACTTCAAACAAACGGCAGGCAGTTAATTATAGGTTGGCTGCCTCACCTAAATCACCTAATGAAGACAACGGAGGCAATTGTGGGAGAGGGGTGTCTCTAGGGTCCCTATAAAATAACTCCAGGCCTACCCCGTCATACGGGTGCGTCCTATCCATATCATCTGGGGGACGGAGAGAAAGAACAGAAACATACACGACAGTTGTGAGGACTATCCCGTGGTGCTCAGCAGGGAAGTACTACAACACCCAGGCGCTAGTAGGTAGGCACTGATTACCACCTGCAAAGGGAACTCTGGATGTGCCTTCGGACCGGCCGGTCTCAGCCAGCCCTGTTAACAGTGCTCTGGATTGCAGATGCCGAAGCCTTCAGTAAAGAGGTAAAGAGACTGCAACCCTGTGTCCTCATTATATACTGCGACCTACACTACCACCTATACCTTTTATTGGGCGCCCCTTAGCAGGACCACGGACCAGGTCAGGCCACCGTGACATTCTCAAAACCGATAGACCCGGTACCGAGTACCCCGCCGTCCTGCGTCTGGGGGCCACTCCATGGCTCTAAAGCCGCCTTTATACACTAGATAAAAGTCTTCTGAAGGTGACAATTTCCCTTTTCCAGGTGACTAACTGATGAAGCTGTCCACAATCATTGATGTTGGGAAAGTAAAGATTGAGTAGGTACAATTTTTTAAACCAATCCTTTTGGTATGCAAGTAGATAAGCTCCTGCCAAATGAGTTTCATGTATGATATATATTTTTTAACAACCTGAAGAAGACTCCAGGATGTTGGAGTCGAAACGCGTTGTTTTATCCTGTAACTCCTGAATAAATTATTACATTTGACATCCACGAGAAACTTGTGACGGAAGCGCCGATAACTATATGGGTGTTTTTCTGTGTCTTGACTGCCTTTACCATGGTTGTCTGAAACCTTCTGTGAGCCCAGCTGGTTGAGCTGCAGTCTGCCTCCTCCGGATTCCTGTGGGATCCTGTTTATGCCTCATTTCACCTGTTTCTGGAGAGTGCAACTATTACAGTATAACGTGCAATCTAGAAGCAGCTTTTACTACACTTACTGTAGATCATGCGTGGCGCCTGTTCCTCTTTTTTTTCTCTATCTTTTAGGGTCATTTGGATTTATAAATGAGTTTGGCGCCGGCTTAGAATGTTCTTGCCATAAAGAACACGAGAATGCTCAGCTGATCTGAGCTTTTATAAGCATGGGCAAGTCAGACGTGATAGCTGTTGGCCGGACAAATATTGGGCCAATTATTATCTAAAAATCTACTTTAGTCAAAACATAATGTACAATAATAAGGATACTACTTACCTTTTTCCCAAGTAGATGCCGCTATCTGGGCTTCTTTGAAAATGTGATCATTTTGTAGATTTTCTGTACCCTTCAAGAGCGTTCCTTCTGTAATTCTAATACAAAGTACTAGACAAACACATAACACATTAGTGTATCCTTTCTATTCTTCAACAATACATAATCAATAAAAATCTTCAAATCGATTGTGGCAAAAAGAGATTGAGATTGGGAGTTAAAATACAAAAATCGACAAAAATGACCAGAAATGTTCATGCCTGAAGAGGTAAAAATGCACTAGTAATAGGAGCCTCTACAAAGAACACCTATTAGGACTATGCTGGAAGTAATAGATGGAGATGACCTCCTCAATGCCTCCAGAAGAAGAGCCACTATAAGGAACCCACATTAAGACAATTCTCATGGCCAAACCATGAGTTGGGATAGTCAAGGAGTCAAAGGCCAAAAGCCAGGAGAGAACATCATAAATAGAGAGAAGAGATGACAGCGTAGACAGGTAATGGTCCAAGGTCAAAATACCAGGAGGACAGCTGATCAGAGCAAAAGGGTTAAACTGACAGATGGTCAGAACTAGGTCCAAAGTCAGGCAATGAATGATCATCAAGCAAAACACTAGGCACATAGAAAACCAAACACATTTAGCTGAAGCTACTGTATGTCTGGCAGAGGTCTGAAACTAACAGCCTAGTTAAGTAGCAAGGCAATCACCTGGGACAATGAACACCTGGAAACAACCCCAACACCTCAGATTCTCAGATTGAATAGCCAAGATGTCAATCAATATACTGACAGCTCAGCACGCCCCTGTACCAGAGCGGTCACCGAGCTGTCAATAAAAGTACTGACAGCTTCAGCATGCCCCTATAAGATTAATTGCCTGAGGATGAGTTGGGCAATTCCTGAGAAAATGTCCAGAGAGCCCACAGTACAAACAGAGTCTAAGCTCTTGTCTACATTTTTTCTCCACCACGCGAAGACTTGCAACTCTAATCTCCAATGGCTCCCCTTCCTATAAATGGATCTGCTCCAGGGAAGTATAACAGACAGCCTGCAGTTCACCATGTCTCTCATGAATTCTAAGGTCCATTCATATGACCTGGGTCATGGCCTCCACCAGAGAACTAGGAGCATTGTGAATGACCACGGCATCCTTATGGGTTTCAGAAAGGCCTTTGTGGACCTTGCACCTGAGAGCTGCATCGTTCCACAGAACTTCAGTGGACCACTGCTGGAACTGCAGTAGCCTTCAGCTGTATGACCACCCTGAATCAGGTTCATGATCTTAGCCTCAATTACCTGAATTCTGTCAGGTTTGTCGTAGATCAGGTGTCCACAGAAGACCGTTCTGGGGCTTGTGGAGACATGGAAAATGCCCAGGTCTGAGGACCCCCTCTCACTAGGGACATAATTATTCCCATGCTCTGAAACTCATCCCCTAATGACCAGGGAGGCAGGGTAAAAAATAACCTGCAGCACTTCCTGAACAACCTACACTGGTCTTTTTCTCCAGAAAATTTATCAGGGAGGGCCATTCAGGTCCGGGAGATACCGACTGTACATTACATCCTGATACTGACATCACATCCATTGCCAGCAGTGGAAAGCTTCAGGAAGCATTCATAAAATGAATTATCTGTCCTTGCAACTTATATTGTGATAATTCCATATTCTGGCATTCCATAGCCAGATTATGAGTCACCTGCATAAAATTCACCACCTGGTCACAAAGCCTGTGAACAGGAATTAAACTGGCGAAGAAGAAAAACGTATGGGACAGACGTAATGTGACACTAGGTCACTTCTCATGGACAAACTGTGACTCGAGAAAATCAAAGAGTACGAGATCAAAAGCCAGGAGGGCACTTCATAAACAGAGAGAAGAGACAAAAGCATAGTCAGGTAATGTTTCAAGGTAAAAATACCAGGAGGACAGCGGATCAGAGCAAAGGGATTAAACAGACATATGGTCAGAACAAGTTCCCAGGGCAGGTAAGAAAAGATCATCAAACAAAAAACTAGTGAAATAGAAAACCAAACACACTTAGCTGACGCTACATCTGGCAGAGGTCTGGGACTAACACCCTAATTAAGTAGCAGGGCAATCACCTGAGAAAATGAATACCTGGAAACAGCCCAGCACCTCCAGTCTCAGATTGTATATCCAAGCTGACAGCTCAGCACACCCCTGCACCAGACCAGATACTGAACTGTCAATCAAAGTACTGACAGCTTCAGCACGCCCCTGTACTAGATTGGACGGTTGAGCCATCAGTAACTGTATCCCAGACACACTGAAGGGTGAAATCATGACAACAATTCTAGAAGTCATAGACGATTATGACCCCCTCAATGCCTCCAAAAGATGAGCCATTAGAAAGGACCCCAATTAAGACAATGCTGGAAGTCATAGGTAGACATGACCTCCTCAATGCCTCCAGAACAGGAGTCACTACAAAGCGCCCCCATTAAGACAATGCTGGAAATTATAGATAGAGATGACCTTCTCAATGGCCTTCAGAATAGGAAAAACTACTAAAGAACTCCATTTAGTCATAGACGGAGATAACCTTTTTGTTGCTCCCAGAAAAAGCCACTACAGAAAACCCCCATGTGGAGACTTGAGGGTCAGTGAGTTGGCCTGGCTATCTTTAGTCTGCATGGAATTGGACTCATCCTACTGAACAACCATATTCCTTCACCATGGGAAAAACACTACTCAGACAACACAGGGTGAGGGCACCACACTCCGTTAAGTAACTCCATTGAGTTACCAACAGTTATCAGCATAGATTACATTCCCATCAAGGACACAAGATTGTCACTTGCACTAAGGGTACCGTCTCACAAAACGATTTACCAACGATCACGACCAGCGATACGACCTGGCCGTGATCGTTGGTAAGTCATTGTGTGGTCGCTGGGGAGCTGTCACACAGACAGCTCTCCAGCGACCAACGATGCCGAAGTCCCCTGGTAACCAGGGTAAACATCGGGTTACTAAGCGCAGGGCCGCGCTTAGTAACCCGATGTTTACCCTGGTTACCATCGTAAAAGTAAAAAAAAAAAAACAGTACATACTCACATTCCGGTGTCCGTCAGGTCCCTTGCCGTCTGCTTCCCGCACTGACTGAGTGCCGGCCGTAAAGTGAAAGCAGAGCACAGCAGTGATGTCACCGCTGTATAAGCACACTGAAACGGGTTATGTACAAACCAGGAAGTGAAACTGACCATTGAGCAAGAGGACACCTACAAATCACTAATTCAATTAGACTGCATAAATGTCCTCCAAGTAACGCAGACTAGTACACCACAGGGGCTGATGCAATCTGTAATCAGCAGGCATTCCACAAATGAACATACCAAAAGGATCACCAGACAGTCTCACATGTGTCACACTACAAAGAACCACGAGGATAAAGCTGGAAGTGATAGATGGAGATGACATCCTCAATGCCACAAGAAGAGGAGCCACTACAAGAAGCCTTGATGTCATAGATGAACATGGCCTCCTCAATGCCCAAAGAAGAGGAGCCACTGCAAGAAGCCTTGATGTCATGGATGTAGATGACCTCTTCAATGCCCTCAGAAGGAGCCACTTCAACGAGCACCCTGGTGATCAACTCACACAAAACTTTAATGCAGAGTTTTTGCACAGATTGGACAACACCTTTAAGGATAGCATAAGACTCATTTACATGGGCAAATTTCTGCCTCCTATGAACACCAAATGACTAAGAAATCGATTGGTGCCCAATGCCATCTGTATGGGGAGTGAACAAACCTCAATCCTTTCCTTCCGCTGCTAACTTTCATTATTCCACTTTTGCTTTTTCCTATCTTTTTTCTAAGAACCATAACATTTTATTGTTTTTTTCTATTGATATACCCATATGTGGAATTGTTTTTTGCAACAATAGTTTTCACAGATGCCATCTACTTTACTATATGATGTACTGAAAAACTGGCAAAAACTCGTTAGGTGATATAGTGAAAAAAAAAAAGCAATTGTTTATTTTGGACTTGTTTTTATGACTTTCATTGTGACCTAAATCAGGGGGATATTTTAGTGGTTAAAAGAAATTCATAAGTGAAAAGTTTCTTTTAAGTCGAAATTTACTGAAAATTTAACCTGAGTCATTTCATAAATCCCATCCACTGGGTTTGTAATGCAGAACATCCAAAACGCTGCTATTTCTGATTGTGGGCATGTAGCCTTAAGGTTTCCAAACTGAACTGAGAATTGCGAAATTAGTAAACTTATTTTATTTAAACCTTAGGATAATCAACTTACAGATTATGATGCACATCAAGCAACAAGTATCCTTCATCTTCTTTTTTCTTATATCTACAAATTCAAAGGAGAAAGATAAAAATATTTTGATAAAGCAAAAACAAAAGTACAACGTACTAATGCTGGGAGAAGTATAGAAATTTGCTTCCTTTAAAGGGAATCTTTAAATTAAAATATTAATTAAATTATCAAATTATTGCTATGTAATCTGAGAGCAGCATGATGTAGAGACAAATACCCTAATTCCAGGAATGAATCACTTACTGTAAAATCCACAAAAAGAGGAAAATTTCTCCTATATTCAAGAAAAAACAAAAACAGGCAGAGATGCTTACCTGTCTAACTGGGCGTCAATACAAATACACTAACAGGGTGCAATGGACCCAAGTAAAATGGCAACTGCACAGATGCAAAAATACCAAATGAGCCAGCCTTCAATCAGAGATTGGCCGGGTGGCACACCAGTGCAAAAAATATAATCTGTATGAGGCAATGTTCACACAGGGAATGCAGAGCATCTGGTTCTCAGCCTATTAATGACGCCCTATGGCGGGCTGCCCAGTGCTAACTATGATGCATCCTGTGTGAACAGTGGCCACAGTTTACAGAACCATTTGGGCCCAACTGCACCCCCAAAAAAATATAAAGTGCACAAAAACATAAATATATGTAATGTATTGGTTGATATTCTGGCCATAATACGTACGCTGGCAACCCACGTCAAGGGTCCTTACACTTGCCAGTCCTACTCTAACAAAAACCACAAACCACACAGCCAATCCCTGATTGAAGGCTGGCTGTCTCATTTGGTAATATTGCACCTGTGCAGTTGCCATTTTACTTGGGTCCACTGCACCCTGTTAGTGCATTTGTGTCGAGGCCCAGTTAGACAAGTAAGTGCAGCGCCCCAGAGTCCTGGTCGTTGCAGTACTGTGGCTCCGCCGCTAAGGGGGGCTATGGTACGTCTGATGGCACTGAAGGAGTTCTTCTGACCAGGTATCACATACACCAATACATTTCACAGTCGGGCCTCCAGGGGGAGCTAAGGGTGCTATTTATTAGACCACTCCTCACCGTGTGGGTAAACTGGGGGTCAGGCAGGAAGTTAGTTCAGAAAGCTGACTGGGTTGGAACCAGACAACACCTGGTGGCAAAGGGTGTTGTGGGGAAGATTCGGTAGGGTCTCTGTCAGGTTTGGGACCCTGACAGAGGCCTGGCAACAAGAGAGAACGTCACGGGACCGTTCCTGCTCAGCATAGCGGCGGTGCCCTAAGAGAGGATCAGAAGCGAGATATATTGTGCTGAGTGAGAAACGAGATCAAAGCACGAAGGAGAATACCAGTAGGAGTCGTGCTGTAAGACCAAGGCAACATCCTACTGAGGCGCACAACCGGCGGCCGGAACGCCGAGGAAGTATTCATATATCTAGGTCCAGGCAATACTTCAAACCAACGGCAGGACAGTCAGCCACAGGTGGGCTGTCTCACCTAAATCACCTATGCAGACATGGGGGGCAACCTGTGGAGAGGGGCGACTCTAGGGTCCCGGAAGAGCTCCGAGCCTACCCGTCATACGGGTGCGTCCCAACCATAACACCGGGAGGGACGGAGGATTAGCAGAACATCATCTAATCGAGTTGTTGTGAGGGAACACGAGAAACAGACACAACAGTTGTGGGGACTATCCCGTAAGCACAGCAGGGGAGGACCACAACACATAGCGCTAGTAGGAAGGCACAGATTTCCACCTGCAAGGAGAACTCTGGAGGTGCCATCGGACCGGCCGGACTTGCGCAGCCTGGTGAATCATATTCCGGACTGAGGACCCAGAGACCTTCAGTAAAGAGGTAAAGAGACTGCAACCTGGTGTCCTCGTTATTTACTGCACCGCACCACCACCACTATCTACATCTATCACTGTACGCCCCTCAGCAGGGTCACGGACCGGGTCTAGCCACCGTGATAACCCCAGAGCAGAGACTCAGAGGCCCGGTACCGGGTACCCCTCGGCCCTGCGGCAGTGGGGGCGCTACATAAGCATCTCTGCCTGTTTTTGTTTTTTCTTGAATATTGGAGGAATTTTTCCTCTTTTTGTGGTTTTTATGTTAGAGTAGGACTGGCAAGTGTAAGGATCCATTTATTTATTTTTTTGGAGCCTAAGAGAGAGTCAATCCATGCAAAATGTAAAATGGATTAAATGTAACTGGATTTTCCAATAAAACTTTTTAAGTGGGAAAAAATACATTTTACTTTTATATTCTGAGTATATGGGATAAAAGTGAGATTGGTGGGTGTCTGACCACAGGAAGCTTGACAATGTCTAAATAAGGGGACTGTGGTTTGGACACTGCTGCTTTGATTTTTCCATCCATGATCAATTTTTCGCATGAGACACATTACACTATTAAATTATTAAAGTCAATCTGTCAAGAGAGTAAAGGGGTCTCTGGATCCAGAACAATGTGACCTTGGCTGACGTCCATCTGAAAATATATGGAAAGTCTGCAAAAGCCAGATGTTTTTTTCTGCCATCTGTAGTCTCCGGAAGAAAAAAAAAAGCACCATTTGTGATTTTTTTTTTATTCTCCTCCAAGGCATGCGATGTACAAACACATCAATACATCCAGAATGAGACGTAGTAAATTAGGGTTAATTAATTGTCATTCTAATAAATTTCCCCTCTACTGTAAAATGCATTAAAGCAAACATCTCAATAATAAGAACAATCAACAGTCAACAATAAGAGCATATTCACGGGTGTGCACAAACCGAGTCATTACTGATCATGCAAACCACATCGAAAATGCAGAAATCTGAATGTAAAAAATCCAACAACATAAAAGCCAAAGCAAAGGCTACAAAAAGAGTCACAAGAGGGCAGGAAGATATAGAAAATACATAGAATATATCAATATATAGTGGTAAATAATTACCTATCACAATAAATCCCAGCCTCAGCAAGGCACAAGGGCTGGCATCGTCTACTTTTACTTTCACTTTACTCGACTCCCGGCCTTTCCAGGAACCAGCCGCAGACTGGAATTAATTATAAACTCTGAGCCGGATCCTGTAGATGTTGACATGTAATGCGTGGTAGTATAGTATATAATATATACAGTACATGTAATGTAACCAGGCATACACTAAAGAAGGGGACAGAATCATGGAATGGGATCCAATCTCTTTAGACACTCCTTTCCTACATTTTTCAGCAGGAAGTTCAAGGGTTTTCCATTGTGAATTAGGAATACAAGTAAACGGGAGCACATAAAGAAAAACAGCCATATACAAACTATACATACATAAACACAGGCATACTACATACAAAAGCACACACTACATACATAAACATACACATAAGCACACTACGTAAACATAAACTACATGCATAAACATACACATACTATATACAGTGGGGAAAATAAGTATTTGATACACTGCCAATTTTGCCAGTATTCCCCCACCTACAAAGAATGGAGAGGTCTGTAAATTTTTTCGTAGGTACACTTCACCTGTGAGAGACAGAATCTAAAAATAAAACCCAGAAAGTCACATTGTATGATTTTACATAATTAATTTGCATTTTATTGCATGAAATAAGCATTTGATACAATAGAGAAACATAACTTAATATTTGGCACAGAAACCTTTGTTTGCAATTACAGAGGTCATACATTCCTGTAGTTCTTGACCAGGTTTGCACACACTGCAGCAGGAATTTTGGCCCACTCCTCCATACAGCTCTTCTCCAAATATTTCAGGCTTTGGGGCTGTCACTAGGCAACATTGAGTTTCAGCTTCTTCCAAAGATTTTCTATTGGGTTCAGGTCTAGAGACTGGCTATACCACTCCAGGACCATGAAATGTTTCCTATGGAGCCTCTCCTTAGTTGCCCTTGCTGTGTGTGTTGGGTTATTGTCATGCTGGAGGACCCAGCCATGACCCATCTTCAATGCTCTTACTGAGGGAAGCAGGTTGTTGGTCAAAATCTTGGATACATGTCCCCATCCATCATCATCCCTTCAATACCGTGCAGTCGTCCTGCCTCATTTACAGAAAATCACCCCCAAAGTATGATGTTCCCGCCCACCATGCTTCACAGTTGGGAAGGTGTTGTTGGGGTAGTACTCATCCTTCTTTTTCCTCCAAACACGGCAAGTAGAGTTGATACCAATAAGTGCTATTTTGGTTTCATTTGACCACATAACCTTGTCCCCTGCTCCCCCTGGATCGTCCAGATGGTCACTGACAAACTTGAAACGGGCCTGGACATATGCTGGTTTGAGCAGGGGGACCTCACGTGCCCTGCAAACATTTTTAATCCATGACGGCATAGTTTGCTGTTAATGGTAATGTTTGAGACTGTGTTCCAGCTCTCTTCAGGTCATTGACCAGGTCCTCCTTGTAGTTATGGGCTGAATCTTGACTTTTCTCAGAAACATCCTTACCCCAGGAGAGATCTTGCATGGAGCCCCAGACTAAGGAAGATTGACAGTCATCTTGTGTTTCTTCCATTTTCTAATACACCATGTTCCAAATTATAACGCAAATTATATTTTTCTTGGATTTTCCTAAATGGTCGGTGCAAATGACAGTCAGTCTAATAAAAGTCATCACCCGTTATACATCGAATTTTATTGCAGAAACCTAGGAGGTCACATTCACTGAACAAAAAAGCTATTTAACTCCAAAACATCCTAACACAGGCAAAGTTACATGTTAACATTCTTTGATATCACCTTCACAATTCTTGCATCCATTGAACTTGTGCATTTTTGGAGAGTTTCTGCTTGTATTTCTTTGCATGAAGTCAGAATAGCCTCCCAGAGCTGCTGTTTTGATGTGAACTGCCTCCCGCCCTCATAGATCTTTTGCTTGATGATACTCCAAAGGTTCTCTATAGGGTTAAGGTCAGGGGAAGATTGTGGCCACACCATGAGTTTATCTTTTTTATGCCCATAGTAGCCAATGACTCAGAGGTATTCTTTGCAGCATGAGATGGTGGATTGTCATGTATGAAGATGATTTTGCTCCTGAAGGCACGTTTCTGCTTTTTATACCATTGAAGAAAGTTGTCGGTCAGAAACTCTATATACTTCGCAGAGGTAATTTTCAGGAACCTTAAAGGGCCCTACCAGCTGTTTTCCCATGATTCCGGCCCAAAATATGACTCCTCTACCTCCTTGCTGACGTTGCAGCCTTGTTGGGACATGGTGGCCATCCACCAACCATCCACTACTCCATCCATCTGGACCATCCAGCGTTGCTCGACACTCATTAGTAAACAAGATTGTTTGAAAATTAGTCTTCATGTATGTCTGTGTCAACTGCAACCATTTCTGCTTGTGAACACTGTTTAGGGGTGGCCAAATAGTAGTTTACTGTTGTGAATTCTGCTCTTGGGCTCCCTCCGGTGGTTGTAAGTGGCACTTTTGTGAGTTCTGCTCTTGGGCTCCCTCCTGTGGTTTTGAGTGGAATGGCTGCTTCTTGGATTTAGCATCAGCAGCTGCTTCCACTGATCGTCTTTCTGGCTTGGCTATTTTAGTCTGGCCTTATCCCTCAGTCAATGCCAGTTGTCAATTGTTCCTGCTTGGAGTCACAGCTCTTTTGGATTTCCCTGACACTCTGACCAGTTCAGCAAAGATAAGTCCTTGCTTGTCCTTTTGCAGTCCACTTATTGTGGACTTGATTGTTCAGCACATTCTATGTTTTTCTCTTAGTCCAGCTTATCAGTATGGATCTATTCAGCTAAGCTGGAAGCTCTGGGCAGCAGATTTTGCCCTCCACACCTTTAGTCAGGTGTGGAGATTTTTGCATTCTCTGCGGTGGACTTTTTCTAGTTTTTATTACTGACCGCACAGTGTTCTGTCCTGTACTATCTGTCTAGCTAGAATTGGCCTCCTTTGCTACATCTTGTTTCATTCTACGTATGTCACACAAAGGAAATAGCGGGCACCACAGCTATAAATAAATGAGGGATCAACCATATGCATATAGAGCAGTACATTCAAAGAAAACCAAGAAAAAAGGATATGCATAAAACTGGGATCAACCATCCAAATAAACAACTTTATTAATACAGGGCATATCAAAACAAGACATACATTTAAAAACATTTAAAAAACCCAAAAAAACAGCATATGGCCAGTAAGCCACCTGCTACCTCCCAGACAGATGGAAATAAATGCCAAAGAGCACCACACAAAATATAATAATAAATACAAAACAATGCACATATATACAATTTCAGATATCCAAGCTCATCCACTGCCAGCTATCCTCTATGAGCCTAAATTACAGCTTATGTGCAACCTTATCAGTGCTTACAAAATGTGCATAGCACTGCCCAGGAGCCTGGAACTAGGATAACCCCATTCTAAATAAAGGAATACCACACCAAGGCGGCCGTGCACTTACACAGAAGCATGTAGCCCAGAGCACAAAGATAAGGACAAGTCCAGGAAACCTGGGGCTCAAAAGAAGTGCCGGGTAGGGATGAGAAAATGCACTGCAAGGTGCTCGTGCTGGGAGGGACTGAAGCCCCACGCGTATCGACGCTACAAGAGCGTCTTCCTCAGGGGAAATGTGCAGTAAGTAAGCGAGGCTTGTTTTAATATGACCAGATAATGAACTATAACAAAAATCACCTGTGGGCATGCAGCAGCGTGCAGGTATCCGGGGGCAAATGCAGGCCAGCATACACTTCCGGTTCGCCGAGTGAACAGAACTGCAGCTGCGCAGTGACCTAAGGTTGCAAAGTAGCACACACAGCCACAGTCCAAGAGTAACCATGGGAACAGGTAACGCTGAACTAATTAAGAGGCCGCCTGTGTGGACCAGGCAGGTAGAAAAAAGAGCTCCCAAGGAGTCAGAGGAAACGCCTGTGTGGACCAGGCAGGCAGAAAAAAGAGCTCTAAAGGAATCAGAAAGAGAACACTGGCCAGTGATCAATAGAGAATAGGAGCATGAAAAAAGTTAATACCAAGCACATACATAGGATACTACCAAATTATCAAGGCTGACAGAATGAGACACATATTCCCGCTGCTGGAATCCTACCAGACAAATGGCGACGCAGAGACGATTCAAGGACAAGCGCCTGCGCAAATGAATAAAGTTGAAATTAAGTAAACCAAAGGGCACTCGCGCAGTGCAATTATATTGCTGCGTAAGTCCATACATGCTGGGCCGCGTACATCCCTGAGAGGTAAGTTAGGGCACACGAAATAAATATTCACCCTGTCCCTGTTGGTCGTAGAGATAGGAAGCACAATCCCGACTTATTGGTTGTGATGCATATGACAGCTCAGAGTAAGAGCAGTTACTGCGCCCCCACCTTAGTGTCTGGTAATAAGAGACAAACTTGCATCAAAATTCTTGGGTGCCCCCATTTTTGATGCAAGTTTGTCTCATATGCATCACAACCAATAAGTCGGGATTGTGCTTCCTATCTCTATGACCAACAGGGACAGGGTGAATATTTATTTCGTGTGCCCTAACTTACCTCTCAGGGATGTACGCGGCCCAGCATGTATGGACTTACGCAGCAATATAATTGCACTGCGCGAGTGCCCTTTGGTTTACTTAATTTCAACTTTATTCATTTGCGCAGGCGCTTGTCCTTGAATCGTCTCTGCGTCGCCATTTGTCTGGTAGGATTCCAGCAGCGGGAATATGTGTCTCATTCTGTCAGCCTTGATAATTTGGTAGTATCCTATGTATGTGCTTGGTATTAACTTTTTTCATGCTCCTATTCTCTATTGATCACTGGCCAGTGTTCTCTTTCTGATTCCTTTAGAGCTCTTTTTTCTACCTGCCTGGTCCACACAGGCGGCCTCTTAATTAGTTCAGCGTTACCTGTTCCCATGGTTACTCTTGGACTGTGGCTGTGTGTGCTACTTTGCAACCTTAGGTCACTGCGCAGCTGCAGTTCTGTTCACTCGGCGAACCGGAAGTGTATGCTGGCCTGCATTTGCCCCCGGATACCTGCACGCTGCTGCATGCCCACAGGTGATTTTTGTTATAGTTCATTATCTGGTCATATTAAAACAAGCCTCGCTTACTTACTGCACATTTCCCCTGAGGAAGACGCTCTTGTAGCGTCGATACGCGTGGGGCTTCAGTCCCTCCCAGCACGAGCACCTTGCAGTGCATTTTCTCATCCCTACCCGGCACTTCTTTTGAGCCCCAGGTTTCCTGGACTTGTCCTTATCTTTGTGCTCTGGGCTACATGCTTCTGTGTAAGTGCACGGCCGCCTTGGTGTGGTATTCCTTTATTTAGAATGGGGTTATCCTAGTTCCAGGCTCCTGGGCAGTGCTATGCACATTTTGTAAGCACTGATAAGGTTGCACATAAGCTGTAATTTAGGCTCATAGAGGATAGCTGGCAGTGGATGAGCTTGGATATCTGAAATTGTATATATGTGCATTGTTTTGTATTTATTATTATATTTTGTGTGGTGCTCTTTGGCATTTATTTCCATCTGTCTGGGAGGTAGCAGGTGGCTTACTGGCCATATGCTGTTTTTTTGGGTTTTTTAAATGTTTTTAAATGTATGTCTTGTTTTGATATGCCCTGTATTAATAAAGTTGTTTATTTGGATGGTTGATCCCAGTTTTATGCATATCCTTTTTTCTTGGTTTTCTTTGATTCTACGTATGTCATTTCCCTCTCCACTCACAGTCATTATTTGTGGGGGGCTGTCCTATCCTTTGGGGATTTTCTCTGAGGCAAGATAGCTTTCCTGTTTCTACCTTTAGGGGTAGTTAGCTCTCAGGCTGTGACGAGATGTCTAGGGAGTGACAGGAACATCCCACGGCTACTTCTAGTGTTGTGTTAAGATCAGGAACTGCGGTCAGTATAGTTACCACCTGCTCAGAGCTCGTCGCATGTCGCTCCTAAATCACCAGTCCATAACAGTACAACTGGCCCAAAATGAGTTAAATGCATCTCAAAAGGAAGAAAAAAAAAGAGCTCTGAGCCATTTTTTTTTTCTTTAGTCTGTTTTGTCTTTTTTTTTTTCCTCTTGATCTCTGGGTGGTTCAGGATTTTGGCACGGGCATGGATGTTCAGGGTTTGTTTCCTCGTGTGGATCAGCTTGCTGCAAGAGTACAGAGTATTCAAGATTATGTTGTTCAGACTCCGGCTTTAGAGCCTAGAATTCCTACTCCAGATTTGTTTTATGGGGATAGATCTAAGTTTTTGAACTTTAAAAATAACTGCAAATTGTTTTTTGCTCTGAAACCCCGTTCCTCTGGTGATCCCATTCAGCAAGTTAAAATAGTCATTTCTCTGCTGCGTGGTGACCCTCAGGACTGGGCATTCTCCCTTAAATCAGGGGATCTGGCATTGCTTAATGTAGATGCATTTTTTCAATCGCTCGGATTATTGTATGACGAACCTCACTCTGTGGATCTTGCAGAAAAAACCTTGTTGGCCCTGTGTCAGTGTCAGGAAGCGGCAGAATGATACTGCCAGAAATTTAGAAAATGGTCTGTGCTCACTAAATGGAATGAGGATGCTCTGGCAGCAATTTTCAGAAAGGGTCTTTCTGAAGCCCTTAAAGATGTTATGGTGGGGTTCCCCACGCCTGTTGGTTTAAGCGAATCTATGTCTTTAGCCATTCAGATAGATCGGCGCCTGCGCGAGCGCAAAATGGTGCACCATATGGCAGTGTCCTCTGAACAGAGTCCTGAGCCTATGCAATGTGATAGGATTTTGACTAGAGCGGAACAGCGGGGATACAGACGTCAGAACGGGCTGTGTTTTTACTGTGGTGATTCTGCTCATGCTATTTCTGATTGCCCTAAGTGTATTAAGAGGGTTGCTAGATCTGTTACCATCAGTACTGTACAGCCTAAATTTCTCCTGTCTGTGACCCTGATTTGCTCATTGTCATCCTTTTCTGTCATAGCATTTGTGGATTCAGGCGCTGCCCTGAACTTAATGAACTTAGAATTCGCCAGGTGCTGTGGTTTTTCTTTGCAGCCTTTGCAGAGCCCTATTCCTTTTAGGGGTATTGATGCTACACCGTTGGCCAAGAATAAACCTCAGTATTGGACTCAGCTGACTATGTGCATGGCTCCAGCACATCAGGAAGATTGCCGTTTTCTGGTGTTGCATAATTTACATGATGTTGTTGTACTGGGTTTTCCATGGTCACAAGTACACAATCCAGTGCTGGATTGGAAATCTATGTCTGTGACTAGTTGGGGTTGTCAAGGGGTACATAGTGACGTTCCTTTGATGTCAATTTCCTCTCCCCCCTCTTCTGATGTTCCTGAATTTTTGTCAGATTTCCAGGATGTATTTGATGAGCCCAAGTCAGTTCCCTTCCTCCACATAGGGACTGTGATTGTGCTATTGACTTGATTCCTGGCTGTAAGTTCCCTAAGGGCCAACTTTTCAATCTGTCTGTGCCAGAGCATGCCGCCATGCGGAGTTATGTTAAGGAGTCTTTGGAGAAGGGGCATATTCGGCCGTCTTCGTCACCATTGGGAGCAGGATTCTTTTTTCTTGCCAAGAAGGATGGCTCCTTGAGACCCTGTATTGATTATCGCCTTCTTAATAAGATCACGGTCAAGTTCCAATACCCTTTGCCTTTGCTTTCTGATTTGTTTGCTTGGATTAAGGGTGCTAGTTGGTTTACCAAGATTGACCTTCGAGGGGCATATAATCTTGTTCGTATTAAACAGGGTGACGAATGGAAAACTGCATTTAATACGCCCGAAGGCCATTTTGAATACCTTGTGATGCCTTTCGGGCTTTCTAATGCTCCTTCTGTATTTCAGTCCTTCATGCATGATATTTTCCGCAATTATCTTGATAAATTCTTGATTGTGTATTTGGATGATATTTTAATTTTTTCCGATGATTGGGAGTCTCATGTGAAACAGGCCAGGATGGTATTCCAGATCCTTCGTGATAATGCCTTATTTGTGAAGAGCCTTCAGAAATTTTTGGGCTTTGCTAATTTTTATCGCCGTTTCATTGCCAACTTTTCCAGTGTGGTTAAGCCCCTGACCGATTTGACTAAGAAAGGCGCTGATGTGACGAATTGGTCCTCTGCGGCTGTTGAGGCCTTTCAGGAGCTTAAACGTCGATTTACTTCTGCCCCTGTGTTGCGTCAGCCGGATGTTTCTCTTCCTTTTCAGGTTGTGGTTGACGCTTCTGAGATTGGGGCAGGGGCCGTTTTGTCACAGAGGAATTCTGATGGTTCCTTGATGAAACCGTGTGCCTTCTTTTCCCGAAAGTTTTCGCCTGCGGAACGCAATTATGATGTCGGCAATCGGGAATTGTTGGCTATGAAGTGGGCATTTGAGGAGTGGCGACATTGGCTTGAGGGAGCCAAGCACCGCGTTGTGGTCTTGACCGATCATAAGAATCTTATTTACCTCGAGTCGGCCAAGCGGCTGAACCCTAGACAGGCTCGATGGTCCCTGTTTTTATCCCGTTTCGATTTTGTGGTCTCATATCTTCCGGGATCTAAGAATGTTAAGGCGGATGCCCTCTCTAGGAGTTTTTTGCCTGATTCTCCTGGAGTCCTTGAGCCGGTTGGCATTCTTAGGGAAGGGGTGATTCTTTCTGCTATCTCCCCTGATTTACGGCGGGTGCTTCAGGAATTTCAGGCTGATAAACCTGACCGCTGTCCTATGGGGAAGCTGTTAGTTCCTGATAGATGGACTAATAAGGTAATTTTTGAGGTCCATTGTTCTGTGTTGGCCGGTCATCCTGGGATTTTTGGTACCAGAGATTTGGTTGCTAGGTCCTTTTGGTGGCCTTCTTTGTCGCGGGATGTGCGTTCTTTTGTGCAGTCCTGTGGGACTTGTGCCCGGGCTAAGCCTTGCTGTTCCCGCGCTAGTGGGTTGCTTTCACCTTTGCCTGTCCCTGAGAGGCCCAGGACGCATATTTCCATGGATTTTATTTCGGATCTTCCTGTGTCCCAGAAGATGTCTGTTATCTGGGTGGTTTGTGACCGGTTCTCTAAAATGGTCCATTTGGTACCTTTGCCTAAATTGCCTTCCTCCTCTGATTTGGTTCCATTGTTTTTTCAGCATGTGGTTCGTTTGCATGGCATTCCGGAGAATATTGTGTCTGAAAGAGGTTCCCAGTTTGTTTCTAGGTTTTGGCGGGCCTTTTGTGCTAGGATGGGCATTAATTTGTCTTTTTCTTCGGCGTTCCATCCTCAGACAAATGGGCAAACTGAGCGAACTAATCAAACCTTGGAAACCTATTTGAGATGCTTTGTGTCTGCTGATCAGGATGATTGGGTGGCTTTCTTGCCGTTGGCTGAGTTTGCCCTTAATAATCGGGCCAGTTCGGCTACTTTGGTTTCGCCTTTCTTTTGTAATTTTGGTTTCAATCCTCGTTTTTCTTCAGGGTAGGTTGAGCCTTCTGATTGTCCTGGTGTGGATTCTGTGATGGACAGGTTACAGCAGATTTGGACTCATGTGGTAGACAATTTGACGTTGTCTCAGGAAAAGGCTCAACGTTTTGCTAACCGCCGTCGGTGTGTTGGTCCTCGGCTTCGGGTGGGGGATTTAGTCTGGTTATCTTCTCGTCATGTTCCTATGAAGGTTTCTTCCCCTAAGTTCAAGCCTCGGTTTATTGGTCCTTATAAGATTTCTGAGATTATCAATCCAGTGTCTTTTCGTTTGGCCCTTCCAGCCTCTTTTGCCATCCACAATATTTTCCATAGATCTTTGTTGCGGAGATATGTGGTACCCGTTGTTCCCTCTGTTGATCCTCCTGTTCCGGTGTTGGTTGAGGGGGAGTTGGAATATGTGGTTGAGAAAATTTTGGATTCTCGTTTTTCGAGGCGGAGGCTTCAGTATCTTGTCAAGTGGAAGGGTTATGGCCAGGAGGATAATTCTTGGGTTGTTGCCTCCGATGTCCATGCCGCCGATTTGGTTCGTGCTTTTCACTTGGCTCGTCCTGATCGGCCTGGGGGCTCTGGTGAGGGTTCGGTGACCCCTCCTCAAGGGGGGGTACTGTTGTGAATTCCGCTCTTGGGCTCCCTCCGGTGGTTGTAAGTGGCACTTTTGTGAGTTCTGCTCTTGGGCTCCCTCCTGTGGTTTTGAGTGGAATGGCTGCTTCTTGGATTTATGTCATGAATCCCCAATGGCTAGGGATAGCACAGGATAAGCAACGTATAATAAATATCGGACGAGCTCTAGGGTGATGGAACCTGGGCTGACCGCTGCCCTACGCCTGACAAACGCAACTAGAGATAGCCAGGGAGCGTGCCTACGTTGGTTCTAGACGCCACGCACCAGCCTAAGAGCTAACTAGTACTGCAGAGAAAACAAAGACCTCACTTGCCTCCAGAGGAATTAACCCCAAAGGTATAGTTGCCCCCCACATGTATTGACGGTGAAATGAGAGGAAGGCACACACATAGAGATGATGTATATAGCTTTAGCAAATAGAGGCCCGCTGAAAACTAGAAAGCAGAATGACACAAAAGGGGACTGAGCGGTCAGCAAAAAACCCTAATCAAAAAAACCATCCTGAGATTACAAGAACCCATGTGCCAACTCATGGCACATGGGGAGAACCTCAGTCCACTAGAGCAACCAGCTAACAAAGAGACATTCTAAGCAAGCTGGACAAAAAAACCAAACAACTGAAAATCAGCACTTAGCTTATCCTGAAAGATCTGGGAGCAGGTAGGCAGGAACCAAACAGAGCACATCTGAACACATTGATAGCCGGCAAGGGAAATGACAGAAAGGCCAGGTAAAATAGGAAACACCCAGCCTCTGATGGACAGATGGAAACTAAAGGCCGCAACCCACCAAAGTCACCCAGTACCAGCAGTAACCACCAGAGGGAGCCCGCAAACAGAATCCACAACAGTACCCCCCCTTGAGGAGGGGTCACCGAACCCTCACGAGAACCCCCAGGGCGATCAGGGTGAGCTCTATGGAAGGCGCGGACCAAATCAGTCGCATGAACATCGGAGGCGACCACCCAGGAATTGTCCTCCTGACCATAACCCTTCCACTTAACCAAATACTGGAGTTTGCGTCTGGAAACACGAGAATCCAAGATCTTTTCAACAACATACTCCAATTCTCCCTCCACCAGCACCGGAGCAGGAGGCTCGACCGAAGAAACAACAGGCACCTCATACCTCCGCAACAACGACCGATGGAACACATTATGAATAGCGAACGATGCTGGGAGATCCAAACGGAAAGATACAGGGTTAAGAATCTCGGAGATCCTATAAGGACCGATGAACCGAGGCTTGAACTTAGGAGAAGAGACCTTCATAGGGACAAAACGAGAAGACAACCACACCAAGTCCCCAACAAGAAGTCGGGGGCCCACGCGGCGACGGCGATTAGCAAACTGCTGAGTCTTCTCCTGAGATAACTTCAAATTGTCCACCACCTGATTCCAAATGTGATGTAGCCTGTCCACCACCACGTCCACTCCAGGACAATCCGAAGACTCCACCTGACCAGAGGAAAAACGAGGATGAAACCCCGAATTACAAAAAAAAGGAAAGACCAACGTGGCCGAACTAGCCCGATTATTAAGAGCAAATTCGGCCAGTGGCAAAAAAGCAACCCAGTCATCCTGATCAGCAGAAACAAAACACCTCAAATAAGTTTCCAAGGTCTGATTAGTTCGCTCCGTCTGGCCATTCGTCTGAGGATGGAATGCAGACGAGAAAGACAAATCAATGCCCATCTTGGCACAAAACGTCCGCCAAAATCTAGACACAAACTGGGATCCCCTGTCAGAAACGATATTCTCCGGAATCCCATGCAAACGAACCACGTTCTGAAAAAACAAAGGAACCAACTCAGAGGAGGAGGGCAACTTAGGCAAGGGCACCAAATGAACCATCTTAGAAAAGCGGTCACACACAACCCAGATAACAGACATTTTCTGTGAAACCGGGAGATCAGAAATAAAATCCATGGAAATGTGCGTCCAAGGCCTCTTCGGGATGGGCAAGGACAACAACAACCCACTAGCCCGTGAACAGCAAGGCTTAGCTCGAGCACACACTTCACAAGACTGCACAAAGGTACGCACATCCCTAGACAAGGAAGGCCACCAAAAAGACCTGGCCACCAAGTCTCTTGTACCAAATATTCCAGGATGACCAGCCAACACAGAAGAATGGACCTCGGAGATGACTCTACTGGTCCAATCATCCGGAACAAACGGTCTTTCTGGTGGACATCGATCCGGTTTATCCACCTGAAACACCTGCAATGCGCGTCGCAAGTCTGGGGATACGGCGGACAATATTACCCCATCCCTAAGGATACCAGCAGGCCCAGTGTCTCCAGGAGAGTCAGGCACAAAACTCCTGGAAAGAGCATCTGCCTTCACATTCTTTCAACCTGGCAGGTATGAAACCACGAAATTGAAACGAGAAAAAAATAACGACCAACGAGCCTGTCTAGGATTCAAACGCCTGGCAGACTCAAGGTAAATGAGATTCTTGTGATCAGTCAAGACCACCACGCGATGTTTAGCACCCTCAAGCCAATGACGCCACTCCTCAAATGCCCACTTCATGGCCAAAAGCTCCCGATTACCCACATCATAATTGCGCTCGGCGGGCGAGAATTTTCTAGAGAAGAAAGCACATGGCTTCATCACCGAGCCATTAGAACTTCTCTGTGACAAAACCGCCCCCGCTCCAATCTCGGAAGCATCAACCTCCACCTGAAAAGGAAGTGAAACATCTGGTTGACACAACACAGGAGCAGAAGAAAACCGGCGCTTAAGTTCCCGAAAGGCCTCCACGGCCGCAGGAGACCAATCAGCAACATCAGCACCCTTTTTAGTCAAATCAGTCAAAGGTTTAACAATACTGGAAAAATTAGCAATGAACCGACGATAAAAATTAGCAAACCCCAAGAACTTCTGAAGGCTCTTAACAGATGTAGGTTGTGTCCAGTCACAAATAGCCTGAACCTTAACGGGATCCATCTCAATAGTAGAAGGAGAAAAAATGTACCCCAAAAAAGAAATCTTCTGGACTCCGAAGAGACACTTTGAGCCCTTCACAAACAGAGAATTGGCCCGCAAAACCTGAAACACCTTCCTGACCTGTAGAACATGAGACTCCCAGTCATCAGAAAACACCAAAATATCATCCAAATACACAATCATAAACTTATCCAGATATTCACGGAAAATATTGTGCATAAAGGACTGAAAGACTGACGGAGCATTGGAGAGTCCAAAAGGCATTACCAAATACTCAAAATGGCCCTCAGGCGTATTAAATGCGGTTTTCCACTCATCACCCTGTTTTATCCGCACCAGATTATACGCACCACGAAGATCTATTTTAGTGAACCACCTAGCCCCCTTAATGCGAGCAAACAAATCAGTAAATAATGGCAATGGATACTGGTATTTGACTGTAATCTTATTCAGAAGGCGATAATCTATACAAGGCCTCAGGGAACCATCTTTTTTTGCCACGAAAAAAAAACCTGCTCCCAGAGGGGACGAAGATGGACGAATATGTCCCTTTTCCAAGGACTCCTTAATATAATTCCGCATAGCAGTATGCTCTGGCAGTGACAGATTAAATAAACGACCCTTAGGGAACTTACTGCCAGGGATCAATTCTATAGCACAGTCACACTCTCTATGAGAAGGGAGCGAATTGAGCTTAGGCTCCTCAAAAACATCCCTATAATCCGACAAAAATGCAGGGATCTCCGAAGGAGTAGATGAAGCGATAGAAATCGGAGGTGCATCATCATGAACCCCCTGACATCCCCAGCTTAGCACAGACATTGTTTTCCAGTCCAGGACAGGATTATGAGTTTGTAACCATGGCAGACCAAGCACTAGTACATCATGTAAATTATACAGTACAAGGAAGCGAATCACCTCCTGATGAACGGGAGTCATGCGCATGGTCACTTGTGTCCAATACTGCGGTTTATTCATAGCCAATGGTGTAGAATCAATTCCCTTCAGAGGAATAGGAACTTCCAGAGGCTCTAGACTAAAACCGCAGCGTTTAGCAAATGACCAATCCATAAGACTCAGGGCAGCGCCTGAATCCACATAGGCATCGACGGAAATGGAAGATAGTGAAAAAATCAGTCACAGACAAAATGAACTTAGACTGCAGAGTATCAATGGCAAAAGATTTATCAACCCTTTTTGTGCGTTTAGAGCATGCTGATATAACATGAGCTGAATCACCACAATAAAAACACAATCCATTTTTCCGCCTATAATTTTGCCGTTCACTTCTGGACTGAATTCTATCACATTGCATAGTCTCAGGTGCCTGTTCAGAAGACACCGCCAACTGGTGCACGGGTTTGCGCTCCTGTAAACGCCGATCAATCTGAATGGCCATAGCCATAGACTCATTCAGACCTGTAGGCGCAGGGAACCCCACCATAATATCCTTAATGGCCTCAGAAAGACCATTTCTGAAGTTTGTAGCCAGGGCGCACTCATTCCACTGAGTAAGCACCGACCATTTCCGAAATTTCTGACAATATATTTCCGCTTCATCATGCCCCTGAGAGAGGGCTAATAAAGCCTTTTCAGCCTGAATCTCTAGGTTAGGTTCCTCATAGAGCAATCCCAATGCCAGAAAAAACGCATCCACACTGAGCAATGCAGGATCCCCTGGTGCCAATGCAAATGCCCAATTCTGAGGGTCGCCCCGTAGGAACGATATAACAATCTTGACCTGTTGAGCAGGGTCTCCAGAGGAGCGAGATTTCAAAGAGAGAAACAATTTACAATTGTTCCTGAAATTCAGGAAGGTAGATCTATCTCCAGAAAACTCTGGAATAGGAATTCTAGGTTCAGACATGGGAGTGTGAACAACGAAATCCTGTATGTTTTGAACCTTTGCCGCGAGATTACTCAGGCTGGAAGCCAAACTCTGGACATCCATGATGAACAGCTAAGATCAGAGCCATTCAAGGGTTAAGAGGAGGTAAGAAGCAGCTAGACAGCAATTAAGGGCTAGGCAGCAAAACTCTGAAGGAAAAAAAAAAAAATTTTCCTTGAACACTTCTTTTTCTCCTGCTTCAGCCCAAACAATTAACACTTTGTGGGCCGGCTATACTGTCATGAATCCCCAATGGCTAGGGATAGCACAGGATAAGCAACGTATAATAAATATCGGACGAGCTCTAGGGTGATGGAACCTGGGCTGACCGCTGCCCTACGCCTGACAAACGCAACTAGAGATAGCCAGGGAGCGTGCCTACGTTGGTTCTAGACGCCACGCACCAGCCTAAGAGCTAACTAGTACTGCAGAGAAAACAAAGACCTCACTTGCCTCCAGAGGAATTAACCCCAAAGGTATAGTTGCCCCCCACATGTATTGACGGTGAAATGAGAGGAAGGCACACACATAGAGATGATGTATATAGCTTTAGCAAATAGAGGCCCGCTGAAAACTAGAAAGCAGAATGACACAAAAGGGGACTGAGCGGTCAGCAAAAAACCCTAATCAAAAAAACCATCCTGAGATTACAAGAACCCATGTGCCAACTCATGGCACATGGGGAGAACCTCAGTCCACTAGAGCAACCAGCTAACAAAGAGACATTCTAAGCAAGCTGGACAAAAACCAAACAACTGAAAATCAGCACTTAGCTTATCCTGAAAGATCTGGGAGCAGGTAGGCAGGAACCAAACAGAGCACATCTGAACACATTGATAGCCGGCAAGGGAAATGACAGAAAGGCCAGGTAAAATAGGAAACACCCAGCCTCTGATGGACAGATGGAAACCAAAGGCCGCAACCCACCAAAGTCACCCAGTACCAGCAGTAACCACCAGAGGGAGCCCGCAAACAGAATCCACAACAGATTTAGCATCAGCAGCTGTTTCCACTGATCGTCTTTCTGGCTCGGCTATTTTAGTCTGGCCTTATCCCTCAGTCAATGCCAGTTGTCAATTGTTCCTGCTTGGAGTCACAGCTCTTTTGGATTTCCCTGACACTCTGACCAGTTCAGCAAAGATAAGTCCTTGCTTGTCCTTTTGCAGTCCACTTATTGTGGACTTGATTGTTCAGCACATTCTATGTTATTCTCTTAGTCCAGCTTATCAGTATGGATCTATTCAGCTAAGCTGGAAGCTCTGGGCAGCAGATTTTGCCCTCCACACCTTTAGTCAGTTGTGGAGATTTTTGCATTCTCTGCGGTGGACTTTTTCTAGTTTTTATTACTGACCGCACAGTGTTCTGTCCTGTACTATCTGTCTAGCTAGAATTGGCCTCCTTTGCTACATCTTGTTTCATTCTACGTATGTCATTTCCCTCTCCACTCACAGTCATTATTTGTGGGGGAGTGACAGGAACATCCCACGGCTACTTCTAGTGTTGTGTTAAGATCAGGAACTGCGGTCAGTATAGTTACCACCTGCTCAGAGCTCGTCGCATGTCGCTCCTAAATCACCAGTCCATAACAGTTTACACACCACAGCAAGCCTTTGAAGGATCCTACACCTTAAGGTTCGAGGGGCTGCAGAGGCACCAGCAGCTTCAAATAACTGTTTGCTGCTTTGTAATGGTATTTTGACAGCTGCTCTCTTAATCCAATGAATTTGTCTGACAGAAACCTTCCTCATTATGCCTTTATCTGCATGAACTCTGTATGTGCTCTGTTTCAGTCACAAATCTCTTCACAGTATGATGATCACTCTTAAGTTTTCATGAAATATCTAATTTTCTCATACCTTGTCCAAGGCATTGCACTCTTTAACGCTTTTCAGCAGCAGAGAGATCCTTTTTAATTCCCATATTGCTTGAAACCTGTTGTCTGCTTAATAATGTGAAACATCATTTTTAAGTAGTTTTCCTTTAATTAGAATCACCTGGAAAACTAATTATCACATGTGTTTAAGATTGATTTCAGCAATCCACTGAGCCCTGAAAAACAAAATAATAAAATCTTTATGACACTTAAATCCAATTTGCATAATAATTTGGAACATGGTGTAATCTTGCCAACAGTTGTTGCCTTCTCACCAAGCTGCTTGTCTATAGTCCTGTAGCCCGTCTCAGCCTTGTGCAGGTCTACAATTTTGTCACTGGTGCCCTTAGACAGCTCTTTGGTCTTGGCCATGGTGGAAGGGTTGGAGTGTGATTGATTGAGTGTGTGGACAGGTGTCTTTGATAAAGACGAGTTCAAACAGGTGCAATTAATACAGGTAATAATGAGTAGAGATGAGCAAATCTTCCATGGTCTGGTTCAGTTTTCTGAACATCCTAATGTACGCCGAACATATTTGCCGAATAGATCGACGAACGTACCTGAACCCCTCCCCAATGGGAGGCCAAACCAAACTTATAGATAACACCTTAAGGGGTGACAAAAAGCTTCCCAAACAGCTAACATTAGGGGCAGAAACCATGAAAAGTAGCATCAATTGATCCACAGTAAAAATGTGTTCATGGCAGAGCAGCAGTCAGCAATGGGCCATGCATGAGGTATCTGGGTCTGGGCCAGCATTTATAGTTTTGAATAGAAGTTTCAATTAAGACCTGGTTGTTAAGGGAGCGGTGTAAGTCTTCTTTGCTGGGAGCCCTATACCTCATGTAACAGCTTAAAATTATTTTTTTTTTCCCAGCCACAATCAGATGGCACAAACATCAGTTTCATACAGTACTATTGGTAGAAAAATGTAAGGGAAGTAACACAGGTTGTTGATTGAAATTAAGTGCACGCCTGCCTGTCTGGGAGCCCTACTGCTAATAGCAACACACATGAAATAGACCCAGTTTGGATTCTCCACATTTCAAAAAATAATTGTCACACAGCACTAAAGTGGCATCAATTTCCAGAAAAAGGAATAATAGGCCGCATTTAAAAAAAATTGTTTGCGATTTTGTGAGCTCCTTTGTCTGTTGCCCTAATCTGCACAATCCTGACCCTATAGCAGCTCATCTGTGCCATCCTGAACCGGGAACCCCTCTCCTGCAACGCAAAGGATCTAGAAAGCGAATATAGGACGTGGCGCTGAGCTCCGGGGGTCCCTGGAGACTCCGGCCTAGTACTGGGCCTGAAGCCTTGGTTCCCTCTTTCCGTGCCTGGACTGAAACACCGCTGCCGCTGAGCTCCCGGGCCCTCAAGGGAGATCCGGAGAAGAGGAGATTCGCGAGATCCTTGGCGGCTCACCGGACACCGAACGGTCGCTGGTGAGTGGGCGGAGTCGCGGAGCTCCGAGCTTCCCGGCGGTACCTTACCGCTTCGGCCCTGCGAAATCTCCCCAACGCTGCCTCGCCGGCCACAAAGCCGACGTGCTCAAGAGCCGGGAGGTCTCGTGCTGCTTACCGGGCGGCCTGCGGTCTGGAGAAGATTTCTTTCACCGGCGCTCACCCTCTCGCACCTCCTGTTCCAGGCGCTCTTCCCGCAAAGCGGCCGCCACCACAGACAGAGGAGGAGTTAAATCCTCACCAGGTTCTGGCTGTGAGCGCCATTTCCTGCGAGCGAGGAGAGAAGAGGGGATCGTTAACCCCCTGGGTCCCAATCACTACTTAAGAGCCCCTCTGCTCTAGTAGATACTATAGCCAGTGGTGACACAATAAAAAGACCAAGGTCCCGCATTCAGGTCACAAAACACACGGCTAGCACCGTTTAATTACATCCCCCTTTGAGTGGGGCAGGCATGGGAGTGCCGCGGGACGGGACTGAGACGTCCGCGGAAGATTTATAGAGCCGGGAGGTCAGTAGAAGCGTTGGTGGAGCTCCGACCTGCAGGGGCGTCCGCCATCTTACAGCGCACTCAGCACTACGGGCCGTGCAGGAGCGTGGTGAAAACAGGAAGTGAAGGAGGACAGCGACCGCCATAATACAGTGGAGAGGATTCGCGCTGGCCCCTGGGTTCCTCTCGACGGCTGCTGCTGATCACCGCTATACTTACCACAAGTGAGCCGGCTGCAGAGGTGTGAGGTGAGAGCGCGGATCCTTAGGAGGTCCGGACGGAGGAGGGGGTTGATAGAAGAGACACTCGCTGCATACTGTTGGGCGGAAGTGGGGCTGCCGTACCTCAGAGAGGAGATTACCTGTGATTGCGGCCATCTCCCTTTGCCCTTTCCAGAACCCCACTACCTCATCCCTCCCCTTGACCACAGGACTGTTATACAAACAATAGTGGAGATCACCTACAAGCAGACTGTTTCTGAAGCTTTAAAACAGGTTGCTTCTTTGCTCACCCACTAGCCTGGCAAGTGGCCTGATACTCCTTACATTCAATTATCAAACTCTGCCTCATAAATAGAAGTCTCTTCCGCGGACGGCATACGGGCATACGGTCATTCTTCCATGCTATATACCCTTTGAAGCCGTGATGAACTTCCTCACAAACATCATGAACTAAATCTCAATCTGGCGCGCAGGTGATATTTTATACAAGAGGCGCTTTAAATAGATATAATGGTAAAAATTAATAAAGAGCGCAACAAAATCTCTTCTAATATCTCACAGCAAGACAAACAAAAAAAAATGGAGGTGTTCCTGAAACATAAACCTCTTTCAGCTCGTTCAACTAATAGAAATTCTCACTCTATCATCGCTACAGAAGACCGTATAGATGACTCTGCCTCTAGTGATAGCGCCCCAGAAAGCGACGCTCCACAATCTGCTTCTGGAGGAATATCAAAATCATTCCTCAAAAAAGCACTAGCCATGGCAATGAAGCCATTAATAGCTGAGGTCTCGGGCCTTAGAATGGACATACAGCAAATCGGCAATAGAGTCGAGACCCTGGAGACCACACAATCCTCCATAATAAATCACTCTAATTTGATCAAAGAACATTTGGAGTTCCACAGGTCTCAATTAAACTCCGCTTCATTTCTCCTGGAGGACCAAGAAAATCGGAGCCGCAGAAAAAATGTTACAGTGAAAGGCATTCCGGAAAGCGTCTCTAATGAAATTCTAGAAAAATCAATCAGGGAAATCTTCGCTATGATACTCCCGCAAGATAGATGCGATCAGATGATAATAGAAAGAGTACACCGCTCACTCCGACCCAAACCCAGGTCCTCAGACCCTCCGAGAGACGTGATTTGCGGCCTCCTGAGCTATTTGGATTCTTCAGCAATCCTGAACGCTGCCAGAGATGCAAAGAAAACCCTATCTTATGAGGGTTCCTCTATACAACTTTATCAAGACTTGGCCCCCTCCACCCTTATAAAAAGGAGAATCCTGAAGCCTTTATTGGAGGTCCTGCGATCTAATAAAATTCTTTACAAGTGGTTATTTCCATTTGGTTTGTCCATTCAGGGTGGAGGAAGGCAAGTCACAGTGCGCCACCCTGATGATCTTGCCAAAGTCTGGGATGCTTTCCAAATCACGGCAGTTGAAGTCCCTTCCTGGCTTCCCCTTGATACCTCTTTATACACCCCTCCCAAGCTTCCTCCGCTGAAAGATCAAGGGGACTGGTCTCCGACTAAGAGATCCCTATCACCCAAACAGGGGAAGTCTGGAAACAAGAAGAAGCCTCCACCTTGATTTTACCCTTTGCATCCTCGCTTTTTGCGAGTTTCCTGAGTCACATGCCATTGCTCTTGTTTTCCTTTAGAGTTATGAGTCTACTGATACGATACTCATCATTGTAAACACCTATTTCCGTATATATTTTAATAAGGCTTGCTGGTCACATATACATGATATATTGTTTTTTTTTTTTTTTTTTTTTCTTTCACCGGCGCGCCTACGATGAACAGTTCCGTCTACCTTGGGGGATGATACGTGCCCCTGCCTCTGCAGTAGATGGGATTAGTTTTGTTAACATATTTACTTTCTTCCCCCTAGTTGCCTTTACTGTTTCAATTGTTATACTTGTTCCTGTATTTTTATACCCAATTTGGTACACACGTGTTGCTTTCCCTCTAATTGCTTCGTTATCAAGCTATGGCGGATAAAGATCCACAATCAGCTGCTTTAAAAGTAGCTTCGTACAATGTTAAAGGCATACGTTCTCCAAGTAAACGCAGCCAAATCATAAGATTCCTGCACTCTAAAAATTCTAATATTATTTTTTTACAGGAAACCCACTTTAAAACGGGCCACACCCCAGACATGTCGCGATCGCTTTTCCCTACCTGGTACCATTCCACAGGCCCTTCAGCATCTAAGGGCGTGAGTATTGCTATCCATAAGAATGTTCCATTTGGCCATCAGGATACCCTCTCTGACCCAGAGGGGAGATACATTATGGTCAAAGGACTTATAGCTAATACACAAGTTACTTTCTGTAATCTTTATGCCCCTAATAATAATCAAATTAAATGGATCTGTAGAGTATTAGACACTCTTAGACTGTTTCAGGAGGGCCTCTTGATAGTGGGGGGGGACTTCAATGTCTCATTTGATCCCTTATTAGATACTTCATCGGGCAGGTCTTCAATTTCACAAAAAGCCTTGAGAAAGCTCCATCTGGGCCTTCAATCCTTAAATTTGACGGATCCGTGGAGAATCTTATTTCCAACATCAAAAGACTACACTTTCTTTTCCCCACCTCACAATAGCTATCACAGAATAGATTACTTGCTGCTCCAGTCCTCACACCTACAGTCAGTAAAATCGGCAGATATAGATGTTATTTCCTTATCTGACCATGCCCCGATTTTTCTGGAAATATTTGTTAGTTCCCTGCCAAAGCCGTCTTTCACTTGGACTCTGAATGAAACACTTCTAGATTCCGTCTCACATCTGACCAGATTCACAACCATCCTTGGCCTTTATTTCAAAGAAAATTCACCTTCTGGTCCTTCCATACCAATGGTCTGGGAGGCCCACAAAACTGTCTTAAGAGGAGAATTCATGGCCCTGGGGTCTTACTTGAAAAAGCAGAGATCGAAGGAGGTTCTTTCCATTCTCCACCAGATAAACTCTGTAGAAAAGCTTCACAAAAAATCACAACTAGCTAAAGCCCGAACGGAGCTTAACATACTTAGATCTTCTTTAAAGGATCTTTTGAATGTTCAATCTGCAAAGATCTACATGAGAAGCCAGCAGAGATTTTATCTGCATGGTAACAGGAGTAGCAAGATCATGACCTCCCTTTTGAAAAAGCGCAAAGGCCATGCCTTTATAAAAAATTTGAAATCTCATAGTGATCTAGAAGTGACTAATTCATCGGACATTGCTGATGAATTCCAAAGTTTTTATGAACGCCTTTATAATATAGATCCACCTGATGACATGAAAGATCCTGTTAAAGCAATAGACAATATTGTCAGCTTCCTCTCCCCCCTAAAACTTCCCGCGCTTTCAGAGGACGATTGCTCACTTTTACAAATGCCAGTCACTCCTGAAGAGGTATTAGATGCCCTTTCATCTATTCCTAATGGTAAGGCTCCGGGTCCAGATGGCCTCCCGATAATTTACTATAAGAAACTGATAAAACCGCTACTACCACATCTTGTAGCCCTTTTTAACTCCTTCCTTACAGGGGACTTACCGCCCCGTCAGGCTCTGGAAGCTTTTATCACAATAATACCGAAAGAAGGAAAAGACCCAAAGCTTTGCAGTAGTTATAGACCAATATCCCTCCTTAACACGGATACGAAATTATGGGCAAAAATATTGGCAATTAGATTACGAGGGATTCTCCCTAAATTAATACATCCTGACCAGGCGGGGTTTGTCCAGGGACGGGAAGGGAGGGACAATTCTACTAAAATAATCCAGTCCATAATGTATGCTAAAAAACGAGACATTCCACTAGCCATCCTGTCCACTGATGCTGAAAAAGCGTTTGATAGGGTGAGCTGGAGGTTTATGGAACAAGTACTCCTCAAATTTTCCTTCCCCCCACAATTTATTTCGGCTATTCTCTCTCTATACTCTACCCCCACTGCAAGGATTAGAGTAAATGGCATTCTCTCAGGCAGTCTTAAGATCAGCAATGGTACCAGGCAGGGGTGCCCGCTGTCCCCATCCTTATTTATATTGATTATTGAGACATTAATCCAAACTATCAGACAAAATACACAAGTTGAGGGCCTCCGAATAGGCAAATTGGAAATAAAAACGCTAGCATTTGCGGATGACCTCCTGTTTGTCGTCACAAACCCAATCAAAGCCTTCCCTGAAATATTGAACACGCTTAATCACTTCGGCCATTTATCTAACTTTAAAATTAATTACTCAAAATCAGATGCTCTTAACATAACCTTACCAAACTACCAATTAAATAAGCTTCGGAATCTAACCCCCTTCCAGTGGTCCACAACTTCCATGAAATATCTGGGAATTTGGCTAACTAAAGACCCTGGTGACCTCTTTAATTTCAACTTCTCTCCTCTATTGAAGAGAATTGAATCATTGATGAAATCCTATGACCTCCCCACCTTGTCTTGGGTGGGAAGGGGAAATATATTCAAAGCTTATTTGATGCCGATTATACTATACAGCATGAACATGGTCCCCATCAGCTTACCACTCACCTTCTTCAAAAATCTCAGATCTTTGATCATACGTTTTATTTGGAAAGGCAAACCATCTAGGCTACCTTTCAAGCTCCTCACATTCCCGGTTGCACGTGGAGGTCTAGGAATACCAAACCCGTATAATTACTACAAAGCTATCCACCTTAGTAGATGGCTGAGGGTAGTATCAGATTTTGACAAAAACACATCTTGCACTATAGACTCAACACTACTAGGTACCAAAGGCATCCCGTTTTTGTGGTCTTATTCAAAACCACCTACTTCTCTTAGATTAGATGAAGTCACTTTGGCTACCCTTCGTCTCAGGCGATCGGTTCTTAAAGACCTCCCAGCTACGACATTCCCTTCACCTCTTACTCCCGTGTCGGTTGTCCCGTACTTAATAGATCCAAATTTCAAAGACTCATACAATGTATGGTCGACTTTACCTAAAATACCCCTAAGCGATTTCTACACTAACGCATGGCCTTTAGATACGTTACCCAGACCTAAAAATTTTCTTCAAGAACAACATGTCATGCGTACCCTTTCGCAATTCAGAAGAAGATTCCCAGACAAATCACCCTGGTCATATCTAGACCTTATGCTCAAAACGTCTTTCCCTAGATTTAAAACCATATCAAGACTTCATTCTTATATCATCTCCCCTCCTGATAACTTCAAACCCACCTTTATCTACTCTTGGGAGTCAGAACTTGGACTCCAGTTCTCGGATTCCCAGGTTGCTAAGATTCTCCAGCATGCACGGGGTTTCTCGCGTTGCATTCTCCTCCAGGAGAATGCGTATAAGATTTTAACGAGATGGCATTTGACACCGGCAAAATTACAACATTTAGGATTAGCGGACTCTGATGCGTGCTGGAGATGCGGAGGTCAACAGGGAAATCACACCCACATATTTTGGAATTGCCCATTAATCAAAAACTTTTGGTCAAGTGTTAACCTTATTCTTAAAAAACTGGACTTGATCCAGTCTGATCTAACAGCACAAGAAGCTTTACTTTCATGCCCATCTATCAACTTCAATCCTCATAAACATGACCTTTTGCCGCTGATGATCAGTTCTGCCAAACACCTAATCACCCTACACTGGCGAAGTGCGAACCCACCAACACTAGAGGAATGGTTCACCAAAACAGAGCACATCTCTAGACTAGAGGAGTTGTCGAGCTGGGAGGTATATAGGCATCATATATACTCAAAAACTTGGAGACCGTGGAAACTTTTTCATGAAAATCATAATGTCTGCTCTAATATGGATCTCCCGCCTTTACTCCTGACAGCTTAATACACCAGTTATTCATCCCTTCATATGCACACGTGTTTACCCTTTCTTCTTCCCCTGTTCTTGGATTTTTATGGTTGCTCCTATCCTTCCTATGCCTTTCCCCATTCTCCCCCACTCATCCATTTCCCCACCTTCCTTTACTCCCCCATCCCTTTCCTATTCCTTCCTCCCTTCTTCCCTTACCCCCCTCCCCCCTACCCAGATTGTTACTCTTCTGGTTTAAATGTCTACTGCCAATATCTTCTGGATACTTGTTTTACTGATATTTACAGACGTTTTTGTAAACTTTTCTTTCTAAATAAAGAATTTAAAAAAAAAAAAAAAAAATTGTTTGCAACATCAATAGCAGTAGCAGACACAGAAGACACCACAAAAGAGTCACAGACTGTATTAAAGCAAGATCAATCAATGACATTAAAAACGAGACAGTCACCTAGTCCTCCCAGTCTGTGACTGAGGTGTAACAGTCATTGGAGTTCCAGGACTTGTTCATTTTGATGAAACAATTTCAGGGAACAGCTGGATGCACTTATTAGGACACCACCATCAGCGCTAAAGATATGTTCTGAGAGAACGCTGGCTGCCAAGCATGACAAAACCTCCAAGGCGTGACAGGCGAGCTCAAGCCACTCTTCCATTTTCGAAGACCAAAATGCAAAAGGGTCCAAATTTCCCCTGATGGCTTGATATTGAGCTCCAAATGCTCCTACATCATCCTTTCCAGTCTTTCACAATGTGTTAAACTTGTACTTTGTTCTGCTGGTGCACGAGCTGATCTAAAAAATGCGTTAAATTACTCACTGAAATTGCTTATGCAACTTACACAGCTGCTGCTGCTAATGTTTTTGTGGTGATGCCTTGACATTCACAGGGTTGGAAGTCTAGAACTAGGACCTCGTGAATGTCACTTGTGTGTCACTGTGTGTCTTGCTGCTGTCTTGGGGAAAACCACTCCTCAGGCTCTGTGCACATGTTGCAGATTTGCCTGCGGATTTTTCTGCACTAAATCCGCAGCTCTTGGCAGAAAACGCAAGTGCGTTTTTTGTGTGTTTTTGATGCGTTTTTTGCGGGGTTTGGATGCGTTTTTTGGTGCTTTTTTATGTGTTTTGTATGCGTTTTTGAAAGCTAAATAAAGATGTATTATTGAACAAAAAAAAGATTTGTGATGTCATGTCTTGTCCAACCTCCTCTTTTACATTTGTCCAACCCACACTCCATTACACACATACAGTTAGGTCCATATATATTTGGACAGAGACAACATTTTTCTAATTTTGGCTATAGACATTACCACAATGAATTTTAAACAAAACAATTTAGATGCAGTTGAAGTTCAGACTGTCAGCTTTCATTTGAGGGTATCCACATTAAAATTGGATGAAGGGTTTAGGAGTTTCAGCTCCTTAATATGTCCTTAAAAATGACGTGGGGTCCCCCTATATTTTCTAGCCAGAAAGGCTACACAGACAGCTGCAGGATGATATTCATAGCCTAGAGAGGGGCCATGGATATTGGCCCCCCTGGCTACAAATACCAGCTCCCAGCCGCCCCAGAAAAGGCGCATCTGTAAGATGCACCAATTCTGGTACTTAGCCCCTCTCTTTCCACTCCCCAGTAGCGGTGGGATATGGGGTAATAAGGGGTTAATGTCACCTTGCTATTGTAAGGTGACATTAAACCCGCTTAAAAATGGAGAGGCGTCAATAAGACGCATATCCATTATTAATTCTAGAGTAGTGAAAGAGTTAAAAAAAAATAAAGACACAGCCAGAAAAATGTATTTTAATGTTCTTAGCTTAACCATACTTACCATACTCGATCGCCTGTAAAAAATTAAAAATAATAAACTGTATACTCCCTGTCCGACGCAGTCCAAATAATAACGAGTGTCCCACGATGATCTCACTGTTCTATAAAGGAACAGATGATTGGCCTCGGGGAGACCAAAACATCCAACACCGCGGAGACACCATCACGCGTTTCTCAACGCAGTGATCCAGAACACTGCCCCCATCCCTTATGGGAAATATGCAAATGCACGTAGGATAGCTGCGGAGACACCATCACGTGTTTCTCAACGCAAGCAGTGAATAGCCAGACCTTTCCCCGGGAAGGAACAACCACGGGAAGGGCAGCATCCAGTAAAGGAAAACATCCAATACAGGAAAACCACCTATGCCAAGCATGGTATCTATCCACAGACAGCTGTTTCGGGGTGTTTGCCCCTCATCAGTGTGGAGTAGGAATCTGGCTATTAGGAGCAATGCCTAGTAAAAGGCTATGAAGGAACAGATGATTGGCCTCGGGGAGACCAAAACATCCAACACCGCGGAGACACCATCACGTGTTTCTCAACGCAGTGATCCAGAACACTGCCCCCATCCCTTATGGGAAATATGCAAATGCACGTAGGATAGCTGCGGAGACACCATCACGTGTTTCTCAACGCAAGCAGTGAATAGCCAGACCTTTCCCCAGGAAGGAACAACCATGGGAAGGGCAGCATCCAGTAAAGGAAAACATCCAATACAGGAAAACCACCTATGCCAAGCATGGTATCCATCCACAGACAGCTGTTTCGGGGTGTTTGCCCCTCATCAGTGTGGAGTAGGAATCTGGCTATTAGTAGCAGTGCCTAGTAAAAGGCTGTGAAGGAACAGATGATTGGCCTCGGGGAGACCAAAACATCCAACACCGCGGAGACACCATCACGTGTTTCTCAACGCAGTGATCCAGAACACTGCCCCCATCCCTTATGGGAAATATGCAAATGCACGTAGGATAGCTGCGGAGACATCATCACGTGTTCCTCAATGCAAGCAGTGAATAGCCAGACCTTTCCCCAGGAAGGAACAACCACAGGAAGGGCAGCATCCAGTAAAGGAAAACATCCAATACAGGAAAACCACCTATGCCTAGCATGGTATCCATCCACAGACAGCTGTTTCTTTTTTTTTTTTTTTTTTTCTCCCTCAGATGGGAAAATCCACGGTCCAGAAATCCAAGACCAACGAAAGAATCCCAAACAGCTGCGTCAAATCCAAAACACAAAAGCTGTTCCCATCATCATCGGAAAATTTCAGTTTGATACAACATCAGAAAAAACAAATCAAGACATATTTACAAGATATCTCCACTTCTTCACCTTCCAAATCCCTTCGGCATCCACCTCCCCCTTCTCCTTTTATCCCATAGAAAACACACATACATCTTCCCCAAAATCACTTTTAGACTATTCTTTACTACAATTTCCTTCCTCTTAAAAACATACACATTCCTCACATCCCATAATACTTCCTTTATACATGCAACCATTAACCACAACACTCTCTCCTTCACTCCATCACACATTCCCAAGCCAAACATGAACAACTCGAATGATAACAAGCTGACACCACACAATTCTTTACACAACGGTCCCATTCTTCCAATCACCTCCGTAGCATAATGACAATTCCAAAACACATGTATTACACTTTCCCTTCCACCACACCCACCTCTCGGACACATATCACTTCTCCCCAAACCACGATTCTTCTGAAATTCTCTAACTGGTAACACTCCATGCAAAGACTGCCACACAATCTCACTCTGCCTATTCGTCATACCGTCCAACCGCACTTTCTTCCATACTTTTTCTATATCATTCCCTCTTACCATGTTTATTCCACACTCTGTCTCTCTACATTCAATCATCCTATACACAGCCTTCTTATTACTCAACAACCTAACATCCACATCACACAACTCATACTTCACCAAAAATTTATAAACCCACACATACCATCTAGGCACATCAAAAGCAACCGGATACCTCAGATCCCTCTCTCGCCACCTCAAACGGAATAAATACGCCCCAAACAAAAACCTACACAGACAAGAAAACTTCCCATCCATCCTAATCACCCTCAACACAAAAAACACAATATTTACACCAAAAAACACCTCAAGGTTTGGAAAACCCAATCCACCTTTTTCTAGACGTTTCACCAAAACCTCCCTCCTAGCCCTCTCCATTCTAGAATTCCACAAAAACACAAACAGAATCCTATTTAACCCCCTCATACACATATACCCCGGCGGAAAGACCACTGCAATATATAAGAAAATAGGCAAAATCACACTTTTAATAACTAAGATTTTTCCAAAAAACGAAAGACTTCTCATCTTCCAAAAACATAACTTCCGCTCAACCTTTCCTTTCGCATCATCCCAACTTTCTTTCCCATCCAAACTCTCTGAAAATTTCACCCCCAAAACCTTAATAGACCCAGTCACCTCATTCACTCCTACATCCTTACTTAAAACCCCTCCCCCAAAAACCTTACACTCACTCTTCTCCCAATTCACCTTAAATGCTGACGCACCACAAAAAATAGACACTAATACCTTCACCCGCCTCACAGAATACTCTGAATCACACAACACACACACACAAACACACACGTCATCCATATAACCACTAACCTTCCATTCCCTCCCCCCACCTCCTGGCACTTGTACACCTCTAATCACTTTATCTTTCCTCAACATACAAAGCAATGGTTCAATTGCACAGATAAAAACCACAGGAGACAAAGGACAACCTTGTCGCACACCTGAAAAAACATTCACTCTTCTACCCACATAACCATTCATCAAAACACAACTATAAATGTCCTTATATAAGCTCCTCACCCTCCAAACAAAATCAGGCGGAAACCCCATTCTCAATAATACCCGGAACAAAAAACTATGTGCTAACCGATCATACGTCTTTTCAAAGTCCAAACTCAAAACAAATACACTCTTCTTCCAACTCATACAGTCCCACAAACAATCTCTCAACATACACACACACTCATGTATACGTCTCCCAGGCACCGCACAATACTATTCATCCCCAATCACACTCTCTATCACATCACGCATCCTATTCGCCATTACTTTCGCATAGATCTTATCATCGCAATTCAACAACGTTATCGGTCTCCAATTTTTTAAAGTCTTCAAATCTCCTTTTTTAGGTATTAACACAACCATCCCTGCACGCATACTCTCAGCCACCTCCATACTAGACCACATATACTTACACACATCCACAAAATCCTTACCAATCACATGCCACATCACCCTATAAAACTCTATAGGAAGACCATCCTCTCCTGGAGTCTTATTTAACGCCATGCTATTCATTACCTTCCATACCTCATCATCTGTCACCTCACCCATCACTCTCTCTCTCTCCATCTCACTCAATTTATTTTCTAATACACTTAGTACATCCTCCTCCAAAGCCTCATCCCTCCACTTCACTGCATACAGCTCCTCAGAAAACGTAGCCACCTCTTCACACATATCCTCCCCACTTACTTCTCTTCCATCCATTGCATTCAAAACACCCATACTCTGCTTTTTCCCAAAAATCTTTTTAAAGAAAAACCTCGAACATCTTTCATCTTGCTCCATTCTATCAATTTTTGCCCTAAAAATAATACTCTTCCCTTTCTCCTCCAAAAACTCATTAATTTCTTTTTTAACCTTTTTTATCCCCTCTTCCACCTCCATTCCTCCATCCCTCAATTTATACAATAAACATAAACGGGCATTCAACTTAACAAACTTCTCCCTCTTAATTGCCGCAAACTCATACCCCACACTTTTAAAAAACTTTTTTGTCTGCCTCTTAACCCAATCCGACCACTCACAAACATTCCCAAAATTTTCCTTACTCTTACACCACTGTTCATACTTTCTCACATACTTCTTCCTCACATCTTCATTTTCCAACAATTTCACATTTAATTTCCACAAACCCTTTCCAAACACACCATTATTTAACATTAATATCTAACTCACACAACACACAAACATGGTCCGAAAAAACGACCCTATCCTGCTTATATCCAACAGGAATAATATTTTTAGAAATAAAACAATAATCCAACCTGGACTGTGCTCTTCCACTATCAGAAAAAAAGGTATCTAACAAAGGGTTAACCTTACACACACGTTGCATATCACTCAAATCAAAGTCAGTAACTAACTCCAGCAAGACTTTTCCAGACACATCCACATTCACTCCCCCCACATCACAATTCATATCACCCACAATCACCACAGGCACTCTTCCTGGAACAAAAAGCTTCACTTTTTCAAATAATAACTTACGCTCATTTTTTTCTACTGGCGCATAAATATTGATAACACAAAACTTAGCATTTTTATATTCAAAATTTGCTAAGATACACCTCCCCACCTCCACAACCAAATAATTATTCAAAACAACCTCCTGCCCCTTAACTAAAATACCCACACCATCATTTCTATTATTTGCACTACCAGACCACACAGACGCACCATAAGACCACTCATCCCCTTTCACACCATCCACAATCCCACATTCTTGCAAACAAAAAATAGATGCACTCTGCATAGCTAAAAAATCCAAAATTGCTGCTCTCCTTCTCGCTTTCTTAAAAACTCTCACATTTTGAGAAACTATAGAAAAACCCATACTATAAAAACAAAAAACACAATGGAAAAATTTCCACAAAAACTACACACATTACACAAAAAGCCCTTGACAAAGGTCAAGACTCACAGAAAGGGAAAAAAAAACAACAGATCCACTGAGCTTTCATTCTACCCAGTATCACCATTGTCCTCCTCTGCCATTTGGACTGAACAGCTATTCCCTGAATCACTAACACGTTCGTGCTCACTCCACTTTTTTTTTTTAGCTGGCCCAATTTTCCTCTGAGGCATACTACTGCATGCCTCATCACTTTCCCCATCCTCCTCCCTCTGACACGTCTTCCCACCCCTGTCCTCATCTGAAGAAAACCCTCCAATATTCTGAGGATCTGAGGGGTGCACCAGGCTCTCAGCTTCAGAAATGCACACGTCTTCCTCCGTTGCATCCATTGCTTCCTCAAGAGAAAACATTTCAGGCACAGTAGAGTCATCATCTTGCTCCTCATCTTCTTCCTGATCTTCTTCCTTATTAAACCCCTTCTCTACTATTTTTGCTGCCAACCAAAACTCCTTATCTTCCTTCTGTTGTTTTTGGGCATCACTCATAGAACCACGGGGTGCTAGCACAATGTCCTCTGGAGTCACAGAGCGTCTTTCCCTCTCCCTCTCCCTCCTTTCCTCTCTCTCCATTCTTTCAGATTCCTTTCTGATAATCGCCAACCTCCTCCTTCTCTCCTCCTCCTCTCTCCATTCACTCTCTGAGCGTCTAGGTGCCCTCATCGGACAATCCTTATACATGTGGTCACCACTACCACAGACATCACAGGTCTTAGCCATCGGGCAATCACCAGCCATATGCCCCTCCTTCTTGCAGTTTCGGCAACACTGCCCCTTCTGGCAGTCTGCCTGAACATGTCCAAAAGAGAAACATCTCCTGCAAAACAGAGGTTGCCCAGGATACGTGAGGAAACCCCTATGCCCTGCCACCGAAAAATTCGCCGGAGGGTGTCTGAAACCACCCACACTGCCAGGATCTCTTCTGAATCTTACACGATACTTGTATCGACAATTGAAGATTCCTAAACAGTTGACTTGCTTCTCTCCCTTTGAAACAAAGTCACAGTACTGTGAGAGGAAGCTCTCCAACAATGCAGGTTCAGTAAAGGGGTTATAGACAGTGATAGTCACCTGCCTTTCCTGAAGACCAAACAGTGGTTCACATTTGACTCCCTTCAAACAGGGATCTCCGGCATGATTCCGGAACCACTCATAGATATTCAGGCAATAATGCTCCGACATAAAAGTAACGTCGTAGTTACCTTGATTAGGGAACTCATTGATACTATAGATGTTCTCCCGTTTTCCTCCAGCCTTTTCCTCAATAAGGTCACGAACGATAAATACCACACTGTTCCTTGCCCGGATAGATGGCTCCAACGTCACACGGATGGTGTTCTTCACATAATTCATCTTCAAAGCTGTCGGTACAAGCTACCACAGAAAAAGACAAAAATCTCTGCAAAAGAGTCTGGATTCCTCCAGAAAAACCTCACTCCTGACAGCTGTTTCGGGGTGTTTGCCCCTCATCAGTGTGGAGTAGGAATCTGGCTATTAGGAGCAATGCCTAGTAAAAGGCTGTGAAGGAACAGATGATTGGCCTCGGGGAGACCAAAACATCCAACACCGCGGAGACACCATCACGTGTTTCTCAACGCAGTGATCCAGAACACTGCCCCCATCCCTTATGGGAAATATGCAAATGCACGTAGGATAGCTGCGGAGACACCATCACATGTTTCTCAACGCAAGCAGTGAATAGCCAGACCTTTCCCCGGGAAGGAACAACCACGGGAAGGGCAGCATCCAGTAAAGGAAAACATCCAATACAGAAAAACCACCTATGCCAAGCATGGTATCCATCCACAGACAGCTGTTTCGGGGTGTTTGCCCCTCATCAGTGTGGAGTAGGAATCTGGCTATTAGGAGCAGTGCCTAGTAAAAGGCTGTGAAGGAACAGATGATTGGCCTCAGGGTGACCAAAACATCCAACACCACGGAGACACCATCACGTGTTTCTCACCGCAGTGATCCAGAACACTGCCCCCATCCCTTATGGGAAATATGCAAATGCACGTAGGATAGCTGCGGAGACACCATCACGTGTTTCTCAACGCAAGCAGTGAATAGCCAGACCTTTCCCCGGGAAGGAACAACCACGGGAAGGGCAGCATCCAGTAAAGGAAAACATCCAATACAGGAAAACCACCTATGCCTAGCATGGTATCCATCCACAGACAGCTGTTTTGGGGTGTTTGCCCCTCATCAGTGTGGAGTAGGAATCTGGCTATTAGGAGCAATGCCTAGTAAAAGGCTATGAAGGAACAGATGATTGGCCTCGGGGAGACCAAAACATCCAACACAGCGGAGACACCATCACGTGTTTCTCAACGCAGTGATCCAGAACACTGCCCCCATCCCTTATGGGAAATATGCAAATGCACATAGGATAGCTGCGGAGACACCATCACATGTTTCTCAATGCAAGCAGTGAATAGCCAGACCTTTCCCCGGGAAGGAACAACCACGGGAAGGGCAGCATCCAGTAAAGGAAAACATCCAATACAGGAAAACCACCTATGCCAAGCATGGTATCCATCCACAGACAGCTGTTTCGGGGTGTTTGCCCCTCATTAGTGTGGAGTAGGAATCTGGCTATTAGGAGCAGTGCCTAGTAAAAGGCTGTGAAGGAACAGATGATTGGCCTCGGGGAGACCAAAACATCCAACACCGCGGAGACACCATCACGTGTTTCTCAACGCAGTGATCCAGAACACTGCCCCCATCCCTTATGGGAAATATGCAAATGCACGTAGGATAGCTGCGGAGACACCATCACATGTTTCTCAATGCAAGCAGTGAATAGCCAGACCTTTCCCCGGGAAGGAACAACCACGGGAAGGGCAGCATCCAGTAAAGGAAAACATCCAATACAGGAAAACCACCTATGCCTAGCATGGTATCCATCCACAGACAGCTGTTTTGGGGTGTTTGCCCCTCATCAGTGTGGAGTAGGAATCTGGCTATTAGGAGCAGTGCCTAGTAAAAGGCTGTGAAGGAACAGATGATTGGCCTCGGGGAGACCAAAACATCCAACACCGCGGAGACACCATCACGTGTTTCTCAACGCAGTGATCCAGAACACTGCCCCCATCCCTTATGGGAAATATGCAAATGCACGTAGGATAGCTGCGGAGACACCATCACGTGTTTCTCAACGCAAGCAGTGAATAGCCAGACCTTTCCCCAGGAAGGAACAACCACGGGAAGAGGTCCTTCATCTGTGCCCACTTTGCAAGTGTGATTTTCACAACTGTAAGGGGGTGGCAGGACCCCTCAGTTGTGCCCTCTCCTCCTTCTGTTTGACCCCCGTGCACTTTATGTACTGTGATGTAATGTATTATGTTGAGCTGTGTTTGGTCTTAATGTAATGTATATGCTGTATTTGTATTGTAATGTGTATGTTCCATTTAAATGCTAATGTGTTCATTGTATTTACTACTGCTTGTTGGGGGCTGGACTTGCAACCACAAAAGGGAGAGGAAGCTGTTGCTTCCTCAGGACTGCCCGGATATGTTGGCCAGGGCAGATGTGCTTTACAGACAGGGCACTGCCATAGGTCTGTTGCCCCGGGATAAGGGCCAAGGACTGGACAAAAGGGCTAAAGACTCTGAAAGGGCCCCCGCTTTTTTGTTCAAAAAAACAAAAATATACAGTCTGTTCTGTCAGACTGAGGCCTGTTGAAAAATCATAGTTTGTCAGGCATACATAGTATAGTTGTGTGTGCTAGCCTTGTGCCTTTTGTGTTTTAAATTCACTGAAAAAGTCCTCATATATCTGCGTGCTCCAACTTTGGGCATTTTAAGCTGGTGGACCCCTTTTTTGCTGTCTGACACTCTAATTTTATACAGCACTATTTAGCTTTAAAAAATATAAAAAGGGGGGCGTGGCCTGACTGCACTGCTGAACAGTCACACTGTAGCTCCTGCATTGAAGTGAAGCTAAACGAGTTTTTTAACCCTTTCTTAGCCAATTCTCTCCCCTGTGAAGCAGGCCTCAATACTCTCCCTGCAGGGAGGACTTTTATGCACCGCAAGTTGCTTTCATGGCTCTAATTCTATACAGCCCTATTTAGCTTCCAAAATTATAAAAAGGCCACATACAGGTCCTTCTCAAAAAATTAGCATATAGTGTTAAATTTCATTATTTACCATAATGTAATGATTACAATTAAACTTTCATATATTATAGATTCATTATCCACCAACTGAAATTTGTCAGGTCTTTTATTGTTTTAATACTGATGATTTTGGCATACAACTCCTGATAACCCAAAAAACCTGTCTCAATAAATTAGCATATCAAGAAAAGGTTCTCTAAACGACCTATTACCCTAATCTTCTGAATCAACTAATTAACTCTAAACACATGCAAAAGATACCTGAGGCTTTTAAAAACTCCCTGCCTGGTTCATTACTCAAAACCCCCATCATGGGTAAGACTAGCGACCTGACAGATGTCAAGAAGGCCATCATTGACACCCTCAAGCAAGAGGGTAAGACCCAGAAAGAAATTTCTCAACAAATAGGCTGTTCCCAGAGTGCTGTATCAAGGCACCTCAATGGTAAGTCTGTTGGAAGGAAACAATGTGGCAGAAAACGCTGTACAACGAGAAGAGGTGACCGGACCCTGAGGAAGATTGTGGAGAAGGACCGATTCCAGACCTTGGGGAACCTGAGGAAGCAGTGGACTGAGTCTGGTGTGGAAACATCCAGAGCCACCGTGCACAGGCGTGTGCAGGAAATGGGCTACAGGTGCCGCATTCCCCAGGTAAAGCCACTTAAAAGCAGCACTGGACTGTTGCTAAGTGGTCCCAAGTACTTTTTTCTGATGAAAGCAAATTTTGCATGTCATTCGGAAATCAAGGTGCCAGAGTCTGGAGGAAGACTGGGGAGAAGGAAATGCCAAAATGCCTGAAGTCCAGTGTCAAGTACCCACAGTCAGTGATGGTGTGGGGTGCCATGTCAGCTGCTGGTGTTGGTCCACTGTGTTTCATCAAGGGCAGGGTCAATGCAGCTAGCTATCAGGAGATTTTGGAGCACTTCATGCTTCCATCGGCTGAAATGCTTTATGGAGATGAAGATTTCATTTTTCAGCACGACCTGGCACCTGCTCACAGTGCCAAAACCACTGGTAAATGGTTTACTGACCATGGTATTACTGTGCTCAATTGGCCTGCCAACTCTCCTGACCTGAACCCCATAGAGAATCTGTGGGATATTGTGAAGAGAAAGTTGAGAGACGCAAGACCCAACACTCTGGATGAGCTTAAGGCCGCTATTGAAGCATCCTGGGCCTCCATAACATCTCAGCAGTGTCACAGGCTGATTGCCTCCATGCCACGCCGCATTGAAGCAGTCATTTCTGCCAAAGGATTCCCGACCAAGTATTGAGTGCATAACTGAACATTATTATTTGATGGTTTTTTTGTTTGTTATTAAAAAACACTTTTATTTGATTGGACGGGTGAAATATGCTAATTTATTGAGACAGGTTTTTTGGGTTATCAGGAGTTGTATGCCAAAATCATCAGTATTAAAACAATAAAAGACCTGACAAATTTCAGTTGGTGGATAATGAATCTATAATATATGAAAGTTTAATTGTAATCATTACATTATGGTAAATAATGAAATTTAACACTATATGCTAATTTTTTGAGAAGGACCTGTATTTGCCAGTGTGGTATTTCCGTGACAGCCCTCATATATCTCTGTGCTCCAAGTTTGGGCATGGTAGGCCGTTGTACCACTTTTTTTGATGTCTGTTACTCTAATAATATACAGCACTATTTAGCATAAAAAAAAATATAAAAGGCCACATATTTGCCAGTGTGGTATTTCTGTGACAGCCCTCATATATCTGCGTGCTCCAAGTTTGCTCATTGCACGCCGGTGTACCCCTTCTTTTGCTGTCTGATACTCTAATTTTATACAGCAGTATTTAGCTTTAAAAAATATTAAAAGGGGGGCATGGCCTGACTGCACTGCTGAACAGTCACACTGTAGCTCCTGCATTGAAGTGAAGCTAAATGAGTTTTTTAACCCTTTCTTAGCCAATTCTCTCCCCTGTGAAGCAGACCTCAAGACTCTCCCTGCAGTGAGGACTTTTATGCACCGCAAGTTGCTTTCCTGGCTCTCAGCAGCCCGGCACCGTTGAAGGAGGACAGAGGAGAGCGGGAGCGCCTGTCAGGGAGAGACTAGGTGAGCGAGAGCTAATAACCCGGGCCCCTGCAGTTTCCCTCAGACTAGGGAAATCCTGACTGACCCTCTACCTGGAGTTTACACTGAAGGTGTGCATGTCCAGGCCTCGAACCTCACCCTGTCTCCTGAGCTCAGCCCTAGGCTGAAACCTCCGCCCACCACCCAGTGAAGATGTTATTTCCCAATACCCACAGTTAGCACAGACAAGGATAAAAGAAAATATACACCAAGCCGCAGTCACTCAGGAATACACTATAAATGTGCAGGGCAAAATAAATACAAACATAGGAAGGAGTAAATAAGACAAAGGAAAATACACCACCAGCAACGAATCTCCAACCACCAGCTCTCCTCACCAGAACGAGATAACAACGCACAAGACAGAAGCTATAATCGGCGACGCCCAAAGATCAGGAGAACTATTTAAAGGCAGTGGGCATGGCCTAGCTTCCAATCCAAGGATTAGGTAAATTAACCCCGGAACAGCTAGATAAAATCTAGCAGACGCCAATGAGCAAATAGTGGTCAAAAGCGGAATTACCGCTGTCTGTCGGACGACCTGGTCTGAACAGCGTCCGACATGACAGTACCCCGCCTTCTACGAGGGACCCCAGGGCCCTCACGGCTAATAGGACCCGGCTTGTCCGGATGACAGCGGTGAAACAACCTGACCAGCCGGTCAGCATGAACGTCCGAGGCTGGTACCCAGGACCTCTCCTCAGGCCCATAACCACGCCAATTTACCAAGTACTGTAAAGTGCGATGCACTACACGAGAGTCAACCACCTTGGAGACTTCAAACTCCAAATTACCATCCACCAAGACTGGAGGTGGCATAGGCGCCGCGTCCACAGAACCCACCACCTTCTTTAGAAGAGACCTGTGGAACACGTTGTGTATCTTATACAACGTAGGGAGCTTTAATCGGTATGCTACTGGGTTAATGACGGCGGTGACCCTAAATGGACCAATAAACCGTGGACCCAATTTAAGGGATGGTATTTTGAGTCTTATGTTTTTTGTGGATAACCACACCCAGTCATCCACACTCAGGTCCAGACCTGGCACATGCCTACTGCCAGCCACACGTTTGTACCTAGCACCCACACTCAACAGGCGCTGTTTAACTCTCCTCAAGACTGATGACAATTGTTTTCCTCACTGGTCCTCCTCCGGAACGCCAGAAGAGCCCCTCTGACTCAAGGTACAAAATTGAGGATGCAGCCCGTAAACACAAAAAAACGGAGACTCCCCAGATGACTCCTGGCGGTGATTATTGATGACAAACTCATCCAAAGGAAGAAAGGTAGATCACTCCTCCTGGTTATCAGAGACAAAGCAGTGTAAGTACTGTTCCAAATTTTGGTTCATACGCTCAGTCTGACCATTTGACTGAGGATGAAACGCCAAAGAATGAGATAGCTTGATTCCTAGCCGTGAGCAAAACGCTCTCCAAAATTTTGCCACAAACTGAGACCCCCTATCAGACACAATGTCAGATGGAACCCCATGAAGTCTGACCACCTCCTGCACAAATACTTGGGCCAGAGTCTTAGCGTTAGGCAACGCAGGCAAAGACACAAAGTGCGACATTTTAGAAAACCGATCAACAATCACCAAGATGACCGTGTTTCCAGCTGATGAGGGCAAATCAGTGATGAAATCCATGGAGATTTCCGTCCATGGCTTACTAGGTACCTCAAGAGGAAGTAGTGTGCCAACAGGACGGGAGCGAGGCGTCTTAGCCCTAGCGCACGTGGTACAAGCTGACACGTATGAGACCACGTCCTGTAGGATCTTGGGCCACCAAAACCAACGTGACACCAACTCCAAGGTACCTCTAACCCCTGGGTGACCAGCCAGGACAGCAACATGATGCTCCGCCAAAACCTTTAGGCGGAGATAAAGCGGTACAAAAGATTTGTTGACGGGAAGCTCAGATGGCACCTCCTCCTGAGCCTCGGCAATCTCAGCCTAAACCTCGGTAGTGAGAGCTGAAACCACAACACCCTTTTGGAGGATGGGTACTGGATCTTCCCGAGGTTCTCGCCCCGGAAAACACCTGGACAGAGCATCTGCGTTAGTGTTTTTAGACCCCGGTCTGTAAGTGACCACAAAATTGAACCGCGTGAAAAACAATGCCCAGCGAGCCTGCCTGGGGGACAGACGCTTGGCAGACTCCAAATACAGCAGATTCTTATGATCGGTAATAACAGTTACCTGATGTACCGACCCCTCCAAGAAGTGTCGCCATTCCTCAAAGGCCAACATAATTGCCAACAACTCCCTGTTGCCGATATCATAGATACGTTCGGCGGACGACAGTTTCTTGGAGTAATAGGCGCACGGACGTAAACCACTCAAAGATGAGCCTTGAGATAGTACCGCCCCCACAGCTACCTCAGATGCATCGACTTCCACAACAAAGGGTTTAGATACGTCTGGCTGCACAAGAATGGGGGCTGAAACAAAACTGTTCTTAAGAAATTCAAATGCGCGCACAGCAGCCTCAGGCCAAATGGAGAAATTGGTACCCTTTTTAGTCATGTCAGTTAGCGGTTTAGCAATGATGGAAAAATCCTTGATAAATTTCCTATAGTAGTTAGAAAACCCAAGGAACCACTGAAGTGCTTTCAGGTTATCAGGACGTTCCCAACGCAGCACCGCCTGCACCTTAGCGGCGTCCATTTTAAAACCAGAAGCAGACACAATATAACCCAAGAAAGGCAACTCCTGAACAGAAAATACACATTTTTCAAGTTTAGCATACAGCTTATTCTCTCTGAGAAGCTGTAACACCTGCCTGACATGATCTAAATGAGTATCACGGTCGCAAGAATATATGAGAATGTCATCTAGGTACACGATAATGAATTTCCCCAAAACATGCGAGAACACATCATTGATGAAATGTTGGAACACTGCAGGTGCGTTAGTCAACCCAAACGGCATCACCAAATTTTCAAAATGACCCTCAGGGGTATTAAAAGCCGTCTTCCACTCATCACCTTAACGGACTCTTATGAGGTTGTACGCCCCCCTGAGGTCAAGCTTGGTAAACCACTTAGCACCTGCCACCTGGTTGAACAAATCTGGAATCAGAGGCATAGGGTATGGATCATGAACCGTAATCTGGTTCAGCTCCCTGAAATCCAAACATGAGCGTAATCCGCCATCTTTCTTCTTCACGAAGAAGAACCCTGCTGCCACCGGCGAGGATGACGGCCTGATGTGCCCTTTGCTCAAGCTTTCAGCAATGTAATCTTTTAACGCTTGTCTCTCCGGACCGGAGATGTTAAACATCCTTGCTTTAGGCAATTTGGCTCCTGGTTTAAACAGTCATAAGGACGATGTGGTGGCAGCTCTGATTAACGCTTCTCAGAGAACACATCCACAAAATCCTGAAGTTACTCTGGAACGCTTGAAGTCACCGCAGCCACACATGTGGCTTTTGTAAATTCTGCTCTTGGGCTCCCTCCGGTGGTTGTAAGTGGTACTGCTGCTGATCTCAGCAGTCATCAGGTGCTTTCACTTACTACCAATTCTGACTGGGCTACTTATTCTGGCTAGATCCTTTAGTCAGTGCCAGTTGTCCATTGTTTTCTGGAGGATTCACATCTCTGCTTGGTTTCTCCTGCTGGATTGTCCAAATCATCAAAGATAAGTCCTGGCTTTGTTTTTGGCAGTCCACATGCGGTGGACTTTATAGCTCAGTGAATTGCTATGTTTTTTCTTGTCCAGCTTTGTCTGTGTAAGGATTTATTCAGCTAAGCTGGAAGCTCTGGAGTTGCAGAGTTACCCTCCATGCCTTTAGTTAGGTGTGGAGATTTTTGTATTCTCTGTGGTGGATTTTTGTAGTATTTTAATACTGACCGCAAAGTACTCTGTCCTGTCTTTTCTTTCTAGTTAGCGTGGCCTCCTTTGCTAAATTCTGTTTTCAGTCTGCGTGTGTAATTTCCCTCTCCTCTCACAGTCAATATTTGTGGGCGGCTGTCTTTCCTTTGGGGATTTTCTCTGAGGCAAGATAGTTTTCCTGTTTCTTTCTTTAGGGGTAATTAGTCCTCCGGCTGTGACAAGGTGTCTAGGGAGTGACAGGAACATCCCACGGCTGCTTCTAGTTGCGGTGTTAAGTTCCGGGTCTGCGGTCAGTGTAGAGGCCACCTTCTCCAGAGCTCGTCCATGCTGCTCCTGGGCCACCAGATCATAACATGTGGCCAGGCAATTCTCCTGGCAGAACTCGCTCCACCGAATTATGTCCTGAGTTTTCCAGTCAATTACCGGGTTGTGCATAGACAACCAAGGAAAACCCAAAACCACCTGAGCAGGAAGATTCCTGAGCACCTTACATGTAACCCGCTCGGAATGTAGAACTCCAATGTGGAGTTTCACCTCAGCCACAAATTCAGTAATCTCCCCCTGAGAGAGAGGAGCAGCATTGATGGTGACCACGCGGATAGGATGAGACAGTTTTTCAATCCTAAAACCTGCTGTGCGTGCAAACTCCTCATCAATGAGATTTGTGGCTGAACCACTATCCACAAAAACAGTAATTGGCAGCTCACTGCCAGCAACAAAAACCTTAGCAGGGAGCATGCACTGAGAAACCACCATGGAGGATATACATAAGACTGGTCTCCTCCACACCCTCTGAGCTTAGAAGTTTTCCACCGTTGCGTTTTTCTTAGGCAGCAGAGGACAGATGTTAATGAAATGACCCGTTTTACCACAGTAAAAACAGGCTCCCTGCTTCCTGAGCTCAGGGACTGGACGCTTCACATGTGACACCCCTGTGATTTGCATAGGCTCCGTGGGCTCACCTGCAGCAACCTCACGTGAACCTAAACCTTCTCCCATAGGCGGTGTCTCATGCTCCCCCTGATGCAAACGGCGATCAATGCGGACAACCAGACTCATGGCGGAATCTAGAGAAGCAGGAGTCTCGTACATCAGAAGGGCTTTTTTAACCCTTCCAGAAATCCCATGTATAAACTGACTCCGCAATGCTGCATCATTCCATTGTGTATCGATCGCCCAGCGACGAAATTCAGAACAGCAATCCTCTGCAACTCGCTCCCCCTGGTGAATAGAGCATATCTTAGATTCTGCTAGAGCCATTTTGTCAGGTTCATCGTAGATTTTCCCAAGACAGGAAAAAAAACTCTCCACAGAGTCAAATGCAGCAGAATCAGATGGCAAAGAAAACGCCCATGCTTGGGGATCCCCACTCAACAATGACAACACCAGGCCCACACGCTAATCCTCATTACCTGAAGAAATCGGGCGCATACAGAAATATAGTTTGCAAGCTTCACGAAAAGAAACAAATTTACTGCGTTCCCCAGCAAATTTTTCAGGCAAAGGAAAATTAGGCTCAGCAACTCTTCCTGTCAATCCAGCTTGCACATTAGACACTGCTAGTCCCTGTTGCTGTACTGCCCCCCTTAACTCCGTGACCTGTAGGGACAGCGCCTCCAACTGGCGGGTTATGGAAGTCATGGGATCCATGACAAAACACAAAAAAAAGAAACCCCTTTTTTTGTGTTGTTGGGCCGATTATAATGTCAGGGAGAGACTAGGTGAGCGAGAGCTAATAACCCGGGCCCCTGCAGTTTCCCTCAGACTAGGGAAATCCTGACTGACCCTCTACCTGGAGTTTACACTGAAGGTGTGCATGTCCAGGCCTCGAACCACACCCTGTCTCCTGAGCTCAGCCCTAGGCTGAAACCTCCGCCCACCACCCAGTGAAGATGTTATTCCCCAATACCCACAGTTAGCACAGACAAGGATAAAGGAAAATATACAGCACGCCGCAGTCACTCAAGAATACACTATAAATGTGCAGGGCAAAATAAATACAAACATAGGAAGGAGCAAATAAGACAAAGGAAAATACACCACCAGCAACGAATCTCCAACCACCAGCTCTCCTCACCAGACCGAGATAACAACGCACAAGACAGAAGCTATAATCGGCGACGCCCAAAGATCAGGAGAACTATTTAAAGGTAGCGGGCATGGCCCAGCTTCCAATCCAAGGATTAGGTAAATTAACCCCGGTACAGCTAGATAAAATCTAGCAGACGCCAATGAGCAAATAGTGGTCAAAAGCGGAATTACCGCTGTCTGTCGGACGACCTGGTCTGAACAGCGTCCGACATGACAGCGCCATATTGGGACCTTCCATGCTTAACGGAGAGCCGCTCCACAGAGGTACAGCCTTCAGCGCGCTGACCCCGCTACCACCTCCCCAGCCAGCAACACGTTGGTGACTGAGCCCACCACACGGGACCGTGATCCAGTCCGTGCGGGTACGCCTGCCATCACCGCCCACTGTCTCCCCCATCACCTACCTCGGTTGCCTGTGTTGGAGATCCGGCTGGGGCTGTGACTCACGAGCGGCTGGGGCGCAGGTTCGGCTGCCTTCTTGCTGTGGCGCTCTTCAGTCCCGGCGCTGGACCTCGGCCTGGGGTGCTTTTGGGTGGACTTGGTGGACTCGTCCTTTTCCATCTGCCGCCATTTTGGACTTGCGGCTGGGGCTGCAGATCTTGTGTTCTATGAGTGAGGAAGACGTTCTTTCCTCCCCTGAACTTCCTTAGTCTCCTGGGCTTGATGTTTAACTCCTGCTGTCCCATACCCATTAAATAATAAAACAGCCACACCGTCTACCTTTTGTGCTCGGAGAAATTGCCTATTGTGGCTACTCTACTTTCTCAGTAATATAATACACGATCTGCTGTTATCTGTCTTTCTGGACTTGGGGCTTATCACCCTCAGGACTCCTTGTTAGCTACAATATAAGGAGTTTACTCGACCCTTTCATTTGTTTTTGATTCTTTTTTTTTTTTTTATCTTTGAAACCAAGGCTGCTATCTCAATTTTATTTGTTTTTTTTTTCTTTTTTTTTACATGCCCTTCCAGTGACATCTAGTGTACATACTAGGTACTACGCTGTAAAATCCATTATAATGTGGGCTTAACCAAACCTTCATATGTCCAAGTTGTAAACATAGCCTCTCACGTTAACAGTACCTCATAATGGTCAAATCACAAAAATAACATGAAAAAATAGCGAACAAAGCCGTTGCAAACAAACAGAAAAAAAATACGCATGGGGACCTGGACAAATATTAAAAGAAAAAATCAGATTCCTCTGAAACCTCTGCAAGAAGATCCCTTAAAAAAATCTACCTCTTTTGATAATCTAGATGATACTGACCCTAGCGGCGACAACTCAGACAGTGACACCATGATGGAAGATGCAGCTCCTATCTCTAGAGCTTTTATGAAAAAATTAATGGCCCAAAACATGAAACCTATCCTGGATGAGTTAGCGGGTATGCGCTCGGATCTCCAACAATTGTGTCATAGAGTCGAAGCTCTAGAATCTGCCAATACAGAGTCTGTCGACGCTTGAAACTGCCTCAATGAGCAAATCCTCAAACAGCAACACCATTTTAATGCAGCCTTACTAGCTGCAGAGGACCAGGAAAACAGGAGCAGAAGAAAAAACATACATATAAGAGGCATTCCTGAGTCTTTCGCAAATGAAGCTCTGGAAAAGGTAACCAGAGAAATTTTTGCCAACCTCATCGGCCAAGACAGAGCTGCTGCAATCACTATCGAGAGAGTACATCGAGCTCTGAGACCTAAACCAAGGCAAGATGAACACCCCAGAGATGTTATCTGTGGTCTCCTCAGCTATGTGGACACGGCTGCCATCTTAAAAAGCGCTAGAGAACAAGACAAAATCTTGTATGACAATTCGCAACTTCAACTCTTCCAGGACTTAGCCCCATCTACTCTTGCAAAGAGAAGGATTCTCAAACCCCTTCTTTCAGCTTTAAGAGCTAAAAATCTGAACTATAAATTGCTATATCCCTTCGGTCTTGCTATTAACATAGGGGGCCGACAAGTTTCCATTCGTTCCCCAGAAGATCTACTTAATGCTTGGGACTCCTTAGGCATCCCTCCGATTGACTTGCCTTCTTGGTTGCCGATTGACACCAGCTGGAACCTTCCTCCACTAGCGAGACCTCAGGATTGGTCTTTGAAGAAGTGCAGCGCCCCAGAGTCCTGGTCGTTGCAGTACTGGAGCTCCGCCCCAAAGGGGGGCTATGGTACGTCTGATGGCACTGAAGGAGCTCTTCTGACCAGGTATCACAGTCACCAATACACTTCACAGTCTGGCCTCCAGGGGGAGCTAAGGGTTCTATGTATTAGGCCACTCCTCACAATCTGGTAAAACTGGGGGTTAGGCAGGAAGTTAGATCAGAAAGCTGACTGGGTTGGAACCAGGCAACACCTTGTGGCAGAGGGTGTTGTAGGGGGAAGATTCCGAGGGGTCCCTGTCAGGGGTGGGATCCTGGCAGAGACCTAGCAAACAGAGAACAACGTTACGGGACCGCGCCTGCACGATATAGCGGCGGTACCCCAAGAAAGGATAAGAAGCGAGGTTCATTGTGCTGAGTGAGAAACGAGATCAACGCAACAAGGAGAATACCAGTAGGAGTCGTGCTGTAAGACGAGGCAACATCCTATTGAGGCACATAACCGGTGGCCGGAACGCCGAGGAAGTATAGAGCTCCAGGCCAAACTTCAAACCTACGGCAGGACAGTCAGTTATAGGCGGGCTGTCTCACCCAATTCACCTAGGAAGACACAGGGGGGGTAACAACAGGAGTGGGGCGACGCTAGAGTCCCGGAAGAGCTCCGAGCCTCCCCGTCATATGGGTGCGTCCTAACCATAAGATCTGGGGGACGTGGAAGAACATCAGAATCGAGTTGTGAGGGAACACGAGAAACAGACAGTTGTGAGGACTATCCCGTGGTGCTTAGCAGGGAAGGACTACAACACACAAGCGCTAGAAGGTAGGCACAGATTTCCACCTGCAAAGGGAGCTCTGGATGTGCCATCGGACCGGCCGGACTTGCGCAGCCCGGTTAACCGTATTCCGGATTGAGGGTCCTGAAGCCTTCAGTAAAGAGGTAAAGAGACTGCAAACTGGTGTCCTCGTTATTTACTGAAACCTGCACCGCGCCACCACAACATCATCACCATCTCGCACACCTATCATTGTACGCCCCTCAGCAGGGTCACGGACCGGGTCTAGCCACCGTGACAACCCCAGAACAGAGACTCAGAGGCCCGGTACCGGGTACCCCTTGGCCCTGCGACTGTGAGGGCGCTACAACTTGGCGTCACGAACAGGATCTACTTAAGCCTGAAGAATCAGGTCATGTGTGCCTTGGAACTGTGATTTATTAAACTTGGACTGTGACTTATTGCAAAGACTGTGCCGTGCCACTTGCCGCCAAAATCCGCTGCCATTACAGCGCTAGGGAGAGTGCAGGAGAAGAAGAAGGGCGTGGAGTAGGCGTGGACCAGCTGAGGAGCGCGAAAGACAATGGCCGCCCAGTCTAAACATTTTTGCATCCTGAGGACGTGTCCGTCAGCAGCAGAGGTCCGCCTCCTCATCCTCTTTGGAGGATGGAGACCATGGAGACGGGGCCGCCCGCAGAAGAGACCGCGGGAAGAAGACGCTGGAGAAGAAGTAAAGATGGCGACACCGGGAGCACCGCATGGGGACGACCCGACCCAGCATGAGGCTGCGCCACCCGATACAGCCCCAGAAGCGCCATCGTTGCAGGGACTGGACCTTACGGAGCTACCAATGGGCAGACCCAACTGGCCGCCGTCGGAGGAGTGTGTGGCCGCAGCCGAGGCCCGGCCGATAGCACGTCGCCTTGAGGCTGACGCACGTGTGACCGCTCGATTGGGCCAGCCTACGGAGGTCCGCCTAACTCCGGTGTCCCCTGCTTCCGCCATCCTGGCTGCGGCAGAGTGTGAGCTGCAGGCACAGGGCCTGAGGATCCTGCCGGAGGCAGAACACCTGCGGCGCCTGATGGCGGCATGGCGGAACAGACCCCAGCCTGCAGCCCAGGTCGATCTGATAAGTGTCGAAGAGGTCCCGCTGTCACAGTGGGGTGTTGTGGTGTCCTTCAACTCCCGAAAAGGAAGGGGAGTTATTCAGGAGATCGGGGAGCCACTACAGGTCCGTGTTGATCGAGGAGAAGTGGAGCCCTGCGGGGGAAGGTACGATTGTGACCTGGAGCCTGGCGACGCAGTGACCTATACCCGGTGGAGGAGGGAAACTGGCGAAACTGGCTGGATAGCTCGAGGCGTCCAACGGTGTGTCGCACTCCAGGCTGCTGCTGGAACGTCGGAGGACGAGCCTCCTGCAGAGAAGGTGCCGGAGCCCGTCCCCACGGAACCTCAGGAGGTCCAGGCCCACCGTGTGCCTCTGGGTCGCGCTCGCCCGCAAGCAAGGAGGGCATCCTGTTGAGGAATCCTGTCGTTGCTGAATCCAGGACCGGTCCTTGTCACGCCACCACGACCCGTTGGCCTGGTGAGGCCCGGAAGGAGACCGCCTCCTGCGATGCCAGAAAACTGAGTAAGCAAGAATGCTTCCTTATGTATATAGTTAACTGTTTGTCCTTCTAATGTTTTGCTGCTACAACCCGGTCAGGGTTAACTCTTAAAGGGATCCCTTTGTTTACCCGGGATCCCTTCTTTTACTTTTTGTTTTCTACCTGTTTGCACAAGTTATCAAGAACTGCTGAATCGTGAACAATGCATGATTACAAACTTTTTGTACATAGTTTGCACCTTCTTAAAGGTGCCCTCTACTGGTTTTACACAAAGAAAGGACTCTTTGCGAAGAAACTGTTCCTGGAAACAGTACAGGAGTCTTTGCTGCATACGGACTTGCAGCTTGAGAAGTTGCACTACCTCATAGAGACTTAGTCCCTTCTTAAAGGGGATGTTCATCAAAAGCACTTAAAGAATGATAATGTTTTGAAAGAAAGTACTGATAATGCTGATATGTAAAGGTTATATGTAGAAAGCTAGTTAAATTGTGAGAAATGTTTAATGATGTTGATAGAAGAATGAGGACAGAAAGTGAACCCGTACGGGGTTAGTCAGTGAGTCCTCCTAGGAGCCATACAGAGATGGCTCAGTAATCCTGAACTGAAAGATGGATGATATGTTCTGAAGAAGAAACACACTTCTAAAACCAAGAAGCAGGATCCCAAGAAACACTCACCTTGATTTCACAACACTTTAAACACTGTCTCTGCTTTTCAATTGACTACTGAAGTTGTACGAGCATATTGTCTTTTCCCTATGATATAATTCTTACTATGTTGCACTCCGTCTGCAATTTAATCTTCTTTCCTTTCTCTTTCTCTTTCCCCTTCCCTTTACCTTCTCTCACACTCTAGTTTGCAACTTGGACTACCTCGCCTATGTCTGGGTCTATCTGAAACACACCCCCCCCCCCCCCCCCGTGCATTAGGCGAGCTAATGTTTGTAAAAAGTTTATTGTTTACTTTGTTCTCTTCCTTTTCCAGGTTCTCAGCTGAGTCAGAATTCTTCACGAAATATGCTAATCGCAAGTAGTCGGGTTGGTTCGGGCTCTGTCACCTTGGCTTCATTTAACGTTAAAGGTTTGAACTCCCCAGCTAAACGTAACCAAATCTTTACCCTTTTAAGACAACAACACTCACAAATCATCTTTTTTCAGGAAACCCATTTTAAAGTCAGTAGAGTCCCCAACAGGTAATTTTCTTCCTATCCCACCTGGTTCAACAGCTGCAGCTCTTCTTCCTCAAAGGGAATGAGTATTGCTCTTAGAAAAGGTCTCCCATTCTCATTAAAAGATAGCTTGAGCGACCATGAGGGCAGATATGTTTTCGTCAAGGGATGGCTTGCTAACACTATGGTCACCTTTGCGAATCTATACGCCCCTAACATTCACCAAGTGCAATGGATCACAAATACATTAGACACTTTACAACTCTTTAAAGAAGGACTTCTGATCGTGGGGGGAGATTTCAATTTAACACTTCAGCCTGAGATAGATGCTTCTAGCAGTTCCTCTCCCATCTCTCACACATTACGAAGTAAACTCTTGAACAAACTAGATGCTCTCCAACTCATAGACCCCTGGCATCTTTCTCACCCTACCACTAAGGACTACACGTTCTTCTCCCCTCCTCACTCCTCATACCACCGAATTGACTTTCTCCTAGCCCAAGCTCAAGCTTTACAACCAATAAAAGACAGCAAAATAGGAGCTATCACCATTTCAGACCATGCACCTATTTTTATTGATCTCATTATCAACTCACTACCCCGCCCTGCCTTATCTTGGCGATTAAACGAATCTCTTTTAGATTCTCCAAATAATATGGGAAAAATAGAAACCGTACTCTCACAGTATTTTGCTGAAAACATTACTGAAAAGCAACTCACTCCTAATATATGGGAAGCACAAAGCGGTCCTCAGAGGGGAACTAATTTCTATCGCTTCCTATGCCAAGAAACAAAGGGACAAGGAGATCATGTCGCTTTTACATCAAATCAGTTTAGCAGAACATCTACATAAAAAGTCAGTCTCTCAGGATTCCCGTCAGGACCTTGCCTTTCTCCGCAGCAAACTTAAAGATTTACTAAATGCCAAATCTGCAAAAATGTTCTTACACTGCAGACATAGGTTTTATATGCATGGGAATAAATGCAGCAAGCTTACCTCCCAATTGCTCAAAAATCAAAAAGAGAGAACGTTTATAAAGCATATCCATACAAAGGCGAACAAGAGGGTGGCTAGGTCTGACGAGATTGCTGAAGCTTTTCGACAATACTACGAATCAGTTTACAATTTAGATACACCTGTACCTATGAGAGAGTGCCCTGCTGCTGAAGACAGGATTCATAGTTTCTTGGCTCCCCTCTCCCTCCCCAAAGTCATTCCCAATGATCACTTAGCTCTTCTATCTAAAATCACTCTCCAAGAAATTAAAGATGTCCTTCAAATCATCCCAAACAACAAAACACCAGGTCCAGACGGTTTCCCTGTAGGTTAGTACAAGAAATTTTCAGATATTCTTCTCCTCCACCTAGCTGACCTCTTCAACTCATTTCTGGAAGGGAAGAGTCCACCTAGTCAATCCCTAGAGGCGTATATTACCGTTATTCCCAAGGAGGGCAGGGACGGCAGCTTCTGTAGTAACTATAGACCAATTTCTTTGCTCAATACTGACCTAAAATTATGGGCAAAGATTCTGGCTGCCAGAATCAATAGTGTTTTAGAAACACCAATTCAACCTGACCAAGTTGGCTTCGTTAAAGGTAGAGAGGGCAAGGACAACTCTGTTAAAACCCTCCTTGCTATTTCTCATGCTAAGCGCTCTGGCATTCCCCTTGCCATTCTGTCGACAGAGAAGACCTTTGATAGAATCAGCTGGCACTACCTGATTTGTACTTTACAAAAGTTTGAGTTTCCTCCTCCATTTGTAGAGGCTATCATGACTCTCTACAGGACTCCAACTGCTAAGGTCAGAGTTAATGGATTATTTTCGAATTCCTTCATGATTAGAAACTAGACTAGGCACTAGACAGGGCTGCCCTCTCTCCCCTTCCCTCTTCGTATTGGTGATGGAGACCTTGATCCAGAAAATTAGACAGGACCCTGATATTAAAGGATTAACAGTGGGCCAGTATGAATTCAAGACAGCTGCTTTTGCTGATGATCTTTTACTCCTGATTTCTAATCACAAAACAGCCTTCTCCAGTCTTTTAAATTTATTTAATGAGTTTGGTATTATCTCATATTTTAAAATTAATATGAGCAAATCGGAAGTTCTGAATATCTTGATGCCAGATTCAGTAACCAGGATTCTCAGACAAACTACCCCTTTTAATTGGCCTCCTGAGAAATTAAAATTCCTAGGGATTTATCTCGCTTCAGACCCCACCACACTCTTCAAATTTAACTTTCTCCCTTTACTAGCTAAGATACAAGCTTTGCTCAAAGAGATTTACCTTATCTCTCCTGGATGGGTAAGATTAATGTTATTAAATCCTACATTCTTCCAAAAATTTTCTATGCAATGAATATGATTCCCATCCCTCTTCCCAGTTCTTTCTTCACTTCCATGAATAAATTGGTTGCAAATTATGCATGGAGATCTAAAAGAGTCAGACTCCATCCTAAAATTCTTTCCCTACCAAAAAATAAAGGTGGACTTGGCCTCCCCAACTTTAAGACTTACTACCACGCAATTCACCTCGCTAGGGTGAAGTCTAACCCAGACCCTAAAAACCCTAATTTCGAAATTAATCTGATGGGTAACAAGGCAGATATTTTTCTTTGGTCCTCCTGTGCTCCCCCCACTCACTCACTCGATGTTATAACTCACAACACCTTAGCTATTTGACTCTAGGTCCTAATGAAGTGCCTCATTGTTATTTCTTAGACAATATCCCATTGAAAATCATCCCCTTGCTTTATGACCCCAATTATACTGATGCTTTTGGTCTGTGGGACTCTTTACCTAACTACAAATTTCACACCTTCTTTCCAACCAAATCCCCTGCATAAACGCTTGGCCAAGGGACGCCAAGAGACAACCCCGTGACCCTTTACAAAAGCACCATGTAAATGTTATAATTTCCAAATTTAAGTCAGGATTAAAACATAACTCTGATTGGCTCTGGCTAGAATTTCTGGTAGGCCTTAGATCCCCTCCCCCTAAACTCCTTTCTAAAATCTACGCTAATCTCATTAGTCCTCCCACCCAGTTCAAACCACTCTACCTATTTTCATGGGAATCGGAATTAAAACTGTCTTTGTCTCCCCAAGAATTGAGCCATATTTTGAGTAACTCTCATGGCTTCTCAAGATGCATCTCGCTACAAGAATATTCCTTTAAAATTCTCTCACGCTGGTATAGAACCCCCAGAAAATTATTCTACATGGGTTTTACTTCCTCCCCGCTCTGCTGGAGGTGTTTAAAATCAGTGGGCTCCCTGGCACATATTTTTTGGCTGTGTCCTATTATCTCCAAATACTGGTTAGATATCAATAAATATCTCTGTCGCTTAAGCTTGATTACACAGGACCTAAAACGTCAAGAAGTTTTACTCTCGCTCCCAACACAAGCGTTTAAACAAAAAAAAAATACCTTACTTCCTCTTTTGTTAGCAGCGGCAAAGCACCTGATTTCAACTCATTGGCGACAACCGTCCCCCCCTACTTTGAATGAGTGGATAAGTAAAGTTCAGGACATTTATAGAATGGAAGAACTGTCAAGCTGGGATTCCGGTACACACAAAAAATTTCTACTCGCTTGGCAACCCTGGGTTAATAACAACCACCCCCTCCCCTGACTGTGCCATTCATCCATTTATTGCCCATCCTTTTCCCGAGCCTACCTTTACCACTGGATGCCATTAGAGCCAAGGTGCGGAGCCCAACCTTAACTAAATACGATTATTGTATTCCAGCTATAGTTCCATTGTTTGCTCGACCCCTCATGTTTTTACTGACTCTTTTTCACAGGTCTCTGGGAGATACGTTTTTGGTCTTGTGGAGACATCACTATAACCTCTCGTTTTTATTACCTGGAAAATTGTTCTTCCCCTTTGATTATATAGTTATGTGATCTATACCCGGTCGCTCACATGAGGTTTGATTCGAATGCTTTTCATCTTTGTTATAATGTCGCACTTTTCATCTTCTGGATCAATTGTGTACTACAATTTCTCAATGTTCATTTTGTAATTGGCCAGTGTAGGTCACACTCCTTGACCCTGTTATGTTGTGTTATGAAAAAAAAATTTTCTTAAATAAAGAATTAAAAAAAAATATATATGTATATATATTATATATATATATAAAGGCCACATATTTGCTAGTGTGTTATCGCTGTCAGACGTCAGATGTATTTGTGGCCTACAAAATGTGGAAATTCAGGCCTACATTCAGCTTTATTTGCTGTCTGTTACCCTAGTTCGGTACACTATTTTAGTTTACAAAAATTAACAAATACAGGTCATATATCGAACAGTGTGATATCTCGTTAAAAATACTTATCTTTCAAGTTGTTATGGCTGCTTCATGACTGTGTTAAATGCTCCAACTCCAACTATCACCATCATCATCTACTGCCTAGACGCAGTCACTGCACACATAGAAAGTCTGAGGAGCAGAGTGTTAACGCTTTTGCGGTGTTGCACTCTGTCTCTGTATTACGAAGGCGTGTGCTCTCGCCAATAAAAGCGGTACTGCCAGAAAGCAAGGAGCCATGTTCACAGTGACCGCCAGAGAGCGAGGCACCGTGCGCTCCATGACTGTGAAACCAGAAAAAGAGCACCACACACCAACCAAAACATCCAATAAAATCATTTTAATTACGGTATATCAAAGTTATGACAATAAAAGATATAGTAACGGGAAAAATGCAGGTTAATCTGTCTATAAGATATGTTAAAATTCCAATGTATTTCCAAAAATACAGAAAAGGACGCATATCAGGAGACTAATACATGTAAAAAAACAGAACTATATAGGGCCAGTATAGATCACGGCTAAACATATATGCCACAACTATTAATGGTGTTGCTGATATTAAGTAGAGTCAGTAAAAGTGCAACAGAGAACAACGTGAAGGTGAGAAGCACAATGAAATAAAAAAAATTGTGAACACTTAATGTGCTCAAGTGATTGTAACCAACTACAGCGAAATATGTGTAAACAAATATTTATTAAACAATAGTATAGTGGTAGAAAAGTGAAGGGCACAAAGGATTCACTAGAGGATTAGTTAGAGGCAATCACATGAGTGTGCAATCACATATGTGTGAACCTATTAATAATGCTGAGAAGGGACGGTAAAAAACAGTCAGGGAATCAAAGTAAACCTATATTGAGACCAGTATAACCGTGCATAATCACTTACTGTGAGAGAGTAAAACCCTGACTCCTGAATGACGTCCTCCCCAACGAACGTTTCGGCTCCTTGCCTTCGTCAGGGGGCTCCATGACCGTGAGTACAGCGCACGTTCGCAGTAGAGAGACACAATTCATGCTTAACATGGAGCATGTCACCAATCGAAAAAAGGAATGTAGTCAGCTTACCGGTCTTAGACGAAATCCCCAGACCTGCCAACGCCCAGCACGGTTCGGGGTGAGCGCCCACAGCAAATGAAGACAAAAAGAGAAATGATCCAGCTGGAGGTGGAGGCAGTTCAGACTTTGTGAACTATCTAGATCATGAGTAAGACTTCATAGTTGAAACGCGTTGATCCTCCTCACTGGTGTGCCAGGTGTTTGCTATGTAAAGATTTTTCTTTTTGAAGAACTATTTATTGCGTTAGTTGTCTAATAAAGTCTCACAAAGTCTGAACTGCATCCACCTCCAGCTGGATCATTTCTCTTTTTGTCTTCATGTCACCAATCAGTATTCCCTGTCACCCAAAATTTTGAGAACGCGAGGGTGACAGGAAAGGCAGCAGAACAAAAACTCAGCCATGCAAGACTGCTAACAGTCGATACTTCCGTATCATCACCAAGAGGACAACTGCCCATGCTCTCCTTCTCCTCCTTGTCCTCATGCCTCCACAACTTTCGACAACCCCCAGTAATGTCATTGTAAATACAAACTTGTAAATACATTTCCTTGTAGTTTTTATCTCCCCCACCTCATTGTAGATTGTAAGTTGTCACGAGCAGGATGTTTTTTTTAGGGTTTCATTATTGTTCTGGTTGTTACTTAGTGTAGAATGTAAGCTGTCACAAGCAGGGTTGTTTTTTTCTGTTTAATTACTGTATTATTGTTATCGCTGTTACTTAAGGCTACTTTCACACTAGCGTCGTTCGCAATACGTCGCAATGCGTCGTTCAGGAGAAAAAACGCATCCTGCAAAGTTGTCTGCAGGATGCGTTTTTTCCCCATAGACTTACATTACCGACGCATTGCGAATTATTGCCACACGTCGCAACCATCGTGTGACGTTTGCGACGTGTTTTGGTGGACCGCCGGCACAAAAAAAGTTACATGTAACTTTTTTTGTGCATCGAGTCCGCCATTTACGACCGCGCAAGAGCGGCCAAAACTCCGCCCCCTCCCAACCAAACAAGTAGGCCAAATGCAGTTTAATATTTGATATAGGCTGAAAATTGAAGCTCAGCTTTGTTCAGTGGAGAACAACAAGCAGCGGCAGACACTGTTAGTAGGCCCAACCAAACAAGTAGGCCAAATGCAGTTTAATATGTGATATAGGCTGAAAATTGAAGCTCAGCTTTGTTCAGTGGAGAACAACAAGCAGCGGCAGACACTGTTAGTAGGCCCAACCAAACAAGTAGGCCAAATGCAGTTTAATATGTGATATAGGCTGAAAATTGAAGCTCAGCTTTGTTCAGTGGAGGAGAAAAGCAAGGAGCGGCAGACACTGTTAGTAGGCCCAACCAAACAAGTAGGCCAAATGCAGTTTAATATGTGATATAGGCTGAAAATTGAAGGTTCAGCTGTGCTCAGTGGAGGAGAAAAGCAAGGTGCGGCAGACACCGTTAGTAGGCCCAACCAAACAAGTAGGCCAAATGCAGTTTAATATGTGATAAAGGCTGAAAATTGAAGCTCAGCTTTGTTCAGTGGAGGAGAAAAGCAAGGAGCGGCAGACACCGTTAGTAGGCCCAACCAAACAAGTAGGCCAAATGCAGTTTAATATTTGATATAGGCTGAAAATTGAAGCTCAGCTTTGTTCAGTGGAGGAGTACAACAAGCAGCGGGAGACACCGTTAGTAGGCCCAACCAAACAAGTAGGGCAAATGCAGTTTAATATTTGATATAGGCTGAAAATTGAAGCTCAGCTTTGTTCAGTGGAGGAGAACAACAAGCAGCGGCAGACACCGTTAGTAGGCCCAACCAAACAAGTAGGCCAAATGCAGTTTAATATTTGATATAGGCTGAAAATTGAAGCTCAGCTTTGTTCAGTGGAGGAGAACAACAAGCAGCGGCAGACACCATTAGAAGGCCAAACCAAACAAGTAGGCCAAATGCAGTTTAATATTTGATATAGGCTGAAAATTGAAGCTCAGCTTTGTTCAGTGGAGGAGAAAAGCAAGGAGCGGCAGACACCGTTAGTAGGCACAACCAAACAAGTAGGCCAAATGCAGTTTAAAATTGGTTACAGGGGTACACAGGCGGCATAGCGTTGTTCGGCGGAGGACGATTGTAATGAGTGGCGCAGACAGACACAGGTAGTAGGCCTAAAATAAAAAAGTAACTACAGGTGAAAAACAAATATCCAAAATAATATAACAAAATTAACAGAAATATATACATAACTTGAAAATCAGGAAAAGTACAGCATCTATAGGATAACAGGTCCAATGGATGGGCGAAATACATGCTGAAGAGGACCATACGATATATAAAGGCATTATCTGTCCACTGGGTGAGGTATTAGAAGGTGGGAATGTGTGACACGTACCATACTAAATTGAAGTTCGGGCATAGGAGACAGTAATGTCTCAGGGCACATATACCTGCAGTGTCTATAGGTCACAGGAGAGGTAAGTTAGGGGCGTGACACAAAGTACTAAGGTAGGAGGGAGTGCTGGTGTAGGCGTACCTTATCAAAGCGCTGGACCGGTGTAGGTACTAGGGATGAAAGAGGTATGGGGTGAGCGTTATATTAGAGGGAGCTTGATACAAGTGATGTTAAACCGCGCTGGAAGGATATTACCTGGTAAAGACCTGGCGTGCTGTGCCGCTGTCAGACGCGGTGTCCACCACTGGTCTGATCAGGGGATGTGAAAACCGCCAATAAATAGGCCTGGGGGATGGCCGTGCCGGCGTTGTAAGCCAATGCACTGTGTGCGTTCGTATAACCGGAAGTGACTTCACCGGACCTGTATAAACAGCCGGCGGAAGTGACGTATCTCAGTGTCACTGCTCCCGGGAAAACATGTTGCGGTCAAATAAGTTCCACCTAATAAGATGCGGTCATAGGTGCTGACGAGGATAAACAAAGGGGCGGTGCCTAGCGGAGATCCAGTGAGTGGTGGAGGAACTCCGTGGTGTATGCTGTCATTCAGTGCTGGACTCAGACGTATAATTCTAGGCATGGTGAGAACAAAAGGACTTGATCCAGTGCGGTCAGACAGTAGCAAAAGTGACTTCAGTATAATCGGCTCTATTAATAGAGAGAAAAGACAGTTACAAATATGACATATACATGCAACCAGATGATAATAGAATGTCGCCTGTGTCCAAGGATGCACAATTTACATGATATAATAGTACAAATGCTAAACAACAGCAAAACAGTATTATATAAAATGCAAAAACATACATATGAAAACATAAAAGAACAAACTCAGGGACCAAGGTTACAATATCGGATACAGTATATAAGGCCACCACCCTTACCATAAAAAACACTTAATGACCACTTTGCCGGAGGTTAAGGAGTATGATGGAAAAATTACACAAATTTATTATAGAGCTCAATGACACTATTCGAGTAAATACAGGTCCTTCTCAAAAAATTAGCATATAGTGTTAAATTTCATTATTTACCATAATGTAATGATTACAATTAAACTTTCATATATTATAGATTCCTTATCCACCAACTGAAATTTGTCAGGTCTTTTATTGTTTTAATACTGATGATTTTGGCATACAACTCCAGATAACCCAAAAAACCTGTCTCAATAAATTAGCATATCAAGAAAAGGTTCTCTAAACGACCTATTACCCTAATCTTCTGAATCAACTAATTAACTCTAAACACATGCAAAAGATACCTGAGGCTTTTAAAAACTCCCTGCCTGGTTCATTACTCAAAACCCCCATCATGGGTAAGACTAGCGACCTGACAGATGTCAAGAAGGCCATCATTGACACCCTCAAGCAAGAGGGTAAGACCCAGAAAGAAATTTCTCAACAAATAGGCTGTTCCCAGAGTGCTGTATCAAGGCACCTCAATGGTAAGTCTGTTGGAAGGAAACAATGTGGCAGAAAACGCTGTACAACGAGAAGAGGTGACCGGACCCTGAGGAAGATTGTGGAGAAGGACCGATTCCAGACCTTGGGGAACCTGAGGAAGCAGTGGACTGAGTCTGGTGTGGAAACATCCAGAGCCACCGTGCACAGGCGTGTGCAGGAAATGGGCTACAGGTGCCGCATTCCCCAGGTAAAGCCACTTTTGAACCATAAACAGCGGCAGAAGCGCCTGACCTGGGCTACAAAGAAGCAGCACTGGACTGTTGCTAAGTGGTCCCAAGTACTTTTTTCTGATGAAAGCAAATTTTGCATGTCATTCGGAAATCAAGGTGCCAGAGTCTGGAGGAAGACTGGGGAGAAGGAAATGCCAAAATGCCTGAAGTCCAGTGTCAAGTACCCACAGTCAGTGATGGTGTGGGGTGCCATGTCAGCTGCTGGTGTTGGTCCACTGTGTTTCATCAAGGGCAGGGTCAATGCAGCTAGCTATCAGGAGATTTTGGAGCACTTCATGCTTCCATCGGCTGAAATGCTTTATGGAGATGAAGATTTCATTTTTCAGCACGACCTGGCACCTGCTCACAGTGCCAAAACCACTGGTAAATGGTTTACTGACCATGGTATTACTGTGCTCAATTGGCCTGCCAACTCTCCTGACCTGAACCCCATAGAGAATCTGTGGGATATTGTGAAGAGAAAGTTGAGAGACGCAAGACCCAACACTCTGGATGAGCTTAAGGCCGCTATTGAAGCATCCTGGGCCTCCATAACATCTCAGCAGTGTCACAGGCTGATTGCCTCCATGCCACGCCGCATTGAAGCAGTCATTTCTGCCAAAGGATTCCCGATTGTATTGAGTATTGAGTGTATAACTGAACATTATTATTTGATGGTTTTTTTGTTTGTTATTAAAAAACACTTTTATTTGATTGGACGGGTGAAATATGCTAATTTATTGAGACAGGTTTTTTGGGTTATCAGGAGTTGTATGCCAAAATCATCAGTATTAAAACAATAAAAGACCTGACAAATTTCAGTTGGTGGATAAGGAATCTATAATATATGAAAGTTTAATTGTAATCATTACATTATGGTAAATAATGAAATTTAACACTATATGCTAATTTTTTGAGAAGGACCTGTACTCAGAGAAATGATGCCAGATCATAATCCCTGTTGAGGCCCAATGGGTGAAGAGTCTCCAAAGTGTGGATCCAGAAGGCCTCCCTACGCTTTAGGCGGGCCACCCGATCGCCACCCCGTCTCATAGGGGGTACGTGCTCAATTACCTGGAACCGTAATTGTGAAATATTATGACCCTGAGTATTGAAGTGTGACGTGATGGGTAGTAGAAGATGTTTGCAGCGAACCGTGGACTTATGTTTGGAGATCCGATCGCGTATGGGTTGCGTGGTTTCACAGTGCATTGGCTTACAACGCCGGCACGGCCATCCCCCAGGCCTATTTATCGGCGGTTTTCACATCCCCTGATCAGACCAGCGGTGGACACCGCGTCTGACAGCGGCGCATCACGCCAGGTCTTTACCAGGTAATATCCTTCCAGCGCGGTTTAACATCACTTGTATCAAGCTCCCTCTAATATAACGCTCACCCCATACCTCTTTCATCCCTAGTATCTACACCGGTCCAGCGCTTTGATAAGGTACGCCTACACCAGCACTCCCTCCTACCTTAGCACTTTGTGTCACGCCCCTAACTTACCTCTCCTGTGACCTATAGACGCTGCAGGTATATGTGCCCTGAGACATTACTGTCTCCTATGCCCGAACTTCAATTTAGTACGGTACGTGTCACACATTCCCACCTTCTAATACCTCACCCAGTGGACAGATAATGCCTTTATATATCGTATGGTCCTCTTCAGCATGTATTTCGCCAATCCATTGGACCTGTTATCCTATAGATGCTGTACTTTTCCTGATTTTCAAGTTATGTATATACTTCTGTTAATTTTGTTATATTATTCTGGATATTTGTTTTTCACCTGTAGTAACTGATGAAGGTCCGTATGATGGACCGAAATGTTTGTTGGGTACTACAATAAAATTTCACATATGCATCAGTTGAGTGCTAGGTTTTTTCTTTATTTGGATTATGGTGTGGGAGCCTACCTTAGCACCATCCAAACAGTAGTGCACATGTTATTTACTATTAAAATAAAAAAGTAGGCTCAATGCAGTTTAAAATTGGTTACAGGGGTACACAGGCTGCATAGCGTTGTTCGTCGGAGGACGATTGTAATGAGTGGCGCAGACAGACACAAGTAGTAGGCCTAAAATAAAAAAGTAGGCTCAATGCTGTTCAGACTGGCCTACCGCCTCAACGCATTAACCTAACTATCCCTGTGTGGCCTATTAAAAATAGAAAAAAAAACAAAACACATAATCAGGTTCCTTGCATCGTGTTCTCATACACTTTATGCAGTTAATAGCCCTCTGTGTCTGTACTGCTACATACTTAGGCTGTTAACTGGTTCATGCAGCTTTACATGAACACCCGAGCCTTACACTATGGCTGGTCCAAATAACTAAAGCAATTGTTACCATCCACCTCTCGTGTCTCCCCTTTTCCTCATAGGTTGTAAGCTTGCGAGCAGGGCCCTCATTCCTCCTGGTATCTATTTTGAACTGTGATTTCTGTTATGCTGTAATGTCTATTGTCTGTACAAGTCCCCTCTATAAGTTGTAAAGCGCTGCAGAATATGTTGGCGCTATATAAATAAAAATTATTATTATTATTATTATTATTATTATTAATGCAGTTTAAAATTGGTTACAGGGGTACACAGGCGGCATAGCGTTGTTCAGCGGAGGACGATTGTAAGGAGTGGCACAGACAGACTTATTAGGCCTAAAATAAAAAAGTAGGCTCAATGCAGTTCAAAACGGGTTACAGGAGTGAACTGGCGGCATAGCGTTGTTCAGCGGAGGACAATTGTAAGGAGTGGCAGACACAGTTAGTAGGCCCAAAAAAGTAAGTAGGCTAAATGCAGTTCAAAATTGGTAACAGCAGTAAACTGGCGGCATAGCTTTGTTCAGTGGAGGACAACTGTAAGGAGTGCCTAACACAGTTAGTAGGCCAAAATAATAAAGTGAGGTAAATGTCTGCCAACAAATTTTTCAAAAATAAACAAGTGGCATAGCTACGTACAGGGGTGGGCTCCTCTGCTGAGTAGCAGACAGTGGTAGTTGGCGCAAAGTATTAAATGGTCTAAATGGAGGCCAGAGCCCCTGTATATTTTAACTATGATCTATCATTTCAACAAATTTGTATTGGCAGTGCCATTGAAGGATTTATCAGCACAGACTACACTGTGGTGGAGCAGGGAGAGGTAAGTATTGCAAGTGGTAGAGCACTGTTCGACCAGGGGGGACACTCTCTCGTGGGCTGCGGTACTGGCACAGGGCCCCTCATATTACGACGGTGTGTCTGACGTTGGTTGTGCAACACCACCATCAGAGACACTTCATTGTACTATGAGGGACCCTGTGCCAGTGCCGTCGCCCAAGAGTGGGCACACCCACCTGTCCAGGCAAACGGCACTCACCCGGGTGCTTGCGCCAGGTGGTGACCACGGCCCTGTGGGGGGAGTCAGCCCATTTAGGGAGGTAAAGAAAATTGCCTATGGTGGACATTCAGCAGCTGCAAATGGAGGAATTGGAGCAGTCAGTAAGAGGAGGCCAAAAGCAAGACATTTTTCAGGCAAGCTACGTGTCAGAAGGGGAAGGTGGGGTAAAATAATTTGAAATCCATGATTGGTTCATTTTAATGAAGGTTAGATCAACATTTTGGGTAGCCAGATGAGTCCTTTTTTCGGTCAGTATTGAACCAGCAGCACTGAAGACTCTTTCTGATAGCACACTAGCAGCTGGGCAAGCGAGCTCCTGTAATGCATATTCTGCCAATTCAGGCCAGGTGTCTATTTTAGATGCCCAGTAATCAAAGGGGAATGACGTGTGAGGGAGAACATCGATAAGGGAGGGAAAATAGTTCGTAACCATACTGGACAAATGTTGTCTCCTGTCACTTTGAATTGAAGCAGCAGTACCTGTCATGTCTTCGGTCATTGCGAAATCACTCCACAACCTGGTCATAAAACCCCTCTGTCCAATGCCACTTCGGATTTGTGCACCTCTAACACCTCTGCCATGTTGCCCCCTGCAGCTCGTGTGAGAACCATCACAGCTGCTGTGTGCTGGGAATGCCTGAACCAAATGGTCTACAAGAGTTGCTTGTTTGGTAGCCAATATTTGCTCAAGGTTCTCATGTGGCATGATATTTTGTAATTTCCCTTTGTAGCGTGGATCCAGGAGGCAGGCCAACCAGTATTCGTCATCGGTCATCATTTTTATAATGTGGGGGTCCCTTTTTAGGATACGCAAGGCATAATCAGCCATGTGGGCCAATGTTCCAGGTGTCAATTCACTGCTTGTGCTGGGTTGAGGAGCACTTTCTTGCAAATGAACATCACTTGTGTCCCGCAAAAACCCTGTACCTGACCTTGCAACGTCACCAGTTTCTATTGCCCGCTGAGAAGCATCCTCCTCCCATAAATATTCATCCCCATCATCCTCCTCCTCTTCGTCTGCCACCTCGTCCAGGAGAGTTCCCTGAGTGGACAATGGCTGACTGTCATCAAGGCTTCCCTCATCCTCGGCTGCAGACGCCTGCTTCTTAATGTGCGTCAAACTTTGCATCAGCAGACGCATTAGGGGGATGCTCATGCTTATGATGGCGTTGTCTGCACTTACCAGCCGTGTGCATTCCTCAAAACACTGAAGGACTTGACAGAGGTCTTGTAGCTTCAACCACTGCACACCTGACAACTCCATGTCTGCCATCCAACTGCCTGCCTGTGTATGTGTATCCTCCCACAAATACATTACAGCACGCCTCTGTTTGCCCAGCCTCTGAAGCATGTGCAGTGTGGAGTTCCACCTTGTTGCAACATCGATTATTAGGTGGTGCTGGGGAAGCTTCAGCGATGGCTGATGGTTCTGCATACGGCTGGAGTGTATGGGCGACCGGCGGATGTGCGAGCAAAGTCTTCGAACCTTCAGGAGCAGGGCTGGTAACCCCGGATAACTTTTCAGGAAGCACTGCACCACCAGGTTCAAGGTGTGAGCCAGGCAAGGTATGTGTTTTAGTTATGAAAGGGCTATGGCAGCCATAAAATTCCTTCCGTTATCAGTATCACTGACTACCTTGCCTGCCTCAAGATGTACACTGCCCAGCCATGACTGAGTTTCTTGCTGCAAGTACTCTGCCAGTACTTCCACGGTCTGTCTGTTGTCGCCCAAACACTTCATTTCCAACACAGCCTGCTGACGCTTACCACTATCTGTTCCATAATGGGACACCTCGTGTGCAACACTGGCAGCTGCGGATGGAGTGGTAGGGCAACTGCGCTCTGTGGACGAGCTTTCACTTCTGAAGGAGGAGGGATGTTTTGAACGCCTACTGCCAACTGTTTCCTAGACCGTGGGCTAGGCAGAACTGTCCCACTATGGCTGTCCCCTGTGGACCCTGCATCCACCACATTAACCCAGTGCACTGTGGTGGACACGTAACGTCCCTGGCCATGCCTACTGGTCCATGCATCTGTTGTGAGGTGCACCTTTCTACTGACTGATTGCCTGAGTGCATGGACAATGCGGTCTTTAACATGCTGGTGGAGGGCTGGGATGGCTTTTCTTGAAAAGAAGTGTCAACTGGGTAGGTCATAGCGTGGTACTGCGTAGGCCATCAGGGCTTTGAAAGCTTCGCTTTCAACCAACCGGTAGGGCATCATCTCTAACAAGATTAGTCTAGCAATGTGGGCGTTCAAACCCTGTGTACGCGGATGAGAGGATGAGCACTTCCTTTTCCTAACGAGAGTCTTTTGTAAGGTGAGCTGGACTGGAGAGCTGCATATGGTGGAACTAGCGAGGGTGGTGGTGGACATGGCAGATTGAGAGAGGGTTGGTGATGGTATTCTTGATGTTGGCCTACATACAGTGTTTCCTACCAAGAACCTGGTGATTCCCTGACTGCTTTGGCCTTGTAATGATACCTCCACATATGCTGCAGGTGGTGTCCTAAACGGTGGGCTTACAGTGAGGGAAGCAATGTAGCATTGCTGACTACCTTCATTCTGAGCGGGTGCACCAATGTTATGGGACGTTTGGTAGTTAGTCCAGGCTTGCAAGTGCATGGTGGTTAAATGTCTACGCATGCACTTTGTATTTAAATTTAGGGGATTCTTCCCTCTGCTAAAGGCCTTTGAGCATTTCTTACAGATAACTTTGCACTGATCATTCGGATCTTGGTTAAAAAATTGCCACACTGCACTCATCCTACTATCGAATACCTTTTCAGGCATTGCACGCTGTGCTACTTTCACCGGATGGCCACGCTGTCCTAAAACTGTTTTTGTTTTAGACACACGTTTTTGGCCTGATACGGGCCTGCCAGATGAAAGCTGTTGCGATGTTGATGCCTGCTGCGGATCATCCTCCTCCGCTTCAGAGCTACTGTCAGCGGCACCCTGTTACCCCAATGGCTGCCAATCTGGGTCAACAACTGGGTCAACCTTCCTCTCTGTCACCGTGTAAGGTGCTATAGCGTTCGGGACGGGGCACCATAGTCTCATCAGGGTCAGATTCTGGCTCAGTACACTGCGAGGGCAATGTAGTGATCTGAGTCAATGGAACAGCATAATAATCTAGCTGTGGCTGTGCATCTGTGCACTCCATGTCCGATTCATCTTGTAATGGGTTGTTAACAATTTCCCTTTCTAACCCTGGCACGGTGTGTGTAAAGAGCTCCATGGAGTAAACTGTTGTGTTGCCTGCCGCATCCTTCACTTTTGCTTTGGGTGAAGGACTCAAGGAAGCGACTTGTTCCTGACCGGGAGCATCCACTGACGACTCGCTGCTTTTATATTTCGAACTTTCTGAAGAAGAGGCGAAAGAGCTAGAGGCTGAGTCAGCAATGAAGCCAAAACTTGTTTTTGCTGCTCCGGCTTTAAAAGCGGTTTTCCTACTCCCAGATAAGGGAGCCTTCAAGGCCTTGAGTAGCCAGACGATGACGCTGTCTGAACAACTCGAGCCTTAGGTGCTATTTTGCTTTTCCCACTACCACCAGATGCTCCACCACCACCACCACCATCATTACCAGCTGGCAATGACCGCCCACGGCCTCTTCCACCAGACTTCCTCATTTTTGGGAAAATGTAACCAAACTAACAACCGTTATATGGTACTGTAAAACAAGGTAGAAGGTGTATATAAACTTGTTGAGAATTTAAATCTCCCTTTTTTGTGTGGGAGACTGCTGCAAAAACCAGGCCCACTGTATTACACTACACAATGTAAGTGGCAGAAAGTGGCTGGCAGATATACGACAAACAGAACTGATGCAGATCCACTTAGTGGCAATTTAAATCTCCCTTTTTTGTGTGGGAGACTGCTACAAAAATCAGGCCCACTGTATTACACTACACAATGTAAGTGGCAGAACGTGGCTGGCAGATATACGACAAACAGAACTGATGCAGGTCCACTTAGTGGCAATTTAAATCTCCCTTTTTTGTGTGGGAGACTGCTGCAAAACTTAGGCCCACTGTATTACACTACACAATGTAAGTGGCAGAAAGTGGCTGGCAGATAAACGACAAACAGAACTGAGGCAGATCCACTTAGTGGCAATTTAAATCTCCCTTTTTTTGTGGGAGACTGCTGCAAAAATCAGGCCCACTGTATTACACTACACAATGTAAGTGACAGAACGTGGCTGGCAGATATACGACAAACAGAACTGACGCAGATCCACTTACTGGCAATTTAAATCTCCATTTTTTGTGTGGGAGACCGATGCAAAAATCAGACCCACTGTATTACACTACACAATGTAAGTGGCAGAACGTGGCTGGCAGATATACGACAAACAGAACTTACGAGATCCACTTAGTGGCAATTTAAATCTCCCTTTTTTGTGTGGGAGACTGCTGCAAAAATCAGGCCCACTGTATTACACTACACAATGTAAGTGGCAGAACGTGGCTGGCAGATATAAGACAAACAGAACTGACGCAGATCTACTTAGTGGCAATTGAAATCTCCCTTTTTTGTCTGGGAGACTGCTGCAAAAATCAGGCCCACTGTATTACACTACACAATGTAAGTGGCAGAAAGTGGCTGGCAGATATACGACAAACAGAACTGACGCAGATCCACTTAGTGGCAATTTAAATCTCCCTTTTTTGTGTGGGAGACTGCTGCAAAAACCAGGCCCACTGTATTACACTACACAATGTAAGTGGCAGAATGTGGCTGGCAGATATACGACAAACAAAACTGACGCAGATCCACTTAGTGGCAATTTCAATCTCCCTTTTTTGTGTGGGAGACTGCTGCAAAAATCAGGCCCACTGTATTACACTACACAATGTAAGTGGCAGAAAGTGGCTGGCAGATATACGACAAACAGAACTGAGGCAGATCCACTTAGGGGCAATTTAAATCTCCCTTTTTTGTGTGGGAGACTGCTGCAAAAACCAGGCCCACTGTATTACACTACACAATGTAAGTGGCAGAACGTGGCTGGCAGATATACGACAAACAGAACTGATGCAAATCCACTTAGTGGCAATTTAAATCTCCCTTTTTTTGTGGGAGACTGCTGCAAAAACCAGGCCCACTGTATTACACTACACAATGTAAGTGGCAGAACGTGGCTGGAAGATATATATATATATATATATATAAAAAAAGGGACTGTACTACAATAACAATCTCCCTACAATGATCTCAGGACAAGTATGACAGCCAGCAATAAAAAGGACTGCTGCACACAAAAGTGTGGACAAATAAACAATAGAACTGTGCAAAAAGGAGCAACAGGATTTTTGATTTTGAAAAAGCAGTTGGTTTGCACAGCGGCGTACAAACAGCAATGCAGCTATCAGGGAGCCTTATAAGCTACAGAGCTGATGCACAGAAATCTAGCCTCCACTGTCCCTGCAAAAAAAAGGTGGTGTTGGACAATTTAAATCGCTACAGCACAAGCGGTTTGGGGGTTAATCTTCACTCCCTAAGTATATCCCTGCTTCTGACGAAGCTGCAGCAACCTCTCCCTATGCTCAGATCGGCAGAAGTAAGATGGCGGTCGGCGTGCACGCTCCTTTATAGCCCCTGTGACGCCGCAGAAAGCAAGCCAATCACTGTCATGCCCTTCTCTAAGATGGTGGGGACCGAGACCTATGTCATCACGCTGCCCACACTCGGCGTCCTCCTTCATTGGCTGAGAAATGGCGCTGAAAGCGGGTCGGGTTTCATGAAACCCGACTTTGCCGAAAGTCGGCGATTTTTCAATTTGTCCGATCCGTTTCGCTCAACCCTAGCCACCACTATTCTAGACAGGAGATGACCCGCCTTGTCCCCCTCCTCATGCACTCCTCTTTAAACTTAGTTTTTCACAAGCATTCATCAGTTTGTTTTGTTTTCCTCCAACACTGATCTGCTTTCTATAATTCAGCATCTCATGAACATGTTGCACTTTGCCCTTTAGACAGACACGTGCGTCTTTGGTTTGGCAACATATTTTTGACAGGCATTTTTTTGGCCAAGTCAAACATGCGCATCTGTTACACCGATCTTCTGACGGGCATGAAACACATTCTGGTAATTGGTGCTGGCTAAACGACTAATCATTGTAGGCTGTATCCTGGATCTCATACCTCCCATAGCACGGGGGTTGTGATGGCACTAGTTTATTTAGTAAAAAAAGGACCCCACATTGGGGAATTGGGCATGACATTACATTGGGCCTACTTCTTAACTCTGTCTGCTGCAATGTGTCTGCCAACTGACAACTATATCACCAGGGTGAACGTGCTCTGTATGGTTAATTTTTGGCACGGGGCTGTAATGGCACTAGTTTACTTAGTAAAAACAGGACCCCACATTGGGGAACTGGGCATTACATTTGTTAGAATCTGTTTTGTTTTGACCATCCGCCATCTTGTAGTTTTCTGGCTGCTGGTCTTTTTCCCCTGGTGCTGGGTTGTCTTAGAGCAGGTGATTGTATCACCCTTTATTACCCAGCACCTGCCTCCCATTCCTTGCTGGACAACAGTGTTAATCCACTAGAGTTCTGGCTAGGTGCTTTGATAGCTTTCTGTGTTGGATTTTATGCAGTTCTGGGACCTCTGGTTCTGCTATCTTCAGTTTCTGTTTTCAATTGGTTTCTGCAGCCTTCTCTGTGTTTCCTATTAGGAGGTGACCTGTTTTTAATACCAGTCCTTAGATCTTTTAGGGACCTCCTTCCCCCTATCTATAGGTCTTCACTGAGTTTAACCTAAGATTGTCGGTGGGTCTATTCGCAAGGAATGGGTCGCCCACTCCATCGTAGGGTATCAGCCTAGTCTCAGTGCAGGGTCGGTTTTCCCCTTTCTCTCCTAGTTCCATGCTGCAGTTCCATAACAACATTACATTTGGCCTACAACCCTAATGTTCTGTTCGGGTCATAGTGACCCGACCCGAACAGACTTTTTGCGGCCCTGTAGATTTTTTTCTGTAAGTCTATAAAACTTGAGACTCCTTGACTTTTCCTCATTTGGGGGGACCTACCTATGAGTATTTTTTTTTTTTTTTTTTCGTTTACTTTTTGCTACACGCAAAAAGTTACACTTGTTGTGTTCGGGTCATAGTGACCCGACATCGTTTTTTACAGCTGTGAGGCCATATTTTCAGTGAAATAAAGGAGTTATAATCTCAGTTGGGTCTATTTATTGCATCTACTATTGTATATCAATTGATTTATTTCCTAAATTATTTCAATGGGGTCGTACACGCGGTCTACCGGGGGTATGCATTGAGATCTGCGCACCATAAAAATGGCTTTATATTGATTATTTTTGGTGCGCAGTCTATTCTAAAATGTAGAGTGCATCCGCAGAGATCACTAGGTGTGCACTACACGTGTATATTATGCGCAGAACGGACGGTGGCCAATGATTCTCTTTTACAACATTCTGGATTTGTCAGCCTATAATTCTTTTGTGTTGTGGAGGGAAATCAATCCCAATTGGAACCCCAACAAACTCCATAAAAGAAGACTATTTATAGAAGAACTGGGGAAGTCACTGGTTAGGCCTTATATTGAGAACAGAAAAGTTACACCAAGAACAGAAGCAGCAGCAGGCCTGGTACAAAGCATCCATCAACATGCCCAGGACAGTGAAGCCATGTCCTCCACAAGCGCTTCTACCCCCATGGCCTCTTCCGGCATCAAAAGAAAAAGATGCAGCTATTGCCCTTCTACTTGTGACAACAAGACGAGTATAACATGTTCTGGCTGTAAAACATTTCTATGCAAAAATCATGTGTATTGTTTTTCATGCAAGAATCTGTAAATTTATATGATCATGTAAATATATTCACATTGTAATGTCTATTATCTTTAATTTTTTATCACAAAATGTTTGATTTGATTGTTTTGTTGTTGTTTTTTTACAAAATATGTGGTTTTCTATTTTCGTTTTGCTCATTGATCTGTTTTTTTCAGAATAAAAAAAAAAAAAAAAGATTTCTAGTTCATTTTTCTTTTTTTTTTACTACCAAACATGTTCACAAACAGTCTAGTAAGCAAAAAGTATAAAAAAATGGAGTTAGAGTGTCTAAAATCAAGGTTTAATAAGCCGGGTCATAGTGACCCGGAACACTACAAGTGTATAGTAAATGCGAACAAAACAGCAGGGTTAAGTCTGTCTCCTGCAATGTGTCTTTAACTGCCACTAGATGACCAGGGTGAACTTGCTCAGTACTGTTATAGGCCGGTGAATTTTGGGCAAGGGGCCTGCGATGGCACTAGTCTATTTTTAAAAAAGGTACCCCCATTGGGGAATTGTTTGGCAGCTCATGCACTCCATTTTAAGTCTCAGTGACCCACACCACTACATTGGGCTTACTTCTTAATTCTATCTCCTGCAGTGTCTCTTGTTTAACTGCCACTAGATCACAAGGGTGAATATGCGTTGTACTGTTATAGGCCAGTGAAGTTTGGACAAGGGTCCTGCGATGGCACTAGTTTATTTTTAAAAAAGGTACGCCCAATGGGGAATTGTTTGGCAGCTCATGCACTGCATTACAAGTCCCAGAGACACACCACTACATTGGGCCTACTTCTTTACTCTGTCTCCTGCAGTGTGTCCTTCACCTGCCACTAGAGCATCAGGGTGAACGTGCTCTGTACAGTGCATTTTGGGCAAGGGGGTTACTGTTACTGCTGTTACTTTGGCTCAGTAGTTCATTAAAAATATAGCTTTGTCCACTATATTAGTTTGTCTCCTTGAAAGCCTTAACTTTGTCTGCCTCAAATGAACAAATGGCGAATATACAAATGGTGATTTCAAACCAAGATTTAAATACTGAATGCATTCAGACAATCACATAGCTGCATTTCTTGTAAAACATTTACAGATGTGACAGACAATGCTCATAGTGACATAATCTTGAGAAATGTTTGTTTACTCACTTCACAAACAGTTCTAAGCCTATAGGTTTGCTGCTTGTCATTGTAAAACATTAAGGTATACTGAAACTATGCCTGCGGTGGTTTGATCTAAATCCTTGTGGGGTTCTCTGTCTTGGTGTTGCTTCTCTGATATTCCAGAGAGATGATGTTTAAAAGCCTCTTGGTGATGATCTAAGTATACTGTATGTAGTTAATCTTCATATATACGTAATCACTATATTTATGTAATCCTTATATGTACTTATTAACCGTTGTATGTTAACATATACAAAAGTGTACGCACTCACACTATTCAATCACACTATTCCTTGAATTTTAGAGTTTGCAATGAAATTGCATTGTATTGCAAGGATTAGCCTTTTTTAAAGCCATATAAAAGAAAAAAATGTTTCAGCTCACCCTTGTAGATCAAATCCAATGTGGTTTAGAAATAAGTCCGAGCACGGAAATAGCGTTACTGCCACAACGCTGGTAACTTTAGTGGAAGAAAAAATTCCGGCTCCGGAATTAAAATGAAAAAAAGAATTTTTATTTGAACATATTGAAGTTAAAAAGCTGCTTGCTAAAGACTAACAAAATTATTAGAGAAGAACAGCCATAACCCACTGAATGCCTTTTGAACACCCTCTGTGTTCTTAGTCCTCAGTGCAGTGGTAAAAACCACATTACCCATAAAACCATTCTGTGGGATGGAGTGCACAAGTTGCACTGGACGTGGTCGGGCTGCGTGGGGCTTCCTTCGAATCCTTGAGGGACAGCCAGACTGCAAATGTCCAGGTTGCTCACCCCCATAACCCCTCCTCTCTGTGATACCCCCAGGTCATGGTCGGAACTGTTGGGGCCCAGGATTGTGAGGCATGATTGTCATTGGCTTGCCGCTAGGTGGAAGGGCAAATATAATCAGAGAGGGACAAGGCGGGGGAGCAGTTCATTGTCCAGAAGCCTCCTCCATTGTGGTCGGATAGTAAGGGCTTCATCGGCCATGGCTGCAGCTCTGTCCACGGTAAATGGCGTGCGCTCCTGGACCCATTCTTGTACCTCTGTGGGCCACTTGGCAAGAAATTGTTCTATAAGGAACGCCTGTATAACATCTTCCGCAGTAAAGGCGTTTTCTGCTTCCAGCCATCTCCGACATGCCTGGGACATCTGATGTGCATACATCCTAAGCGATCCCCCCGTTGTGCATGGGAGGTCTTGGAACTTGGTCCTATATGAGTCTGGGGTGATAGCATGGTAATCCAGGATAGTCTGCTTTACAATGTTATAATCCCGGTTCCACTGTGAGTGATTGGTTCGGTAAGCCTCCACCATGCTTCCGTTCAGGAGTCCCACTAAAACAAACACATCTAGCCAGAGTGGGGCACCTCGATCACAGCACACTGCTGCTAAAAGTCCTTGAAGAACCCCTCCACATGTCCAGAAGCCTCATCAAATGGCTTAAACTCTGTCTGGGTGATCCGTACAGGCTCCCGGATCATTGGGTTTACATTCCACATTGCATTACTCCCTCTTTCAAGCTCCATTGCTTCTCGTCTCTGCTGTGCCCAGCGGGCAACCTCCTCCTTATACTCCTGAGAGATGCCTGGGCTCAGAACCGCCATCTCTTCTTCATACCACTGGCTTTTTAGTGTGAGGATCCCTATCTCCAGTTCTTGTCCTTCAGACATCTGGGAGGAGGTGGCTGGTCTAGCTCCCACCAGTATGTCAATTAAGGCTTTTTAGTCAGTACCTGGTAGTTCAGGCCCAGGTCTCTGTCTCTCTCCTGTAAACTGGATACAGTCCAATTTCTGTACTCTCTCTGTGGGTGGTTCTCCATTGGGTTACACTCTGTTGTTCCCACTGCTGCCACCAGTTGTCACCGGGTCCTTCTCCAATACCACAATCAAAAGAGCGAGGGAATTGTGAACAATCCCAAGACCTTTATTATAGGCAAAACTAAAAGTTCCATAAACAATCCACCACACTGAGGATACAATAGCCCAGAATGCAAATGCAGTTCAGTAACAGGATAAAATGTCCAAGGAGATGAGAGTCCAATAATTCAGCAGACAGAGGATAAAAAATCCATATGCTTCTCTTTGTCTCTGACGTGCAGAGTTCACACCATCCTCACCACACAGGAACTGATTTCCCAGCTCCTGTCCTCCCCAGCCCCCTCTTTATGTCCAGGGGTAGTAAGACAGGTTTGGGTGGTTTTCAGGCCTCCCAGACCTGACAAAGGTGCCTCGGGGATTAAGGCACTACAGGGGGTCATGAAGAGACATAGATACAGTCAGGCTGCAGACAGTAAGTGAGCTAATTCAATTACCAGCCTTTTGGAATGTAATTGAGACTCTAGACAATATGGGAAATACACGGAATGATACAGGGCAAGATGAGAACACTATGAAAATCAGTAAAATATATTAAATATACACAAAATGATACCCACATAACATATCACACCATCACAGCAAGTCATTACCCTGGAAAGGATGTTCCTTAACATATTTCCTAGGAAAATCCATTTTGGTTTTGTTTTTGTATGTTTTATTGTGAGTCTGTAAAATTGGCGTAAGACTCTGACAAAATTGTTCACAGCAGTGACCTGGGAGTCAGAAATCCTTCCAGGGGTCTTTCCCATGATGTTCCCATGTCATTTGAGCTCTGTTCCCATCGATTTCCGCAATTTATAGTCCCTGTGAAGTCCGCCGGGGAACGAGCGGTAAAAAAGCTCGAGTTACCATTGACTTACATTGGGCTCGTTGCCCGGGTCGACCCAAGCAATGAGCACCCGAACATTTTAGTGCCCACCCATCACTAGTAACTATGTTTTTCCTATGTTTTTCTAAAAAAGCAGGGATCACCTTAAACAATGTAACAAATTTTATTAGTACACATAAACCCACAACAAGAAGTATTAAAACATTTAAAATTCAAAAAAGTGGTTACACCATGTGTAGCCAACACATACAGGAGCAGCGGTTAACCTAATAACACCAAGAGGGCATGCATGAAATATTCAATACAATATGTGGTGAGAAACTCTACGTCATAATCAAAATAAGAACTTTTGGAAGGAAAATTCTCTCCAAAGAGTAAGATGGTATACCTGGCTGATTCAAAATTATGGAGATTGGCACCAAATACAATATTTAAAAACCATACACATATGGAACAGTTGGGATATATATGAAAATATTCAGACTTATTTATATACCAAGATGGATATCCAATACAATGATTCATGAATCCAACATAATAAACCATATGGGAGTAGATTATATTCCTAAAAATACATTACCAATCGCGTACCAACGCCAAATCAGGCCAGCTCACAAAACCTGTTAGCAGCGGGTTAATCAGCGTGATGTCCACAACGAGCAACAGAGAATGTTAATTTATTAAGAATTAAGAACATTCAGCATACAACTGTCATGTCGGACGCTGTTCAGACCAGGTCGTCCGACAGACAGCGGTAATTCCGCTTTTGACCACTATTTGCTCATTGGCGTCTGCTAGATTTTATCTAGCTGTTCCGGGGTTAATTTACCTAATCCTTGGATTGGAAGCTGGGCCATGCCCACTGCCTTTAAATAGTTCTCCTGATCTTTGGGCGTCGCCGATTATAGCTTCTGTCTTGTGCGTTGTTATCTGGGTCTGGTGAGGAGAGCTGGTGGTTGGAGATTCGTTGCTGGTGGTGTATTTTCCTTTGTCTTATTTACTCCTTCCTATATTTGTATTTATTTTGCCCTGCACATTTATAGTGTATTCCTGAGTGACTGCGGCGTGGTGTATATTTTCCTTTATCCTTGTCTGTGCTAACTGTGGGTATTGGGGAATAACATTTTCACTGGGTGGTGGGCGAAGAAAAAAAGTAACTTGTCTCCACCACCTATATCTCTAGGGAGGGATGTTTCTGCATATGTAGCACTACATCGCTATTTTACCATACAACAGTATGAGAATAACTGGAAACTTATTGTGTTTTAACCTGTTATTTTTGATGTACAAACAAGAATAAAAGAAAAAAATGTTACCATTCAAATACCCTTAATATAGCCCGTGTATTCTCCATACAAATACGATAGATGTAGGGATAAATGAGTATTATATAATTTTTGTTTGCAGTGAGCATGGAAATACATATACAAAAATTTACCATAGGAAACACCGGTGTTTCCAACACCATCCCATAACCATAAACTGCCCAAATGGTCTAACATTATATATTTTAAGAAACAGATGATCTCAAGATTCATCCAAAAGGGGGGTAGTCAAAGATATTGCGCACAATAGCAATATGTAAAGGTTCGAGATTCCAGTCTGTGTCTATTCTTAAGAATATTATAATTAGACAATGCATAGGTATGAGGAACTGTATGTAAGCTGGTACATTGACCCTGAACCCCAACATATGGGGATTCTAATTAATAAGAAAGATGCCGCAAGACTATATTAACACCGTGGATATGCTGACATCACAATTAGGGATAGACACATGGACTAAGATCTTAAACAATCCCAAAAAGAAGGGTGGGCCAGTGTGAGAAAGAAATATTTTAATCACAACAGCCTTATCTGTCATGATCTCAATGGCAAGAGATCATAGCATCAGCATATATAGGAACTAGCTCTTGGAAGATGGAAACTGAGCTGACCATGAACTAAACCTAACGCACAACTAGCAGTGGCCGGGTAGCATGCCTACGTTGATTCTAGATGCCCAGCACCAGCCGGAGGACTAAATAAAGCTAGCAGAGGAAAATATTAGTCCTAGCTCACCTCTAGAGAAATACCCCGAAAGGAGACAGAGGCCCCCCACATGTATTGGCGGTGAATCAAGATGAAATAACAAACGTAGTATGAAAATAGGTTTAGCAAATTTGAGGTCCACTTACTACATAGCAGAAGACAGAAAGGACACTTTCATGGTCAGCTAAAAACCCTATCAAAACACCATCCAGAAATTACTTTAAAACTCTGGCATTAACTCATAACACCAGAGTGGCAATTCCTGTTCACAAGAGCTTTCCAGACACAGTAACGAAACTACAGCTGTGAACTGGAACAAAAATGCAAAAACAAACATGGACAAGAGTCCAACTTATCTAGTAGTTGTCTAGGAGCAGGAACAAGCACAGAGAGGCTTCTGATAACATTGTTGACCGGCAAGCAACTAACAGAGCAGCAAGGTTATATAGCGACTCCCACATCTTGATGGGAACAGGTGAACAGAGAAGATGAAGACACCAGTTCAATTCCACCAGTAGCCACCGGGGGAGCCCAGAATCCAAATTCACAACAGTACCCCCCCTCAAGGAGGGGGCACCGAACCCTCACCAGAACCACCAGGGCGATCAGGATGGGCCCTATGAAAGGCACGAACCAGATCAGAGGCATGAACATCAGATGCATTCACCCAAGAATTATCCTCCTGGCCGTATCCCTTCCACTTGACCAGATACTGGAGTCTCCGTCTGGAAACACGAGAGTCTAAGATTTTCTCCACAACGTACTCCAACTCACCCTCAACCAACACCGGAGCAGGAGGCTCAACGGAAGGCACAACCGGTACCTCATACCTGCGCAATAATGACCGATGAAAAACGTTATGAATAGAAAAGGATGCAGGGAGGTCCAAACGGAAGGAAACAGGGTTAAGAATCTCCAATATCTTATACGGGCCGATGAACCGAGGCTTAAACTTAGGAGAAGAGACCCTCATAGGGACAAAACGAGAAGACAACCACACCAAGTCCCCAACACGAAGACGAGGACCAACGCGACGACGGCGGTTAGCAAAAAGCTGAGTCTTCTCCTGGGACAACCTCAAATTGTCCACCACCTGCCCCCAGATCTGATGCAATCTCTCCACCACAGCATCCACTCCAGGACAATCCGAAGATTCCACCTGACCAGAGGAAAATCGAGGATGAAACCCCGAATTACAGAAAAATGGGGACACCAAAGTGGCAGAGCTGGCCCGATTATTGAGAGCGAACTCCGCCAAAGGCAAAAAAGCAACCCAATCATCCTGGTCAGCAGACACAAAACACCTCAGATATGTCTCCAGGGTCTGATTAATCCGCTCAGTCTGGCCATTCGTCTGAGGATGGAAAGCGGACGAAAAAGATAAATCTATGCCCATCCTAGCACAGAATGCCCGCCAAAATCTAGACACGAATTGGGTCCCTCTGTCAGAAACGATATTCTCAGGAATACCATGCAAACGAACAACATTTTGAAAAAACAGAGGAACCAACTCGGAAGAAGAAGGCAACTTGGGCAGAGGAACCAAATGGACCATTTTAGAGAAACGGTCACACACCACCCAGATGACAGACATCTTCTGAGAAACAGGCAGATCTGAAATAAAATCCATCGAGATGTGCGTCCAAGGCCTCTTAGGAATAGGCAAGGGCAACAACAATCCACTAGCCCGAGAACAACAAGGCTTGGCCCGAGCACAAACGTCACAAGACTGCACAAAGCCTCGCACATCTCGTGACAGGGAAGGCCACCAGAAGGACCTTGCCACCAAATCCCTGGTACCAAAAATGCCAGGATGACCTGCCAACGCAGAAGAATGAACCTCAGAGATGACTCTACTGGTCCAATCATCAGGAACAAACAGTTTATCAGGTGGGCAACGATCAGGTCTATCCGCCTGAAACTCCTGCAAGGCCCGCCGCAGGTCTGGAAAAACGGCTGACAATACCACTCCATCCTTAAGGATACCTGTGGGCTCAGAGTTACCAGGCGAGTCAGGCTCAAAACTCCTAGAAAGGGCATCCGCCTTAACATTCTTAGAACCCGGTAGGTATGACACCACAAAATTAAACCGAGAGAAAAATAATGACCAGCGCGCCTGTCTAGGATTCAGGCGCCTGGCGGTCTCAAGATAAACCAAATTTTTGTGGTCAGTCAATACCACCACCTGATGTCTGGCCCCCTCAAGCCAATGGCGCCACTCCTCAAAAGCCCACTTCATGGCCAAAAGCTCCCGATTCCCAACATCATAATTCCGCTCAGCGGGCGAAAATTTACGGGAAAAGAAGGCACAAGGCCTCATCACGGAGCAGTCAGAACTTTTCTGCGACAACACTGCCCCAGCTCCGATCTCAGAAGCGTCGACCTCAACCTGAAAAGGTAGAGCAACATCAGGCTGACGCAACACAGGGGCAGAGGAAAAACGGCGCTTAAGCTCCCGAAAGGCCTCCACAGCATCAGGGGACCAATCAGCAACATCAGCACCCTTCTTAGTCAAATCGGTCAATGGCTTAGCAATATCCGAAAAACCAGCAATAAATCGACGATAAAAGTTAGCAAAGCCCAAAAATTTCTGAAGACTCTTAAGAGAAGAGGGCTGCGTCCAATCACAAATAGCTTGAACCTTGACAGGATCCATTTCAATGGAAGAGGGGGAAAAAATATATCCCAAAAAGGAAATCCTCTGTACCCCAAAAACACACTTAGAACCCTTCACACACAAAGAATTAGACCGCAAAACCTGAAAAACCCTCCTGACTTGCTGGACATGAGAGTCCCAGTCATCCGAAAAAATCAGAATATCATCCAGATACACAATCATAAATTTATCCAAATAATCGCGAAAAATATCATGCATAAAGGACTGGAAAACTGACGGAGCATTTGAAAGACCAAAAGGCATCACTAAATACTCAAAGTGGCCCTCGGGCGTATTAAATGCGGTTTTCCACTCATCCCCCTGCCTGATTCGCACCAAATTATATGCCCCACGAAGGTCAATCTTAGAGAACCACTTGGCCCCCTTTATGCGAGCAAACAAATCAGTCAGCAACGGCAATGGGTATTGATATTTAACAGTGATTTTATTCAAAAGCCGATAATCAATACATGGTCTCAAAGAGCCGTCTTTTTTTGACACAAAGAAAAAACCGGCTCCTAAGGGAGATGACGATGGACGAATATGTCCCTTTTCCAAGGACTCCTTTATATATTCACGCATAGCAGCATGTTCAGGCACAGACAGATTAAATAAACGACCCTTTGGGTATTTACTACCCGGGATTAAATCTATGGCACAATCGCACTCTCGGTGCGGAGGTAACGAACCAAGCTTGGATTCTTCAAAGACGTCACGATAGTCAGACAGGAACTCAGGAATTTCAGAGGGAATAGATGATGAAATGGAAACCACAGGTACATCCCCATGAGCCCCCTTACATCCCCAGCTCAACACAGACATAGCTTTCCAGTCGAGGACTGGGTTGTGAGATTGCAGCCAAGGCAATCCTAGCACCAAATCATCATGTAGATTATACAGCACCAGAAAGCGAATAATCTCCTGGTGATCCGGATTAATACGCATAGTTACTTGTGTCCAGTATTGTGGTTTATTATTAGCCAATGGGGTGGAGTCAATCCCCTTCAGAGGAATAGGAGTCTCCAAAGGCTCTAAATCATACCCACAGCGTTTGGCAAAGGACCAATCCATAAGACTCAAAGCGGCGCCAGAGTCGACATAGGCGTCCGTGGTAATAGATGACAAAGAGCAAATCAGGGTCACAGATAGAATAAACTTAGACGGTAAGGTGCAAATGGAAACAGATTTATCAAGCTTTTTAGTGCGCTTAGAGCAAGCTGATATAACATGAGTAGAATCACCACAATAGAAACACAACCCATTTTTCCGTCTAAAATTCTGCCGCTCGCTTCGGGACAGAATTCTATCACACTGCATACTCTCTGGCAATTTCTCAGTGGACACCGCCAGATGGTGCACTGGTTTGCGCTCCCGCAAACGCCTATCGATCTGAATAGCCATTGTCATGGACTCATTCAGACCCGCAGGCACAGGGAACCCCACCATAACATCCTTAATGGCATCAGAGAGACCCTCTCTGAAAGTCGCCGCCAGGGCGCACTCATTCCACTGAGTAAGCACAGACCATTTACGGAATCTTTGGCAGTAAATTTCCGCTTCATCTTGCCCCTGAGATAGGGACATCAAAGTTTTTTCTGCCTGAAGCTCCAAATGAGGTTCGTCATAAAGCAACCCCAAGGCCAGAAAAAACGCATCCACATTGAGCAACGCAGGATCCCCTGGTGTCAATGAAAAAGCCCAGTCTTGAGGGTCGCCCCGGAGCAAGGAAATCACAATCCTGACCTGCTGTGCAGGATCTCCGGCAGAGCGAGATTTCAGGGACAAAAATAATTTGCAATTATTTCGAAAATTCTGAAACCCAGATCTATTCCCCGAGAAAAATTCCGGCAAAGGAATTCTCGGCTCAGATACAGGTGCATGACAAACAAAATCTTGCAAATTTTGTACCTTCGTGGCGAGATTATTCAAACCTGCAGTTACACTCTGAAGATCCATTGCAAACAGGTGAACACAGAGCCATTCAAAGGAGAGGAAAAAAAAAAAAAAAAATATCAGCAGACTACTTATTTCTCTCCTTTCTCAGCCAAGGATTTTAACCCTTTAGTGGGCCGGTCAAACTGTCATGATCTCAATGGCAAGAGATCATAGCATCAGCATATATAGGAACTAGCTCTTGGAAGATGGAAACTGAGCTGACCATGAACTAAACCTAACGCACAACTAGCAGTGGCCGGGTAGCATGCCTACGTTGATTCTAGATGCCCAGCACCAGCCGGAGGACTAAATAAAGCTAGCAGAGGAAAATATTAGTCCTAGCTCACCTCTAGAGAAATACCCCGAAAGGAGACAGAGGCCCCCCACATGTATTGGCGGTGAATCAAGATGAAATAACAAACGTAGTATGAAAATAGGTTTAGCAAATTTGAGGTCCACTTACTACATAGCAGAAGACAGAAAGGACACTTTCATGGTCAGCTAAAAACCCTATCAAAACACCATCCAGAAATTACTTTAAAACTCTGGCATTAACTCATAACACCAGAGTGGCAATTCCTGTTCACAAGAGCTTTCCAGACACAGTAACGAAACTACAGCTGTGAACTGGAACAAAAATGCAAAAACAAACATGGACAAGAGTCCAACTTATCTAGTAGTTGTCTAGGAGCAGGAACAAGCACAGAGAGGCTTCTGATAACATTGTTGACCGGCAAGCAACTAACAGAGCAGCAAGGTTATATAGCGACTCCCACATCTTGATGGGAACAGGTGAACAGAGAAGATGAAGACACCAGTTCAATTCCACCAGTAGCCACCGGGGGAGCCCAGAATCCAAATTCACAACACTTATCTAAAATGGATAAAAAAGGTTGGCAAAACCAGCCAGATCCACGTCATATAAGATCATAGATCTTAATACCTAAGGATATATTTGGTGCCAATCCAAACGGAAAGATGGATAATAACACACATTTCAAAATGGCTAAGTGTCACGGGGTCCTTCTCAGGTATCACACAATCAACAGAGCTAGAGTATAGTAAACAATTCCAATACCTTTATTTAGGCAAAAATATGAAAGGTCCATATATAATCCACCACACAAAGGATAAAATAGTCCAGAATTCGAATGCAGTTCAGTAAGAAGACAAAAGCCCTGGAAGATGAGAGTCCAACAATCGAGCAGAGGATAACAGTCCATATATGCTTCTTTCTCTCTCAGGCGCTGTCTTCACATCATGGTTCCACATAGGACTGAGTGTGTGTCACCTAGCTGATATTTCCAAGTCCCCCTCCTCATTCACAAGTTAGGGGGGTGGGTCGCAGGGGCTCATTGTTTCAACAAGCTAGTTCAATATGTCATTAGCATATTAGCAAACAACATTATTCACTGACCCTGTGGAGAGATAACAGTACAGGACTGTGGGGGGAATATCAGATGGCAAATAGCAATTAATCAATAGGCAAATAACTCATCCTACAAGAGAACACCATGATGATCAGTAAAATATAAACATAAACAAAATGATACTCACATAACATATCCCACCATCACACTAAGCATGAGCTATATACAAAGGTCTATGATTGTATTTGGTTCCAAACTATACAGTCGCCCCAAAGAAATGTATGTATATAGCAGTGCTCTCATGAAAAGAGACCAAGTGTAAGTTGCCAAAATCAGCTGAAGAGAAACATAGAGTCCCATAAAGTTGCTTACAGACAGTAACTCTTCATTCAGACCAGACAGTGAGAGGCTCTGTAGGTCGTAGATCCATTTTGACTCGCATCTCAATAGCTTGGGAATAATGTTCCCTCCTCTGATGTTAGCATCAACAGTTTCTAAACCCATGATCTTCAATCCTTTGATACTGCTTCCATGTGCATCCAGGAAGTGTGCGGCCAATAAAGAGACTGTTTTGCCTTTCTCTCGATCAGTCCTGGCAGTTGAAATGTTGGACAAATGCTGTTGGCTCTTCCTCCTCAATTCTTGGGTGGTTTGACTCACATATAGTTTTGGACAGTCACAGATGAGTAAGTATACCAAATTCCTTGACCTGCAATTGAAATAGCATTTAGGCCTGATAGGGAGAGGTAAAGTGGTAACTGTGAAACCATCTTGTGAGATCATGAACTGACATACATTGCACCTTCCACAGGGGTAGGTGCCAAAAATCTTATTACCCCTTCCAATATTGACTTTAGGTCTATGATAGTGGCTGTGGCATCATTGGTCCTTCAGATTTTGAGCTCTCCTAGCCACTATTTTAGGGGTCTGGGAGATGCAAGAAGACAGTTTGGGTTCGCTTAATAGAATGTTCCAATTTTTGGACAAAATTTTATGGACATCAGTCCATTGATTATTAAATGTCGTGACTAAGGAATGGGATCTATTGGAATCACGAACCTGTTTCTTTAGCAAATTTGACCGTTCCGTTCCATTCGTGTGTTGGAAAGCTCTTGAGACCACTTTCTTAGGATATTTCCTGTTGGAGAATCGGGTAGTTAGATCTTTAGCCAGAGAGTGAAAATCCTCATCAGAGCTGCAGTTTCTACGGAGTCTTAGAAACTGACCTTTGGGGATTCCATTCCTTAGATACTATGGATGGAAGCTGTTATAATGGAGAAGGCTATTGGTCGCAGTAGCTTTCCGATGGAGACAAGAAGAGATCTTTCCACCTTGGATCGAGAGCTTGATATCTAGAAAGTCGCATTTCTGCATATCATGCCGCATAGCTCAGTTACCCAGCGCTATTATAACAGCACGGTTACTTTAAATAAATCTGGTGATTATGTTCATAATCTCCATTTGGCTGTTACTTCATGCTATATAAGGTATATTTATCTCACACTGGCCACTGAACAAGACAGAATCCCAGTTCATACCTTTTGGATCTTATCTGTCTGTTTGTATCATGTGCATGTAAAGGTGTGCCCTGCCTTCCCTTTGAGCTGGGCATTATATTGATGTGGTCTCACATGGCTGTGTGGCCACTAGTTGGGCCCAGTCCTTCTCAGCCCTTATCCACATGCATCTCACTTGCATGGTTTTTAATATTAGAGTAAGGGCTGCCCCAATTACGGTCACCGTGATGTAGTGGGACGGCTTTGCATTGTTTTGTTAAAAAAACATGTTAACTAAGTACCGTATATTATTTTCATGCACTATGTTTTCAATATATTAACTGCAGGGTATTCAATCATTATGTTTCTGTCTGTATTTTTCTTCTGTTCAGTGGCCAGTGTGAACGTGCGCTTACATTTTGTATGCACACCAGTTTACATCCCAGTTCATAGCTTTTGGGTTTTTTTAGACTTAAACCTAATCTAACACTACTAGACCTATACCAAATTTAACTCTACCAGTTCTAAACCTAACACTACTAGGTCTAAACCTAATCAAACATTCCTACCTCAAATCAAACACTAATTGACCTAATATATATTTTTTTACAGCTGTGGTATCTTCGCAGGAGCTACAACCAGCTCTGCGGGGGCCGGATGTCGCACCTCCACCAATCTAATATTGATGACCCATCCATAACTAAGTAGTGCACAACCGTTTTGTAATAATTCCTACTGCAGGCCAATTTCATCTCCCAATTCATGCACTTATTCTATAGAAAGATAATCTATGGACTAATGTGATAATCTGCTTTTATTACGGATGTACACCGCTGCATGTCTCAAGGAAATATGGAAGGGAAGGGAGGACATGTGGGAGAGGGAAGATAAGGACACAAGAAACATGCAAAAAGCAGCATAAAAGAAAGCTACTAATAGCCACAGAAACAAACTCCGATGTAAGATTCTGGTCTTCTCAGGCCGATGGTCGGCAGTGGGACCAGGAGTGACGGTTTCTGTGATCTTCTCTGTTTATTTTTAGAAGAAAGAGCAGCCGCATCCTTCTCTGGTCGATATCAAGTAGATCAAGGAGCAGCCGCTTCCTTATCTCTCTGTCTTGTAGGTGGATGTTTTGTGATGGAATATCCATATGTTTGTCATAGTCCGATAATAAAGAAAGTCCAATGTGCTTGTCCAGTCCGATAAATGTAAATGTTCATTCCTGGATGTTTCCGGAATGGAGCTAATTATTATCAGACTAATCCTCCTGTAAGAAGAGAAATGTACAGATCTGAGAATCGGCGACTCACATATATACCGTATGCTAAAGGGTTAATGTACTGATTAGTAGAGATGAGAGAATAAATTCTCGGCTGCCCTGGTCCAGTTGCCACATCAGTATTCCGTGACCGCTGGACGGGAGCCCTGCAAGCTGCATCATGCCCTCTGGATCCCCCAGCGCCCCCTCTGACTTGTAGGTCCAGTGAAATATCACACACCCATGAAGTCACACCTGGCCTACTAATAAGAAGAGGCGTCAGAGAGGCCGACAGGATGGGTCTGTTTACAGGACTCTTGTCTGGTGGCTGTGGACTAATGACGTGGGTTCTGTACCAGGGTCCTGCAAATCGATTCTTTCTTCTGTAATGATGAGGATATACATGTGTTACTGGGCAGTAGTAACAATATGGATGTTCCTATGTGTGATACTTACATCTTTGCCCCCATCGGAATGGTGGGTCGGCTGTGCCGGACTCCACGTAGCTCCAGTTTATGGAGAGGAAGAATAGTTGCTCTCGGATGAATGATGTTATTGGATACCGAGCAGTTGGAGTTTTGCAGAGAAGCTGGAAAATGACAGAGACCATTAATCATTATATTGTGTACTATTACTGATATGATGCGGACAGTCCATAGACATTGTTTAATGACATATCTTCTATCTCCCCTTATAATCCCCCTTATCCTTCTTCTTATGATCTTACTTACCCCTTCTAGGATGTTATGGGCATCGATGGGCATCCAGGGTGGAAAATATGGGTCATCCTCCCACAGAGACAGGTGGTATTGCTCCAATGTGCCTCTGCTGTAGAACGGCTGTGTCCCCACTATCATAATGTACATGATGACTCCAAATGAGAAGGAATCTGCTAGATAGTTGAAGCCTTTTCCATCCATTATCTGTGGGAACATAAGATAGGAGATGAGCTGAATATACTGGGAAGGGGATTTACAAACAGAAGCTACAAGGACCGGTCTGTGATTAGATATGAGCCGGATACAGTGGGATCAGATTAATCCTCAATCCTACTATCGACATCAATCACACAGGGATATCTCTTACCTCGGGAGCGATGTAACCTTGGCTGCCAACAAAACCATACAAAAGGTCATCCTCAGCCACGTTCACGGCTGATGCACCAAAGTCTGATATTCTTATATGTCCCATGTCATCGATGAGGACATTCTGAGGCTTCAGGTCACTGCAGGAAGAAGGAGCAGACACTCATTGTGAGGATAATTCATGAACAGAACTTTCTACAATAGACGTGTAAGGAGACAACAGAAATTTATGAAGATGAGCTGATTACCAATGTATCACGCCGTGTTCATGGAGGAACTGGATTCCGCAAATCATTTCTGCCGCAAAGAGTCTGTGGAGTAGAAAGTAGAGGATGGATCAGTGGTTACATACACAATCATGCAGAGAACATCAGGAGATCACACACGTGTCCTATTCAGGGCTTCATTTTCTCCTGTTGACATTGTAACACCCCAGGTAACCGGTTGTTACAGTGATGTTGCCTTCCTTTCAGGGAGGGTGATGTCATGCCTGGAGGCAAGGAGGATTCCCTTTAACAGGTAATACACCTAAATGCAACACATTCTGAATCCAGGCCAGAAAGGGGCGCTCTGAACCCGGATTCAGGGGAGCTTCCCCCAGATATATATATTACGGTCTGGAGGAGGAGTTAGAGAGTTGGTAGCAGAAGTTGAAGGAGAGAGGAGTGAGAGCAGAGAGTGGGGCCATGCAGCCACATGTGGTGCTGCAACTCCAGGACAGAAGAGAACCAGATGGGTTGCAGTGATAGCAAGTATCTGAGGGGAGAAGCAAAGAAGAAGAAAGGAGCTCGGAGGGGAACTGTGATTGGGCACCCTCTGAGTTGAAGCGCAGGAATCGGGCACCAGGAGCCGGATGTTGTGTCACACTCCATGTCCCACAGCAGCACCTGAGGGCAGAAGACTTTATGTAGTCTGTGTGCACCCACACCCAAAGGTGCAGCAATACACAGAGAGCTCGGGTCGTGATAGAAACCCTGTAAAAAGGCTTGCATTGCCCATCATATGGGGTACTTTCACAGGACAGGAGAGAGGACCTTGTAAGGGAGCCACAGGCAGCAAGGACCTCGCAAAAGAAGGAAGGAAGGCTTACAGCCCTCACCTGGGAGAGGGATCCATCATTGCCTCCAGGCTGGCCGGATGACACCAACACCTGTTGCTGGTACCCTGGACTGAGACTGTCTACATCAGTAATCAGGTAAAGAGATTGCAACCCTGTGTCCTCCGTTTATTTCCGGCACCACACAATCTTTGCCCAAACACCCCGGAAGTCCTGGGGACCCAGCTTCACCTGTGGGAAGCGATACCATCTTTGCTGCAGTACTATCACCCCCAGAGGACCCCTTCAAGCAGCGTTGGTCACTCCTGACCGAGTACCACAGGTGGCATCCTGAACATTTCCTATTTCTGCAAACTTTATTTAAATCCCTTTAAAGACCGTCCCGTTTACTTGGGCACCCAGGGCCATGGACCAGGTCGCCGCCACCGTGACCACCCCTTTAATAACAACCGAATCAGGTACAGAGTACCCCACGACCCTGGTGGGCGCTCCATCATTGCTCTAGGACTACAATGCACGGGCAGCGGATTATCAGCCGGTAGAATTTACCTTGATGTTTCCATATCAAACGATATAGATTGAGCCAGGTGGCCATACAGATCTCTTCCGACCACATACTCCATGGCTATGATATATTCTGTCGGTGACTCTACACACCCCCGCAGAGTTGTTATGAAGGGGCAGCCGAAAGCCATTCTCAGGATATCTATTTCTTTAGTGATTGTTTCTTTATGACATGAACTTTTTGCAATTTTTTTTATGGCCAGCATCTCGTCAGTGTCTGGATCAGATGCCAAGATGACCTGGAAAAAAACACAAGAGATCAGACCAAACTCTGCCATCTATTTAAGGGATCTGTCTAATGCAGGGGTTGGTAATTAATTGTCCCTATGGGCCACATGGCTGTTGTGGAGGGCCGAGCCAACAGGCCGAACTTATGATTTCCCACTGTCCCCCATTATTTTGCTCTGTACACTGTAAGGCCTGAAGCTCCCGCAGGCGCGATCTGGTTCTGTCGTCGCACCTGCTGCGCTGAGACTCAAATGCACAGGATGAAAGACCTAAAGGCCCTATGCAAGCGATACATAACACCTAAACTGAGTGTTCCAGAAAGGACAAATAGCAAAGATATAGAATATACCCAATAGGGGCAGGGGGCTCAATATCATCAATAAAGGAAAATATATCAAGTTTATAGAAATAATTACAATAGAAACAAAAGTGGGTGTGAAAGAGAAGACTATAAGACTCACAGAGAGAAACAGACAGAAATCGATCGATCGATGGCTCTAATGACAAAATGATATAGGAATAACATAAACCAGACATACAGTGGTGGACAGAAAAATGCTCAAGATAGACTTAGCGAACAGACAAATTCAGAAATAGGTGTACAGAGATACAAGTAACAACGTACAGGGCAGATAAAGCCCCATGGGTCTGAACACTGCTCACTTTAGGCATGGCAGACCAGTGTAACAAGGGGAGCCAGGAGGGGGCGCCACTGGTCTTGCATCTCCTCATATGATTTCTATGAGGGCAGGTTTAGGGGATTCGTGCTTCTTACTATGGGGATTTTTGGATGCTCTGTTGATCGACTTCTATCTGTTTCCCTCTGTGAGTCTTTTAGTTCTTTCCCAACCACGTTTGTTGTCATTGTAATTATTTCCCAATAAACTTGATATATTCTCCTTTATTGATAATATTGAGCCCCCTGCCCCTTCTTCCTATTGGGTATATTCTATATTTGTGCTATTTGCCCTTTTTGGAATGCTCAGTTTAGGCTTTATAAAGGTCCAGATGTGGCCGGGGGGCCGCACTTTGCCCATGTCTCACTAGTTATCCCCATTCTCATTACATATGAACACCCTGTAATGAATATGTCTGTCCTCCTGTGTATCAGGGGTAGGACACATTGGGGGCGCGGAGGAGGAGAAATTCACACTTACCTTTCCGAAGCATCCCTCTCCCAGGTTTTTGTGGAATACAAGGTGGCAAAGGTTAATGGGATTAATTTCTCTTATGGGACAAATAAGGGAACTGACATCTGTAGGGTCTTCTACTGGCGTCACCGCAGAATCCGGGGGCATCTTATCACTTCCATCTATTGAGATGATACAAAATGTATTAATAAATATCTCTCCAGAACCGACATTACATTTGTAATCAGATTTCTAGAAATGAGCAGGAGATGTCTAATATTTGGGGCTGCATTTATCAAAAATGCCCTGTTTCCCATAGCAACGAATCACAGCACAGATTATCGATCTCTTACCATTCTATAGAACACTGAAATGTGACTGGTTGCTATGGGCAACAAGGACAGTTCTTCCATTAGTCAGCATTGATTACTGAGATTTGTATATAATATTAGGAGTATAATCCTCCTCACTCCCAGTCTTATTCTACTCAGCTGTTTCCATCTTACCAGGCTCATCTTCCTCCATTGATCTTTCTGGTGAGGAATCACTTAGATGGAAGAGAAAATCCGGGATGGAAATGGTTTTGGTTGATGGCCAGGATCCGCATAGGGCACCATTCCCATTAATAATGGGTGAAGCATAGGTGAGATGTCTCCTGCATTGGACAGCCCAGTCTCTGTTGTTCCTCATTCTCTCCTTAGCTGCCGTTCTTTGCAGGTTCGGGGTGTCTTGGCTTTCAGCCCTGGATGACACCTGTCTGTGTGTTCCCTGGAGAACCTCGTCCAGGTTGATCTCTGCGCTGATGTTTCTGCGCTTATTCAGGATGGCCTCCTTATTTCTCTTCCGTATCTCGGTGGCCAATTTTCCAATCTTCTTGAGTGAGACAGGAATGGCCCTCTGAATCTCATCATCCGAGAACTCCATGGGGGTCTCCATTTTCCTTCTATTTGAAAGGATCTCTTGTCTTTTGGTCTTTCTTGTCATATCCAGATGTTGTCGTTTTGACGCCATTTTTGTAGCATCAGTGTCCATGTCCGGTGGCATTATGTCACTTCGCCCTAAAGCGAAAAATACCAGCTCTTCATGGATCACTCTCCTCTCTCTCAGAACCCGATCTCTTTGGGCTCGTCTTCTCTCTGTCGCCATTAGAATATCTTTTTCTTCGTTTATCACGAGAAAAAAAAGGGCCGCCTCACCCTTGGAAGTCTGTAAGGCAGTGATTTCCCTTAGGTGGAAGCTGGAATCTAGAATGTGATGATGTCATCACATCACTTGTGACATAGATTTATCGTGATGTCATAGGAATCGGAGTCTATTAGTTCCTCTATCTGTAGAGTCGGCCAAGGCAATAGTGATCGCGGCATCTAATTAGTGGACACTTTTTGTAATGAAACATCTACCCCAATGTGGTCACAGGCAGGGCCGTATTTGCCACTAGGCACTTGAGGGCACGTGCCTAGGGCGGGGACAGGCGGGGGGGCGGCACCTGAGCAAGGTTTTTTGTTTTTTTTTGTTTTTTTTTTAATACCAGTCCTGTGCGACGCGTCCCTTCCTGAACACAGGGGGCGGCAGAGCGGCAGCCAGAACACGTGGTGCTGGTGCCGACTCTCCCTACTCCCCCTGCTGAGACACAGTGACCCCCTGCTCACAGTCTGGTGCCCGGCCGGAATGTGAGTGACTGCTGAGGTGGAGGGGCGGCGCACTGTGTCCCGACCCTGGGTCCTGTCCTGGACTCACATTGCCTGCCTGGAGGAATCGCAGTAGAGCAGTACATACACAGTGAGTAGTGTACTGTCTCTGCAATGATTAGCCTCCTTGCTCCTGCCCGCGCGCTGCCTGCTGCATGGCTCTGTCTGTGACTCACCTCACGGTCCTCACCCCTTCCCTCACATTCCTCAGCCTCATCTCTGCCTGTAGTGCCTGAGGCTGGAGGAGCCGTGCAAACACAGCAGCCCTTAAATGTTTAATGTCTTTGATCTTTGCTCCCGGCAGACGGACCCAGAGAGTGAGTGGTGGGGGTGGGGTATAATACAGCCCCACTCACTCTATCTGGGTCCTGGGAGCAAACATTGCCAGTGCTGGTGTGCAGAGCTGTGTGTGTGTGTGTGTGTCTGTGCGTGCAAAGCTGTATGTGTGTGGGGCTGTATGTGCGTGTGTGCTGGCAGCGGAGCTGTATGTGTGTGTGCGCGGAGTTGTATGTATGTGTCTGTGTGTGTGCGGACCTCTGTGTGTGCGGACCTCTGTGTGTGCGGAGCGGAGCTGTATGTGTGTGTCTGTGTGGTGCTGTGTGCACGGGCAGTGGAGCTGTATGTGTGTGCGCGCGGAGTTGTATGTATGTGTGCGTCTGTGTGTGTGCGGACCTCTGTGTGTGCGGAGCTGTATGTGTGTCTGTGTGGTGCTGTATGTGCGGGCAGCGGAGCTGTATGGGCATGTGTGCACGGGCAGCGGAGCTGTATGTGTGTGTGCGCGCGGAGTTGTATGTATGTGTGTGTCTGTGTGTGTGCGTCTGTGTGTGCGGAGCTGTATGTGTGTGTCTGTGTGGTGCTGTATGTGTGTGTGGCGCTCTGTGTGTGCGGAGCTGAATGTATGTGTGTGTCTGTGTGGTGCTGTGTGTGTGCGGACCTCTGTGTGTGCGGACCTCTGTGTGTGCGGAGCGGAGCTGTATGTGTGTGTCTGTGTGGTGCTGTGTGCACGGGCAGTGGAGCTGTATGTGTGTGCGCGCGGAGTTGTATGTATGTGTGCGTCTGTGTGTGTGCGGACCTCTGTGTGTGCGGAGCTGTATGTGTGTCTGTGTGGTGCTGTATGTGCGGGCAGCGGAGCTGTATGTGTGTGTGCGCGGAGTTGTATGTATGTGTCTGTGTGTGTGCGGACCTCTGTGTGTGCGGACCTCTGTGTGTGCGGAGCGGAGCTGTATGTGTGTGTCTGTGTGGTGCTGTGTGCACGGGCAGTGGAGCTGTATGTGTGTGCGCGCGGAGTTGTATGTATGTGTGCGTCTGTGTGTGTGCGGACCTCTGTGTGTGCGGAGCTGTATGTGTGTCTGTGTGGTGCTGTATGTGCGGGCAGCGGAGCTGTATGGGCATGTGTGCACGGGCAGCGGAGCTGCATGTGTGTGTGCGCGCGGAGTTGTATGTATGTGTGTGTCTGTGTGTGTGCGTCTGTGTGTGCGGAGCTGTATGTGTGTGTCTGTGTGGTGCTGTATGTGTGTGTGGCGCTCTGTGTGTGCGGAGCTGAATGTATGTGTGTGTCTGTGTGGTGCTGTGTGTGTGCGGAGCTCTGTGTGTGTGTGCGGAGCTGAATGTATGTGTGTGTCTGTGTGGTGCTGTATGTGTTTGTGTGTGCGGAGCTATATCTGTGTGGGGCTGTATGTGTTTGTGTGTGTGCGGGCAGCGGAGCTGTGTGTGTGTGTGCGGAGCTGTATGTATGTGTGTGTGCAGTGCTGTATGTGTGTGTGTGCGGAGCTGTATGTGTGTGGGTCTGTATGTGTGTGTGTGTGCGGGCAGCGGAGCTGTATGTGTGTGTGTGCGCGGGCAGCGGAGCTGTATGTGTGTCTGTGGTGCTGTGTGTGTGGGGCTGTATGTGTGTGTGTGCGGGCAGCGGAGCTATATGTGTGTTTGTGTGCGGAGCTGTGTGTTTGTGTGCGGAGCTGTGTGTTTGTGTGCGGAGCTGTGTGTGTGCGGAGCTGTGTGTTTGTGTGCGGAGCTGTGTGTTTGTGTGTGGAGCTGTATGCATGTGTGTGTCTGTGGTGCTGTATGTGTGTGCAGAGCTGTATGTGTGTTTGTGCAGAGCTGTGTGTGGCGCTGTATGCTTGTGGAGCTGTATGTGTGTGTGTGTGCGGCACTGTATGTGTGTGGAGCTGTATGTGTGTGCGGAGCTGTCAGTGGCAGTGTGTCGCCCCATCCTGGACCAACTTTTTACTATTGATGCTGCCTATGCAGCATCAATAGTAAAAAGATATAATGTTAAAAATAATTTAAAAAATTAAAAATTGTGCTATTCTCACCTTCCGCCGTCCACTGATACGCGCGATGCTGCCGCCAGCTTCCGTTCCCAGTGATGCACGGAAGCTGGCGGCAGCATCGCGCGCATCGGGACAGCTTCGGTGGACGCCGGAGGGTGAGTATATAACTATTTTTTATTTTAATTCTTTTTTTTAACAGGGATATGGTGCCCATACTGCTATATATTACGTGGGCTCTGTTATATTCTATGTGGGCTGTGTTAAATACTGCGTGGGCTGTGTTATATACTACGTGGGCTGTGTTATATACTGCCTGGCTGTGTTATATACTACGTGGGCTGTGTTAAATACTGCCTGGCTGTGTTATATACTACGTGGGCTGTGTTATACACTGCGTGGGCTGTGTTATATACTGGGTGGGCTGTGTTATATACTGCGTGGGCTGTGTTATATACTGCGTGGGCTGTGTTATATACTGCGTGGGCTGTGTTATATACTGCGTGGGCTTTGTTATATACTGCGTGGGCTGTGTTATATACTGCGTGGGCTGTGTTATATACTGCGTGGGCTGTGTTATATACTGCGTGGGCTGTGTTATATACTGCGTGGGCTGTGTTATATACTGCGTGCGCTGTGTTATATACTGCGTGGGCTGTGTTATATACTGCGTGGGCTGTGTTATATACTGCGTGCGCTGTGTTATATACTGCGTGCGCTGTGTTATATACTGCGTGGGCTGTGTTATATACTGCGTGGGCTGTGTTATATACTGCGTGGGCTGTGTTATATACTACGTGGGCTGTGATATATACTGCATGGGCTGTGCTATATACTGCGTGGGCTGTGCTATATACTGCGTGGGCTGTGCTATATACTGCGTGGGCTGTGCTATATACTGCGTGGGCTGTGCTATATACTGCGTGGGCTGTGCTATATACTGCGTGGGCTGTGTTATATAATGCGTGGGCTGTGCTATATACTGCGTGGGCTGTGCTATATACTGCGTGGGCTGTGCTATATATTACGTGGGCTGTGTTATATAATGCGTGGGCTGTGCTATATACTGCGTGGGCTGTGCTATATACTGCGTGGGCTGTGTTATATACTGCGTGGGCTGTGCTATATATTACGTGGGCTGTGTTATATAATGCGTGCGCTCTGCTATATACTACGTGGCTGCTATATACTACGTGGCTCCTATATACTACGTGGCTGTGTTATATACTACATAATACAGCACTGAGGGGGTATAGAGCTGGAGTAACAGATCTACTCCCTTATTTGCATATGTATGCAAACCGATTTCAGATGAGTGGACTGAGCATGTAAAAATATTGCTGGAATTGTCTTTGAAAGAGCTACATGGGCATATACATAGATTTGGACCCCTTACTGATTCCATATAGGACTTGCGAACATGTGCAGCACTTGCGATTTTACACTTACGATGAGACAAAAAAACACTGCTAGCAGCGTTTTTTTTCTGTTGCTGCAAGTACCGCATTTACCGGATCGCGGCAAAACTGCAAGTGCAGCACATGTCTGCAAGTCCCACAGGGAATGAGAGACCGAACGCAGTGTTGCAGTAAGTGATGCGTTACGTGGCAGATGCAGAAAAACTGCCGGATCTGCCACAAATGGTAAAAATCGCTGATGTGAAAGTAGCCCAAGTCACTGCCGACAGTGCATTAGGCTACGTTCACATTTGCGTCGTGCGGCACAGTGTCGGCGACGCAACGCACTACGCATGCATAACGCATGCACAACGCATGAGATGTGATGCATGCGTTCATTTTTTGCATGATTTTTGGCGCAGAAAAAACTGCATCATGCAGCGTCCTCTGCGCCCTGACAGTTGCGCCAAAATGACGCATGCGTCACAAAACGCAAGACAACGCATGTCCATGCGCCCCCCATGTTAAATATAGGGGCGCATGACGCATATGTCGCCGCGGCTGCGCCCGATGCTGCGCCGAACAACGCTAATGTGAACGTAGCCTGAGTCATACTCACCAGTGGGGGAGGCAGCACGAAAAGTGCCTAGGGCAGCAGAAACTCTAAATACGGCCCTGGTCACAGGGCACCAATTGGTTGCCACTTTAGTACACATAGTGGCCAAATATTCAACTCCCCTAGTTAATGTAGCAAGAAAAGAAAGTAAAATAGAATGTTTAACATGAGGAACATTACAAATAACAATAAAATAAAACCCTTTCTGCTGGTTTATGTCAAAACTTTTCCCATAAATGACATATAAATGTTATTTTCCTGCCTTATGGCCATAAAATTATCACTATGACGTCATCCCATTACTTACCTGCACGAAGATCAGCATAAAAATAAAAAGCAAAGGCCGACTTGTCTCCCACAGCACAAAATAGAAAGTGATCCAAATGTCGTATGTACCCGAAAATGGAAGAAAACGCCAGCAGCTCGCCCCACCAAAAACCAGTCCTTACACAGATCTATTGCTGGGAAATACTAATCTTATTTGTCTATAAATATGGCCACAAGTTCTTATTTTGATGCATTTTATTGGGCAAATGTACAAAACGTAAAATAAATTCTGTATAAATGTTCCTGCTGTAATGATGCTGAGCGCAGAATAAAGATGAAGTGTTCTTGATGCCACATGATAAACGCCTCCAAAAATGACTCGTTCCTTAGTACGGACTCATTTTCTTTACTGTCCACATACAGTGTCCTTGTAAAAGTCCCACAAGCTGCTGTGATCTCAGGCTCATTCATCTGAGGGTCTTTTTGGTGGGTGCTCTGTCCATGTCTGTGACTGACTGTACACGGACGGCGCACAGAACAGACCGGACACTGATGGACACACAATGAATATTTCATTCTAACCTTACTGCTAATGGCCGATCACATATCCAAATACTCACTGTCCAGTGTGGAGATAAGCCTTTAGGGAGCATCTTCTGCGTTGTGCTGGTAAGATCCCATTCTTGTCACTAGTTATAATGTCAGTGTATCCAACCTTAATGTGTCCTTACTGGAGATGAGAGAGCACTAAAATGCCCGGGTGCTCGTTACAGAAAAGGCCGGAGCAAGCCGTACCCCCTCCCCCCATGGCGTAGGCGAAGGCCTGCATGACAATGGGGGGGAGTGGGGTAGGTAATGGGTTAATGAGAGGGGAGGGAAGGTCTTTTGGCCTGAGGGTTTATGGGAGTTTGGGGGGTGGGATTAGTCACTTCCCGCACTTTTGGATCGAGAGCAGACATACCTGTGATGTCTGGCGTGGATTCGATCCTTGAGGCCCTCAGGGCGGCTGCAGCATCGCATCCCCCCGGCTGGTTACAGGCGCAGGTGGCCCACATCATGTCGGACGGTGCGGGGCCGTCCGGCGCTGCAGCGCCGCTGGAGCGGCGTTCTCGGAGGACGCGGCCCCCCGAGCGCCTTTCCCCAGACTCCGGTCCTCGAGCCCCCAGAAGGCGCAGGAGCCCCTCGCGGGACCCTCCAGGCCGGGCGCCGGTAAGTTCAGCGGTGGCTCGGTCCCGGCCTGGGAGGAATCCATCTGCCGGTCGGGGCTCAGCGGCGGTTGGCAGGCCTGCACCCCGCAGTGCAGCGGGGGTGGGGCTTCGGCGCGCCGGACAGCGTCCGGGGCCTGTCGGAACGGGAGGCCGCAGCGGTGAGGCTCCAGCCGCGCGGCCTGCCTCGGCCACATCTGAGAGTGTGGCGGTTTCGGTCGGCGACATCAGGGCGGGCGGCCCAAGGCAGGACAGATCCGGGCTGGCTCCATCTTCAGCGGCGGGGACCTCTCCTGCATCAGGTCGGCAGGATGGCGTGCTGGCGTTGGCGGCAGGCGCTGGAGCAGATGTGAGCTGGTGTGCTGCCAGCTCATCCACGCAGGCACCAATCTACTCTGGCAGACAGAGTCTGGCACCTTTATCTGCGGTGCCTGTATCTGGACAGGGCACCCCTGCAGACCCCCTGGGATCTCATCAGCGGTCGGATTCGGGCGGATTGTTTGTGGACGCGGCGAGCCGGGGACGTTTGGATGCCAGCACTTCGGCTGGGGGGACTACAGATCCCTTGCAGCCCGGTGAGTATATGTCTGTGTCGGGTCTGTGTTCTCCTAATTTGGCATCGCCAGCTTTCACGGGTAGTCAGGGGGTTAGTAGTGTTGAGAGGGTGGCAGGCGATGCCGGTTCTGCGGGGGTTCGTGAGCTTTTGGGTAGCGTGCAGGGTTTGTTATCTAGATTAGAGCAGAGTATGTCCGCTCAGAGACATTTAGGGGCTTGGTTGAGCCCGCAGGTGGGGGCTTTTGGGGCAGTTGGGGCTCCAGTGGTGTCGCCTGCGCCGATATCGGTTTCAGTGCAGACGGAGAAGGAAAAAGAGTGTAGGGTGCATTTAGATGACAGGGCTCACGGCGAAGTTTATGTGTGTTTTGAGGGCCCCCTAGGGGCGCATCTTAAGAAGGAAGTTAAGGAAAAGATTGCGAAGGACGAGTATGTTGAAATATTTTCGTTACTTCCGTTAGAGAAATTTAATTTAGATAAGAAAAAGAAAGATGAGGGTAAGAAGGAAGATGAGGAAAAGCGGCGGTGGCGCTTAATTCCTCAGACGTTTGCTAACTGGCTGCAGGCCTTTGCCATTTTGGCTAGTGTGATTGAAGAGAAGGCACCCGAGAATCGGTCAGGTCTGTTCTGTTACTTGGATTCTATTCATGAAGCTTATAGGGTTTATGGTGGTCAGGCGTGGCTCAGGTATGACGAGCAGTTCAGACAGAGGAAAGCGGTTCGGCCGGCACTTCGCTGGGATCAAAAAGATATTGGGCTTTGGTTGCGGGTGATGGCGCAGTACAAGTTCGGCCATCCCTTTCAAGGAGGGGCCGGTGGGTCCGGCCAGGGTTTTCAGTCCGGTGCCTCAGGGTTCTCTGGTTCCGCTAGCCAGGCAGGGGCTCAAAAGTTGGGTGTTTGCTGGCAGTTTAACGAAGGCCAGTGTAGATTCGGGGTCAACTGTAAGTTTAAACACTTGTGTTCCCACTGTAGCGGCTCCACACACGGGGCGGCGAAATGTTTCAAGAAGGGTAGAGGAAAGTCAGGAGCCGGTAATACCCATGGGGGTGACACCGGTGATGTGGGAAAAGATGGTCCCTTATCTAAGTAGATATCCAGATAGGGAAAAAGCGGTGTTATTGTTGTCAGGTTTTCAAGAAGGTTTTGTAATTCCGGCCCCTTCATTTGAGGTCCCTTGTGTTAGGAAAAATTTGCGGTCGGCTTTGTTGCATGCTGATGTGGTTTCCGAAAAGTTGCGGAAGGAGGTTGCTTTGGGGCGGATGGCGGGCCCGTTTGAGTTACCGCCTTTTGAGGATTTGGTGGTTTCCCCTTTAGGAGTTGTGCCTAAAAAAGAGGAAGGGAAATTTCGTTTGATTCAGCATCTGTCGTATCCTAGAGGTATGTCGGTTAATGACGGGATTGACCCCGGGCTTTGCTCGGTGGTTTACGCGTCTTTCGATTTGGCGGTAGAATGGGTTCAAAAAGCCGGAAGAGGGGCTCTGCTAGCTAAGACAGATATAGAATCCGCTTTTCGTTTATTGCCGGTTCATCCAGATAGCGTTCGGCTGCTTGGTTGTTTTTGGGAGGACCGCTTTTTTGTTGATAGGTGTTTACCCATGGGGTGTTCGCTTTCTTGTGCATTGTTTGAGGCGTTTAGCTCCTTTTTGGAGTGGGTGGTTCGTGACGTTTCGGGTTGTGATTCTGTCATTCATTATTTGGATGATTTTTTGTGCATCGGCCCGGCTGGGTCTGACTGTTGTAGGAAGATTTTGAGAGCAATAGAACTCGTGGCGCATCGTTTTGGAGTGCCGTTGGCTCCGGGTAAAACAGAGGGCCCGAGTACGTGTTTGTCTTTCCTTGGTATTGTAATTGATACCATTCAGTGGGAGTTCAGGTTGCCCATTGACAAAGTTGTGACTTTGCGTGAGGAGGTGCTGCGGGCTTGTCGTTTGCGGAAGTTGTCATTGAGGGAGTTGCAGTCGCTCCTTGGAAAGCTGAATTTCGCCTGTCGAGTTATGCCTATGGGCAGAGTATTTTCTAGGCGGTTGGCTATGGCTACGGCAGGAGTTCGTGCTCCTCATCATTTTGTGCGGTTGTCGGCTGACCATAAGGATGATCTGACGGTGTGGAGTAGTTTTTTGCAGAGCTACAATGGCCGGTCATTGTTTCAGGAGGGAGTGGTTGACAATGAGTCATTGGAGTTGTTTACTGATGCGGCCGGGGGGTCAGGGTTCGGTGCGTATTTTCAGGGGCAATGGTGCGCAGCACAGTGGCCGGCTTCGTGGATTTCTGCTGGTTTGGTTCGGAATATCGCACTTTTGGAAATTTTTCCTATTTTGGTGGCGGTGCATTTGTGGCAACAGGTTTTTCGGAACAGGCGTGTTCGTTTTTATTGTGACAACATGGGGGTGGTTTGTGCGATAAATAATTTGTCGGCTTCGTCGCCCCCTGTGGTGCGTGTGTTGAGACAGCTGGTTTTATCGTGTTTGAAATTGAACGCGCACGTAACGGCGTCACATGTTCCTGGGGCTCATAATTCCATTGCCGACTCTCTCTCTCGTTCACAGTTCGAACGTTTTCGGTCACTGGTTCCAGATGCGGAGGCCGTGGGGTTGGAATGCCCTGCAGAACTTTGGCTTGTGGTGTTCGAGACGCGGAGGCATTGATCAAGTCGTCGTTGGCTCCCAGAACATGGGAGGCTTACAAGGCTATTTGGCTGGAGTGGGTGGAGTTGTTGCGGGCTGTTGGTTGTGGGCCAAGCGAGCAGGTGCAGACTGGGGTGTTGTTGTCTTGGTTGAGTCGTGGAGCTGCAGAGGGTTGGTCCCCTGCTAAGGTGTCTCGTGTTATGTCGGGTTTGGCATTTGGTTTTAAATTATGTGGTCAATCGGATTTAACTAAGGTTTTTCTGGTAAAACAAGCGGTGAAGGGTTTTCGGCGGCGGCCGCGGCGCATTGATGCCAGACGTCCCGTGTCTTTCAGCTTGTTGGAAAGCTTGGGCGGGGTTTTGCCTTCGGTTTGTGTGTTGGGTTTTGAATTGCGTTTATTTCGGCTAGCTTTTTCTTTAGCCTTTTTTGGGGCATTCCGGGTTGGTGAGTTGGTTTCACCTAGTAAGAATGTTATGGGAGGTTTATTGGCTCGCGACGTGTTTTTATCGGCAGGGACGGTCGAGTTGTGGCTGCGGCGGTCTAAGTCCGATCAGGAAGGTAGGGGTAGCAGGATTGTGTTAGGTGCTGTTCCGGGGTCGGTGATGTGCCCTGTTGCCTGTTTAGCAAATTTTTGGGAATTGCGGCCTAGTCGTGATCGGTCGTTGTTATGCCACATGGACGGTTCCTTGTTGTCCCGGTATCAATTTACGGCAATTTTTAGAAAGGCAATTGGGTTGCTGGGCCTGGAGGTAGGTGGTTTCGCTCCTCACTCTTTCAGGATTGGGGCGGCGACGGAAGCGGCGCTGGGGGGCCTTGGGGTTCCGATAATTCAGCGCATTGGTAGGTGGCGCTCTGATAGATATCGGAGCTACGTGCGCCCGTAAATGGAGGTGCGTTTTTGGAAAGTGGGTGGCTGGATGGCTGTTGTTTTGGTCGTGTTGTTTTGATTTTCGTTTTGTGTTTTTCAGGTTCCTCGCCGTTGTTGGTGTGGATTTTCAGCCATTCATACGTCCATTGGGGAGCGCAGCGGGCCGACGTGCGGAACGACGGGCGGCAACTGGGTTTCGGTCGCGAGGTGGCGGTAATCCGTTGGTTGGGTTTTAGGGGGTTGACGTGGCATAGAGTTTTAAAAGAAATTAACGATAGTGTTCGGCTGGACAGGGCTCCAGATGTTTTAGTATTGCACGTCGGGGGTAATGAGTTGGGTGCCCGACCATTTAGAGACTTGATAAAGGATATCAAGCAGGATTGTCTGCGTTTGTGGGTATTGTACCCCGGTTTGACCATTATTTGGTCAGATATCGTGCCGCGCAAGCGGTGGAGGAACATGAGGTCTTTGGACAAGTTGAATAAAGCCCGGATAAAGGTTAATCGGGCGGTATCGGGTTTTGTGGCCAGGAATGGAGGTGTGGCGGTTCGGCATTTCGAGCTGGAGAAAGGGGAAGGGGCCTTTTGGTTGGCCGATGGGGTCCATTTGAATGCGGTGGGCATGGATTTTTGGGCCCTCGCTATTCAGGAGGGCATTGAACGGGCTATAATTTTTCGGAGTGGTGGGGTCTCGGGCCTTTGAGGTGTTCAAAGGGCCTCTCGTTGTGGCGGCTGGGGGGAGTCCTGGGAGTTGGTAATAAATTGGTTTGGGGATCCATTTTGGCTTATGGCTCCTCTGTTTTGGTGTTGGTGTCTTTTGAATCTGGTGAATGGTGGTTGGGGAGTTCTGGCAGGGGTGGCCGGATCTCCTGGGATTTTTACCGTGAACAGGGAACCCTTGGGTGGGTTTTTGGTGCTCCCGAGCCAGGGTTTTTGAACGGCTGGGAGTAAAGTTGGTGTTATGTACGTTCACGGTATGGGTTGTCAATCACCAGATTCTTGGGGCTCCGAGGACTCCTTCTAGCCTTTAAAAATGTTATGATTGCTTTGTATCAATGTATTTATTGTTTATGTTTAATAAAAAGGCTACTGTGGCCTATATCATTCCAAAGAATTAATGAGGTCATGTCTTTATTGTTTATAGGAATGATAAGATGGGGGTCACGGTGGGAGAAGAGGTGTGGGGGGGGGGGGGTCTTTTACCTTAGAAGACTGCCCCGTCGACAATACCAGGGTCATGGAACCGAGCAATTCCTAATACTCACAAGTAATGAGTATAATGGGAGACAATGGGAAAGCCGAGCTTTATATTGGCAGACCCTACAAAGAGGTCTGGGGGGCAGTGAAAATGTTGAAATGGGTGGAAAAAGGGCTGAATGGAAGGAGAACAGCATGGGGAAGACCCCTGGATCACCAGTGGCGTACATGCAAATCAAGGGGTCCCGTAGCAGAAGTTCTAATTAGGCTCCCCCCAAAAAAAGAAATAATTGTCGGGGTCACAGAAGAGCATATCTTACAACTTTCCAGCATTTACATTGTAATTTTCCTCCTACTGAAGCCCTAGATTCCTCTTTCATTGCCCCCATTACGCATGATGCCAATAAAGGTGCCCCCAGACACAATATGATACCCCCATGGTGAATTAGCCTGCTGTACCCCACCTCAGCTTTCAGGGCAAAGTATGGTGACCCCAACACAGTATGATCCCCCAACTGTGACCCCCACACAGCCCCCCATGCAGTATAATGGACCTACATACAGTATAATAGCTCCTCACTGTATAATGGCCTACACTAGTCCTCCAAATAGTACAATGGCCCCCACACAGCCCTCCACATAGTATGACAGACCTCACACAAACCTTCACACTTTGTTTGCATACAGTATAATAGATCCCCACAAAGGCATCCAGATATAATAAAAAACCCACATAACCTTCCACATAGTATACTGTGTTCCCACAATCCTCTATATAATGCACCCCCATGGTCCAACACCCAATATACAGCACCCCCCATTGTCCAACTTACAATATAATGCACCCCCACGGTCCTTCATACAATATATTGAAACCCCCATGGTCCTCCATACAGTACAATGCATTCCCCATGGTAGTCCAATCAATAAAATGCATTCTCCATGGTCCTCCATGCAATATAAAGCACTCCCCATGGTCCTCCATACAATATAATGCACTCCCCATGGTAGTCCAATCAATAAAATGCATTCTCCATGGTCCTCCATACAATATAATGCACTCCTCATGGTCCTCCATGCAATATAATGCATTGTGCATGGTTTTTCATACAATATAATGCATTCCCCATGGTCCTCTATAGAAAATAATGCACCCCTCAAGGTCATCTATACAATATAATGCACTCCCCATGGTCCTCCAAACAGTAAAATGCACTCCCTATGGCCCTCCATACAACATAATACACTAACCATGGTCCTCCATACAATATAATGCATTCCGCATTGTCCTCCATACAATATAATGCATTCACCATGGTCCTCCATAGAAAATAATGCACCCCTCATGGTCCTCTATGCAATATAATACACTCCTCATGGTCCTCCAAACAGTGAAATGCATTCCCCTTGGTCCTCCATACAATATAATGCACTCCCCTTGGTCCTCCATATAATATAATTAGTGATGAGCGAACGTGCTCGCCACTACTCGTTACTCGCCCGAGTATTGCTATGCTCGGCGTACTCGGCGAGCAGCGAGCATTTCCAGTATTATTCGGCGGTAACTGCAGTCTACACCCAGCAGTTTTGGTGGACTTTAGAGTCCCAATCATGGTGCAGGGATTGCCTGCCAGGCCATGAAAAGCCACAGCCATCTTTGTTGTGGTCGTAAAGTGATTGGCTGAGCCGTACAGCATCATCCTGGTATAAGAGACCTGGCGCCGCCCTGCTCGCCGCATTCTGTTCCTGATTCAGCGAGAGTAGGGAGAGCTGCTGCCGAGATAGGGTCGGAATCGTGGTTTTAGAGTTAGTGTAGGTCTGCATTTCTTACATCCACAACTCCTCAGAAACCAACAGTCCTTTTTAGGGCTAATTTGCGGGTCCCGATATTGCAGCGCTAGGTAGGCAGGGCACAGCATATCCACATCAGTGCAAGGCCTGCAGGCACTGTATGTGCGTACATTGCTCCCACTGCATCCTTGCCAAAGTTCTATAACTGCCTGCTGCTGCAGCTTATTTACTGTCTATATGCCTATTTTTTTTTCCAAAAATCCCCCCCCCCCCCAAAAAATACAGTCTGTTCTGTCAGACTGAGGCCTGTTGAAAAGTTATAGTTTGTCAGGCATACGTAGCATAGTTGTGTGTGCGACCCTTGTGCCCCCCTTTTTTTAGTGTGTTTTAAATTCACTGAAAAAGGCCTCATATATCTCTGCTCCAAGTTTGGTCAATGGAGGCCTGTGTACTTTTTTTTTGGCTGTGTGATACTCAAATTCTATACAGCGCTTTTTAGCATAAAAAAAATTCAAAGGCCACAGATTTTCCAGTGTGGTATTTCCGTTACAGCCGTCATATATATCTGTGCTCCAAGTTTGGGCATTGGAGGCCGGTGTACTTATTTTTTGGCTGTGTGATACTGAAATTCTATACAGCACTATTTCACATAAAAAAAATTCAAAGGCAACAGATTTGCCAGTGTGGTATTTCCGTTACAGCCGTCATATATCTCTGCTCCAAGTTTGGGCACTGGAGGCCGGTGTACTTATTTTTTGGCTGTGTGATACTCAAATTCTATACAGCGTTATTTAGCATAAAAAAAAATGAAAGGCCACAGATTTGCCTGTGTGGCATTTCCGTTACAGCCGTCATATATCTCTGTGCTCCAAGCTTGGGCATTGGAGGCCGGTGTACTTATTTTTTGGCTGTGTGATACTCAAATTCTATACAGCACTATTTTGCATAAATTAACTTTAAGAAAATAAATAAATTGAATACAGTCTGTTAGGTCAGGCTGAGGCCTGCCTGGTGTTTGGGTTTGAAAAATCGTAGATTTGCAGGCATACTGATCACATATTATTTCGCTACTAATCAAGACATTTGTGTTGAGTATTTGAAATAGTGCAGTAGTCCATTTAAAATGGTTAAGGCAAAGGGCAAGGGACCGGGAAGTGGACGTGATGCTGATGGTGCATCCAGAGGACGAGGCCGTGGGCAATGTGAAAGTGGGAAACAACAAAGACCCACATCTTCTCGCTCAATCTTCCTGTCCCAGTTTCTAGGGGACCGCAGCACACCACTAATGAAGCCAGAGCAGTGTGAAACGGTTGTTGGTTGGATAGTGGATAATGCTTCCAGTCACTTAGCCACCACCACCACCACCTTGTCTTCTACATGGTCAAGTTTGAGTAGCCATGAGTGTGGCCAGGATATTCCTCACCCTGATCCTCCTTCCTCCCACCATGCCGAGTGCCCTGAGACAACTGATCCCACGCTTGGACACTCTGAAGAGCTGTTTGGTTTTCCATTTCAAGATTCAGAAATCTTTGCTGGTAAACTTGAAGTGGGGAAAGATGAGATCGCATGTTGAGCTGCCCAAAGCTTTGACCAGCCCCGGTCACTCGAAGGTGATGGTGGGAAAGTGTCACAAGAGGTGGACGATGATGAGACACAATTGCCAGAAAGTCAGGAGGAGGAGCAGGGTGCGGATGTCGAAGACGAGGTGGTGTATCACATAGTGACTGACCCAACCTGGCAGGAGGACCTGCATAGCGAGGACAGCAGCATAAATGGGGAAGATGGCATATCCCCCCAACATAGTAAGTATAGGAAAACTGACTGAACAGCAATCTAGTCTGAACTGGTGCATAACTAACAAGTCTTACATAGTACATAGATAATGGCTGCACTCAATTTTACTGTGCTAAAGCAAGGAAATGTGAGATACATGAAATGTGAATAGCATAATGGCTTGTGAAATCTATGAAAAAACACATGAGATGCTTAGCACAAGATTTGGTGGATGGGCTCACAATTTTTGGCCAAATCTTGTGCTAAGCATCTCATGTGTTTTTTCATAGATTTCCCAAGCCATTATGCTATTCACATTTCATGTATCGCACATTTCCTTGCTTTAGCACAGTAAAATTGAGTGCAGCCATTATCTATGTACTATGTAAGACTTTTTGGTTATGCACCAGTTCAGACTAGATTGCTGTTCAGTCAGTTTTCCTATATTTACTATGTACTGTTTTTTCTGACTTGAACGCCCCGCCCTTCACCATGCTGTGATTTTAATTACATCCAAACACAGTTGGTTCTGACCTTCCTATAAATGCAGGCTTTACCATGTTATTAGCCATAGGTAAGTGTTCACACTAGGCAGACAGGTTAATTGCCCATCCAATCTGAGATTACCTTGACGTTTGGTGGATGGGCTCAAAATTTTTGGCCAAATCTTGTGCTAAGCATCTCATGTGTTTTTTCATAGATTTCACAAGCCATTATGCTATTCACATTTCATGTATCGCACATTTCCTTGCTTTAGCACAGTAAAAGTGAGTGCAGCCATTATCTATTTGCTATCCCCCCAACAGGCAGGAAGAAGCAGTGTGGTGGCCACAGACAAAAGGCGTGCATCCATTCCCCATAACACCAACATGGATGAAGTTGCCATTCCACCTGTGAGATCTTCCCGAGTCTGGCTATTTTTTATTGACTCTGCCTATAACCCCAAAGAGGCCATTTGCAGCACCTGCCATGCCTGCATCAGCAGGGGTAGCAAAACAACCAGCCTGACCACCACCAGCATGATCAGTCACATGCAAGCAAAGCACCCGACTTTGTGGGCTGAACCCCAGGCTCCAGGACCACTGCCTGCTGGTCACACCACTGCTTCTTCCACTGTTTTGCATAGAAGCCAATCCCCATTACACCGTGCATGTGAAGATGCCTCTAGCCCTGCACCTGTTGTGGCTCACAGCATCATCAGCAAGCCCATCCACGTCCTTGTCCCAGCACAGCGTTCAATTGTCTATAACCCAGTCTTTGGAATGCAAGCGGAAATACCCATCCAACGCCCCACAGGCCACAGTCCTCAATTCTAATATTTATCTTCTGCTTGCACTAGAAATGCTGCCTTTTAGGCTTGTTGAGACGGAAGCTTTCCGCAACGTCCCAAAATACTCGGTCCCCAGTCGCCACTATTTCTCCCTGTGTGCCATATCGGCATTACACCAGCATGTGTCCCACAACATTACCTGTGTCCTCAGCAATGCTGTTACCATGAAAGTCCACCTAACCACGAACACGTGGACAAGTGCTTGTGGGCAGGGACGGTACATCTCAATGACAGCACACTGGGTTAACGGGTTAACAAAGTGGAAGCCGGGACCCAGTCGGACCTTGGGATGGAACACATCCTCCCCACGCAGAGGATTGCTGGCCCTACGTCATTCAGGGTTGCCCCCACAGTCTACAGCTCCTGCACCTCCTCCTCCTCTTCATCCTCCATGTCTGAAATCAACACATCAGTGAGAAGCTGGAAGCACTGCAGCACTGCCTCAGCCAAGCGGCAACAGGCTGCGCTGAAGCTAATCTGCATAGGTGATAAACCGCACAATGCAGAAGAGTTGTGGACAGCGCTGAAAGAGCATTCAGATGTTTGGATGACACCGCTGAACCTACAGCCAGGCATGGTCGTGTGTGAAAATAGCCGTAACCTGGTGGCTGCTCTGAGGCAAGGTGAGCTCACACACGTACCTTGCTTGGTCCATGTGCTTAACCTTGTGGTTCAACGTTTTCTGAAAAGCTACCCGGAGCTGCCGAATCTGCTAGTGAAAGTACACCGTCTGTCTGCCCATTTTAGAAAGTCAGCTACAGCTTCAGCCGCCCTTGCCGTGCTTCAGCAGCCCTTGCCGTGCTTCAGCAGCACTTTCAGCTTCAAGCTCACCGACTGTTGTGTGATATCCCCACGTGCTGGAACTCTATGCTGCATATGTTGGAAAGGACTTGTGAGCAGAAGAGGGCCATTGTTGACTACCAACATCAACAAGGCGGTCGAATTTCAGGTCAGACTCCACACACATAAGACCTCAGGAGTGGACATGGATGTCAGACATATGTAACATCCTCCAAAACTTTCCAAGATGGTGAGCGGTGATGACGCCATAATTAGCATCACCATCTCGCTTCTCAGCATTCTGAAAAACTCTCTGCTCACAATGAAAGAGGATGAATTGCAGGCATGAGGACATGGAGCAAGGAAACATACAGGTGGATTACACTCAGCCCAGCCTCATGTCTTCTCAACGTGGATTGGTAGGCAATGAGGAGGAGGAGGAGGAAGAGCAGGAGCTACTTTCATGCTCTATAGATGGTACTACAAACACATCTGTATTAGCGTCTGTTCAGCGGGGATGGCCTGAGGAAAGAGAGGAGGAGGATGAGGAGTAGGAGGACAGCATGGTCAGTCGTCCTGTTGGTGAGGACACGGAAGTCTTGCCTGCTGGCAGTCTGGTACGCATGGCTGACTTTATGTTGCGCTGCATTTCACGTGACCCTCGGATTATTAAAATTTTGGGTGACACTCATTACTGGTTGGTGACACTTCTAGACCCACACTACAAGGAGAAGTTACAATCTCTTCTGCCTGAGGCAGTGAGGTGTACAAAAATGTTGCAGTACCACAGGGCCCTTGTAGCAGAATTACTTAGAAAATTCCCATGTGAGAACGCTGGCAGCAGACGTCAGAGTTTGTTGTACAACCAAGGACTCCAAGTGAGAGAGACAGAAGTACAATCCAGCTCAGGCAGGGGAACAATGGCCAAGTTCTGGGACAGTTTTCTCAGATCCTCCCATCGTGGGGGCACAGATGCAAGGGGTGCTGTCACATGAAGTGCAATGTTTGGGAAGATAAGATGGTGAGGGAGTACCTTGCAGATCGTACAAACGTCCTCCGTGATTCCTCTGTGCCTTTTAATTATTGGGTAACCAAGCTGGACACGTGGCATGAACTGGCTCTCTACGCCTAGGAGGTCCTGGTCTGCCCTGCTGTTAGCATTCTGTCAGAGAGGGTTTTTAGTGCCGCTGGTGGAATTATAACAGATAAGCGCATCCGCCTGTCAACTGAAAATGCTGACAGGCTGACTTCTATAAAAATGAACAAGGCCTGGGTTGGAAAGACTTCTGTATACCACCAAGTGAAAACAGCGAAACATAACCTCAAATACTTTCTCTCTTTTGGGGAGGTGTATTCTCATGCATCTCTTCACAACCATACATGGGTATACGCTTCCAGATTTGGTCTGTTTGTTCTTATCCTCCTCCTTATCCTCATCCTCCTCATCCAGAACCACTATATCACCAGGGTGAACGTGCTCTGTATGGTGCATTTTGGCCAAGAGGGCTGTGATGGAACTCTTTTATTTTTTAGAAAAAGGACAACACATTGGGGAATTGGGTATGACATTATATTGGGCCTACTTCTTAACTAGGTCTCCTGCAATCTGTCCTGTACCTGCCAGTAGATTACCAGGGTGAACATGCTCTGTACGGTGCATGTTGGCCAAGGGGGCTGTGATGGCACTCTTTTATTTTTTTAAAAAGGACAACACATTGGGGAATTGGGTGTGACATTACATTGGGCCTACTTCTTAACTCGGTCTCCTGCAATCTGTCCTGTACCTGCCAGTAGATCACCAGGGTAAACTTGCTCTGTACTGTTATAGGCCAGTGAATTTTGGGCAAGGGGGCTGTGATGGCACTCTTTTTTTTTTAAAAGTGGACCCCACATTGGGGAATTGGGCATGACATTACATTGAGCCTACTTCTTCATTCTGTCTCCTGCAATGTGTCCTTAAACTGCCACTAGATCACCAGGGTGAACATGCTCTGTCCGGTGCATTTTGACCAAGGGGGCTGTGATGGCACTCTTTTATTTTTTTAAAAATGGACCCCACGTTGGGGAATTGGGTATGACATTCCATTGGGACGACTTCTTAACTCGGTCTCCTGCAATCTAAAATGTACCTGCCACTAGATCACCAGGGTGAACATGCTCAGTACTGCTATAGGCCGTTTATGTTTGGGCTAGGGGCATGTGATGGCACTAGTTTATTTTTTAAAAAAGGTACCCCCATTGGGAAATTGTTTGGCAGATCATGCACTGCATTACAAGTCTCAGAGACCCACACCACTACATTGGCCATAATTCTTAACTCTGTCTCCTGCAATGTCTCTTCCTTATCTCCTAAGACATGACCTGGGTGAACATGCTTTGTACTGTTATAGGCCCATGAAGTTTGGGCAAGGGGGGCTGTGATGGCAATAGTATATTTTTAAAAAAGGTACCCCCCATTGGTGAAACCACATCCTTGATGGCAAACACTTCACATTTGTGTACCTTAAAGTGCTCACTTGAAAAGCTCCTTTTTGTGTTGTCTGGTTGCTCAAAGTGGACACAATACACTTCATATAAATTTGATAAAGTAATGCTGTTTGGCTCAGTAGTTCATTAAAAATATTGCTTTGTCCACTATATTAGTTTCTCTCCTTGAGAGCCATAACTTTGGGTGCCTCAAATGTACAAACGGCGAATATTCAAATGGTGATTTATAAACAAGATTGAAATACTGTACACCGAATGCATTCAGACAATCACATAGCTGCATGTCTTGTAAAACATTTACAGATGTGACAGACAATGCTCATATTGACACGATCTTGATAAATGTTTGTTTACTCATTTTACAAACAGTTTGAAGCCTCTATATGTTTGCTGTTTGTCATTGTAAAACATTAAGGTTTACTGAAACTCTGCCTGTGATGGTTTGATCTAAATCCTTGTGGCTTTTATTTTTCTAGGGGTTTATGGCCCCTCGTCTGATGAGTCCATGATATCTCAGTTTCATCCGACCTTGAAAAGTGGCCACGTGAAGGTCTGGGTGAAACTAGAGTTACTACATAGTGCAAATCACTATATAAGACCAGAGAAACATAACTAAGACAGAAGCCAAAACTGGGGTACCTGTACACGTGGGTGTAATTGGGGACACCCACACAGTGTAGGTAATCTCCCAGGGGTTCTCTGTCTTGGTGTTGCTTCTCGGATATTCCAGACGGATGATATTTAAAAGTCTCTTGGTGATGATCTAAGAAGACTGTATGAAGTTAATCTTCATATATACGTAATCAGTATATTTATGTAACCCTTACATGTACTTATTAACCTTTGTATGTTATAGTTAAGATATACAAAAATTTAGGCACTCACACTATTCAATCTTAATATTCCTTGAATTTTGTAGCTTGCAATGAAACTGCTTTGTATTGAAGGATTAGCCTTTTTTAAAGCCCTAACTGAACCTTAGTGTTAAAAACATGGCAAACACAATTGCCAAATTCTCATGTAAATAATTCTGCAAAGAGGGAACCATCATGCCATTAAAAAATACGAGTGAATTTTCATGGGCCCATCCAGTATGTGGGTTCCAAGGCGTAATGCGGTGCATATGACTGACTATGCAGCAGGGCTCGTCTTCCTGCCAATGTGTAAAACAAAGGAGTATGGAGCACAAAATGCATATTGTGAAGTGGATTTTCATGGGCACATCCACTATGTGGGTTCCAAGGCCTAATGGGGTGCATATGACTATGCAGCAGGGCTGGCCTTGCCGCCAATATGTAAAACCAAGGAGTACGGGAGTTCAAAATGCATATTGTGAAGTGGATTTTCATGGGCCCATCCAGTATGTGGGTTCAAAGGCTTATTTGGGTGCATATGAACTGGTGGCAGGGCAGGCCTTGAATTCAATGCAAAACTTTTCAGGAGTCCCCCCTGGACATCTTATGAACAGTGGTATTGTGGTGCATCGTAATTCTTGGCAGCCCATCCACTCACAGCATAGGCTAAAACAGCTTAGGAGACCCACTGTTTCATAATGGCCCTTTAAGAAGATTAATGCCATCTGATGCACCAGTAAAAATAGGCTCTGTGACTTTAAGAGTCCCTCCTTTGTAAATGAAACAAGATGGGTTTGCTTATGTGTCATACACCACATGGCCAGCTAGGGTTGTTAAATGTTACAATGACATTTCCCAGTGAATGCATTTGTAGTGGTTGAAAGCAATGTTAAAGTTGAAAAACGTTTCAAAAACACTGCATCTGAACTAAGCCTAATTGGAAGAGGAAATTTTCAGTCTGGGGTTAAATATTTGGCCTTACAGGCAAGTCATTAACCTGCAAAGGATGTACCTTGACATATTTCCAAGCAATAAAAATGAAATTGGTTTCATTTTAATGTGTTTTTTGTGGAACCGGGAAAAATGGCATGAATCTTGGAAAAAAAGGATTAAAGCTGTGAACTAGGAGTCAGGAATGCTTCCAGGGCGATCCCCATGATGTCCCTGTGTCATTTGAGCAGTGTTTCCATCATTTTCAGACGTTTTTAGACATTAAAAGGCCCCCCGGGGGATTGCTGTAAAAATATGCGGGTATCCCATAGACTTACATTGGGCTCATTGTTCTGGCTGAGTACCCGAGTATTCCAATTTGCTTGACCCGAGCAACGAGCACCCGAGCATTTTAGTGCTCGCCCATCACTACTTACGAACTCTGATGCGGTTCATGGTGGTTGCTCCCCGGTGAAGACCGGATGACGTAGTGCTTGAACGGCCTATTGTCGGGTGACTGCTCCCACAAATTGGCACTGTAACTCCCCAATGTCGTTCCCAAGGAGGATATCTGCAGGAAGTCCTCCCATAACTCCAATCCAACAGTTTTTCTCCACAACCATAATCCAAATGCACAGAAACTCGCTGTATATATTTGCAGGCACCCCCCGTCAGGACAATGGGAATTCCCGGACCCTGGTGAATTGCCCCCAGTCGAACCACACGGGGGTCAGCGATAGTCAGGAATGCCCCCGTGTCTCTAAATCCTGACACTTTGTATCCATCAATTAAGACATCTTGCAGGAGGCATGGCCATTGCTCTGGGTAGCTAAAGGACAAATTCCGTAGTCCGTACATTCCAGGAGGGGTATCTATGGTGCCATGGTCGGTGGTCCACTCTGGTGGGGGTGGTGATAGCTCTTCCTCAGGTAGGATGGAGTGTACAAGTTGCACTGGATGCGGTGGGGCTGCGTTGGGCTCCCTCTGAATCCTTGAGGGACAGCCAGACTGCAAATGTCCAGGTTGCTCACCCCCATAACCTCTCCTCTCTGTGATACCCCCAGGTCGTGGTCGGAACTGTTGGGGCCCAGGATTGTGAGGCGTGATTGTCATTGGCTTGCGACTAGGTGGAAGGGCAAATATAATCGGAGAGGGACGGGGCGGGGGAGCAGGCCGTGGTTCATTGTCCAGAAGCCTCCTCCATTGCAGTCGGATAGTAAGGGCTTCATCGGCCAGGGCTGCAGCTCTATCTACGGTACACGGCGGGCGCTCCCGGACCCATTCTTGTACCTCTGCGAGGCACTTGGCAAGAAATTGTTCTATAAGGAACGCCTGTATAACATCTTCCACAGTAAAGGCGTTTTCTGCTTCCAGCCATCTCCGACATGCCTGGGTCATCTGATGTGCATACATCCTAAATGATCCCCCCGTTGTGCATGGGAGGTCTTGGAACTTGGCCCTATATGAGTCTGGGGTGATAGCATGGTAATCCAGGATAGTCTGCTTTACAATGTTATAATCCCGATTCCACTGTGAGTCAATAGTTTGGTAAGCCTCCACCATGCTTCCGTTAAGGAGTCCCACTAACAAACGCATCCAGCCAGAGTGGGGCACCTCCATCACAGCACACTGCTGCTCAAAGTCCTTGAAGAACCCCTCCACATGTCCAAAAGCCTCATCAAATGGCTTAAACTCTGTCTGGGTGATCTGTACAGGCTCCCGGATCGTTGGGTTTACACTCCACATTGCATTACTCCCTCTTTCAAGCTCCATTGCTTCTCATCTCCGCTGTGCCCAGCAGGCAACCTCCTCCTTATACTCCTGAGAGATGCCTGGGCTCAGAACCGCCATCTCTTCTTCGTACCACACCAACCACTGGCATTTTAGGGTGAGGATCCCTAACTCCAGTGCTTGTCCTTCAGACATCTGGGAGGAGGTGGCCGGTCTAGCACCCACCAGTATGCCAATTAATTTTTAGTCAGTCCCTGGTAGTTCAGGCCCAGGTCTCTGTCTCTCTCCTGTAAACTGGATACAGTCCAAATTCTGTACTCCCTCTGTGGGTGGTTCTCCATTGGGTTACAGTCTGTTGTTCCCACTGCTGCCACCAGTTGTCACGGGGTCCTTCTCCAATACCACACAATCAAAAGATCGAGGGAAGTGTGAACAATCCCAAGACCTTTATTATAGGCAAAACTAAAAGGTCCATAAACAATCCACCACACTGAGGATACAATAGTCCAGAACGCGAATACAGCTCAGTAACAGGATAAAATGTCCAAGGAGATGAGAGTCCAATAATTCAGCAGGCAGAGGATAAAAAATCCATATGCTTCTCTTTGTCTCTGACGTGCAGAGTTCACACCATCCTCACCACACAGGAACTGACTTCTCAGCTCCTGTCCTCCCCAGCCCCCTCTTTATGTCCAGGGGTAATCAGACAGGTTGGGGTGGTTTTCAGGTATCCCAGACCTGACAAAGGTGCCTCGGGGATTAAGGCACCTCAGGGGGTCATCAAGAGACATAAATACAGTCAGGCTGCAGACAGTAAGTGAGCTAATTCAATTACCAGCCTTTTGGAAGGTAATTGAGACTCTAGACAATATGGGGAATACACGGAATGATACAGGGCAAGAAGAGAACACTATGAAAATCAGTAAAATATATTAAATATACACAAAATGATACCCACATAACATATCACACCATCAAAGCAAGTCATTACCCTGGAAAGGATGTTCCTTAACATATTTCCTAGGAAAATCCATTTTGTTTTTGTATGTTTTATTGTGAGTCTGTAAAATTGGCGTAAGACTCTGACAAAATTGTTCACAGCAGTGACCTGGGAGTGAGAAATCCTTCCAGGGGTCTTTCCCATGATGTTCCCATGTCATTTGAGCTCTGTTCCCATCGATTTCTGCAAGTTATAGTCCCTGTAATGTCCACCGGGGAACGAGCAGTAAAAAAGCTCGAGTTACCCATAGACTTAAATTGGGCTCGTTGCCCGGGTCGACCCAAGCAACGAGCACCCGAGCATTTTAGTGCCCACCCATCACTAGTAACTATGTTTTTCCCACATATCTACTTTACATCAGCACAATTTTTGAAACCTAATTTTTTTGGTAAGGAAGGTAGAAGGGTTAAAAGTTTACCAGCGATTTCTCATTTCTTCAACACAATTTAGAAATCCTTTTTTTTAGGGATCACATCACATTTGAAGTGAAGTTGAGGGGCCTATGCAGCAAGTTAAATGGAGGATCGTACATGTATCAAGTGTATGGTTCTTCATAGTAGTGACGTACTTCTGGTTTCGGCAAGTCACGTGTTCCTGGCATGTACATGTCCCTGGGAAATGACGCTTGCAATGATAAGTGTTCCCTCTAGGCGCCATATTCATTTGAGAAAAGATGTACGATCCTCCATTTATCATGCCGCATAGCTCAGTTACCCAGCGCCATTATAACAGCACGGTTAGTATAAATAAATCTGGTGATTATGTTCATAATCTCTATTTGGCTGTTGCTTCATGCTATATAATGTATAAGCAAGGGAAAAAGGAACAGAAAAATTCAGCTCACCAGTTTGAAGCAGAAGCTTGCACAGGAACAAAAGTCTTGATTGACTCAGAATGAAATTCCATGATTAAGACCTTAACAGGTCGAAACGCGTTGGTCGCATCATGTACTCCATTATTTGCTGTACCACTTTGAAACAAGGATTTTAATGGATTTGTCTAAATAAATTGAACTTTTATCCAAGTTTCACGCTGGGGATTTACTTTTCTTCATGCTATATAAGGTATATTTATACTGCATATTGTAAAAAAGGAGGGCACCATCGAATAAATTAATTTCAAATATAGAAGGGATCCACCTGCAGTATGTCTAGACATAGACAAGTACCAACCAAACACAAGGAGACATACAAAAAAGCAGGGATCACCTTAAACAATGTAACAAATTTTATTAGTACACATAAACCCACAACAAGAAGTATTAAAACATTTAAAATTCAAAAAAGTGGTTACACCATGTGTAGCCAACACATACAGGAGCAGCGGTTAACCTAATAACACCAAGAGGGCATGCATGAAATATTCAATACAATATGTGGTGAGAAACTCTACGTCATAATCAAAATAAGAACTTTTGGAAGGAAAATTCTCTCCAAAGAGTAAGATGGTATACCTGGCTGATTCAAAATTATGGAGATTGGCACCAAATACAATATTTAAAAACCATACACATATGGAACAGTTGGGGATATATATGAAAATATTCAGACTTATGTATATACCAAGATGGATATCCAATACAATGATTCATGAATCCAACATAATAAACCATATGAGAGTAGATTATATTCCTAAAAATACATTACCAATCGCGTACCAACGCCAAATCAGGCCAGCTCACAAAACCTCATTCATTATCTACAATCAAAGAGGTGCAGGATTAAACCGGCTCCTGAAAGCCCGACACATATCGTCACTATTGTGACTTCATCAGGGGCAAGTGAGAGTGTAGTGGGTTCCTTGAATCTTAACCATGTACTATATATATATATATATATATATACACAACAATTATTAAGTCTCAACAGCCATTGAGCTTACCGCATGGAGTACACGTGCATACACCACAACGTCGCCGGATAACCGGAAATTATTCTATGACATATTCTAACACTAGTGTGCATGTACTGACGTTGTTATGGTGACCCGGGGCGCCGGAGCCTGCGTCTGCACAAACAGATTTAGGGGTTAACCTTAGAAAAAGGCATGTAATACGCCGGCATGGTTTATCACATGATCAGAAGGTCCTTCATGTTAAAATGCCCAATCTCTGTTTTGCGTATCCAGCATCACATGACCGCAAGGTCCTTTATACGAGAATACCATGATTGAAGAGATGCGGACATACCATGCGCCTATGTGACACATCACACACCCAGAGAGGTCTCTCTCACAGGAATACCTTATCCTTATGTTGCCATTACATTGCCGCAGGGTTCCTTATATAGAAATATACAGTACCACACGTTACCATAACAAACCTTATACAGACACACCACACCTATATGCTATTTATCCATACCATAGTGTTATTCGAGTCAATATGAAACAAAGTAACTTGTCTCCACCACCTATATCTATAGGGAGGGATGTTTCTGCATATGTAGCACTACATCGCTATTTTACCATACAACAGTATGAGAATAACTGGAAACTTATTGTGTTTTAACCTGTTATTTTTGATGTACAAACAAGAATAAAAGAAAAAACTTTTACGATTCAAATACCCTTAATATAGCCCGTGTATTCTCCATACAAATACGATAGATGTAGGGATAAATGAGTATTATATAATTTTTATTTGCAGTGAGCATGGAAATACATATACAAAAATTTACCATAGGAAACACCGGTGTTTCCAACACCATCCCATAACCATCAACTGCCCAAATGGTCTAACATTATATATTTTAAGAAACAGATGATCTCAAGATTCATCCTAAAGGGGGGTAGTCAAAGATATTGCGCACAATAGCAATATGTAAAGGTTCGAGATTCCAGTCTGTGTCTATTCTTAAAGGGAACCTGTCACCACGTTTTTGGAAGATGGGATAAAAATAGCGTTAAATAGGGGCAGAGGTGGGCGTTACATTAGTGTGTTTGTTATGCGTTTATTACCCACCTAAGTTGCCGAAATACCTTTGCAAAGTCTCCGTTTTCGCCTGTCAATCAGGCTGGTCTGGTCAAAAGGGCGTCTTGTCTTCCCCCAGATTTTGCGTAGTTTTCCGTTGGTGGCGTAGTGGTGTGCGCATGCCCAAGGTCCCGAATCCTCTGCCAGGGGATTTAAAAGAGCGCGCTGTTCGTTTTCATTGGTGATCGGTGGGCGCGGCCATCTTCCTTTGGCCGCGCGTGCGCAGAAGCGGCGCTCTGCTGGCCGCGGCTTCAGGAAAATGGCCGCGGGATGCCACGCGTGCGCAGATGGATATCGCGGCGGCCATTTTCCTGAAGCCGCGGCCAGCAGAGCGCCGCTTCTGCGCACGCGCGGCCAAAGGAAGATGGCCGCGCCCACCGATCACCAATGAAAACGAACAGCGCGCTCTTTTAAATCCCCTGGCAGAGGATTCGGGACCTTGGGCATGCGCACACCACTACGCCACCAACGGAAAACTACGCAAAATCTGGGGGAAGACAAGACGCCCTTTTGACCAGACCAGCCTGATTGACAGGCGAAAACGGAGACTTTGCAAAGGTATTTCGGCAACTTAGGTGGGTAATAAAAGCATAACAAACACACTAATGTAATGCCCACCTCTGCCCCTATTTAACGCTATTTTTATCCCATCTTCCAAAAACGTGGTGACAGGTTCCCTTTAAGAATATTATAATTAGACAATGCATAGGTATGAGGAACTGTATGTAAGCTGGTACATTGACCCTGAACCCCAACATATGGGGATTCTAATTAATAAGAAAGATGCCGCAAGAATATATTAACACCGTGGATATGCTGACATCACAATTAGGGATAGACACATAGACTAAGATCTTAAACAATCCCAAAAAGAGGGGTGGGCCAGTGTGAGAAAGAAATATTTTAATCACAACAGCCTTATCTAAACTGGATAAAAAAGGTTGGCAAAACCAGCCAGATCCACGTCATATAAGATCATAGATCTTAATACCTAAGGCTGTATTTGGTGCCAATCCAAACGGAAAGATGGATAATAACTAGTGTTGAGCATTCCGATGCTGCAAGTATCGGGTATCGGCCGATACTTGCTGTATCGGAATTCCGATACCGGGATTCCGATACTCTTGTGGTATCGGGTATCGGGTATCGCAACAACATTAATGTTAAAATGTGTAAAAGAGAGAATTAAAATAAAAAATATCGCTATACTCACCTCTCCGACGCAGCCGGGACTTCAGCGAGGGAACCGGCAGCGTTGTTTGTTTAAAATTCGCGCTATTACTTGGTTACGTGAATTCCCGGCTTGTGATTGGTCAGGTCGGCCACGTTGCCGGGACGCGGACCAATCACAGCAAGCCGTGACGAAATTACGTCACGGCTTGCTGTGATTGGTCCGCGTCCCGGCAATATGGCCGCCCTGACCAATCACAAGCCGTGACGTCACGGGAGGCTGGACACGCGCCCATTTTAAAATGAGCGCGTCCAGCCTCCCGGCTTGTGATTGGTTGACCGCGGCGCAACCAATCACAAGCCGTGACGTCACGGGAGGCTGGACACGCGCCCATTTTAAAATGAGCGCGTCCAGCCTCCCGGCTTGTGATTGGTTGACCGCGGCGCAACCAATCACAAGCCGTGACGTCACGGGAGGCTGGACACGCGCCCATTTTAAAATGAGCGCGTGTCCAGCCTCCCGTGACGTCACGGCTTGTGATTGGTCAGGGCGGCCATATTGCCGGGACGCGGACCAATCACAGCAAGCCGTGACGTAATTTCGTCACGGCTTGCTGTGATTGGTCCGCGTCCCGGCAACATGGCCGACCTGACCAATCACAAGCCGGGAATTCACGTAACCAAGTAATAGCGCGAATTTTAAACAAACAACGCTGCCGGTTCCCTCGCTGAGGTCCCGGCTGCGTCGGACAGGTGAGTATAGCGATATTTTTTATTTTAATTCTTTCTTTTACACATTTATATGGTTCCCAGGGCCTGAAGGAGAGTTTCCTCTCCTTCAGACCCTGGGAACCATCAGGAATACCGTCCGATACATGAGTCCCATTGACTTGTATTGGTATCGGGTATCGGTATCGGATTGGATCCGATATTTTGCCGGTATCGGCCGATACTTTCCGATACCGATACTTTCAAGTATCGGACGGTATCGCTCAACACTAATAATAACACACATTTCAAAATGGCTAAGCGTCACGGGGTCCTTCTCAGGTATCACACAATCAACAGAGCTAGAGTATAGTAAACAATTCCAAGACCTTTATTTAATCAAAAATATGAAAGGTCCATATATAATCCACCACACAAAGGATAAAATAGTCCAGAATTCGAATGCAGTTCAGTAAGAAGACAAAAGCCCTGGAAGATGAGAGTCCAACAATCGAGCAGAGGATAACAGTCCATATATGCTTCTTTCTCTCTCAGGCGCTGTCTTCACATCATGGTTCCACATAGGACTGAGTGTGTGTCACCTACCTGATATTTACAAGTCCCCCTCCTCATTCACAAGCTAGGGGGGTGGGTCGCAGGGGCTCATTGTTTCAACAAGCTAGTTCAATATGTCATTAGCATATTAGCAAACAACATTATTCACTGACCCTGTGGAGAGATAACAGTACAGGACTGTGGGGGGAATATCAGATGGCAATTAACAGCAATTCATTAATAGGCAAATAACTCATCCTACAAGAGAACACCATGATGATCAGTAAAATATAAATATACACAAAATGATACCCACGTAACATATCCCACCATCACACTAAGCATGAGCTATATACAAAGGTCTAGGATTGTATTTGGTGCCAAACTATACAGACGCCCCAAAGAAATGTATGTATATAGCAGTGCTCTCATGAAAAGAGACCAAGTGTAAGTTGCCAAAATCAGCTGAAGAGAAATATAGAGTCCCATAAAGTTGCTTACAGACAGTAACGCTTCATTCAGACCAGACAGTGAGAGGCTCTGTAGGTCGTAGATCCATTTTGACTCGCATCTCAATAGCTTGGGAATAATGTTCCCTCCTCTGATGTTAGTATCAACAGTTTCTAAACCCATGATCTTCAATCCTTTGATACTGCTTCCATGTGCATCCAGGAAGTGTGCGGCCAATGAAGAGACTGTTTTGCCTTTCTCTCGATCAGTCCTGGCAGTTGAAATGTTGGACAAATGCTGTTGGCTCCTCCTCCTCAATTCTTGGGTGGTTTGACCCACATATAGTTTTGGACAGTCACAGATGAGTAAGTATACCAAATTCATTGACCTGTAATTGAAATAGCATTTAGGCCTGATAGGGAAAGGTAAAGTGGTAACTGTGAAACCATCTTGTGAGATCATGAACTGACATACATTGCACCTTCCACAGGGGTAGGTGCCAAAAATCTTATTACCCCTTCCAATATTGACTTTAGGTCTATGATAGTGGCTGTGGCACCATTGGTCCTTCAGATTTTGAGCTCTCCTAGCCACTATTTTAGGGGTCTGGGAGATGCAAGAAGACAGTTTGGGTTCGCTTAATAGAATGTTCCAATTTTTGGACAAAATTTTATGGACATCCGTCCATTGATTATTAAATGTCGTGACTAAGGAATGGGATCTATTGGAATCACGAACCTGTTTCTTTAGCAAATTTGACCGTTCCGTTCCATTCGTGTGTTGGAAAGCTCTTGAGACCACTTTCTTAGGATATTTCCTGTTGGAGAATCGGGTAGTTAGATCTTTAGCCAGAGAGTGAAAATCCTCATCAGAGCTGCAGTTTCTACGGAGTCTTAGAAACTGACCTTTGGGGATTCCATTTCTTAGATACTATGGATGGAAGCTGTTATAATGGAGAAGGCTATTAGTCGCAGTAGCTTTCCGATGGAGACAAGAACAGATCTTTCCACCTTGGATCGAGAGCTTGATATCTAGAAATTCGCATTTCTGCATATCATGCCGCATAGCTCAGTTACCCAGCGCTATTATAACAGCACGGTTACTTTAAATAAATCTGGTGATTATGTTCATAATCTCCATTTGGCTGTTACTTCATGCTATATAAGGTATATTTATCTCACACTGGCCACTGAACAAGACAGAATCCCAGTTCATACCTTTTGGATCTTATCTGTCCGTTTGTATCATGTGCATGTAAAGGTGTGCCCTGCCTTCCCTTTGAGCTGGGCATTATATTGATGTGGTCTCACATGGCTGTGTGGCCACTAGTTGGGCCCAGTCCTTCTCAGCCCTTATCCACATGCATCTCACTTGCATGGTTTTTAATATTAGAGTAAGGGCTGCCCCAATTACGGTCACCGTGAAGTGGTGGGACGGCTTTGCATTGTTTTGTTAAAAAAACATGTTAACTAAGTACCGTATATTATTTTCATGCACTATGTTTTCAATATATTAACTGCGGGGTATTCAATCATTATGTTTCTGTCTGTATTTTTCTTCTGTTCAGTGGCCAGTGTGAACGTGCGCTTACATTTTGTATGCACACCAGTTTACATCCCAGTTCATAGCTTTTGGGGTTTTTTAGACTTAAACCTAATCTAACACTACTAGACCTATACCAAATTTAACTCTACCAGTTCTAAACCTAACACTACTAGGTCTAAACCTAATCAAACATTCCTACCTCAAATCAAACACTAATTGACCTAATATATATTTTTTTACAGCTGTGGTGTCTTCGCAGGAGCTACAACCAGCTCTGCGGGTGCCGGATGTCGCACCTCCACCAATCTAATATTGATGACCCATCCATAACTAAGTAGTGGACAACCGTTTTGTAATAATTCCTACTGCAGGCCAATTTCATCTCCCAATTCATGCACTTATTCTATAGAAAGATGAATCTATGGACTAATGTGATAATCTGCTTTTATTACGGATGTACACCGCTGCATGTCTCAAGGAAATATGGAAGGGAAGGGAGGACATGTGGGAGAGGGAAGATAAGGACACAAGAAACATGCAAAAAGCAGCATAAAAGAAAGCTACTAATAGCCACAGAAACATGCTCCGATGTAAGATTCTGGTCTTCTCAGGCCGATGGTCGGCAGTGGGACCAGGAGTGACGGTTTCTGTGATCTTCTCTGTTTATTTTTAGAAGAAAGAGCAGCCGCGTCCTTCTCTGGTCAATATCATGTAGATGAAGGAGCAGCCGCATCCTTCTCTGGTCGATATCAAGTAGATCAAGGAGCAGCCGCTTCCTTATCTCTGTCTTGTAGGTAGATGGTTTGTGATGGAATATCCATATGTTTGTCATAGTCCGGTAATAAAGAAAGTCCAATGTGCTTGTCCAGTCCGATAAATGTAAATGTTCATTCCTCGATGTTTCCGGAATGGAGCTAATTATTATCAGCCTAATCCTCCTGTAAGAAGACAAAATGTACAGATCTGAGAATCGGCGACTCACATATATACCGTATGCTAAAGGGTTAATGTACTGATTAGTAGAGATGAGAGAATAAATTCTCGGCTGCCCTGGTCCAGTTGCCACATCAGTATTCCGTGACCGCTGGACGGGAGCCCTGCAAGCTGCATCATGCCCTCTGGATCCCCCAGCGCCCCCTCTGACTTGTAGGTCCAGTGAAATATCACACACCCATGAAGTCACACCTGGCCTACTAATAAGAAGAGGCGTCAGAGAGGCCGACAGGATGGGTCTGTTTACAGGACTCTTGTCTGGTGGCTGTGGACTAATGACGTGGGTTCTGTACCAGGGTCCTGCAAATTGATTCTTTCTTCTATAATGATGAGGATATACATGTGTTACTGGGCAGTAGTAACACTATGGATATTCCTATGTGTGATACTTACATCTTTGCCCCCATCGGAATGGTGGGTCGGCTGTGCCGGACTCCACGTAGCTCCAGTTTATGGAGAGGAAGAATAGTTGCTCTCGGATGAATGATGTTATTGGATACCGAGCAGTTGGAGTTTTGCAGAGAAGCTGGAAAATGACAGAGACCATTAATCAGTATATTGTGTACTATTACTGATATGATGCGGACAGTCCATAGACATTGTGTAATGACATATCTTCTATCTCCCCTTATAATCCCCCTTATCCTTCTTCTTATGATCTTACTTACCCCTTCTAGGATGTTATGGGCATCGATGGGCATCCAGGGTGGAAAATATGGGTCATCCTCCCACAGAGACAGGTGGTATTGCTCCAATGTGCCTCTGCTGTAGAACGGCTGTGTCCCCACAATCATAATGTACATGATGACACCAAATGAGAAGGAATCTGCTAGATAGTTGAAGCCTTTTCCATCCATTATCTGTGGGAACATAAGATAGGAGATGAGCTGAATATACTGGGAAGGGGATTTACAAACAGAAGCTACAAGGACCGGTCTGTGATTAGATATGAGCCGGATACAGTGGGATCAGATTAATCCTCAATCCTACTATCGACATCAATCACACAGGGATGTCTCTTACCTCGGGTGCGATGTAACCTTGGCTGCCAACAAAACCATACAAAAGGTCATCCTCAGCTACGTTCACGGCTGATGCACCAAAGTCTGATATTCTTATATGTCCCATGTCATCGATGAGGACATTCTGAGGCTTCAGGTCACTGCAGGAAGAAGGAGCAGACACTCATTGTGAGGATAATTCATGAACAGAACTTTCTACAATAGACGTGTAAGGAGACAACAGAAATTTATGAAGATGAGCTGATTACCAATGTATCACGCCGTGTTCATGGAGGAACTGGATTCCGCAAATCATTTCTGCCGCAAAGAGTCTGTGGAGTAGAAAGTAGAGGATGGATCAGTGGTTACATACACAATCATGCAGAGAACATCAGGAGATCGCACACGTGTCCTATTCAGGGCTTCATTTTCTCCTGTTGTCATTGTAACACCCCAGGTAACCGGTTGTTACAGTGATGTTGCCTTCCTTTCAGGGAGGGTGATGTCATGCCTGGAGGCAAGGAGGATTCCCTTTAACAGGTAATACACCTACATGCAACACATTCTGAATCCAGGCCAGAAAGGGGCGCTCTGAACCCGGATTCAGGGGAGCTTCCCCCAGATATATATATATTCCGGTCTGGAGGAGGAGTTAGAGAGTTGGTAGCAGAAGTTGAAGGAGAGTGGAGTGAGAGCAGAGAGTGGGGCCATGCAGCCACATGTGGTGCTGCTACTCCAGGACAGAAGAGAACCAGATGGGTTTCAGTGATAGCAAGTATCTGAGGGGAGAAGCAAAGAAAGGAGCTCGGAGGGGAACTGTGATTGGGCACCCTCTGAGTTGAAGCGCAGGAACCGGGCACCAGGAGCCGGAGGCTGTGTCGCACTCCATGTCCCACAGCAGCACTGGAGGGCAGAAGACTTTATGTAGTCTGTGTGCACCCACACCCAAAGGTGCAGCAATACACAGAGAGCTCGGGTCGTGATAGAAACCCTGTAAAAAGGCTTGCATTGCCCACCATATGGGGTACTTTCACAGGACAGGAGAGAGGACCTTGTAAGGGAGCCACCGGCAGCAAGCACCTCGCAAAAGAAGGAAGGAAGGCTTACAGCCCTCACCTGGGAGAGGGATCCATCATTGCCTCCAGGCTGGCCGGATGACACCAACACCTGTTGCTGGTACCCTGGACTGAGACTGTCTACATCAGTAACCAGGTAAAGAGATTGCAACCCTGTGTCCTCCGTTTATTTCCGGCACCACACCATCTTTGCCCAAACACCCCGGAAGTCCTGGGGACCCAGCTTCACCTGTGGGAAGCGATACCATCTTTGCTGCAGTACTATCACCCCCAGAGGACCCCTTTAAGCAGCGTTGGTCACTCCTGACCGAGTACCACAGGTGGCATCATGAACATTTCCTATTTCTGCAAACTTTATTTAAATCCCTTTAAAGACCGTCCCTTTTACTTGGGCACCCAGGGCCATGGACCAGGTCGCCGCCACCGTGACCACCCCTTTAATAACAACCGAACCAGGTACAGAGTACCCCCCGACCCTGGCGGGCGTTCCACCATTGCTCTAGGACTACAATGCACGGGCAGCGGATTATCAGCCGGTAGAATTTACCTTGATGTTTCCATATCAAACGATATAGACTGAGCCAGGTGGCCATACAGATCTCTTCCGACCACATACTCCATGGCTATGATATATTCTGTCGGTGACTCTACACACCCCCGCAGAGTTGTTATGAAGGGGCAGCCGAAAGCCATTCTCAGGATATCTATTTCTTTAGTGATTGTTTCTTTATGACATGAACTTTTTGCAATTTTTTTTACGGCCAGCTTCTCGTCAGTGTCTGGATCAGATGCCAAGATGACCTGGAAAAAAACACAAGAGATCAGACCAAACTCTGCCATCTATTTAAGGGATCTGTCTAATGCAGGGGTTGGTAATTAATTGTCCCTATGGGCCACATGGCTGTTGTGGAGGGCCGAGCCAACAGGCCGAACTTATGATTTCCCACTGTCCCCCATTATTTTGCTCTGTACACTGTAAGGCCTGAAGCTCCCGCAGGCGCGATCTGGTTCTGTCGTCGCACCTGCTGCGCTGAGACTCAAATGCACAGGATGAAAGACCTAAAGGCCCTATGCAAGCGATACATAACACCTAAACTGAGTGTTCCAGAAAGGACAAATAGCAAAGATATAGAATATACCCAATAGGGGCAGGGGGCTCAATATCATCAATAAAGGAAAATATATCAAGTTTATAGAAATAATTACAATAGAAACAAAAGTGGCTGTGAAAGAGAAGACTATAAGACTCACAGAGAGAAACAGACAGAAATCGATCGATCGATGGCTCTAATGACAAAATGATATAGGAATAACATAAACCAGACATACAGTGGTGAACAGAAAAATGCTCAAGATAGACTTAGCGAACAGACAAATTCAGAAATAGGTGTACAGAGATACAAGTAACAACGTACAGGGCAGATAAAGCCCCATGGGTCTGAACACTGCTCACTTTAGGCATGGCAGACCAGTGTAACAAGGGGAGCCAGGAGGGGGCGCCACTGGTCTTGCATCTCCTCATATGATTTGTATGAGGGCAGGTTTAGGGGATTCGTGCTTCTTACTTTTGGGATTTTTGGATGCTCTGTTGATCGACTTCTATCTGTTTCCCTCTGTGAGTCTTTTAGTTCTTTCCCAACCACTTTTGTTGTCATTGTAATTATTTCCCAATAAACTTGATATATTCTCCTTTATTGAAAATATTGAGCCCCCTGCCCCTTCTTCCTATTGGGTATATTCTATATTTGTGCTATTTGCCCTTTTTGGAATGCTCAGTTTAGGCTTTATAAAGGTCCGGATGTGGCCGGGGGGCCGCACTTTGCCCATGTCTCACTAGTTATCCCCATTCTCATTACATATGAACACCCTGTAATGAATATGTCTGTCCTCCTGTGTATCGGGGGTAGGACACATTGGGGGCGCGGAGGAGGAGAAATTCACACTTACCTTTCCGAAGCATCCCTCTCCCAGGTTTTTGTGGAATACAAGGTGGCAAAGGTTAATGGGATTAATTTCTCTTATGGGACAAATAAGGGAACTGACATCTGTAGGGTCTTCTACTGGCGTCACCGCAGAATCCGGGGGCATCTTATCACTTCCATCTATTGAGATGATACAAAATGTATTAATAAATATCTCTCCAGAACCGACATTACATTTGTAATCAGATTTCTAGAAATGAGCAGGAGATGTCTAATATTTGGGGCTGCATTTATCAAAAATGCCCTGTTTCCCATAGCAACGAATCACAGCACAGATTATCGATCTCTTACCATTCTATAGAACACTGAAATGTGACTGGTTGCTATGGGCAACAAGGACAGTTCTTCCATTAGTCAGCATTGATAACTGAGATTTGTATATAATATTAGGAGTATAAGCCTCCTCACTCCCAGTCTTATTCTACTCAGCTGTTTCCATCTTACCAGGCTCATCTTCCTCCATTGATCTTTCTGGTGAGGAATCACTTAGATGGAAGAGAAAATCCGGGATGGAAATGGTTTTGGTTGATGACCAGGATCCGCATAGGGCACCATTCCCATTAATAATGGGTGAAGCATAGGTGAGATGTCTCCTGCATTGGACAGCCCAGTCTCTGTTGTTCCTCATTCTCTCCTTAGCTGCCATTCTTTGCAGGTTCGGGGTGTCTTGGCTTTCAGCCCTGGATGACACCTGTCTCTGTGTTCCCTGGAGAACCTCGTCCAGGTTGATCTCTGCGCTGATGTTTCTGCGCTTATTCAGGATGGCCTCCTTATTTCTCTTCCGTATCTCGGTGGCCAATTTTCCAATCTTCTTGAGTGAGACAGGAATGGCCCTCTGAAGCTCATCATCCGAGAACTCCATGGGGGTCTCCATTTTCCTTCTATTTGAAAGGATCTCTTGTCTTTTGGTCTTTCTTGTCATATCCAGATGTTGTCGTTTTGACGCCATTTTTGTAGCATCAGTGTCCATGTCCGGTGGCATTATGTCACTTCGCCCTAAAGCGAAAAATACCAGCTCTTCATGGATCACTCTCCTCTCTCTCAGAACCCGATCTCTTTGGGCTCGTCTTCTCTCTGTCGCCATTAGAATATCTTTTTCTTCGTTTATCACGAGAAAAAAAAAGGGCCGCCTCACCCTTGGAAGTCTGTAAGGCAGTGATTTCCCTTAGGTGGAAGCTGGAATCTAGAATGTGATGATGTCATCACATCACTTGTGACATAGATTTATCGTGATGTCATAGGAATCGGATTCTATTAGTTCCTCTATCTGTAGAGTCGGCCAAGGCAATAGTGATCGCGGCATCTAATTAGTGGACACTTTTTGTAATGAAACATCTACCCCAATGTGGTCACAGGGCACCAATTGGTTGCCACTTTAGTACACATAGTGGCCAAATATTCAACTCCCCTAGTTAATGTAGCAAGAAAAGAAAGTAAAATAGAATGTTTAACATGAGGAACATTACAAATAACAATAAAATAAAACCCTTTCTGCTGGTTTATGTCAAAACTTTTCCCATAAATGACATATAAATGTTATTTTCCTGCCTTATGGCCATAAAAGTATCACTATGACGTCATCCCATTACTTACCTGCACGAAGATCAGCATAAAAATAAAAAGCAAAGGCCGACTTGTCTCCCACAACACAAAATAGAAAGTGATCCAAATGTCGTATGTACCCGAAAATGGAAGAAAACGCCAACAGCTCGCCCCACCAAAAACCAGTCCTTACACAGATCTATTGCTAGGAAATACTAATCTTATTTGTCTATAAATATGGCCACAAGTTCTTATTTTAATGCATTTTATTGGGCAAATGTACAAAATGTAAAATAAATTCTGTATAAATGTTCCTGCTGTAATGATGCTGAGCGCAGAATAAAGATGAAGCGTTCTTGATGCCACATGATAAACGCCTCCAAAAATGACTTGTTCCTTAGTACGGACTCATTTTCTTTACTGTCCACATACAGTGTCCTTGTAAAAGTCCCACAAGCTGCTGTGATCTCAGGCTCATTCATCTGAGGGTCTTTTTGGTGGGTGCTCTGTCCATGTCTGTGACTGACTGTACACGGACGGCGCACAGAACAGACCGGACACTGATGGACACACAATGAATATTTCATTCTAACCTTACTGCTAATGGCCGATCACATATCCAAATACTCACTGTCCAGTGTGGAGATAAGCCTTTAGGGAGCATCTTCTGCGTTGTGCTGGTAAGATCCCATTCTTGTCACTAGTTATAATGTCAGTGTATCCAACCTTAAAGTGTCCTTACTGGAGATGAGTGAGCACTAAAATGCCCGGGTGCTCGTTACTGGAACCGAGCAATTCCTAATACTCACAAGTAATGAGTATAATGAGAGACAATGGGAAAGCCGAGCTTTATATTGGCAGACCCTACAAAGAGGTCTGGGGGGCAGTGAAAATGTTGAAATGGGTGGAAAAAGGGCTGAATGGAAGGAGAACAGCATGGGGAAGACCCCTGGATCACCAGTGGCGTACATGCAAATCAAGGGGTCCCGTAGCAGAAGTTCTAATTAGGCTCCCCCAAAAAAAGAAATAATTGTCGGGGTCACAGAACAGCATATCTTACAACTTTCCAGCATTTACATTGTAATTTTCCTCCTACTGAAGCCCTAGATTCCTCTTTCATTGCCCTCATAACGCATGATGCCAATAAAGGTGCCCCCAGACACAATATGATACCCCCATGGTGAATTAGCCTACTGTACCCCACCTCAGCTTTCAGGGCAAAGTATGGTGACCCCAACACAGTATGATCCCCCAACTGTGACCCCCACACAGCCCCCCATGCAGTATAATGGACCTACATACAGTATAATAGCTCCTCACTGTATAATGGCCTACACTAGTCCTCCAAATAGTACAATGGCCCCCACACAGCCCTCCACATAGTATGACAGACCTCACACAAACCTTCACACTTTGTTTGCATACAGTATAATAGATCCCCACAAAGGCATCCAGATATAATAAAAAACCCACATAACCTTCCACATAGTATACTGTGTTCCCACAATCCTCTATATAATGCACCCCCATGGTCCAACACCCAATATACAGCACCCCCCATTGTCCAACTTACAATATAATGCACCCCCACGGTCCTTCATACAATATATTGAAACCCCCATGGTCCTCCATACAGTACAATGCATTCCCCATGGTAGTCCAATCAATAAAATGCATTCTCCATGGTCCTCCATGCAATATAAAGCACTCCCCTGTTGTGGATTCTGTTTTTGGGCTCCCTCTGGTGGTTACGGCTGGTACTGGGTGACTTTGGTGGGTTGCGGTCTCTGGTTTCCACCTGTCCATCAGAGGCTGGGTGTTTCCTATTTAACCTGGCTTTCCTGTCATTCCCTTGCCGGCTATCAATGTACTCAGATGTGCTCAGTTTGGTTCCTGACTACCTGCTCCCAGATCTCTCAGGATAAGCTAAGTTTTGTTTTTCAGTTGTTTGGTTTTTTGTCCAGCTTGCTAATTATGACTCTATGCAAGCTGGTAGCTCTAGTGGGCTGAGGTTCTCCCCATGTGCCATGAGTTGGCACATGGGTTCTTGTAATCTCAGGATGGTTTTTGATTAGGGTTTTTTGCTGACCGCTCAGACCCCTTTTGTATCATTCTGCTTTCTAGTTATAGCGGGCCTCATTTTGCTAAATCTATTTTCATCTCTATGTGCGTGCCTTCCTCTCATTTCACCGTCAATACATGTGGGGGGCAACTATACCTTTTGGGGTTCATTCCTCTGGAGGCAAGCTAGGTCTTTATTTCCTCTGCAGTGCTAGTTAGCTCTTAGGCTGGCGCGTGGCATCTAGAATCAACGTAGGCACGCTCCCTGGCTATTTCTAGTTGTGTTTGTCAGGAGTAGGGCAGCGGTCAGCCCAGGTTCCATCACCCTAGAGCTCGTCTGTTATTTATGTTATTTTGCTTGTCCAGTGCGATCCCCAGCCATTGGGATCCATGACAGTATAGCCGGCCCACAAAGTGTTAATTGTTTGGGCTGAAGCAGGAGAAGAAGAAGTGTTGAAGGGAATTTTTTTTTTTTTTTTCCCTCAGAGTTTTGCTACCTAGCCCTTAATTGCTGTCTAGCTGCTTCTTACCTCCTCTTAACCCTTGAATGGCTCTGACCTTAGCTGTTTAACATGGATGTCCAGAGTTTGGCTTCCAGCCTGAGTAATCTTGCTGCAAAAGTTCAAAACATACAGGATTTTGTTGTTCACACTCCCATGTCTGAACCTAGAATTCCTATTCCAGAGTTTTTTTCTGGAGATAGATCTACCTTCCTGAATTTCAGGAACAATTGCAAATTGTTTCTTTCTTTGAAATCTCGCTCCTCTGGAGACCCTGCTCAGCAGGTTAAGATTGTAATATCTTTCCTGCGGGGCGACCCTCAGAATTGGGCATTTGCATTGGCACCAGGGGATCCTGCATTGCTCAGTGTGGATGCGTTTTTTCTGGCACTGGGATTGCTCTATGAGGAACCTAACCTGGAGATTCAGGCTGAAAAGGCTTTATTAGCCCTCTCTCAGGGGCATGATGAAGCGGAAGTATATTGTCAAAAATTTCGGAAATGGTCGGTGCTTACTCAGTGGAATGAGTGCGCCCTGGCTGCAAACTTCAGAGATGGTCTTTCTGAGGCCATTAAGGATATTATGGTGGGGTTCCCTGCGCCTACAGGTCTGAATGAGTCTATGGCTATGGCCATTCAGATTGATCGGCGTTTACGGGAGCGCAAACCTGTGCACCAGTTGGCGGTGTCTTCTGAACAGGCACCTGAGACTATGCAATGTGATAGAATTCAGTCCAGAAGTGAACGGCAAAATTATAGGCGGAAAAATGGATTGTGTTTTTATTGTGGTGATTCAGCTCATGTTATATCAGCATGCTCTAAACGCACAAAAAAGGTTGATAAATCTTTTGCCATTAGTACTCTGCAGTCTAAGTTCATTTTGTCTGTAACTCTGATTTGTTCACTGTCTTCCATTTCCGTCGATGCCTATGTGGATTCGGGCGCTGCCCTGAGTCTTATGGATTGGTCATTTGCCAAACGCTGCGGTTTTAGTCTGGAGCCTCTGGAAGTTCCTATTCCTTTGAAGGGAATTGACTCTACACCATTGGCTATGAATAAACCGCAGTACTGGACACAAGTGACCATGCGCATGACTCCCGTTCATCAGGAGGTGATTCGCTTCCTTGTACTGTATAATTTACATGATGTACTAGTGCTTGGTCTGCCATGGTTACAAACTCATAATCCTGTCCTGGATTGGAAAACAATGTCTGTGTTAAGCTGGGGTTGTCAGGGGGTTCATGATGATGCACCTCTGATTTCAATCGCTTCATCTACTCCTTCTGAGGTCCCTGCGTTTTTGTCTGACTATCGGGATGTTTTTGAGGAGCCTAAGCTCAATTCGCTCCCTCCTCATAGGGATTGTGACTGTGCTATAGAATTAATTCCTGGCAGTAAGTTCCCTAAGGGTCGTTTATTTAATCTGTCAGTGCCAGAGCATACTGCTATGCGGAATTATATTAAGGAGTCCTTGGAAAAGGAACATATTCGTCCATCTTCGTCCCCTCTGGGAGCAGGTTTTTTTTCGTGGCAAAAAAAGATGGTTCCCTGAGGCCTTGTATTGATTATCGCCTTCTGAATAAGATTACAGTCAAATATCAGTATCCATTGCCATTATTGACTGATTTGTTTGCTCGCATTAAGGGAACTAGGTGGTTCACTAAGATAGATCTTCGCGGTGCGTATAATCTTGTGCGGATAAAACAGGGTGATGAGTGGAAAACCGCATTTAATACGCCTGAGGGCCATTTTGAGTATTTGGTAATGCCTTTTGGACTTTCTAATGCTCCTTCAGTCTTTCAGTCCTTTAAGCACAATATTTTCCGTGAATATCTGGATAAGTTTATGATTGTGTATTTGGATGATATTTTGGTGTTTTCTGATGACTGGGAGTCTCATGTTCTACAGGTCAGGAAGGTGTTTCAAGTCCTGCGGGCCAATTCTCTGTTTGTGAAGGGCTCAAAATGTCTCTTTGGAGTCCAGAAAATTTCTTTTTTGGGGTACATTTTTTCTCCTTCTACTATTGAGATGGATCCCGTCAAGGTTCAGGCGATTTGTGACTGGACACAACCTACATCTGTTAAGAGTCTTCAGAAGTTCTTGGGTTTTGCTAATTTTTATCGTCGGTTCATTACTAATTTTTCCAGTGTTGTTAAACCTTTGACTGATTTGACTAAAAAGGGTGCTGATGTTGCTAATTGGTCTCCTACGGCTGTGGAGGCCTTTCAGGAACTTAAGCGCCGGTTTTCTTCTGCTCCTGTGTTATGTCAACCAGATGTTTCACTTCCTTTTCAGGTTGAGGTTGATGCTTCCGAGATTGGAGCGGGGGCGGTTTTGTCACAGAGAAGTTCCGATGGCTCGGTGATGAAGCCATGTGCGTTCTTTTCTAGAAAATTCTCGCCCGCCGAGCGCAATTATGATGTGGGTAATCGGGAGCTTTTGGCCATGAAGTGGGCATTTGAGGAGTGGCGTCATTGGCTTGAGGGTGCTAGACATCGTGTGGTGGTCTTGACTGATCACAAAAATCTGATTTACCTTGAGTCTGCCACGCGTCTGAATCCTAGACAGGCTCGTTGGTCGTTGTTTTTTTCTCGTTTCAATTTTGTGGTTTCATACCTGCCAGGTTCAAAGAATGTGAAGGCAGATGCTCTTTCCAGGAGTTTTGTGCCTGACTCTCCTGGAGACTCTGGGCCTACTGGTATCCTTAGGGATGGGGTAATATTGTCCGCCGTCTCCCCAGACTTGCGACGTGCATTGCAGGAGTTTCAGGCGGATAAACCTGATCGTTGTCCACAAGAAAGACTGTTTGTTCCGGATGATTGGACCAGTAGAGTCATCTCCGAGGTCCATTCTTCTGTGTTGGCTGGTCATCCTGGAATATTTGGTACTAGAGACTTGGTGGCCAGGTCTTTTTGGTGGCCTTCCTTGTCAAGGGATGTGCGCACCTTTGTGCAGTCTTGTGAAGTGTGTGCTCGGGCTAAGCCTTGCTGTTCTCGGGCCAGTGGGTTGTTGTTATCCTTGCCTATCCCGAAGAGGCCTTGGACGCACATTTCCATGGATTTTATTTCAGATCTCCCTGTCTCACAGAAAATGTCCGTTATCTGGGTTGTGTGTGACCGCTTTTCTAAGATGGTTCATTTGGTACCCTTGCCTAAGTTGCCTTCCTCCTCTGAGTTGGTCCCTTTATTTTTTCAGAACGTGGTTCGTTTGCATGGGATTCCGGAGAATATCGTTTCTGACAGGGGATCCCAGTTTGTGTCTAGATTTTGGCGGACGTTTTGTGCTAGGATGGGCATTGATTTGTCTTTCTCGTCTGCATTCCATCCTCAGACGAATGGCCAGACGGAGCGAACTAATCAGACCTTGGAAACTTATTTAAGGTGTTTTGTTTCTGCTGATCAAGATGACTGGGTTGCCTTTTTGCCACTGGCCGAATTTGCCCTTAATAATCGGGCTAGTTCTGCTACTTTGGTCTCTCTTTTCTTTTGTAATTCGGGGTTTCATCCTCGTTTTTCCTCTGGTCAGGTGGAGCCTTCGGATTGTCCTGGAGTGGACGTGGTGGTGGACAGGCTACATCAGATTTGGAATCAGGCGGTGGACAATTTGAAGTTGTCTCAGGAGAAGACTCAGCAGTTTGCTAATCGCCGTCGCCGCGTGGGTCCCCGACTTCTTGTTGGGGACTTGGTGTGGTTGTCTTCTAGTTTTGTCCCTATGAAGGTCTCTTCTCCTAAGTTCAAGCCTCGGTTCATCGGTCCTTATAAGATCTTGGAGATTCTTAACCCTGTGTCTTTTCGTTTGGATTTCCCAGCATCGTTTGCTATTCATAATGTGTTCCATCGGTCGTTATTGCGGAGGTATGAGGTGCCCGTTGTTCCTTCGGTTGAGCCTCCTGCTCCGGTGCTGGTGGAGGGAGAATTGGAGTATGTTGTTGAGAAGATCTTGGATTCTCGTGTTTCCAGACGTAAACTCCAGTATTTGGTTAAGTGGAAGGGTTATGGTCAGGAGGATAATTCCTGGGTGGTCGCCTCTGATGTTCATGCGACTGATTTGGTCCGCGCCTTCCATAGAGCTCATCCTGATCGCCCTGGGGGTTCTCGTGAGGGTTCGGTGACCCCTCCTCAAGGGGGGGGTACTGTTGTGGATTCTGTTTTTGGGCTCCCTCTGGTGGTTACGGCTGGTACTGGGTGACTTTGGTGGGTTGCGGTCTCTGGTTTCCACCTGTCCATCAGAGGCTGGGTGTTTCCTATTTAACCTGGCTTTCCTGTCATTCCCTTGCCGGCTATCAATGTACTCAGATGTGCTCAGTTTGGTTCCTGACTATCTGCTCCCAGATCTCTCAGGATAAGCTAAGTTTTGTTTTTCAGTTGTTTGGTTTTTTGTCCAGCTTGCTAATTATGACTCTATGCAAGCTGGTAGCTCTAGTGGGCTGAGGTTCTCTACATGTGCCATGAGTTGGCACATGGGTTCTTGTAATCTCAGGATGGTTTTTGATTAGGGTTTTTTGCTGACCACTCAGACCCCTTTTGTATCATTCTGCTTTCTAGTTATAGCGGGCCTCATTTTGCTAAATCTATTTTCATCTCTATGTGCGTGCCTTCCTCTCATTTCACCGTCAATACATGTGAGGGGCAACTATACCTTTTGGGGTTCATTCCTCTGGAGGCAAGCTAGGTCTTTATTTCCTCTGCAGTGCTAGTTAGCTCTTAGGCTGGCGCGTGGCGTCTAGAATCAACGTAGGCACGCTCCCTGGCTATTTCTAGTTGTGTTTGTCAGGAGTAGGGCAGCGGTCAGCCCAGGTTCCATCACCCTAGAGCTCGTCCGTTATTTATGTTATTTTGCTTGTCCAGTGCGATCCCCAGCCATTGGGATCCATGACACTCCCCATGGTCCTCCATACAATATAATGCACTCCCCATGGTAGTCCAATCAATAAAATGTATTCTCCATGGTCCTCCATACAATATAATGCACTCCTCATGGTCCTCCATACAATATAATGCATTGTGCATGGTTTTTCATACAATATAATGCACTCCCCATGGTCCTCCAAACAGTAAAATGCACTCCCTATGGCCCTCCATACAACATAATACACTAACCATGGTCCTCCATACAATATAATGCATTCCGCATTGTCCTCCATACAATATAATGCATTCACCATGGTCCTCCATAGAAAATAATGCACCCCTCATGGTCCTCTATGCAATATAATACACTCCTCATGGTCCTCCAAACAGTAAAATGCATTCCCCTTGGTCCTCCATACAATATAATGCATTCGCCATGATCCTCCATACAATATAATGCACTCCCCTTGGTCCTCCATATAACATAATTAGTGATGAGCGAACGTGCTCGCCACTACTCGTTACTCGCCCGAGTATTGCTATGCTCGGCGTACTCGTCGAGCAGCGAGCATTTCCAGTATTATTCGGCGGTAACTGCAGTCTACACCCAGCAGTTTTGGCGGGCTTTAGAGTCCCAATCATGGTGCAGGGATTGCCTGCCAGGCCATGAAAAGCCACAGCCATCTTTGTTGTGGTCGTAAAGTGATTGGCTGAGCCGTACAGCATCATCCCGGTATAAGAGACCTGGCGCCGCACTGCACGCTGCATTCTGTTCCTGATTCAGCGAGAGTAGGGAGAGCTGCTGCCGAGATAGGGTCGGAATCGTGGTTTTAGAGTTAGTGTAGGTCTGCATTTCTTACATCCACAACTCCTCAGAAACCAACAGTCCTTGTTAGGGCTAATTTGTGGGTCCCGATATTGCAGCGCTAGGTAGGCAGGGCACAGCATATTCACATCAGTGCAAGGCCTGCAGGCACTGTATGTGCGTACATTGCTCCCACTGCATCCTTCCCAAAGTTCTATAACTGCCTGCTGCTGCAGCTTATTTACTGTCTATATGCCTATTTTTTTTTCCAAAAATCCCCCCCCTCCAAAAAAAAATACAGTCTGTTCTGCCAGAGTGAGGCCTGTTGAAAAGTTATAGTTTGTCAGGCATACGTAGCATAGTTGTGTGTGCTACCCTTGTGCCCCCCTTTTTTTAGTGTGTTTTAAATTCACTGAAAAAGGCCTCATATATCTCTGCTCCAAGTTTTGTCAATGGAGGCCCGTGTACTTTTTTTTTGGCTGTGTGATACTGAAATTCTATACAGCACTATTTCACATAAAAAAAATTCAAAGGCAACAAATTTGCCAGTGCGGTATTTTTGTTACAGCCGTCATATATCTCTGCTCCAAGTTTGGGCACTGGAGGCCGGTGTACTTATTTTTTGGCTGTGTGATACTCAAATTCTATACAGCGCTACTTAGCATAAAAAAAATGAAAGGCCACAGATTTGCCTGTGTGGCATTTCCGTTACAGCCGTCATATATCTCTGTGCTCCAAGTTTGGGCATTGGAGGCCGGTGTACTTATTTTTTTGCTGTGTGATACTCAAATTCTATACAGCACTATTTTGCATAAATTAACTTTAAGAAAAAAAATAAATAAATTGAATACAGTCTGTTAGGTCAGGCTGAGGCCTGCCTGGTGTTTGGGTTTGAAAAATCGTAGATTTGCAGGCATACTGATCACATATTATTTCGCTACTAATAAAGACATTTGTGTTGAGTATTTGAAATAGTGCAGTAGTCCATTTAAAATGGTTAAGGCAAAGGGCAAAGGACCGGGAAGTGGACGTGATGCTGATGGTGCATCCAGAGGACGAGGCCGTGGGCAACGTGAAAGTGGGAAACAACAAAGACCCACATCTTCTCGCTCAATCTTCCTGTCCCAGTTTCTAGGGGACCGCAGCACACCACTAATGAAGCCAGAGCAGTGTGAAACGGTTGTTGGTTGGATAGTGGATAATGCTTCCAGTCACTTAGCCACCACCACCACCACCTTGTCTTCCACATGGTCAAGTTTGAGTAGCCATGAGTGTGGCCAGGATATTCCTCACCCTGATCCTCCTTCCTCCCACCATGCCGAGTGCCCTGAGACAACTGATCCCACGCTTGGACACTCTGAAGAGCTGTTTAGTTTTCCATTTCAAGATTCAGAAATCTTTGCTGGTAAACTTGAAGTGGGGAAAGATGAGATCGCATGTTGAGCTGCCCAAAGCTTTGACCAGCCCCGGTCACTCGAAGGCGATGGTGGGAAAGTGTCACAAGAGGTGGACGATGATGAGACACAATTGCCAGAAAGTCAGGAGGAGGAGCAGGGTGCGGATGTCGAAGACGAGGTGGTGTATCACATAGTGACTGACCCAACCTGGCAGGAGGACCTGCATAGCGAGGACAGCAGCATAAATGGGGAAGATGGCATATCCCCCCAACATAGTAAGTATAGGAAAACTGACTGAACAGCAATCTAGTCTGAACTGGTGCATAACCAAAAAGTCTTACATAGCAAACAGATAATGGCTGCACTCAATTTTACTGTGCTAAAGCAAGGAAATGTGCGATACATGAAATGCGAATAGCATAATGGCTTGTGAAATCTATGAAAAAACACATGAGATGCTTAGCACAAGATTTGGCCAAAAATTGTGAGCCCATCCACCAAAAGTCAAGGTAATCTCAGATCGGATGGGTAACTAACCTGTCTGCCTAGTGTGAACACTTACCTATGGCTAATAACATGGTAACGCCTGCATTTATAGGAAGGTCAGAACCAACCGTGTTTGGATGTAATTAAAATCACAGCATGGTGAAGGGTGGGGCGTTAAAGTCAGAAAAAACAGTACATAGTAAATATAGGAAAACTGACTGAACAGCAATCTAGTCTGAACTGGTGCATAACTAACAAGTCTTACATAGTACATAGATAATGGCTGCACTCAATTTTACTGTGCTAACGCAAGGAAATGTGAGATACATGAAATGTGAATAGCATAATGGTTTGTGAAATCTATGAAAAAACACATGAGATGCTTAGCACAAGATTTGGTGGATGGGCTCACAATTTTTGGCCAAATCTTGTGCTAAGCATCTCATGTGTTTTTTCATAGATTTCCCAAGCCATTATGCTATTCACATTTCATGTATCGCACATTTCCTTGCTTTAGCACAGTAAAATTGAGTGCAGCCATTATCTATGTACTATGTAAGACTTTTTGGTTATGCACCAGTTCAGACTAGATTGCTGTTCAGTCAGTTTTCCTATATTTACTATGTACTGTTTTTTCTGACTTGAACGCCCCGCCCTTCACCATGCTGTGATTTTAATTACATCCAAACACAGTTGGTTCTGACCTTCCTATAAATGCAGGCTTTACTATGTTATTAGCCATAGGTAAGTGTTCACACTAGGCAGATAGGTTAATTGCCCATCCAATCTGAGATTACCTTGACGTTTGGTGGATGGGCTCAAAATTTTTGGCCAAATCTTGTGCTAAGCATCTCATGTGTTTTTTCATAGATTTCACAAGCCATTATGCTATTCACATTTCATGTATCGCACATTTCCTTGCTTTAGCACAGTAAAATTGAGTGCAGCCATTATCTATTTGCTATCCCCCCAACAGGCAGGAAGAAGCAGTGTGGTGGCCACAGACAAAAGGCGTGCATCCATTCCCCATAACACCAACATGGATGAAGTTGCCATTCTACCTGTGAGATCTTCCCGAGTCTGGCTATTTTTTATTGACTCTACCTATAACCCCAAAGAGGCCATTTGCAGCACCTGCCATGCCTGCATCAGCAGGGGTAGCAAAACAACCAGCCTGACCACCACCAGCATGATCAGGCACATGCAAGCAAAGCACCCGACTTTGTGGGCTGAACCCCAGGCTCCAGGACCACTGCCTGCTGGTCACACCACTGCTTCTTCCACTGTTTTGCATAGAAGCCAATCCCCATTACACCGTGCATGTGAAGATGCCTCTAGCCCTGCACCTGTTGTGGCTCACAGCATCATCAGCAAGCCCATCCACGTCCATGTCCCAGCACAGCGTTCAATTGTCTATAACCCAGTCTTTGGAATGCAAGCGGAAATACCCATCCAACGCCCCACAGGCCACAGTCCTCAATTCTAATATTTATCTTCTGCTTGCGCTAGAAATGCTGCCTTTTAGGCTTGTTGAGACGGAAGCTTTCCGCAACGTCCCAAAGTACTCGGTCCCCAGTCGCCACTATTTCTCCCTGTGTGCCATATCGGCATTACACCAGCATGTGTCCCACAACATTACCTGTGTCCTCAGCAATGCTGTTACCATGAAAGTCCACCTAACCACGAACACGTGGACAAGTGCTTGTGGGCAGGGACGGTACATCTCAATGACAGCACACTGGGTTAACGGGTTAACATAGTGGAAGCTGGGACCCAGTCGGACCTTGGGATGGAACACATCCTCCCCACGCAGAGGATTGCTGGCCCTACGTCATTCAGGGTTGCCCCCACAGTCTACAGCTTCTGCACCTCCTCCTCCTCTTCATCCTCCATGTCTGAAATCAACACATCAGTGAGAAGCTGGAAGCACTGCAGCACTGCCTCAGCCAAGCGGCAACAGGCTGCGCTGAAGCTAATCTGCATAGGTGATAAACCGCACAATGCAGAAGAGTTGTGGACAGCTCTGAAAGAGCATTCAGATGTTTGGATGACACCGCTGAACCTACAGCCAGGCATGGTCGTGTGTGAAAATAGCCGTAACCTGGTGGCTGCTCTGAGGCAAGGTGAGCTCACACACTGCCCTTGCTTGGTCCATGTGCTTAACCTTGTGGTTCAATGTTTTCTGAAAAGCTACCCGGAGCTGCCGAATCTGCTAGTGAAAGTACACCGTCTGTCTGCCCATTTTAGAAAGTCAGCTACAGCTTCAGCCGCCCTTGCCGTGCTTCAGCAGCACTTTCAGCTTCAAGCTCACCGACTGTTGTGTGATGTCCCCACGTGCTGGAACTCTATGCTGCATATGTTGGAAAGGACTTGTGAGCAGAAGAGGGCCGTTGTTGACTACCAACATCAACAAGGCGGTCGAATTTCAGGTCAGACTCCACACACATAAGACCTCAGGAGTGGACATGGATGTCAGACATATGTAACTGTAGGGGACAGGGACCTGGTGAGCTGTGCAGACGGGTGGAACCATTGTTGCCGGGAGTCGGGGTTCCGGGGGACGGATTTGAGGGGTGCATGGGAAGCCAGGCTCATGTGACAGGAGGCAGAGTGACGCAGGGAGAGGAGAGGATAAAAAGCAAAACGCGCGAAAGCAGGGGCAGAGAAGCGCGGGAAATCTCTGAGGAGAGGAAACTGCAGCGCAGTTGCTGTGAGTGTGCAGGCCGCAGTGAGACTTGCAGGAAGCAGGGGGAAAACGTGCAACAGACACTGCGGGCAATTACTGGAGCCCCCAAAAAGAGACGCATTCGTCGTCAGCGACCCCCCAGGCAGAGGGGTAGTGCTGACCAGCTCAGGGACAGTATTACCGCGCTCCCTGAGAACACCTTGCCAGAGAGTGCTACAGACTCGCATGGTTTCGTCTCAGCTGTGACTGATACTGATTATTCTCCTAATCCTCCTCAAAAAGACTCTTCTCTGGACTGGGAGGCTGTTACCTCGGATCAACGTCCGCCTGCAGGAGGGAACGCAGCACCGCAAAAGACATTCTGGACTCGACTCTACGCCTGGGCCCGTCGCCAGAAGACACCTCCTTCCTCCGCCATCAGGACTACGGCGTTGTCGGAGCCTCCCCGTCAGGACTACATCGCTGAACCAGCACTGATAAGTGACCGTTGTTGACTTTATCTTAGTAGGGAGTCACTAGTGAGGCGCTGCCGCGTTCTACGGGTGTAGTTCAGGGCGGCCATATAATAATTGGGATTTACTGCGAGATTGTGTTCTTGTATATAAGTTCCCTGCGTGGAAAACGTTTGTTATCTTTTTGGTTGGAAGTTAAAAAGAAAGTTAAAAACGCTATTTGCTTTCTGGCTCCTATTTGTCCCTGCATCCTTCTTTACCTGCGGTCTCTACATTTGGCGTAGTCGGCAGGATGCAGGATCCAAAGAAGGAGCCAGAAGATACGGAGGATGGGGCTGGGCCTAGAGCTTCTCTCTCATTGGGGGCCATGTTAAACAATTTGCCCAAGTTTAATGGGAGCAACATGTTGTTGTGGAGCTGGACTGAGAGGATGAGGGGGCTGTTGAGAATGCATCCTATGACCCCGGCCCTGGAAGCTGAGGTAGCCATTATGGCATTAGACGGAGAGGCCCGAGATTCAGTGATGTTGAGACCCCCCACAGAGCGGAATACTTTTACCGGGGTGTTACATGTGTTAGAGGGGACGCACGGGGATCCCACCGACGTGGGAGAGCTGCGGGCCCGGTTGTTTGGACGGCGACAAAAAGAGGGCGAGACTGTCACTCAGTACATGAATGCTCTGCAAGAGCTAAACATTGCAATCGTGCGGAAAGATGGTATGGGGATGGGACATGTCGACGTGACCCTGCGCGACCAACTGGTGACGGGACTGCGGGATGAGTTGACCAAACAGGCTCTACGTGAACGAGTGCGGGTCGACCCGCGCCTGACTTTCTCCGACATAGGCAATGAGGCCCGCACCCGGGAGCAAGAGAGGGGGGTGACGGTCCTGACAGGAGAGGCTCGGGTTATCCAGACCGCTGCACCAGGAGGGGGTGAGCCGTCGTGGGTTCAGGAGATGCGGCAGGAGCTCAAACAAATCCGAGACGAACTGGCCGAAGTAAAAAAAAATGCGCGAAGCCCAAGGGAGCTACCCCGGGGGCAAGGGTCTGGGAGTCCAGCTCGTGGCGCTCGTTCAGGATATTATCCGGTCTCCGGTGCTTGCTATGGTTGCGGGGAGGCAGGACATTTCGCACGGGAGTGCCCCCGGAGAGGGAGGGCCTCGTCACGGCGGGCGTTAAACTAGAGGACTCCGAGCTAAGGGGACGACGCTCGGAGTCAGAATCCCCGCGGATGGGTGGTGAAAGTCCCAAAAATTTGGTTGCCAGCTGCCCCCTGGTTTGGGCAGAGTTTGAAGGGCGGGCTGTACGTTGTCTGGTGGACACCGGATCTCAAGTCACGACTATGCCTGAGGCCTATTTTAGAAAACACTTCCCTGTGTCAGTCAGACCCCAATGGGGCCCCGTAATCCGGTTGCAGGCCGCCAATCAGCTGCCCATCCCAGTGGAAGGGGTCACCTGGATGCAAATATCTTTATGTGGGAAAGACCTGGGCCGCCGGGGGGTTGTGTTGACACGGGGGGATCCCAGCCCACAACATATCGTGACTTTGGGGATGAATGTATTGAAGGACTTTGGCAGTTTGCTGTTACGGGAGACCACACAAGAGACACTCAATCAGTGGGGGACCAGTACACCTCAAGGCTCCGTGTTCAGACAGTTAGTGAGGGAAGTCCGTGTGCAAGAGACCTTTCAGGAGGGAGACATACTAGGGAAAGTAATCACCTCCCCGACAGCAGAAGTGACGTTTCCCCCAGGACAGACTGTTATATCCCTGCCCATCCGAGCTCGCATCCCTCTGGAAGGAGTGCAAGTGCAGGTTGAGCCCACCTTTACGTCCCCTTTGCCCACAGGACTGCTGGTGGCCCGATCTCTGGCTACTGTTAAAAATGGAGCCGTACCAGTGCGATGTGTGAATGTGGACGAACACGATGTCGTGCTACGGGTCCGAAGTGAGATGGCCAAAGTGTTACGACCGTTAGAAGTGATGCCTCCTCCAGATACTTTACAGTTAAAGGTGGATTCCCCTGATCCCTGGATGGTCAGTGTCCGGTCTACACAGGATCCTGAGCTGATAGCGTTACGAAAAGGTCAAACTATTCTGGAACATATGCGAGCAGAATTACCGGGTCTGGATCCATCACAAGTCTCGCGAGTGCAGCGGCTCCTTGGACACTATGCTGAAGTGTTTGCGCAACATGAAGATGATTTTGGCTGTACCACGGCCATCGAACATGGAATTCCGACCGGAGATACAGTGCCCATCAGGGAGCGGTACAGACAGATTCCCCCGCAGATGTACCAGGAAGTAAAGACGTTGTTAGGCCAGATGCTACAAAAGGGAGTGATCCGCGAGAGTCAGAGCCCGTGGGCTGCCCCGATCGTGCTGGTGCGGAAAAAGGACGGCACGCTCCGGTTCTGTGTGGACTATCGTAAGCTAAATGCATGCACCGTCCGAGACTCTTATCCACTTCCCCGTATCGAGGAGTCTCTCTCCGTGCTGGGTCGGGCCAAATATTTTTCCACCTTAGACCTAGCCAGCGGATACTGGCAGGTCCCGATGACAGAAGCAGATCGTCCTAAGACAGCGTTCATCCTTCCCATGGGACTATTTGAGTTCAATCGAATGCCGTTTGGGCTGGCCAACGCTCCAGGCACCTTCCAACGATTAATGGAGCGGTGTCTGGGGGATTTGAATTTCGAGGCCACTCTCATTTATCTGGATGACATCATCATCTACGCCCCAACATTCGAGGAACATCTGTGCCGACTGGAACAGGTACTAGACCGGTTGCTGAAATACGGGCTTAAGGTGAAGCCCCAGAAGTGTCACTTGTTCCGGGAACAGATCGAGTACCTGGGGCATGTGGTGTCCGCCGAAGGAGTCCGGCCATCGCAGGAGAAGATTGCTGCAATCCAGGAGTGGCCCACACCGGAGACCGCTAAAGATGTACGGGCGTTCTTGGGCCTCGCTGGGTACTACCGGCGCTTCGTGAAGAATTTTGCTCGCCGTTCTCACAATCTACAAGTCCTGCTGAAAGGAAGCTCCCCCAAGGAACGGGGAAAGAAGATACAATGGCAGGAGCCACAAGAAGCAGCGTTCCGGGACTTGAAGACAGCTCTCATGGAGCCGCCGGTGTTGGCTTATGCGGACTTTTCGCAACCGTTCATCCTACACACCGACGGCAGCTCTCAGGGATTGGGGGCTGTGTTGTCTCAGGTTCAGGATGGGCGGGAGAGAGTGATCGCCTATGCGAGTCGGTCTCTTCATGACTCTGAGTTGAACCCAGACAATTACAGTTCTTTCAAGGTGGAGCTGCTGGCCGTGGTGTGGGCTATGACGGAGCGGTTCGCTGAGTACCTGGCCGGTTCCGAGGTGCTGATACGCACGGATAACAACCCATTGGCACATCTGGAAAATGCGAAATTGGGTGCCCTAGAACAGCGCTGGGTAGCCCGGATGGCCAAGTACAGATACCGTATCCTTTACAAGCGAGGAGCGGAGAATGTTCATGCTGACGCATTATCTCGTCTGCGGAAAAATCCCCCAAGAACTAACCGAGATGAGGAGCTGGAGGGAGAAGAAATCCCCTACGCCATCGGGGGCGCTGCTCAGACGGCTGTGAGCCGGGAACAGACCGGGAACGGAACGGCTGCAGGACTGTTGGTTCAGAGTCGGGACGAATGGATACGGCTACAACAGGAAGACCAGGAACTAGCTCCATTGCGACAGTGGATAACGAATGGTCTATTGCCCGTGAGAACCCCTGGACAAATTCTCCCGTCAGATCTGAACCTTCTTCTGCGGCAGTGGGAGCGCCTAACTCTTCAGGACGGGCTCTTATGCCACTTAACCATGGCTCTGGCAGATTCTGAGCCGACCTGGCAGATGGTCTTACCAGGGCCTGTGGTGGCCGCAGTTGCTAAAGAAGCTCATGAGTCCGGGGCACACTTCGGAGTGAAGAGGACGTTTAAGTGGCTGCAAACTCGGTTCTATCATCCTCGGCTGCTTGCGGAAGTACAAACTGCCTATAGACAATGTCGACAATGTGAGCTAACCAAGTCACCGGAGGAAAGGGCGCCTGTGCAGAGCATCACGACGTCTGCCCCTTTTGAAGTATTAATGATAGACTACATTACCATTGGAGCAGCGCATCAAGGCTACGAACACTGCCTCGTTATGGTAGATCATTTTTCAAAATTCGCGGTAGTCATCCCTACCCGTGATCAGACAGCTGAGTCGGCGGCGAGCGCTATCTGTAAGAACTATATTCAAGTTTACGGCTGTCCGAGGCGAATACATTCGGATCAAGGCGCCTGTTTCTTGGGCAAGGTCATGGAAGAGCTGCATCGCCTCTACGGCATTGATAAGTCACGCACCACACCGTATCATCCCCAGGGAAATGGGGCTTGTGAGCGGTTTAACCGGACTTTGCTTCAAATGCTGCGTGCGCTAGAACAAGATCAGAAGGCCCGCTGGCCGGAGTACGTGTCTGACCTAGTGTGGGTCTACAACAATAGAGTTCATCAAGTCACAGGACGCACCCCGTATGAAGTGGTCTTTGGGCGCCCAGGAAAAGGCATGACAGATCTGGAACTGTCTTCGGAGGAAGAAGGCCCCCGAACAGGGATGGCTTCGTGGGTGCGTGATCATCGGCATCGGCTGCAGACCTTACACCGACTGGTACACACTCGAATTCGGGAAGTGGAGCATCGGAGCACCCCTACAGCAAAACCCCCAGAGTTCCGGCCAGGTGATCGAGTACTCGTTCGAGAGCAAAGACCGCAAAACAAGTTAGACCATCGTTGGGAAAAAACACCCTATCGGGTGCTTCGCCGTATAGACCCGCATGGACCTGTATATGAAGTGCAGTCTGAGGCCCTCGGAAGTACAGGTACTCGCATTCTTCATCGCAACATGCTCCGGTTGTGTCGCTCTGTTGACTCGGACACCCCGGAATCCGCAATCAGGGAAGAGCCACCTACGACTGAGTCCCCCAACAACCATTGGTGGGATGAAGAAGATGATGAAGAAGAAGAACGGCGTCAAAATACTCCCCCTATCTCGACTACTACACTACCCCTGACCAGTCACCTTTCCGCTGACGACATTCCCCCAACACCCCCTACACAAGGACCCGAGCCACGACGTTCTGAACGTTCTACTGCCGGTAGACCCCCAACTCGCTACAGTCTTGACTTACACACTAGACAGACCCAAGTGTGGAACAATCCGTCAGGTGGGCGACCTGTCAATGCGAAGGCCTCGCCCAGGGACTGGCGAGCATACAGGGTGGGGGAATGTAGGGGACAGGGACCTGGTGAGCTGTGCAGACGGGTGGAACCATTGTTGCCGGGAGTCGGGGTTCCGGGGGACGGATTTGAGGGGTGCATGGGAAGCCAGGCTCATGTGACAGGAGGCAGAGTGACGCAGGGAGAGGAGAGGATAAAAAGCAAAATGCGCGAAAGCAGGGGCAGAGAAGCGCGGGAAATCTCTGAGGAGAGGAAACTGCAGCGCAGTTGCTGTGAGTGTGCAGGCCGCAGTGAGACTTGCAGGAAGCAGGGGGAAAACGTGCAACAGACACTGCGGGCAATTACTGGAGCCCCCAAAAAGAGACGCATTCGTCGTCAGCGACCCCCCAGGCAGAGGGGTAGTGCTGACCAGCTCAGGGACAGTATTACCGCGCTCCCTGAGAACACCTTGCCAGAGAGTGCTACAGACTCGCATGGTTTCGTCTCAGCTGTGACTGATACTGATTATTCTCCTAATCCTCCTCAAAAAGACTCTTCTCTGGACTGGGAGGCTGTTACCTCGGATCAACGTCCGCCTGCAGGAGGGAACGCAGCACCGCAAAAGACATTCTGGACTCGACTCTACGCCTGGGCCCGTCGCCAGAAGACACCTCCTTCCTCCGCCATCAGGACTACGGCGTTGTCGGAGCCTCCCCGTCAGGACTACATCGCTGAACCAGCACTGATAAGTGACCGTTGTTGACTTTATCTTAGTAGGGAGTCACTAGTGAGGCGCTGCCGCGTTCTACGGGTGTAGTTCAGGGCGGCCATATAATAATTGGGATTTACTGCGAGATTGTGTTCTTGTATATAAGTTCCCTGCGTGGAAAACGTTTGTTATCTTTTTGGTTGGAAGTTAAAAAGAAAGTTAAAAACGCTATTTGCTTTCTGGCTCCTATTTGTCCCTGCATCCTTCTTTACCTGCGGTCTCTACATAACATCCTCCAAAACTTTCCAAGATGGTGAGCGGTGATGACGCCATAATTAGCATCACCATCTCGCTTCTCAGCATTCTGAAAAACTCTCTGCTCACAATGAAAGAGGATGCATTGCAGGCGGAGCATGAGGACATGGAGCAAGGAAACATACAGGTGGATTACACTCAGCCCAGCCTCATGTCTTCTCAACGTGGATTGGTAGGCAATGAGGAGGAGGAGGAGGAAGAGCAGGAGCTACTTTCATGCTCTATAGATGGTACTACAAACACATCTGTATTAGCGTCTGTTCAGCGGGGATGGCCTGAGGAAAGAGAGGAGGAGGATGAGGAGTAGGAGGACAGCATGGTCAGTCGTCCTGTTGGTGAGGACACGGAAGTCTTGCCTGTTGGCATTCTGGTACGCATGGCTGACTTTATGTTGCGCTGGATTTCACGTGACCCTCGGATTATTAAAATTTTGGGTGACACTCATTACTGGTTGGTGACACTTCTAGACCCACACTACAAGGAGAAGTTACAATCTCTTCTGCCTGAGGCAGTGAGGTGTACAAAAATGTTGCAGTACCACAGGGCCCTTGTAGCAGAATTACTTAGAAAATTCCCATGTGAGAACGCTGGCAGCAGACGTCAGAGTTTGTTGTACAACCAAGGACTCCAAGCGAGAGAGACAGAAGTAAAATCCAGCTCAGGCAGGGGAACAATGGCCAAGTTCTGGGACAGTTTTCTCAGATCCTCCCATCGTGGGGGCACAGAGGCAAGGGGTGCTGTCACAAGAAGTGCATTGTTTGGGAAGATGGTGAGGGAGTACCTTGCAGATCGTACAAACGTCCTCCGTGATTCCTCTGTGCCTTTTAATTATTGGGTATCCAAGCTGGACACGTGGCATGAACTGGCTGTCTACGCCTAGGAGGTCCTGGTCTGCCCTGCTGTTAGCATTCTGTCTGGGTTTTTAGTGCCGCTGGTGGAATTATAACAGATAAGCGCATCCGCCTGTCAACTGAAAATGCTGACAGGCTGACTCCTATAAAAATGAACAAGGCCTGGATTGGAAAGACTTCTGTATACCACCAAGTGAAAATAGCGAAACATAACCTCAAATACTTTCTCTCTTTTGGGGAGGTGTATTCTCATGCATCTCTTCACAACCATACATGGGTATACGCTTCCAGATTTGGTCTGTTTGTTCTTATCCTCCTCCTTATCCTCATCCTCCTCATCCAGAACCACTATATCACCAGGGTGAACGTGCTCTGTATGGTGCATTTTGGCCAAGAGGGCTGTGATGGAACTCTTTTATTTTTTACAAAAAGGACAACACATTGGGGAATTGGGTATGACATTATATTGGGCCTACTTCTTAACTAGGTCTCCTGCAATCTGTCCTGTACCTGCCAGTAGATTACCAGGGTGAACATGCTCTGTACGGTGCATGTTGGCCAAGGGGGCTGTGATGGCACTCTTTTATTTTTTAAAAAAGGACAACACATTGGGGAATTGGGTGTGACATTACATTGGGCCTACTTCTTAACTCGGTCTCCTGCAATCTGTCCTGTACCTGCCAGTAGATCACCAGGGTAAACTTGCTCTGTACTGTTATAGGCCAGTGAATTTTGGGCAAGGGGGCTGTGATGGCACTCTTTTTTTTTTAAAGTGGACCCCACATTGGGGAATTGGGCATGACATTACATTGAGCCTACTTCTTCATTCTGTCTCCTGCAATGTGTCCTTAAACTGCCACTAGATCACCAGGGTGAACGTGCTCTGTCCGGTGCATTTTGACCAAGGGGGCTGTGATGGCACTCTTTTATTTTTTAAAAAATGGACCCCACATTGGGGAATTGGGTATGACATTCCATTGGGACGACTTCTTAACTCGGTCTCCTGCAATCTAAAATGTACCTGCCACTAGATCACCAGGGTGAACATGCTCAGTACTGCTATAGGCCGTTTATGTTTGGGCTAGGGGCATGTGATGGCACTAGTTTATTTTTTAAAAAAGGTACCCCCATTGGGAAATTGTTTGGCAGATCATGCACTGCATTACAAGTCTCAGAGACCCACACCACTACATTGGCCATAATTCTTAACTCTGTCTCCTGCAATGTCTCTTCCTTATCTCCTACGACATGACCTGGGTGAACATGCTTTGTATTGTTATAGGCCCATGAAGTTTGGGCAAGGGGGGCTGTGATGGCAATAGTATATTTTTAAAAAAGGTACCCCCATTGGTGAAACCACATCCTTGATGGCAAACACTTCACATTTGTGTACCTTAAAGTGCTCACTTGAAAAGCTCCTTTTTGTGTTGTCTGGTTGCTCAAAGTGGACACAATACACTTCATATAAATTTGATAAAGCAATGCTGTTAGTTTGGCTCAGTAGTTCATTAAAAATATTGCTTTGTCCACTATATTAGTTTCTCTCCTTGAGAGCCATAACTTTGGGTGCCTCAAATGTACAAACGGCGAATATTCAAATGGTGATTTATAAACAAGATTGAAATACTGTACACCGAATGCATTCAGACAATCACATAGCTGCATGACTTGTAAAACATTTACAGATGTGACAGACAATGCTCATATTGACACGATCTTGATAAATGTTTGTTTACTCACTTTACAAAGTTTGAAGCCTCTATATGTTTGCTGTTTGTCATTGTAAAACATTAAGGTTTACTGAAACTCTGCCTGTGATGGTTTGATCTAAATCCTTGTGGCTTTTATTTTTCTAGGGGTTTATGGCCCCTCGTCTGATGAGTCCATGATATCTCAGTTTCATCCGATCTTGAAAAGTGGCCACGTGAAGGTCTGGGTGAAACTAGAATTACTACATAGTGTAAATCACTATATAAGACCAGAGAAACATAACTAAGACAGAAGCCAAAACTGGGGTACCTGTACACGTGGGTGTAATTGGGGACACCCACACAGTGTAGGTAATCTCCCAGGGGTTCTCTGTCTTGGTGTTGCTTCTCGGATATTCCAGACGGATGATATTTAAAAGTCTCTTGGTGATGATCTAAGAAGACTGTATGAAGTTAATCTTCTTATATACGTAATCAGTATATTTATGTAACCCTTAGATGTACTTATTAACCTTTGTATGTTATAGTTAAGATATACAAAAATTTAGGCACTCACACTATTCAATCTTAATATTCCTTGAATTTTGTAGCTTGCAATGAAATTGCTTTGTATCGAAGGATTAGCCTTTTTTAAAGCCCTAACTGAACCTTAGTGTTAAAAACATGGCAAACACAATTGCCAAATTCTCATGTAAATAATTCTGCAAAGAGGGAACCATCATACCATTAAAAAATACGAGTGAATTTTCATGGGCCCATCCAGTATGTGGGTTCCAAGGCGTAATGCGGTGCATATGACTGACTATGCAGCAGGGCTCGTCTTCCTGCCAATGTGTAAAACAAAGGAGTATGGAGCACAAAATGCATATTGTGAAGTGGATTTTCATGGGCACATCCACTATGTGGGTTCCAAGGCCTAATGGGGTGCATATGACTATGCAGCAGGGCTGGCCTTGCCGCCAATGTGTAAAACCAAGGAGTACGGGAGTTCAAAATGCATATTGTGAAGTGGATTTTCATGGGCCCATCCAGTATGTGGGTTCAAAGGCTTATTTGGGTGCATATGAACTGGTGGCAGGGCAGGCCTTGAATTCAATGCAAAACTTTTCAGGAGTCCCCCCTGGACATCTTATGAACAGTGGTATTGTGGTGCATCGTAATTCTTGGCAGCCCATCCACTCACAGCATAGGCTAAAACAGCTTAGGAGACCCACTGTTTCATAATGGCCCTTTAAGAAGATTAATGCCATCTGATGCACCAGTAAAAATAGGCTCTGTGACTTTAAGAGTCCCTCCTTTGTAAATGAAACAAGATGGGTCTGCTTATGTGTCACACACTACATGGCCAGCTAGGGTTGTTAAATGTTACAATGACATTTCCCAGTGAATGCATTTGTAGTGGTTGAAAGCAATGTTAAAGTTGAAAAACGTTTCAAAAACACTGCATCTGAACTAAGCCTAATTGGAAAAGGAAATTTTCGGTCTGGGGTTAAATATTTGGCCTTACAGGCAAGTCATTAACCTGCAAAGGATGTACCTTGACATATTTCCAAGGAATAAAAATGAAATTGGTTTCATTTTAATGTGTTTTTTGTGGAACCGGGAAAAATGGCATGAATCTCGGAAAAAAAGGATTAAAGCTGTGAACTAGGAGTCAGGAATGCTTCCAGGGCGATCCCCATGATGTCCCTGTGTCATTTGAGCAGTGTTTCCATCATTTTCAGACGTTTTTAGACATTAAAAGGCCCCCCGGGGGATTGCTGTAAAAATATGCGGGTATCCCATAGACTTACATTGGGCTCATTGTTCTGGCTGAGTACCCGAGTATTCCAATTTGCTTGACCCGAGCAACGAGCACCCGAGCATTTTAGTGCTCGCCCATCACTACTTACGAACTCTGATGCGGTTCGTGGTGGTTGCTCCCCGGTGAAGACCGGATGACGTAGTGCTTGAACGGCCTATTGTCGGGTGACTGCTCCCACAAATTGGCACTGTAACTCCCCAATGTCGTTCCCAAGGAGGATATCTGCAGGAAGTCCTCCCATAACTCCAATCCAACAGTTTTTCTCCACAACCATAATCCAAACGCACAGAAACTTGCTGTATATATTTGCAGGCACCCCCCGTCAGGACAATGGGAATTCCCGGACCCTGGTGAATTGCCTCCAGTCGAACCACACGGGGGTCAGCAATAGTCAAGAATGCCCCCGTGTCTCTAAATCCTGACACTTTGTATCCATCAATTAAGACATCTTGCAGGAGGCGTGGCCATTGCTCTGGGTAGCTAAAGGACAAATTCCGTAGTCCGTACACTCCAGGAGGGGTATCTATGGTGCCATGGTCGGTGGTCCACTCTGGTGGGGGTGGTGATAGCTCTTCCTCAGGTAGGATGGAGTGTACAAGTTGCACTGGATGCGGTGGGGCTGCGTTGGGCTCCCTCTGAATCCTTGAGGGACAGCCAGACTGCAAATGTCCAGGTTGCTCACCCCCATAACCTCTCCTCTCTGTGATACCCCCAGGTCGTGGTCGGAACTGTTGGGGCCCAGGATTGTGAGGCGTGATTGTCATTGGCTTGCGACTAGGTGGAAGGGCAAATATAATCGGAGAGGGACGGGGCGGGGGAGCAGGCCGTGGTTCATTGTCCAGAAGCCTCCTCCATTGCAGTCGGATAGTAAGGGCTTCATCGGCCAGGGCTGCAGTTCTATCTGCGGTACACGGCGGGCGCTCCCGGATCCATTCTTGTACCTCTGCGAGGCACTTGGCAAGAAATTGTTCTATAAGGAACGCCTGTATAACATCTTCCACAGTAAAGGCTTTTTCTGCTTCCAGCCATCTCCGACATGCCTGGGTCATCTGATGTGCATACATCCTAAATGATCCCCCCGTTGTGCATGGGAGGTCTTGGAACTTGGCCCTATATGAGTCTGGGGTGATAGCATGGTAATCCAGGATAGTCTGCTTTACAATGTTATAATCCCGATTCCACTGTGAGTCAATGGTTTGGTAAGCCTCCGCCATGCTTCCGTTAAGGAGTCCCACTAACAAACGCATCCAGCCAGAGTGGGGCACCTCCATCACAGCACACTGCTGCTCAAAGTCCTTGAAGAACCCCTCCACATGTCCAGAAGCCTCATCAAATGGCTTAAACTCTGTCTGGGTGATCTGTACAGGCTCCCGGATCGTTGGGTTTACACTCCACATTGCATTACTCCCTCTTTCAAGCTCCATTGCTTCTCATCTCCGCTGTGCCCAGCGGGCAACCTCCTCCTTATACTCCTGAGAGATGCCTGGGCTCAGAACCGCCATCTCTTCTTCATACCACACCAACCACTGGCATTTTAGGGTGAGGATCCCTAACTCCAGTGCTTGTCCTTCAGACATCTGGGAGGAGGTGGCCGGTCTAGCACCCACCAGTATGCCAATTAAGGCTTTTTAGTCAGTCCCTGGTAGTTCAGGCCCAGGTCTCTGTCTCTCTCCTGTAAACTGGATACAGTCCAAATTCTGTACTCCCTCTGTGGGTGGTTCTCCATTGGGTTACACTCTGTTGTTCCCACTGCTGCCACCAGTTGTCACGGGGTCCTTCTCAAATAGCACACAATCAAAAGATCGAGGGAAGTGTGAACAATCCCAAGACCTTTATTATAGGCAAAACTAAAAGGTCCATAAACAATCCACCACACTGAGGATACAATAGTCCAGAACGTGAATGCAGCTCAGTAACAGGATAAAATGTCCAAGAAGATGAGAGTCCAATAATTCAGCAGGCAGAGGATAAAAAATCCATATGCTTCTCTTTGTCTCTGACGTGCAGAGTTCACACCATCCTCACCACCCAGGAACTGACTTCTCAGCTCCTGTCCTCCCCAGCCCCCTCTTTATGTCCAGGGGTAATCAGACAGGTTGGGGTGGTTTTCAGGTATCCCAGACCTGACAAAGGTGCCTCGGGGATTAAGGCACCTCAGGGGGTCATCAAGAGACATAAATACAGTCAGGCTGCAGACAGTAAGTGAGCTAATTCAATTACCAGCCTTTTGGAAGGTAATTGAGACTCTAGACAATATGGGGAATACACGGAATGATACAGGGCAAGAAGAGAACACTATGAAAATCAGTAAAATATATTAAATATACACAAAATGATACCCACATAACATATCACACCATCAAAGCAAGTCATTACCCTGGAAAGGATGTTCCTTAACATATTTCCTAGGAAAATCCATTTTGTTTTTGTATGTTTTATTGTGAGTCTGTAAAATTGGCGTAAGACTCTGACAAAATTGTTCACAGCAGTGACCTGGGAGTGAGAAATCCTTCCAGGGGTCTTTCCCATGATGTTCCCATGTCATTTGAGCTCTGTTCCCATCGATTTCTGCAAGTTATAGTCCCTGTAATGTCCACCGGGGAACGAGCAGTAAAAAAGCTCGAGTTACCCATAGACTTAAATTGGGCTCGTTGCCCGGGTCGACCCAAGCAACGAGCACCCGAGCATTTTAGTGCCCACCCATCACTAGTAACTATGTTTTTCCCACATATCTACTTTACATCAGCACAATTTTTGAAACCTAATTTTTTTGGTAAGGAAGGTAGAAGGGTTAAAAGTTTACCAGCGATTTCTCATTTCTTCAACACAATTTAGAAATCCTTTTTTTTAGGGATCACATCACATTTGAAGTGAAGTTGAGGGGCCTATGCAGCAAGTTAAATGGAGGATCGTACATGTATCAAGTGTATGGTGCTTCATAGTAGTGACGTACTTCTGGTTTCGGCAAGTCACGTGTTCCTGGCATGTACATGTCCCTGGGAAATGACGCTTGCAATGATAAGTGTTCCCTCTAGGCGCCATATTCATTTGAGAAAAGATGTACGATCCTCCATTTATCATGCCGCATAGCTCAGTTACCCAGCGCCATTATAACAGCACGGTTAGGATAAATAAATCTGGTGATTATGTTCATAATCTCTATTTGGCTGTTGCTTCATGCTATATAATGTATATGCAAAGGAAAAAGGAACGGAAAAATTCAGCTCACCAGTTTGAAGCAGAAGCTTGCACAGGAACAAAGGTCTTGATTGACTCAGAATGAAATTCCATGATTAAGACCTTAACAGGTCGAAACGCGTTGGTCGCATCATGTACTCCATTATTTGCTGTACCACTTTGAAACAAGGATTTTAATGGATTTGTCTAAATAAATTGAACTTTTATCCAAGTTTCACGCTGGGGATTTACTTTTCTTCATGCTATATAAGGTATATTTATACTGCATATTGTAAAAAAGGGGGGCACCATCGAATAAATTAATTTCAAATATAGAAGGGATCCACCTGCAGTATGTCTAGACATAGACAAGTACCAACCAAACACAAGGAGACATACAAAAAAGCAGGGATCACCTTAAACAATGTAACAAATTTTATTAGTACACATAAACCCACAACAAGAAGTATTAAAACATTTAAAATTCAAAAAAGTGGTTACACCATGTGTAGCCAACACATACAGGAGCAGCGGTTAACCTAATAACACCAAGAGGGCATGCATGAAATATTCAATACAATATGTGGTGAGAAACTCTACGTCATAATCAAAATAAGAACTTTTGGAAGGAAAATTCTCTCCAAAGAGTAAGATGGTATACCTGGCTGATTCAAAATTATGGAGATTGGCACCAAATACAATATTTAAAAACCATACACATATGGAACAGTTGGGGATATATATGAAAATATTCAGACTTATGTATATACCAAGATGGATATCCAATACAATGATTCATGAATCCAACATAATAAACCATATGAGAGTAGATTATATTCCTAAAAATACATTACCAATCGCGTACCAACACCAAATCAGGCCAGCTCACAAAACCTCATGCATTATCTACAATCAAAGAGGTGCAGGATTAAACCGGCTCCTGAAAGCCCGACACATATCGTCACTATTGTGACTTCATCAGGGGCAAGTGAGAGTGTAGTGGGTTCCTTGAATCTTAACCATGTACTATATATATATATATATATATATATATATATATATATATATACAGGTCCTTCTCAAAAAATTAGCATATAGTGTTAAATTTCATTATTTACCATAATGTAATGATTACAATTAAACTTTCATATATTATAGATTCATTATCCACCAACTGAAATTTGTCAGGTCTTTTATTGTTTTAATACTGATGATTTTGGCATACAACTCCTGATAACCCAAAAAACCTGTCTCAATAAATTAGCATATCAAGAAAAGGTTCTCTAAACGACCTATTACCCTAATCTTCTGAATCAACTAATTAACTCTAAACACATGCAAAAGATACCTGAGGCTTTTAAAAACTCCCTGCCTGGTTCATTACTCAAAACCCCCATCATGGGTAAGACTAGCGACCTGACAGATGTCAAGAAGGCCATCATTGACACCCTCAAGCAAGAGGGTAAGACCCAGAAAGAAATTTCTCAACAAATAGGCTGTTCCCAGAGTGCTGTATCAAGGCACCTCAATGGTAAGTCTGTTGGAAGGCAAAAATGTGGCAGAAAACGCTGTACAACGAGAAGAGGTGACCGGACCCTGAGGAAGATTGTGGAGAAGGACCGATTCCAGACCTTGGGGAACCTGAGGAAGCAGTGGACTGAGTCTGGTGTGGAAACATCCAGAGCCACCGTGCACAGGCGTGTGCAGGAAATGGGCTACAGGTGCCGCATTCCCCAGGTAAAGCCACTTTTGAACCATAAACAGCGGCAGAAGCGCCTGACCTGGGCTACAGAGAAGCAGCACTGGACTGTTGCTAAGTGGTCCCAAGTACTTTTTTCTGATGAAAGCAAATTTTGCATGTCATTCGGAAATCAAGGTGCCAGAGTCTGGAGGAAGACTGGGGAGAAGGAAATGCCAAAATGCCTGAAGTCCAGTGTCAAGTACCCACAGTCAGTGATGGTGTGGGGTGCCATGTCAGCTGCTGGTGTTGGTCCACTGTGTTTCATCAAGGGCAGGGTCAATGCAGCTAGCTATCAGGAGATTTTGGAGCACTTCATGCTTCCATCGGCTGAAATGCTTTATGGAGATGAAGATTTCATTTTTCAGCACGACCTGGCACCTGCTCACAGTGCCAAAACCACTGGTAAATGGTTTACTGACCATGGTATTACTGTGCTCAATTGGCCTGCCAACTCTCCTGACCTGAACCCCATAGAGAATCTGTGGGATATTGTGAAGAGAAAGTTGAGAGACGCAAGACCCAACACTCTGGATGAGCTTAAGGCCGCTATTGAAGCATCCTGGGCCTCCATAACATCTCAGCAGTGTCACAGGCTGATTGCCTCCATGCCACGCCGCATTGAAGCAGTCATTTCTGCCAAAGGATTCCCGACCAAGTATTGAGTGCATAACTGAACATTATTATTTGATGGTTTTTTTGTTTGTTATTAAAAAACACTTTTATTTGATTGGACGGGTGAAATATGCTAATTTATTGAGACAGGTTTTTTGGGTTATCAGGAGTTGTATGCCAAAATCATCAGTATTAAAACAATAAAAGACCTGACAAATTTCAGTTGGTGGATAATGAATCTATAATATATGAAAGTTTAATTGTAATCATTACATTATGGTAAATAATGAAATTTAACACTATATGCTAATTTTTTGAGAAGGACCTGTATATATATATATACACAACAATTATTAAGTCTCAACAGCCATTGAGCTTACCGCATGGAGTACACGTGCATACACCACAACGTCGCCGGATAACCGGAAATTATTCTATGACATATTCTAACACTAGTGTGCATGTACTGACGTTGTTATGGGGACCCAGGGCGCCGGAGCCTGCGTCTGCACAAACAGATTTAGGGGTTAACCTTAGAAAAAGGCATGTAATACGCCGGCATGGTTTATCACATGATCAGAAGGTCCTTCATGTTAAAATGCCCAATCTCTGTTTTGCGTATCCAGCATCACATGACCGCAAGGTCCTTTATACGAGAATACCATGATTGAAGAGATGCGGACATACCATGCGCCTATGTGACACATCACACACCCAGAGAGGTCTCTCTCACAGGAATACCTTATCCTTATGTTGCCATTACATTGCCGCAGGGTTCCTTATAGAGAAATATACAGTACCACACGTTACCATAAGAAACCTTATACAGACACACCACACCTATATGCTATTTATCCATACCATAGTGTTATTCGAGTCAATATGAAACAAAGTAACTTGTCCCCACCACCTATATCTATAGGGAGGGATGTTTCTGCATATGTAGCACTACATCGCTATTTTACCATACAACAGTATGAGAATAACTGGAAACTTATTGTGTTTTAACCTGTTATTTTTGATGTACAAACAAGAATAAAAGAAAAAACTTTTACGATTCAAATACCCTTAATATAGCCCGTGTATTCTCCATACAAATACGATAGATGTAGGGATAAATGAGTATTATATAATTTTTATTTGCAGTGAGCATGGAAATACATATACAAAAATTTACCATAGGAAACACCGGTGTTTCCAACACCATCCCATAACCATCAACTGCCCAAATGGTCTAACATTATATATTTTAAGAAACAGATGATCTCAAGATTCATCCAAAAGGGGGGTAGTCAAAGATATTGCGCACAATAGCAATATGTAAAGGTTCGAGATTCCAGTCTGTGTCTATTCTTAAGAATATTATAATTAGACAATGCATAGGTATGAGGAACTGTATGTAAGCTGGTACATTGACCCTGAACCCCAACATATGGGGATTCTAATTAATAAGAAAGATGCCGCAAGACTATATTAACACCGTGGATATGCTGACATCACAATTAGGGATAGACACATGGACTAAGATCTTAAACAATCCCAAAAAGAGGGGTGGGCCAGTGTGAGAAAGAAATATTTTAATCACAACAGCCTTATCTAAACTGGATAAAAAAGGTTGGCAAAACCAGCCAGATCCACGTCATATAAGATCATAGATCTTAATACCTAAGGCTGTATTTGGTGCCAATCCAAACGGAAAGATGGATAATAACACACATTTCAAAATGGCTAAGTGTCACGGGGTCCTTCTCAGGTATCACACAATCAACAGAGCTAGAGTATAGTAAACAATTTCAAGACCTTTATTTAGGCAAAAATATGAAAGGTCCATATATAATCCACCACACAAAGGATAAAATAGTCCAGAATTCGAATGCAGTTCAGTAAGAAGACAAAAGCCCTGGAAGATGAGAGTCCAACAATCGAGCAGAGGATAACAGTCCATATATGCTTCTTTCTCTCTCAGGCGCTGTCTTCACATCATGGTTCCACATAGGACTGAGTGTGTGTCACCTACCTGATATTTACAAGTCCCCCTCCTCATTCACAAGTTAGGGGGGTGGGTCGCAGGGGCTCATTGTTTCAACAAGCTAGTTCAATATGTCATTAGCATATTAGCAAACAACATTATTCACTGACCCTGTGGAGAGATAACAGTACAGGACTGTGGGGGGAATATCAGATGGCAAATAACAGCAATTCATTAATAGGCAAATAACTCATCCTACAAGAGAACACCATGATGATCAGTAAAATATAAATATACACAAAATGATACCCACGTAACATATCCCACCATCACACTAAGCATGAGCTATATACAAAGGTCTAGGATTGTATTTGGTGCCAAACTATACAGACGCCCCAAAGAAATGTATGTATATAGCAGTGCTCTCATGAAAAGAGACCAAGTGTAAGTTGCCAAAATCAGCTGAAGAGAAATATAGAGTCCCATAAAGTTGCTTACAGACAGTAACGCTTCATTCAGACCAGACAGTGAGAGGCTCTGTAGGTCGTAGATCCATTTTGACTCGCATCTCAATAGCTTGGGAATAATGTTCCCTCCTCTGATGTTAGTATCAACAGTTTCTAAACCCATGATCTTCAATCCTTTGATACTGCTTCCATGTGCATCCAGGAAGTGTGCGGCCAATGAAGAGACTGTTTTGCCTTTCTCTCGATCAGTCCTGGCAGTTGAAATGTTGGACAAATGCTGTTGGCTCCTCCTCCTCAATTCTTGGGTGGTTTGACCCACATATAGTTTTGGACAGTCACAGATGAGTAAGTATACCAAATTCATTGACCTGTAATTGAAATAGCATTTAGGCCTGATAGGGAAAGGTAAAGTGGTAACTGTGAAACCATCTTGTGAGATCATGAACTGACATACATTGCACCTTCCACAGGGGTAGGTGCCAAAAATCTTATTACCCCTTCCAATATTGACTTTAGGTCTATGATAGTGGCTGTGGCACCATTGGTCCTTCAGATTTTGAGCTCTCCTAGCCACTATTTTAGGGGTCTGGGAGATGCAAGAAGACAGTTTGGGTTCGCTTAATAGAATGTTCCAATTTTTGGACAAAATTTTATGGACATCCGTCCATTGATTATTAAATGTCGTGACTAAGGAATGGGATCTATTGGAATCACGAACCTGTTTCTTTAGCAAATTTGACCGTTCTGTTCCATTCGTGTGTTGGAAAGCTCTTGAGACCACTTTCTTAGGATATTTCCTGTTGGAGAATCGGGTAGTTAGATCTTTAGCCAGAGAGTGAAAATCCTGATCAGAGCTGCAGTTTCTACGGAGTCTTAGAAACTGACCTTTGGGGATTCCATTCCTTAGATACTATGTATGGAAGCTGTTATAATGGAGAAGGCTATTAGTCGCAGTAGCTTTCCGATGGAGACAAGAAGAGATCTTTCCACCTTGGATCGAGAGCTTGATATCTAGAAATTCGCATTTCTGCATATCATGCCGCATAGCTCAGTTACCCAGCGCTATTATAACAGCACGGTTACTTTAAATAAATCTGGTGATTATGTTCATAATCTCCATTTGGCTGTTACTTCATGCTATATAAGGTATATTTATCTCACACTGGCCACTGAACAAGACAGAATCCCAGTTCATACCTTTTGGATCTTATCTGTCTGTTTGTTTCATGTGCATGTAAAGGTGTGCCCTGCCTTCCCTTTGAGCTGGGCATTATATTGATGTGGTCTCACATGGCTGTGTGGCCACTAGTTGGGCCCAGTCCTTCTCAGCCCTTATCCACATGCATCTCACTTGCATGGTTTTTAATATTAGAGTAAGGGCTGCCCCAATTACGGTCACCGTTAAGTGGTGGGACGGCTTTGCATTGTTTTGTTAAAAAAACATGTTAACTAAGTACCGTATATTATTTTCATGCACTATGTTTTCAATATATTAACTGCGGGGTATTCAATCATTATGTTTCTGTCTGTATTTTTCTTCTGTTCAGTGGCCAGTGTGAACGTGCGCTTACATTTTGTATGCACACCAGTTTACATCCCAGTTCATAGCTTTTGTTTTTTTTTAGACTTAAACCTAATCTAACACTACTAGACCTATACCAAATTTAACTCTACCAGTTCTAAACCTAACACTACTAGGTCTAAACCTAATCAAACATTCCTACCTCAAATCAAACACTAATTGACCTAATATATATTTTTTTACAGCTGTGGTGTCTTCGCAGGAGCTACAACCAGCTCTGCGGGGGCCGGATGTCGCACCTCCACCAATCTAATATTGATGACCCATCCATAACTAAGTAGTGGACAACCGTTTTGTAATAATTCCTACTGCAGGCCAATTTCATCTCCCAATTCATGCACTTATTCTATAGAAAGATGAATCTATGGACTAATGTGATAATCTGCTTTTATTACGGATGTACACCGCTGCATGTCTCAAGGAAATATGGAAGGGAAGGGAGGACATGTGGGAGAGGGAGGATAAGGACACAAGAAACATGCAAAAAGCAGCAAAAAAGAAAGCTACTAATAGCCACAGAAACAAACTCCGATGTAAGATTCTGGTCTTCTCAGGCCGATGGTCGGCAGTGGGACCAGGAGTGACGGTTTCTGTGATCTTCTCTGTTTATTTTTAGAAGAAAGAGCAGCCGCGTCCTTCTCTGGTCAATATCATGTAGATGAAGGAGCAGCCGCATCCTTCTCTGGTCGATATCAAGTAGATCAAGGAGCAGCCGCTTCCTTATCTCTGTCTTGTAGGTAGATGGTTTGTGATGGAATATCCATATGTTTGTCATAGTCCGATAATAAAGAAAGTCCAATGTGCTTGTCCAGTCCGATAAATGTAAATGTTCATTCCTCGATGTTTCCGGAATGGAGCTAATTATTATCAGCCTAATCCTCCTGTAAGAAGAGAAATGTACAGATCTGAGAATCGGCGACTCACATATATATCGTATGCTAAAGGGTTAATGTACTGATTAGTAGAGATGAGAGAATAAATTCTCGGCTGCCCTGGTCCAGTTGCCACATCAGTATTCCGTGACCGCTGGACGGGAGCCCTGCAAGCTGCATCATGCCCTCTGGATCCCCCAGCGCCCCCTCTGACTTGTAGGTCCAGTGAAATATCACACACCCATGAAGTCACACCTGGCCTACTAATAAGAAGAGGCGTCAGAGAGGCCGACAGGATGGGTCTGTTTACAGGACTCTTGTCTGGTGGCTGTGGACTAATGACGTGGGTTCTGTACCAGGGTCCTGCAAATCGATTCTTTCTTCTGTAATGATGAGGATATACATGTGTTACTGGGCAGTAGTAACACTATGGATATTCCTATGTGTGATACTTACATCTTTGCCCCCATCGGAATGGTGGGTCGGCTGTGCCGGACTCCACGTAGCTCCAGTTTATGGAGAGGAAGAATAGTTGCTCTCGGATGAATGATGTTATTGGATACCGAGCAGTTGGAGTTTTGCAGAGAAGCTGGAAAATGACAGAGACCATTAATCATTATATTGTGTACTATTACTGATATGATGCGGACAGTCCATAGACATTGTGTAATGACATATCTTCTATCTCCCCTTATAATCCCCCTTATCCTTCTTCTTATGATCTTACTTACCCCTTCTAGGATGTTATGGGCATCGATGGGCATCCAGGGTGGAAAATATGGGTCATCCTCCCACAGAGACAGGTGGTATTGCTCCAATGTGCCTCTGCTGTAGAACGGCTGTGTCCCCACTATCATAATGTACATGATGACTCCAAATGAGAAGGAATCTGCTAGATAGTTGAAGCCTTTTCCATCCATTATCTGTGGGAACATAAGATAGGAGATGAGCTGAATATACTGGGAAGGGGATTTACAAACAGAAGCTACAAGGACCGGTCTGTGATTAGATATGAGCCGGATACAGTGGGATCAGATTAATCCTCAATCCTACTATCGACATCAATCACACAGGGATGTCTCTTACCTCGGGTGCGATGTAACCTTGGCTGCCAACAAAACCATACAAAAGGTCATCCTCAGCTACGTTCACAGCTGATGCACCAAAGTCTGATATTCTTATATGTCCCATGTCATCGATGAGGACATTCTGAGGCTTCAGGTCACTGCAGGAAGAAGGAGCAGACACTCATTGTGAGGATAATTCATGAACAGAACTTTCTACAATAGACGTGTAAGGAGACAACAGAAATTTATGAAGATGAGCTGATTACCAATGTATCACGCCGTGTTCATGGAGGAACTGGATTCCGCAAATCATTTCTGCCGCAAAGAGTCTGTGGAGTAGAAAGTAGAGGATGGATCAGTGGTTACATACACAATCATGCAGAGAACATCAGGAGATCACACACGTGTCCTATTCAGGGCTTCATTTTCTCCTGTTGTCATTGTAACACCCCAGGTAACCGGTTGTTACAGTGATGTTGCCTTCCTTTCAGGGAGGGTGATGTCATGCTTGGAGGCAAGGAGGATTCCCTTTAACAGGTAATACACCTACATGCAACACATTCTGAATCCAGGCCAGAAAGGGGCGCTCTGAACCCGGATTCAGGGGAGCTTCCCCCAGATATATATATATTCCGGTCTGGAGGAGGAGTTAGAGAGTTGGTAGCAGAAGTTGAAGGAGAGTGGAGTGAGAGCAGAGAGTGGGGCCATGCAGCCCCAGGAAATGTGATTGGGCACCCTCTGAGTTGAAGCGCAGGAACCGGGCACCAGGAGCCGGAGGCTGTGTCGCACTCCATGTCCCACAGCAGCACTGGAGGGCAGAAGACTTTATGTAGTCTGTGTGCACCCACACCCAAAGGTGCAGCAATACACAGAGAGCTCGGGTCATGATAGAAACCCTGTAAAAAGGCTTGCATTGCCCACCATATGGGGTACTTTCACAGGACAGGAGAGAGGACCTTGTAAGGGAGCCACAGGCAGCAAGGACCTCGCAAAAGAAGGAAGGCTTACAACCCTCACCTGGGAGAGGGATCTATCATTGTCTCCAGGCTGGCCGGATGACACCAACACATGTTGCTGGTACCCTGGACTGAGACTGTCTACATCAGTAACCAGGTAAAGAGATTGCAACCCTGTGTCATCCGTTTATTTCCGGCACCACACCATCTTTGCCCAAACACCCCGGAAGTCCTGGTGACCCAGCTTCACCTGTGGGAAGCGATACCATCTTTGCTGCAGTACTATCACCCCCAGAGGACCCCTTTAAGCAGCGTTGGTCACTCCTGACCGAGTACCACAGGTGGCATCATGTACATTTCCTATTTCTGCAAACTTTATTTAAATCCCTTTAAAGACCGTCCCTTTTACTTGGGCACCCAGGGCCATGGACCAGGTCGCCGCCACCGTGACCACCCCTTTAATAATAACCGAACCAGGTACAGAGTACCCCACGACCCTGGCGGGCGTTCCACCATTGCTCTAGGACTACAATGCACGGGCAGCGGATTATCAGCCGGTAGAATTTACCTTGATGTTTCCATATCAAACGATATAGATTGAGCCAGGTGGCCATACAGATCTCTTCCGACCACATACTCCATGGCTATGATATATTCTGTCGGTGACTCTACACACCCCCGCAGAGTTGTTATGAAGGGGCAGCCGAAAGCCATTCTCAGGATATCTATTTCTTTAGTGATTGTTTCTTTATGACATGAACTTTTTGCAATTTTTTTTACGGCCAGCATCTCGTCAGTGTCTGGATCAGATGCCAAGATGACCTGGAAAAAAACACAAGAGATCAGACCAAACTCTGCCATCTATTTAAGGGATCTGTCTAATGCAGGGGTTGGTAATTAATTGTCCCTATGGGCCACATGGCTGTTGTGGAGGGCCGAGCCAACAGGCCGAACTTATGATTTCCCACTGTCCCCCATTATTTTGCTCTGTACACTGTAAGGCCTGAAGCTCCCGCAGGCGCGATCTGGTTCTGTCGTCGCACCTGCTGCGCTGAGACTCAAATGCACAGGATGAAAGACCTAAAGGCCCTATGCAAGCGATACATAACACCTAAACTGAGTGTTCCAGAAAGGACAAATAGCAAAGATATAGAATATACCCAATAGGGGCAGGGGGCTCAATATCATCAATAAAGGAAAATATATCAAGTTTATAGAAATAATTACAATAGAAACAAAAGTGGGTGTGAAAGAGAAGACTATAAGACTCACAGAGAGAAACAGACAGAAATCGATCGATCGATGGCTCTAATGACAAAATGATATAGGAATAACATAAACCAGACATACAGTGGTGGACAGAAAAATGCTCAAGATAGACTTAGCGAACAGACAAATTCAGAAATAGGTGTACAGAGATACAAGTAACAACGTACAGGGCAAATAAAGCCCCATGGGTCTGAACACTGCTCACTTTAGGCATGGCAGACCAGTGTAACAAGGGGAGCCAGGAGGGGGCGCCACTGGTCTTGCATCTCCTCATATGATTTCTATGAGGGCAGGTTTAAGGGATTCGTGCTTCTTACTATGGGGATTTTTGGATGCTCTGTTGATCGACTTCTATCTGTTTCCCTCTGTGAGTCTTTTAGTTCTTTCCCAACCACGTTTGTTGTCATTGTAATTATTTCCCAATAAACTTGATATATTCTCCTTTATTGATAATATTGAGCCCCTGCCCCTTCTTCCTATTGGGTATATTCTATATTTGTGCTATTTGCCCTTTTTGGAATGCTCAGTTTAGGCTTTATAAAGGTCCGGATGTGGCCGGGGGGCCGCACTTTGCCCATGTCTCACTAGTTATCCCCATTCTCATTACATATGAACACCCTGTAATGAATATGTCTGTCCTCCTGTGTATCGGGGGTAGGACACATTGGGGGCGCGGAGGAGGAGAAATTCACACTTACCTTTCCGAAGCATCCCTCTCCCAGGTTTTTGTGGAATACAAGGTGGCAAAGGTTAATTGGATTAATTTCTCTTATGGGACAAATACGGGAACTGACATCTGTAGGGTCTTCTACTGGCGTCACCGCAGAATCCGGGGGCATCTTATCACTTCCATCTATTGAGATGATACAAGATGTATTAATAAATATCTCTCCAGAACCGACATTACATTTGTAATCAGATTTCTAGAAATCAGCAGGAGATGTCTAATATTTGGGGCTGCATTTATCAAAAATGCCCTGTTTCCCATAGCAACGAATCACAGCACAGATTATCGATCTCTTACCATTCTATAGAACACTGAAATGTGACTGGTTGCTATGGGCAACAAGGACAGTTCTTCCATTAGTCAGCATTGATTACTGAGATTTGTATATAATATTAGGAGTATAAGCCTCCTCACTCCCAGTCTTATTCTACTCAGCTGTTTCCATCTTACCAGGCTCATCTTCCTCCATTGATCTTTCTGGTGAGGAATCACTTAGATGGAAGAGAAAATCCGGGATGGAAATGGTTTTGGTTGATGACCAGGATCCGCATAGGGCACCATTCCCATTAATAATGGGTGAAGCATAGGTGAGATGTCTCCTGCATTGGACAGCCCAGTCTCTGTTGTTCCTCATTCTCTCCTTAGCTGCCATTCTTTGCAGGTTCGGGGTGTCTTGGCTTTCAGCCCTGGATGACACCTGTCTCTGTGTTCCCTGGAGAACCTCGTCCAGGTTGATCTCTGCGCTGATGTTTCTGCGCTTATTCAGGATGGCCTCCTTATTTCTCTTCCGTATCTCGGTGGCCAATTTTCCAATCTTCTTGAGTGAGACAGGAATGGCCCTCTGAAGCTCATCATCCGAGAACTCCATGGGGGTCTCGATTTTCCTTCTATTTGAAAGGATCTCTTGTCTTTTGGTCTTTCTTGTCATATCCAGATGTTGTCGTTTTGACGCCATTTTTGTAGCATCAGTGTCCATGTCCGGTGGCATTATGTCACTTCGCCCTAAAGCGAAAAATACCAGCTCTTCATGGATCACTCTCCTCTCTCTCAGAACCCGATCTCTTTGGGCTCGTCTTCTCTCTGTCGCCATTAGAATATCTTTTTCTTCGTTTATCACGAGAAAAAAAAAGGGCCGCCTCACCCTTGGAAGTCTGTAAGGCAGTGATTTCCCTTAGGTGGAAGCTGGAATCTAGAATGTGATGATGTCATCACATCACTTGTGACATAGATTTATCGTGATGTCATAGGAATCGGATTCTATTAGTTCCTCTATCTGTAGGGTCGGCCAAGGCAATAGTGATCGCGGCATCTAATTAGTGGACACTTTTTGTAATGAAACATCTACCCCAATGTGGTCACAGGGCACCAATTGGTTGCCACTTTAGTACACATAGTGGTCAAATATTCAACTCCCCTAGTTAATGTAGCAAGAAAAGAAAGTAAAATAGAATGTTTAACATGAGGAACATTACAAATAACAATAAAATAAAACCCTTTCTGCTGGTTTATGTCAAAACTATTCCCATAAATGACATATAAATGTTATTTTCCTGCCTTATGGCCATAAAATTATCACTATGACGTCATCCCATTACTTACCTGCACGAAGATCAGCATAAAAATAAAAAGCAAAGGCCGACTTGTCTCCCACAACACAAAATAGAAAGTGATCCAAATGTCGTATGTACCCGAAAATGGAAGAAAACGCCAACAGCTCGCCCCACCAAAAACCAGTCCTTACACAGATCTATTGCTGGGAAATACTAATCTTATTTGTCTATAAATATGGCCACAAGTTCTTATTTTAATGCATTTTATTGGGCAAATGTACAAAATGTAAAATAAATTCTGTATAAATGTTCCTGCTGTAATGATGCTGAGCGCAGAATAAAGATGAAGCGTTCTTGATGCCACATGATAAACGCCTCCAAAAATGACTCGTTCCTTAGTACGGACTCATTTTCTTTACTGTCCACATACAGTGTCCTTGTAAAAGTCCCACAAGCTGCTGTGATCTCAGGCTCATTCATCTGAGGGTCTTTTTGGTGGGTGCTCTGTCCATGTCTGTGACTGACTGTACACGGACGGTGCACAGAACAGACCGGACACTGATGGACACACAATGAATATTTCATTCTAACCTTACTGCTAATGGCCGATCACATATCCAAATACTCACTGTCCAGTGTGGAGATAAGCCTTTAGGGAGCATCTTCTGCGTTGTGCTGGTAAGATCCCATTCTTGTCACTAGTTATAATGTCAGTGTATCCAACCTTAAAGTGTCCTTACTGGAGATGAGTGAGCACTAAAATGCCCGGGTGCTCGTTACTGGAACCGAGCAATTCCTAATACTCACAAGTAATGAGTATAATGAGAGACAATGGGAAAGCCGAGCTTTATATTGGCAGACCCTACAAAGAGGTCTGGGGGGCAGTGAAAATGTTGAAATGGGTGGAAAAAGGGCTGAATGGAAGGAGAACAGCATGGGGAAGACCCCTGGATCACCAGTGGCGTACATGCAAATCAAGGGGTCCCGTAGCAGAAGTTCTAATTAGGCTCCCCCCAAAAAAAGAAATAATTGTTGGGGTCACAGAACAGCATATCTTACAACTTTCCAGCATTTACATTGTAATTTTCCTCCTACTGAAGCCCTAGATTCCTCTTTCATAGTTACATAGTTACATAGTTACATAGTTACTAAGGTTGAAGGAAGACTGTAAGTCCATCTAGTTCAACCCATAGCCTAACCTAACATGCCCTAACATGTTGATCCAGGGGAAGGCAAAAAAACCCCATGTGGTAAGAGTAAGCTCCACCATGGGGAAAAAAATTCCTTCCCGACTCCACATACGGCAATCAGACTAGTTCCCTGGATCAACGCCTTATCAAGGAATCTAGTGTATATACCCTGTAACATTATACTTTTCCAGAAAGGTATCCAGTCCCCTCTTAAATTTAATTAATGAATCACTCATTACAACATCATACGGCAGAGAGTTCCATAGTCTCACTGCTCTTACAGTAAAGAATCCGCGTCTGTTATTATGCTTAAACCTTCTTTCCTCCAGACGTAGAGGATGCCCCCTTGTCCCTGTCTCAGGTCTATGATTAAAAAGATCATCAGAAAGGTCTTTGTACTGTCCCCTCATATATTTATACATTAACATAAGATCACCCCTTAGTCTTCGTTTTTCCAAACTAAATAGCCCCAAGTGTAATAACCTATCTTGGTATTGCAGACCCCTCAGTCCTCTAATAACCTTGGTCGCTCTTCTCTGCACCCGCTCCAGTTCAGCTATGTCTTTCTTATACACCGGAGACCAGAACTGTGCACAGTATTCTAAGTGTGGTCGAACTAGTGACTTGTATAGAGGTAAAATTATGTTCTCCTCATGAGCATCTATGCCTCTTTTAATACATCCCATTATTTTATTTGCCTTTGTAGCAGCTGCCTGACACTGGCCACTGAATATGAGTTTGTCATCCACCCATACACCCAGGTCTTTTTCATTGACGGTTTTGCCCAGAGTTTTAGAATTAAGCACATAGTTATACATCTTATTACTTCTACCCAAGTGCATGACCTTACATTTATCCCCATTAAAGCTCATTTGCCATTTATCAGCCCAAGCTTCTAGTTTACATAAATCATCCTGTAATATAAAATTGTCCTCCCCTGTATTGATTACCCTGCAGAGTTTAGTGTCATCTGCAAATATTGAAATTCTACTCTGAATGCCCCCTACAAGGTCATTAATAAATATGTTAAAAAGAAGAGGGCCCAATACTGACCCCTGTGGTACCCCACTGCTAACCGTGACCCAGTCCGAGTGTGCTCCATTAATAACCACCCTTTGTTTCCTATCCCTGAGCCAGCTCTCAACCCACTTACACATATTTTCCCCTATCCCCATTACTCTCATTTTATGTAACAACCTTTTGTGTGGCACCGTATCAAAAGCTTTGGAAAAGTCCATATATACTACGTCCACTGGGTTCCCTTGGTCCAGTCCGGAACTTACCTCTTCATAGAAGCTGATCAAATTAGTCTGACATGAACGGTCCCTAGTAAACCCGTGCTGATACTGGGTCATGAGGTTATTCCTCTTCAGATACTCCAGCATAGCATCCCTTAGAATGCCCTCCAGGATTTTACCCACAGTAGAGGTTAAACTTACTGGCCTATAATTACCGAGTTCAGTTTTTGCCCCTTTTTTGAATATTGGCACCACATTTGCTATACGCCAGTCCTGTGGTACAGACCCTGTTATTATGGAGTCTTTAAAGATTAAAAATAATGGTCTATCAATGACTGTACTTAGTTCCTGCAGTACTCGGGGGTGTATCCCATCCGGGCCCGGAGATTTGTCAATTTTAGTTATTTTTAGACGCCGCTGTACTTCCTGCTGGGTTAAGCAGGTGACATTTAATGGGGAATTATTATCACTAGTCATATTGGCTGCCATGGGATTTTCTTTTGTAAATACTGATGAAAAAAAGTCATTTAGCATATTGGCTTTTTCCTCATCCTCATCCACCATTTCACCCAGACTATTTTTAAGGGGGCCAACACTGTCATTTTTTAGTTTCTTACTATTTATATAGTTAAAGAATATTTTGGGATTATTTTTACTCTCTCTGGCAATGAGTCTCTCTGTCTCAATCTTTGCTGCCTTGATTTGCTTTTTACAGAATGTATTTAATTTTCTGTATTTATTTAATGCCTCCTCACTACCTACTTCCTTTAATTCTCTAAATGCTTTCTTTTTGTCCCTTATTGCGCCCCTTACAGCTCTATTTAGCCATATTGGTTTCCTCCTATTTCTAGTATGTTTATTCCCATACGGTATATACTGTGCACAGGTCCTATCCAGGATGCTAATAAATGTCTCCCATTTTCTTTGTGTATTTTTGTGTCTCAGGATATCGTCCCAGTTAATTGCACCAAGATCCTCTCTCATCCGTTGGAAATTTGCCCTCCTGAAGTTTAGTGTCCTTGTCACCCCCCTTCTACCCATCTTATTAAAGGTTACATGAAAACTTATTATTTTGTGATCACTATTCCCCAAGTGACCCCCAACCCTTATATTTGATATGCGGTCTGGCCTGTTGGTTAATATTAGGTCTAGCAGTGCCCTCATAACGCATGATGCCAATAAAGGTGCCCCCAGACACAATATGATACCCCCATGGTGAATTAGCCTACTGTACCCCACCTCAGCTTTCAGGGCAAAGTATGGTGACCCCAACACAGTATGATCCCCCAACTGTGACCCCCACACAGCCCCCCATGCAGTATAATGGACCTACATACAGTATAATAGCTCCTCACTGTATAATGGCCTACACTAGTCCTCCAAATAGTACAATGGCCCCCACACAGCCCTCCACATAGTATGACAGACCTCACACAAACCTTCACACTTTGTTTGCATACAGTATAATAGATCCCCACAAAGGCATCCAGATATAATAAAAAACCCACATAACCTTCCACATAGTATACTGTGTTCCCACAATCCTCTATATAATGTACCCCTATGGTCCAACACCCAATATACAGCACCCCCCATTGTCCAACTTACAATATAATGCACCCCCACGGTCCTTCATACAATATATTGAAACCCCCATGGTCCTCCATACAGTACAATGCATTCCCCATGGTAGTCCAATCAATAAAATGCATTCTCCATGGTCCTCCATGCAATATAAAGCACTCCCCATGGTCCTCCATACAATATAATGCACTCCCCATGGTAGTCCAATCAATAAAATGCATTCTCCATGGTCCTCCATACAATATAATGCACTCCTCATGGTCCTCCATACAATATAATGCATTGTGCATGGTTTTTCATACAATATAATGCATTCCCCATGGTCCTCCAAACAGTAAAATGCACTCCCTATGGCCCTCCATACAACATAATACACTAACCATGGTCCTCCATACAATATAATGCATTCCGCATTGTCCTCCATACAATATAATGCATTCACCATGGTCCTCCATAGAAAATAATGCACCCCTCATGGTCCTCTATGCAATATAATACACTCCTTATGGTCCTCCAAACAGTAAAATACATTCCCCTTGGTCCTCCATACAATATAATGCATTCGCCATGATCCTCCATACAATATAATGCACTCCCCTTGGTCCTCCATATAATATAATTAGTGATGAGCGAACGTGCTCGCCACTACTCGTTACTCGCCCGAGTATTGCTATGCTCGGCGTACTCGGCGAGCAGCGAGCATTTCCAGTATTATTCGGCGGTAACTGCAGTCTACACCCAGCAGTTTTGGTGGACTTTAGAGTCCCAATCATGGTGCAGGGATTGTCTGCCAGGCCATGAAAAGCCACAGCCATCTTTGTTGTGGTCGTGCAGTGATTGGCTGAGCCGTACAGCATCATCCTGGTATAAGAGACCTGGCGCCGCCCTGCTCGCCGCATTCTGTTCCTGATTCAGCGAGAGTAGGGAGAGCTGTTGCCGAGATAGGGTCAGAATCGTGGTTTTAGAGTTAGTGTAGGTCTGCATTTCTTACATCCACAACTCCTCAGAAACCAACAGTCCTTTTTAGGGCCAATTTGTGGGTCCCGATATTGCAGCGCTAGGTAGGCAGGGCACAGCATATCCACATCAGTGCAAGGCCTGCAGGCACTGTATGTGCGTACATTGCTCCCGCTGCATCCTTCCCAAAGTTCTATAACTGCCTGCTGCTGCAGCTTATTTACTGTCTATATGCCTATTTTTTTTTCCAAAATTCCCCCCCCCAAACAAAAATACAGTCTGTTCTGTCAGACTGAGGCCTGTTGAAAAGTTATAGTTTGTCAGGCATACGTAGCATAGTTGTGTGTGCTACCCTTGTGCCCCCCTTTTTTTAGTGTGTTTTAAATTCACTGAAAAAGGCCTCATATATCTCTGCTCCAAGTTTTGTCAATGGAGGCCTGTGTACTTTTTTTTTGGCTGTGTGATACTCAAATTCTATACAGCGCTTTTTAGCATAAAAAAAATTCAAAGGCCACAGATTTTCCAGTGTGGTATTTCCGTTACAGCCGTCATATATCTCTGCTCCAAGTTTGGTCAATGGAGGCCTGTGTACTTTTTTTTTGGCTGTGTGATACTCAAATTCTATACAGCGCTTTTTAGCATAAAAAAAATTCAAAGGCCACAGATTTTCCAGTGTGGTATTTCCGTTACAGCCGTCATATATCTCTGTGCTCCAAGTTTGGGCATTGGAGGCCGGTGTACTTATTTTTTGGCTGTGTGATACTGAAATTCTATACAGCACTATTTCACATTAAAAAAATTCAAAGGCAACAGATTTGCCAGTGCGGTATTTCCGTTACAGCCGTCATATATCTCTGCTCCAAGTTTGGGCACTGGAGGCCGGTGTACTTATTTTTTGGCTGTGTGATACTCAAATTCTATACAGCACTATTTTGCATAAATTAACTTTAAGAAAAAAAAAAAAATAAATTGAATACAGACTGTTAGGTCAGGCTGAGGCCTGCCTGGTGTTTGGGTTTGAAAAATCGTAGATTTGCAGGCATACTGATCACATATTATTTTGCTACTAATAAAGACATTTGTGTTGAGTATTTGAAATAGTGCAGTAGTCCATTTAAAATGGTTAAGGCAAAGGGCAAGGGACCGGGAAGTGGACGTGATGCTGATGGTGCATCCAGAGGACGAGGCCGTGGGCAACGTGAAAGTGGGAAACAACAAAGACCCACATCTTCTCGCTCAATCTTCCTGTCCCAGTTTCTAGGGGACCGCAGCACACCACTAATGAAGCCAGAGCAGTGTGAAACGGTTGTTGGTTGGATAGTGGATAATGCTTCCAGTCACTTAGCCACCACCACCACCACCTTGTCTTCCACATGGTCAAGTTTGAGTAGCCATGAGTGTGGCCAGGATATTCCTCACCCTGATCCTCCTTCCTCCCACCATGCCGAGTGCCCTGAGACAACTGATCCCATGCTTGGACACTCTGAAGAGCTGTTTAGTTTTCCATTTCAAGATTCAGAAATCTTTGCTGGTAAACTTGAAGTGGGGAAAGATGAGATCGCATGTTGAGCTGCCCAAAGCTTTGACCAGCCCCGGTCACTCGAAGGCGATGGTGGGAAAGTGTCACAAGAGGTGGACGATGATGAGACACAATTGCCAGAAAGTCAGGAGGAGGAGCAGGGTGCGGATGTGGAAGACGAGGTGGTGGATGACATAGTGACTGACCCAACCTGGCAGGAGGACCTGCATAGCGAGGACAGCAGCATAAATGGGGAAGATGGCATATCCCCCCAACATAGTAAGTATAGGAAAACTGAATGAACAGCAATCTAGTCTGAACTGGTGCATAACCAAAAAGTCTTACATAGCAAATAGATAATGGCTGCACTCAATTTTACTGTGCTAAAGCAAGGAAATGTGTGATACATGAAATGTGAATAGCATAATGGCTTGTGAAATCTATGAAAAAACACATGAGGTGCTTAGCACAAGATTTGGCCAAAAATTGTGAGCCCATCCACCAAACGTCAAGGTAATCTCAGATCGGATGGGTAACTAACCTGTCTGCCTAGTGTGAACACTTACCTATGGCTAATAACATGGTAAAGCCTGCATTTATAGGAAGGTCAGAACCAACCGTGTTTGGATGTAATTAAAATCACAGCATGGTGAAGGGTGGGGCGTTAAAGTCAGAAAAAACAGTACATAGTAAATATAGGAAAACTGACTGAACAGCAATCTAGTCTGAACTGGTGCATAACTAAAAAGTCTTACATAGTACATAGATAATGGCTGCACTCAATTTTACTGTGCTAAAGCAAGGAAATGTGAGATACATGAAATGTGAATAGCATAATGGCTTGTGAAATCTATGAAAAAACACATGAGATGCTTAGCACAAGATTTGGTGGATGGGTGTTGTGAATTAGACTTTTTTGGCTCCCTCTTGTGGTCACTAGTGATATGACTCTGGGATTGTCTTTCTTCAGTTTTGGCACCCACCTGGGTCGTTAGTCCAGGGGTGTTGCTATATAAACTTCCTGAATTCTCAGTCTGGTGCCTGGCATCGTTGTAATCAGTTCATTTCTGTTTGCTCCTGTCTGCTGGTCCTGGATCTTGCAAAATTAAGCTAAGTCCTGCTTCTTTGTTTTTTGGTTATTTGCATTGCTCTTATTTTTTTGTCCAGCTTGTACTAAATGTGATTCCTGATTTTGCTGGAAGCTCTAGGGGGCTGGTATTCTCCCCCCGGGCCGTTAGACGGTTCGGGGGTTCTTGAATATCCAGCGTGGGAATTTTGATAGGGTTTTTGCTGACCGTATAAGTCATCTTACTATATTCTGCTATTAGTCAGTGGGCCTCTCTTTGCTAAATATCTAGTTCATTCTTACGTTTGTCTTTTCTCCTTACCTCACCGTTATTATTTGTTGGGGGCTTGTATCCAACTTTTGGGGTCTTTTCTCTGGAGGCAAGAAAGGTCTATCTTTTCCCTTCTAGGGTTAGTTAGTTCTCCGGCTGGCGCGAGACGTCTAGAACCAACGTAGGCACGTTCCCCGGCTGCTGCTATTTGTAGTGCTAGGATTAGTTATACGGTCAGCCCAGTTACCACTGCCCTATGAGCTGGTTTTTTGTGTTTGCAGACTTGGTATTTATTTCGGAGACCCTCTGCCATTGGGGTCATAACAGTATGCCAGGCCAAGGTTGAATGTTTAATGCATTGCAGAAGTGGGATAATAAGAAAGGAAATTCTGAGTTTTTTTATTTTTTTTTTTCCTCTCTTTCTTTCTCCCCTTTACCTCTGAGTGGCTTGAGCTTGCTGCAGACATGAATGTCCAGACCTTGATTACAAGTGTGGACCAGCTTGCTGCTCGTGTGCAGGGCATACAAGATTTTGTTACCAGTAGTCCAATGTCTGAACCTAAAATACCTATTCCTGAACTGTTCACTGGAGACCGATTTAAGTTTAGGAATTTCAGGAATAATTGTAAATTGTTTCTATCTCTGAGACCCCGTTCATCTGGAGACTCAGCTCAGCAAGTTAAAATTGTTATCTCTTTCTTACGGGGCGACCCTCAGGATTGGGCCTTCTCGCTAGCGCCAGGAGATCCGGCATTGGCAAATATTGATGCGTTTTTTCTGGCGCTCGGATTGCTTTACGAGGAACCCAATCTTGAAATTCAGGCAGAAAAAGCCTTGCTGGCTATTTCTCAGGGCCAGGATGAAGCTGAAGTGTATTGCCAAAAATTTCGGAAATGGTCCGTGCTTACTCAGTGGAATGAGTGTGCTCTGGCCGCAAATTTCAGAAATGGCCTTTCTGAAGCCATTAAGAATGTGATGGTGGGTTTCTCCATTCTTACAAGTCTGAATGATTCAATGGCGCTGGCTATTCAAATTGACCGGCGTTTGCGGGAGCGCAAAGCCGCTAATTCTCTGGTGGTGTTGTCTGAACAAACACCTGATTTAATGCAATGTGGTAGAATTCAGACTAGAAATGAATGGAAAAATCATAGACGTCAGAATGGGTTGTGTTTTTACTGTGGTGATTCAACACATGTTATATCAGCATGCTCTAAACGCCCAACAAGGGTTGTTAGTCCTGTCGCCATTGGTAATTTGCAACCTAAATTTATTCTGTCTGTGACTTTAATTTGCTCATTGTCCTCCTACCCTGTTATGGCGTTTGTGGATTCAGGTGCTGCCCTGAGTCTTATGGATCTGTCATTTGCCAAGCGCTGTGGTTTTGTTCTTGAGCCGTTGGTAAATCCTATCCCTCTTAGAGGTATTGATGCTACGCCATTGGCGGAAAATAAACCGCAGTTTTGGACACAGGTAACCATGTGCATGACTCCTGAACATCGGGAGGTGATTCGTTTTCTTGTTCTGCATAAAATGCATGATTTGGTCGTTTTGGGTCTGCCATGGTTACAGACCCATAATCCAGTCTTGGATTGGAAGGCAATGTCTGTGTCAAGTTGGGGCTGTCAGGGAATTCATGGTGATTCCCCACCGGTGTCTATTGCTTCCTCTACTCCTTCGGAAGTTCCTGAGTATTTGTCTGATTATCAGGATGTATTCAGCGAGTCCAGGTCCAGTGCTCTTCCTCCTCATAGGGACTGTGACTGTGCTATAGATTTGATTCCAGGTAGTAAATTTCCTAAGGGAAGATTATTTAATCTGTCTGTACCTGAGCATACCGCAATGCGTTCGTATATCAAGGAATCTCTGGAGAAGGGGCATATCCGTCCATCCTCTTCCCCTCTTGGTGCGGGATTCTTTTTTGTGGTCAAGAAGGACGGATCTTTGAGACCTTGTATTGACTATCGGCTTCTGAATAAAATCACTGTTAAATTTCAGTATCCTTTGCCTCTGTTGTTGGACTTGTTTGCCAGGATTAAAGGTGCCAAGTGGTTCACCAAGATAGATCTTCGTGGTGCGTACAACCTTGTGCGCATTAAGCAAGGAGATGAATGGAAAACTGCATTTAATACGCCCGAAGGTCATTTGAGTACTTGGTGATGCCTTTTGGGCTCTCTAATGCTCCTTCAGTGTTTCAGTCCTTTATGCATGATATTTTCCGGAAGTATCTGGATAAATTTATGATTGTTTATCTGGATGATATTCTGTTTTTTTCTGATGATTGGGACTCGCATGTAGAGCAGGTCAGGATGGTGTTTCAGGTTTTGCGTGAAAATGCTTTGTTTGTTAAGGGCTCAAAGTGTCTCTTTGGAGTACAGAAGGTTCCCTTTTTGGGTTTTGTTTTTTCTCCTTCTGCGGTGGAGATGGACCCAGTCAAGGTCCGAGCTATTCATGATTGGACTCAACCCACGTCAGTTAAGAGTCTTCAGAAGTTCTTGGGTTTTGCTAACTTCTACCGTCGTTTTATCGCTAATTTTTCTAGCGTTGTTAAACCTTTGACGGATATGACCAAGAAAGGTTCTGATGTTGCTAACTGGGCTCCTGCAGCCGTGGAGGCTTTCCAGGAGTTGAAGCGCCGGTTTACTTCGGCGCCTGTTTTGTGCCAGCCTGATGTCTCACTTCCCTATCAGGTTGAAGTGGATGCTTCTGAGATTGGGGCAGGGGCCGTTTTGTCGCAGAGAGGCCCTGGTTGCTCTGTAATGAGACCATGTGCTTTTTTCTCTAGGAAGTTTTCGCCTGCTGAGCGGAATTATGATGTTGGCAATCGGGAGTTGTTGGCCATGAAGTGGGCATTTGAGGAGTGGCGTCATTGGCTCGAGGGTGCTAAGCATCGTGTGGTGGTCTTGACTGATCACAAAAATCTGATGTATCTCGAGTCTGCTAAACGCCTGAATCCTAGACAGGCCCGTTGGTCATTGTTTTTCTCCCGTTTTGACTTTGTGGTCTCGTATTTACCAGGTTCAAAGAATGTGAAGGTTGATGCTCTTTCAAGGAGCTTTGTGCCGGACTCTCCTGGAGTCGCAGAACCAGTTGGTATTCTTAAAGAGGGAGTTATCTTGTCAGCCATTTCTCCGGATTTGCGACGTGTGTTGCAGAGATTTCAGGCTGGTAGACCTGACTCTTGTCCACCTGACAGACTGTTTGTTCCTGATAGGTGGACCAGCAGAGTCATTTCCGAGGTTCATTCCTCGGTGTTGGCAGGGCATCCGGGAATTATTGGCACCAGAGATTTGGTGGCTAGGTCCTTTTGGTGGCCTTCCTTGTCACGGGATGTGCGGTCATTTGTGCAGTCCTGTGGGACTTGTGCTCGAGCTAAGCCTTGCTGTTCTCGTGCCAGCGGGTTGCTCTTGCCCTTGCCTGTCCCGAAGAGGCCTTGGACACACATTTCCATGGATTTCATTTCAGATCTTCCGGTGTCTCGGGGCATGTCTGTCATCTGGGTGGTATGTGATCGCTTTTCCAAGATGGTCCATTTGGTATCTTTGCCTAAGCTGCCTTCCTCTTCCGATCTGGTTCCTTTGTTCTTTCAGAATGTGGTTCGTTTACACGGCATTCCTGAGAATATTGTGTCTGACAGAGGATCCCAGGTTTGTTTCCAGGTTCTGGCGATCCTTTTGTGCTAAGATGGGCATTGATTTGTCGTTTTCGTCTGCCTTTCATCCTCAGACTAATGGACAAACGGAGCGAACTAATCAGACTCTGGAGGCTTATTTGAGGTGTTTTGTTTCTGCAGATCAGGATGATTGGGTGGTGGATAGGTTGCAGCAGATTTGGAATCATGTGGTGGACAACTTAAAGTTGTCACAGGAGAAGGCTCAGCATTTTGCAAACCGCCGCCGCGGTGTGGGTCCCCGACTTCGTGTTGGGGATTTGGTATGGCTGTCTTCTCGATTTGTTCCTATGAAGGTCTCCTCTCCTAAATTTAAGCCTCGCTTCATCGGTCCTTACTAGGGTTGAGCGAAACGGGTCGATCATTTTCAAAAGTCGCCGACTTTTGGCTAAGTCGGTGTCTCATGAAACCCGATCCGACCCCTGTGCTTGTCGGCCATGCGGTACGCGACTTTCGCGCCAAAGTCGCGTTTCAATGACGCGAAAAGCGCCATTTCTCAGCCAATGAAGGTGAACGCAGAGTGTGGGCAGCGTGATGACATAGATCCTGGTCCCCACCATCTTAGAGAAGGGCATTGCAGTGATTGGCTTGCTGTCTGCGGCGTCACAGGGGCTATAAAGGGGCGTTCCCGCCGACCGCCATCTTACTGCTGCTGATCTGAGCTTAGGGACAGGTTGCTGCCGCTTCGTCAGAAGCAGGGAGAGCGTTAGGCAGGGTCCACTAACCACCAAACCGCTTGTGCTGCAGCGATTTCCACTGTCCAACACCACCTTCGGTGTGCAGGGACTGTGGAAGCTATTTTTTTTTTTTTTTCCCCTCAGCGCTGTAGCTCATTGGGCTGCCCTAGAAGGCTCCGTGATAGCTGTATTGCTGTGTGTACGCCACTGTGGAAACCAACTGCTTTTTTCAAAGCACATATCCTCTTGTTCCTTCCTTTCTGCACAGCTATCTTTTTTGTTTGTCCACACTTTTTATTTAATTTGTGCATCAGTCCACTCCTATTGCTGCCTGCCATACCTGGCTTAGATTACTGCAGGGAGATAGTAATTGTAAGACAGTCCCTGTTTTTTTTTTGTTTTTTTTGTGGGAGATTAAGATTGGCATTTCTGCTACAGTGCCATCCCTGTGTGTGCCATCTCTCACTGAGTGGGCCATAGAAAGCCTATTTATTTTTTCCGTGATTTGTGTTCTAAATTCTACCTCAACACAAAAACACTACATCAATCAGTGGGAGAAAAATATTGGCCTCAGTCAGGGCTTGTGTGCCACTGCTGTGTGTGCTATCTCTCATTCAGTGGGCTATAGAAAGCCTATTTATTTATTTTTTTTTTTTAATATTATTTGGTTTCTAAAGTCTCCCTGAAAAAAAAAAAAATACCTAAAAAAACAGTGGGAGAGTAATATTGCCCTTTCAGCTTGTGTGCCAGTCTTGACTCCTGGGTGTGCCACCTCTCTCTCTCATTCAGTGGGCCATAGAAAGGCTATTTTTTTTGGGTTTTTTTAATATTATTTGGTTTCTAAAGTCTCCCTGAAAAAAAAAAAAAAAACATAAAAAAACAGTGGGAGAGTAATATTGCCCTTTCAGCTTGTGTGCCAGTCTTGACTCCTGGGTGTGCCACCTCTCTCCCTCTCATTCAGTGGGCCATAGAAAGCCTATTTATTTTTTTAAAAAAATATTATTGGGTTTCTAAAGTCTCCCTTAAAAAACAAAAAATACATAAAAAAACAGTGGGAGAGTAATATTGCCCTTTCAGCTTGTGTGCCAGTCTTGACTCCTGGGTGTGCCACCTCTCTCTCATTCAGTGGGCCATAGAAAGCATTTTTTTTTTTTTCCTTGATTTGTGTTCTAAAATCTACCTCAACACAAAAACACTACATCAATCAGTGGGAGAAAAATATTGGCCTCAGTCAGGGCTTGTGTGCCACTGCTGTGTGTGCTATCTCTCATTCAGTGGGCTATAGAAAGCCTATTTATTTATTTATTTTTTTTCTTATTATTTGGTTTCTAAAGTCTCCCTGAAAAAAAAAAAAAAACATAAAAAAACAGTGGGAGAGTAATATTGCCCTTTCAGCTTGTGTGCCAGTCTTGACTCCTGGGTGTGCCACCTCTCTCCCTCTCATTCAGTGGGCCATAGAAAGCCTATTTATTTTTTTTTTAAAATATTATTGGGTTTCTAAAGTCTCCCTTAAAAAAAAAAAAACATAAAAAAACAGTGGGAGAGTAATATTGCCCTTTCAGCTTGTGTGCCAGTCTTGACTCCTGGGTGTGCCACCTCTCTCTCTCATTCAGTGGGCCATAGAAAGGCTATTTTTTTTTTTGGTTTTTTTAATATTATTTGGTTTCTAAAGTCTCCCTGAAAAAAAAAAAAAAACATAAAAAAACAGTGGGAGAGTAATATTGCCCTTTCAGCTTGTGTGCCAGTCTTGACTCCTGGGTGTGCCACCTCTCTCCCTCTCATTCAGTGGGCCATAGAAAGCCTATTTATTTATTTTTTTAAATATTATTGGGTTTCTAAAGTCTCCCTTAAAAAACAAAAAATACATAAAAAAACAGTGGGAGAGTAATATTGCCCTTTCAGCTTGTGTGCCAGTCTTGACTCCTGGGTGTGCCACCTCTCTCCCTCTCATTCAGTGGGCCATAGAAAGCCTATTTATTTTTTTTTATTAAATATTATTGGGTTTCTAAAGTCTCCCTTAAAAAAAAAAAAACATAAAAAAACAGTGGGAGAGTAATATTGCCCTTTCAGCTTGTGCGCCAGTCTTGACTCCTGGGTGTGCCACCTCTCTCTCTCTAATTGTGGGCCATAGAAAGCCTTTTTTTTTTTTTTTTTTTTTTTAAATATTATTTGGTTTCTAAAGTCTCCCTGAGAAAAAAAAAAAAATAAATTAGGTGGGAGATTAATATTGACATTAGTGCTTGAGTGACAGTCCTGCGTGTGTGTCATCTCTGTGATTTTGTGCCACAGAAAACAGAGTGTGTAACATTGTGCCTGATTTTCCTTGTGGTCTCACCAACCTGTTAACCCCTTCCCGACATGTGACGGTATAGTACGTCACATGTCGGGACCCCCGCTTTGATGTGCGCTCCGGCGGTGAGCGCACATCAAAGTCGCGACATGTCAGCTGTTTTTTACAGCTGACATGTGCGCGCAATAGCGGCGGGTGAAATCGCGATCACCCGCCGCTATTAACTAGTTAAATGCCGCTGTCAAGCGCAGACAGCGGCATTTAACTACCGCATCCGGCCGTGCGGCCGGATATGAGCGCATCGCCGACCCCTGTCACATGATCGGGGGTCGGCGATGCTCCTCCATTGTAACCATAGAGGTCCTTGAGACCTCTATGGTTACTGATCGCCGGTAGCTGTGAGCGCCCCCCTGTGGTCGGCGCTCACAGCACACCTGCATTTTAGCTACATAACAGCGATCTGATGATCGCTGTTATGTAGCAGAGCCGATCGGGCTGTGCCTGCTTCTAGCCTCCCATGGAGGCTATAGAAGCATGGCAAAAGTAAAAAAAAAAAGTTTTAAAAAATGTGAAAAAAATAAAAAAAACATAAAAGTTTAAATCACCCCCCTTTCGCCCCAATCAAAATAAATCAATAAAAAAAACCAAAAACCTACACATATTTGGTATCGCCGCATTCAGAATCGCCCGATCTATCAATTAAAAAAAAGCATTAACCTGATCCCTAAATGGCGTAATGAGAAAAAAATTCGAAACGCCAGATTTACGTTTTTTTGGTCGCCACGACATTGCATTAAAATGCAATAACGGGCGATCAAAAGAACGTATCTACACCAAAATGCTATCATTAAAAACGCCAGCTCGGCACGCAAAAAATAAGCCCTCACCTGACCCCAGATCACGAAAAATGGAGACGCTACGAGTATCGGAAAATGGCGCAATTTTGTTTTGTTTTGTTTTTTGCAAAGTTTGGAATTTTTTTTCACCACTTAGGTGAAAAATAACCTAGTCATGTTAGGTGTCTATGAACTCGTAGTGACCTGGAGAATCATAATGGCAGGTCAGTTTTAGCATTTAGTGAACCTAGCAAAATAGGCAAGCAAAAAACAAGTGTGGGATTGCACTTTTTTTGCAATTTCACTGCACTTGGAATTTTTTTCCCGTTTTCTAGTACACGACATGCTAAAACCAATGATGTCGTTCAAAAGTACAACTCGTCCCGCAAAAAATAAGCCCTCACATGGCCAAATTGACGGAAAAATAAAAAAGTTATGGCTCTGGGAAGGAGGGGAGCGAAAAACGAAAACGGAAAAACGGAAAAAGCTCCGGGGGTGAAGGGGTTAAGGGATATTGAAATCATACTGAAGTTATAGCTCACCGTGTAAGTTGTTTGACAGCAACAAATAAAGTTACTTTGTTTAAGATTTTAAAACAATGAGGAAGTCTGGTGCAAGAGGTCGTCGTGGGCGTTCATTGTCAGCTGGTAATGATGGTAGTGGTAGTGGAGCATCAGGTGGTCGTGGGGATAAAAATATTCCACCTAAGTCTGGAGCTGTGGAGCCAGTTTCGTCGTCAGGCTACACAAGGCCTCGAACGCTCTCTTTTCTGGGAGTAGGAAAACCGCTTTTAAAGGCGGAGCAGCAACAGCAAGTTTTGGCTTACATTGCAGACTCAGCCTCTAGCTCTTTTGCCTCCTCTTCCGAAACTGGTAAATGTAAAAGCAGCGCGTCGCTTGTGGATGTTCACGGTCAGGGACAAGTCGCTTCCTTGTCCTCCTCAGCAAAAACTACAACAAGAGAGAAGGATGCAGCAGGCGACACAACGGGTCACTCCATGGAGCTCTTTACACATACCGTCCCTGGCTTAGAAAGTGAAACATTTAACAGGCCATGCCCATTACAAGTATATTCTGACATGGAGTGCACTGATGCACAGCCACAGCCAGAGTACTATGCTGCTCCTTTGACTCAGACCACCACATTGCCCTCTCAGGGTACAGATCCACAATCAGACCCTGATGAGACTATGTTGCCCCGCCACGAACGCTATACCACCGACCGACACAGTGACACAGACGAAGTTGCACACGAGCTCGAAGAGGAGGTAATAGATGACCCAGTTATTGACCCCGATTGGCAGCCATTGGGGGAACAGGGTGCAGGCGGCAGTAGTTCAGAAGCGGAGGTGGAGGAGGGGCCGCAGCAGGCATCAACATCGCAACAGGTTCCATCTGCCGGGCCCGTATCTGGCCCAAAACGCGTGTCAAAGCCAAAACCTGTTGGAGCACAGCGTTGCCATCCGGTTAAAGCTCAGTCTGCAATCCCTGAAAAGGGATCCGAGTCTAGGAAGAGTGCAGTCTGGCATTTTTTTAAACAACATCCAACTGATCAGCGCAAAGTCATCTGTCAAAAATGTTCAACTAGCTTAAGCAGAGGTCAGAATCTGAAAAGTCTAAATACTAGTTGCATGCATAGACACTTAACCACCATGCATTTTCAAGCCTGGACTAACTACCAAACGTCCCTCAAGGTTGTAGCACCCTCGGCCAATGAAGCTAGTCAGCAACGCAACATCCCTTCCGTCACTGTAAGGACACCATTTTCCGCACCACCGGCAGTATCTGTGCAGGTTTCTTTGCCAGCCAAAAGCAGTCAGGGTCAGGGAATCACCAGTTTTGTAGGAGGAAATATTGCATCTAGGGCACCGGCGGAAACAATACCGTCTCCAACCGTCTCTCAGTCTGCCATGTACACCGGCACACCCGAAAGTTCCACGATCTCCAGCTCTCCAGTCCAGCTCACCCTACATGAGACTCTGGTTAGAAAAAGGAAGTACTTATCCTCGCATCCGCGTACACAGTGTTTTAACGCCCACATAGCTAGACTAATCTCGTTAGAGATGATGCCCTACCGGTTAGTTGAAAGCGAAGCTTTCAAAGCCCTGATGGAGTACGCTGAACCACGATACGAGCTACCCAGTCGACACTTTTTTTCCAGAAAAGCCATCCCAGCCCTGCACCAGCATGTTAAACAGCGCATCGTCCATGCACTCAGGCAATCTGTGAGTACAAAGGTGCACCTGACTACAGATGCATGGACCAGTAGGCATGGCCAGGGACGTTATGTGTCCATCACGGCACACTGGGTGAATGTGGTGGATGCAGGGTCCACAGGCGACATCAATTTAGGGACAGTTGTGCCTAGCCCACGGTCTAGGAAACAGTTGGCTGTAGGCGTTCGCACCCCCTCCTCCTCCTCCTCCTCGTCCTCCTGCAGAAGCTACAGCTCTTCCACAGAACGCAGTCTGCCAACCACTCCATCGGCAGATGACACTGTTGCACACCAGTTGTCCCATTATGGGCCAGCTACTGCCAAGCGTCAGCAGGCTGTATTGGCTATGAAGTGCTTGGGCGACAACAGACACACCGCGGAAGTTCTGTCCGAGTTCTTGCAACAAGAAACGCAGTCGTGGCTGGGCACAGTAGATCTTGAGGCAGGCAAGGTAGTGAGTGATAACGGAAGGAATTTCATGGCTGCCATCTCCCTTTCCCAACTGAAACACATTCCTTGCCTGGCTCACACCTTAAACCTGGTGGTGCAGTGCTTATTGAAAACTTATCCTGGGTTCTCCGACCTGCTCCTCAAAGTGCGTGCACTTTGCTCACATATCCGACGTTTGCCTGTACACGCCAGCCGTATGCAGACCTATCAGCGGTCTTTGAACCTTCCCCAGCATCGCCTAATCATAGACGTTGCAACAAGGTGGAACTCAACACTGCACATGCTTCAGAGACTGTGCGAACAGAGGCGTGCTGTTATTTATTTGTGGGAGGATACACGGGCAGGCAGTAGGATGGCAGACATGGAGTTGTCAGGTGTGCAGTGGTCTAAGATACAAGACATGTGTCAAGTCCTTCAGTGTTTTGAGGAATGCACACGGCTGGTTAGTGCAGACAACGCCGTAATAAGCATGAGCATCCCCCTAATGCGTCTGCTGATGCAAAGTTTGACGCACATAAAGGAGCAGGCGTCTGCACCAGAGGAAGAGGAAAGCCTTGATGACAGTCAGCCATTGTCTGGTCAGGGCAGTGTACAGGACGAGGTAGCGGGCGAAGAGGAGGTGGAGGACGAGGAGGATGATGGGGATGAGTATATTTTTAATGCCGAACCTTTCCCGGGGGCACAGGAAATTGGTTGCGTGTCACGGCCGGGTTCTGGTTTTTTGAGGGACACAAGTGACGTAGATTTGCCTGCAACTGCCCCTCAACCAATCACAACCGGAGATTTGACAACTGGAACTTTGGCCCACATGGCGGATTATGCCTTACGTATCCTAAAAAGGGACACACGCATTACGAAAATGATGAACGATGACGATTACTGGTTGGCCTGCCTCCTTGATCCACGCTATAAAGGCAAATTGCAAAATATTATGCCACATGAGAACTTGGAACTAATATTAGCAACCAAACAATCAACTCTTGTTGACCGTTTGCTTCAGGCATTCCCAGCACACAGCGCACGTGATCGTTCTCACACGAGCTCCAGGGGGCAGCAGACTAGGAGTGTTAGGGGTGCACACATCAGAAGTGGCGTTGGACAGAGGGGTTTTCTGACCAGGTTGTGGAGTGATTTTGCTATGACCGCAGACAGGACAGGTACTGCTGCATCAATTGAAAGTGACAGGAGACAACATTTGTCCAGTATGGTTACTAACTATTTTTCATCCCTTATCGATGTTCTCCCTCAACCGTCATTCCCATTTGATTACTGGGCCTCCAAATTAGACACCTGGCCAGAATTGGCAGAATATGCATTGCAGGAGCTTGCTTGCCCGGCAGCAAGTGTCCTATCAGAAAGAGTATTCAGTGCTGCAGGTTCAATATTAACCGAAAAAAGGACTCGTCTGGCTACCCAAAATGTTGACGATCTAACATTCATTAAAATGAACCACAACTGGATTTCGAAATCTTTTGCCCCACCTTGCCCGGCCGACACCTAGCTTTCCTATGAAAAGCTCTTGCCTGTGAATTACTTTTCTAATGTCTAATTTGCTGCAGCTGATTGTACAGCATACGACATGTTTACACCTCCCTAAATGGCAAAACTCCCCACACGGGGCCGTGGTATCGCGACTTGGCGCAAGCACCCGTGAGACTGCTGTTTGTCTGAAGAGGTGGGTGTGCTCGCTTTTGGTTGACGGCATTGCTACTGGGTCCCTCATAGTACAATGTAGTGTCTCTGGCGGTGGTGGTGCGCACCCAACGTCAGACACACCGTTGTAACATGAGGGGCCCTGGGGCGGTCCCGCCGGCCTCAAGAGAGTTCCCCCCTACCCCAGCTCAAAATGTGCTCTACCACGTGCAAAATTATGTCGCACAGCTCCACCAATCTTTAGTCTATTCGCTGACATCATTCAATGTCTGGCACTGACAATACAAATTTGTAGACATCTATGATGCAACTTAAAGTAGTCTGTGTCTGTGTCCTATATTGGCACCATTAAATAGTTACTGCCAAATTACTATGTCAGAAACTCAGCAGATGAGCCCACCCCTGTACCTAAGTATGCCACCTTTTTTTTTGTTTTGGTTGTTTTGCGAGACATTAACATCTATTTATATTTTGGGAGTACTGGGACAGACACTCCTTGCACTACTCCTCCACTCACCACCAAGCTGCCCGTGTATCCATGTAACCGCTGTAAAACTGCCATGAGCCTATTGTTTGTTATTTTAGGCCTTTGAAGCCTGTCTGCGGTCCCTCCTTCCACTAGTCCTCCACTGGCCAGACCACTGCTGCCCGTGTACCCCTGGAACCAATTATAAAGTGCCTACAGCCAGCCCATTTTTTTATGTTAGGCCTTTGAAGCCTGTCTGCGGTCCCTCCTTCCACTAGTCCTCCACTGGCCAGACCACTGCTGCCCGTGTACCCCTGGAACCAATTATAAAGTGCCTACAGCCAGCCCATTTTTTTATGTTAGGCCTTTGAAGCCTGTCTGCGGTCCCTCCTTCCACTAGTCCTCCACTGGCCAGACCACTGCTGCCCGTGTACCCCTGGAACCAATTATAAAGTGCCTACAGCCAGCCCATTTTTTTATGTTAGGCCTTTGAAGCCTGTCTGCGGTCCCTCCTTCCACTAGTCCTCCACTGGCCAGACCACTGCTGCCCGTGTACCCCTGGAACCAATTATAAAGTGCCTACAGCCAGCCCATTTTTTTATGTTAGGCCTTTGAAGCCTGTCTGCGGTCCCTCCTTCCACTAGTCCTCCACTGGCCAGACCACTGCTGCCCGTGTACCCCTGGAACCAATTATAAAGTGCCTACAGCCAGCCCATTTTTTTATGTTAGGCCTTTGAAGCCTGTCTGCGGTCCCTCCTTCCACTAGTCCTCCACTGGCCAGACCACTGCTGCCCGTGTACCCCTGGAACCAATTATAAAGTGCCTACAGCCAGCCCATTTTTTTATGTTAGGCCTTTGAAGCCTGTCTGCGGTCCCTCCTTCCACTAGTCCTCCACTGGCCAGACCACTGCTGCCCGTGTACCCCTGGAACCAATTATAAAGTGCCTACAGCCAGCCCATTTTTTTATGTTAGGCCTTTGAAGCCTGTCTGCGGTCCCTCCTTCCACTAGTCCTCCACTGACCAGACCACTGCTGCCCGTGTACCCCTGGAACCAATTATAAAGTGCCTACAGCCAGCCCATTTTTTTATGTTAGGCCTTTGAAGCCTGTCTGCGGTCCCTCCTTCCACTAGTCCTCCACTGGCCAGACCACTGCTGCCCGTGTACCCCTGGAACCAATTATAAAGTGCCTACAGCCAGCCCATTTTTTTATGTTAGGCCTTTGAAGCCTGTCTGCGGTCCCTCCTTCCACTAGTCCTCCACTGACCAGACCACTGCTGCCCGTGTACCCCTGGAACCAATTATAAAGTGCCTACAGCCAGCCCATTTTCTTATGTTAGGCCTTTGAAGCCTGTCTGCGGTCCCTACTTTAAATACTCCTCCACTCACCACCAAGCTGCCTGCCCGTGTATCCATGTAACCGCTGTAAAACTGCCATGAGCCTATTGTTTGTTATGTTAGGCCTTTGATAGCCTGTCTGCGGTCCCTACTTTAAATACTCCTCCACTCACCACCAAGCTGCCTGCCCGTCTATCCATGTAACCGCTGTAAAACTGCCATGAGCCTATTGTTTGTTATGTTAGGCCTTTGATAGCCTGTCTGCGGTCCTTACTTTAAATACTCCTCCACTCACCACCTAGCTGCCTGTGTATCCATGTAACCACTGTAAAACTGCAATGAGCCTATTGTTTGTTATTTTAGGCCTTTGATAGCCTGTCTGCGGCCCCTACTTGCAATACTCCTCCACTGACCACAATGCTGCCTGGAGTGCCTGCCTGTGTATCCATGTAACCGATGTAAAACTGCCATGACTGCCTACTGTTTGTTATTTTAGGCCTTTGATAGCCTGTCTGCGGCCCCTACTTGCAATACTCCTCCACTGACCACAATGCTGCCTGGAGTGCCTGCCTGTGTATCCATGTAACCGATGTAAAACTGCCATGACTGCCTACTGTTTGTTATTTTAGGCCTTTGATAGCCTGTCTGCGGCCCCTACTTGCAATACTCCTCCACTGACCACAATGCTGCCTGGAGTGCCTGCCTGTGTATCCATGTAACCGATGTAAAACTGCCATGAGTGCCTACTGTTTGGTATTTTAGGCCTTTGATAGCCTGTCTGCAGCCCCTACTTGCAATACTCCTCCACTGACCACACCAATGCTGCCCGTGTACCCCTGGAACCTATTTAAAAGTTCATAGAGCCTAGTTATATATTTTATTTACTATTAATAAGGCCATGATGGACTACGCTGTACCACGCTACAAGCTAACCAGTCGACACTTCTTTTGCGAGAAAAGCCATCCCAACCCTCCACCAGCATGTAGAAGACCGCATTGTCCATGCACTCTGGCAATCTGTGAGTACAAAGGTGCACCTGACAACAGACGCATGGACCTGTAGGCATGGCCACGGAAGATTACGTGTCCATTACGGCGCAATGGGTTAATGTGGTGGATGCATGGTCCACAGGGGACAGCCTACTAAGTCTGTCTGCAGTCCCTAATTCAAATTGTCCTCCACTGTCTAAATCGGAGCTTCCACCTTCTGGCTTTCGGCCTATAGTATCAGAAATTAAACTGCATTTGGCCTTCAACTTTGGTTAGGGCCTACTAACGGCTTCTGCCCCTCCCTGGTGTTGCCCTCAACTAAATAAAGCTGAGCTTCAACCTTCTGCTCCAAATTACCATTTTAAAAAATGCAATAGGCTTTTCCGGCCTACTAAAGGTGTCTGTCTGTGTGCCCCTGCCTGGTGTTGTCCTCAACTGAATAAAGCTGAGCTTCAACCTTCCGGCTCTCATTAAGTGGTTTTTAAAAAAAAAAATGGTGGTTAGGGCCTACTAACGGCTTCTGCCCCTCCCTGGTGTTGCCCTCAACTAAATAAAGCTGAGCTTCAACCTTCTGCTCCAAATTACCATTTTAAAAAATGCAATAGGCTTTTCCGGCCTACTAAAGGTGTCTGTCTGTGTGCCCCTGCCTGGTGTTGTCCTCAACTAAATAAAGCTGAGCTTCAACCTTCTGCTCCAAATTACCATTTTAAAAAATGCAATAGGCTTTTCCGGCCTACTAAAGGTGTCTGTCTGTGTGCCCCTGCCTGGTGTTGTCCTCAACTAAATAAAGCTGAGCTTCAACCTTCTGCTCCAAATTACCATTTTAAAAAATGCAATAGGCTTTTCCGGCCTACTAAAGGTGTCTGTCTGTGTGCCCCTGCCTGGTGTTGTCCTCAACTGAATAAAGCTGAGCTTCAACCTTCCGGCTCTCATTAAGTGGTTTTTAAAAAAAAAAATGGTGGTTAGGGCCTACTAACGGCTTCTGCCCCTCCCTGGTGTTGCCCTCAACTAAATAAAGCTGAGCTTCAACCTTCTGCTCCAAATTACCATTTTAAAAAATGCAATAGGCTTTTCCGGCCTACTAAAGGTGTCTGTCTGTGTGCCCCTGCCTGGTGTTGTCCTCAACTGAATAAAGCTGAGCTTCAACCTTCCGGCTCTCATTAAGTGGTTTTTAAAAAAAAAAATGGTGGTTAGGGCCTACTAACGGCTTCTGCCCCTCCCTGGTGTTGCCCTCAACTAAATAAAGCTGAGCTTCAACCTTCTGCTCCAAATTACCATTTTAAAAAATGCAATAGGCTTTTCCGGCCTACTAAAGGTGTCTGTCTGTGTGCCCCTGCCTGGTGTTGCCCTCAACTAAATAAAGCTGAGCTTCAACCTTCTGCTCCAAATTACCATTTTAAAAAATGCAATAGGCTTTTCCGGCCTACTAAAGGTGTCTGTCTGTGTGCCCCTGCCTGGTGTTGCCCTCAACTAAATAAAGCTGAGCTTCAACCTTCTGCTCCAAATTACCATTTTAAAAAATGCAATAGGCTTTTCCGGCCTACTAAAGGTGTCTGCCCCTCCCTGGTGTTGTCCTCAACTGAACAAAGCTGAGCTTCCACATTCTGGCTTTCGCCCTATACTATCAGATATTAAACTGCATTTGGCCTACTAGTGTGGTTAGGCCCTTGAAACAGTGTCTGCTGCTCTTGGGTTTGCTACTCCACTGAACAAAGCAATGCCGCCTGTTTAGTCCTGTTACCAATTTTGAACTGCATTTACCCTACTTTATTCTTTGGCCCTATATCTGTTTCCTCCTCATCCTGCCCATTGCCCAGCCACTGCTAAATGAGTCTGCTGGTACATTGACCTAGACCACTACATTCCCCTTGTACTCTACACAGCCAGAATCTGACCCTGCTGAAAGTAAGGTTCCCCTTCCCGCATGTTATACCACCTTACACAGGGACAAAGAGGAAGGTGCAGATGAAAGTGCAGGTTCCTTCATCAGGTGGGGGGGCATACTCGTTGGCGACGTCACTGGCACAGGGCCCCTCAGAGTACGCAAAAGTGTCGCTGCTGGTGGGAGGCGCCCCCGCCATGCAAACACACCGCCGTACTTTGAGGGGCCCTGTGCCAGTGCCAATGCGAACGAGTGGGCCCCCCCCTGCTTGCTCAGGATCACAGCACTTGCAACGTTTAAATACTTACCTTTCCCTGCAACACCGCCGTGACGTAGTCCGCATTTCCTGGGCCCACGAAAAACTTGAGCCAGCCCTACTCCCCCCACAACTTTCCCCCAATTCCCTATGCCCAACTATTATTATACAGTTAATTAAGATTGGCAAGCTTCAGAAACAAGAATGGATGTTTTTGGCATTAAAATGGGCACTGTAGGTGTTTTCCTGGCCTCCACTCACTGCCGACTATGCTTCCCCATTGACTTGCATTGGGTTTCGTGTTTCGGTCGATCCCCGACTTTTAGCGATAATCGGCCGACTGCACTCGACTCGACTCTGGACAAAATCGGGTTTCCCAAAACCCTACTCGATCTTAAAAAAATGAAAGTCGCTCAACCCTAGTCCTTACAAGATATTGGAAATCCTTAATCCTGTGTCCTTTCGCTTGGATCTTCCGGTGTCGTTTGCCATTCACAACGTGTTCCATAGGTCTTTGTTGCGGCGGTACGTTGTACCTGTGGTTCCTTCTGTTGAGCCTCCTGCTCCGGTGTTGAGGGCGAGTTGGAGTACGTAGTGGAGAAGATCTTGGATTCTCGTCTCTCCAGGCGGAGGCTTCAGTATCTGGTCAAGTGGAAGGGCTATGGTCAGGAGGATAATTCCTGGGTGGTTGCCTCTGATGTGCACGCGGCCGATTTAGTTCGTGCCTTTCACGCTGCTCATCCTGATCGCCCTGGTGGTCTTGGTGAGGGTTCGGTGACCCGTCCTTAAAGGGGGGATACTGTTGTGAATTAGACTTTTTTGGCTCCCTCTTGTGGTCACTAGTGATATCACTCTGGGATTGTCTTTCTTCAGTTTTGGCACCCACCTGGGTCGTTAGTCCAGGGGTGTTGCTATATAAACTTCCTGAATTCTCAGTCTGGTGCCTGGCATCGTTGTAATCAGTTCCTTTCTGTTTGCTCCTGTCTGCTGGTCCTGGATCTTGCAAAATTAAGCTAAGTCCTGCTTCTTTGTTTTTTGGTTATTTGCATTGCTCTTATTTTTTTGTCCAGCTTGTACTAAATGTGATTCCTGATTTTGCTGGAAGCTCTAGGGGGCTGGTATTCTCCCCCCGGGCCATTAGACGGTTCGGGGGTTCTTGAATATCCAGCGTGGGAATTTTGATAGGGTTTTTGCTGACCGTATAAGTCATCTTACTATATTCTGCTATTAGTCAGTGGGCCTCTCTTTGCTAAATATCTAGTTCATTCTTACGTTTGTCTTTTCTCCTTACCTCACCGTTATTACTTGTTGGGGGCTTGTATCCAACTTTTGGGGTCTTTTCTCTGGAGGCAAGAAAGGTCTATCTTTTCCCTTCTAGGGTTAGTTAGTTCTCCGGCTGGCGCGAGACGTCTAGAACCAACGTAGGCACGTTCCCCGGCTGCTGCTATTTGTGGTGCTAGGATTAGATATACGGTCAGCCCAGTTACCACTGCCCTATGAGCTGGTTTTTTGTGTTTGCAGACTTTTTATTTATTTCGGAGACCCTCTGCCATTGGGGTCATAACAGATGGGCTCACAATTTTTGGCCAAATCTTGTGCTAAGCATGTCATGTGTTTTTTCATAGATTTCACAAGCCATTATGCTATTCACATTTCATGTATCGCACATTTCCTTGCTTTAGCACAGTAAAATTGAGTGCAGCCATTATCTATGTACTATGTAAGACTTTTTGGTTATGCACCAGTTCAGACTAGATTGCTGTTCAGTCAGTTTTCCTATATTTACTATGTACTGTTTTTTTCTGACTTGAACGCCCCGCCCTTCACCATGCTGTGATTTTAATTACATCCAAACACAGTTGGTTCTGACCTTCCTATAAATGCAGGCTTTACCATGTTATTAGCCATAGGTAAGTGTTCACACTAGGCAGACAGGTTAATTGCCCATCCGATCTGAGATTACCTTGACGTTTGGTGGATGGGCTCAAAATTTTTGGCCAAATCTTGTGCTAAACATCTCATGTGTTTTTTCATAGATTTCACAAACCATTATGCTATTCACATTTCACGTATCGCACATTTCCTTGCTTTAGCACAGTAAAATTGAGTGCAGCCATTATCTATTTGCTATCCCCCCAACAGGCAGGAAGAAGCAGTGTGGTGGCCACAGACAAAAGGCGTGCATCCATTCCCCATAACACCAACATGGATGAAGTTGCCATTCCACCTGTGAGATCTTCCCGAGTCTGGCTATTTTTTAATGACTCTGCCTATAACCCCAAAGAGGCCATTTGCAGCACCTGCCATGCCTGCATCAGCAGGGGTAGCAAAACAACCAGCTTGACCACCACCAGCATGATCAGGCACATGCAAGCAAAGCACCCGACTTTGTGGGCTGAACCCCAGGCTCCAGGACCACTGCCTGCTGGTCACACCACTGCTTCTTCCACTGTTTTGCATAGAAGCCAATCCCCATTACACCGTGCATGTGAAGATGCCTCTAGCCCTGCACCTGTTGTGGCTCACAGCATCATCAGCAAGCCCATCCACGTCCTTGTCCCAGCACAGCGTTCAATTGTCTATAACCCAGTCTTTGGAATGCAAGCGGAAATACCCATCCAACGCCCCACAGGCCACAGTCCTCAATTCTAATATTTCTCTTCTGCTTGCGCTAGAAATGCTGCCTTTTAGGCTTGTTGAGACGGAAGCTTTCCGCAACGTCCCAAAGTACTCGGTCCCCAGTCGCCACTATTTCTCCCTGTGTGCCATATCGGCATTACACGAGCATGTGTCCCACAACATTACCTGTGTCCTCAGCAATGCTGTTACCATGAAAGTCCACCTAACCATGAACACGTGGACAAGTGCTTGTGGGCAGGGATGGTACATCTCAATGACAGCACACTGGGTTAACGGGTTAACATAGTGGAAGCCGGGACCCAGTCGGACCTTGGGATGGAACACATCCTCCCCACGCAGAGGATTGCTGGCCCTACGTCATTCAGGGTTGCCCCCACAGTCTACAGCTCCTGCACCTCCTCCTCCTCTTCATCCTCCATGTCTGATATCAACACATCAGTGAGAAGCTGGAAGCACTGCAGCACTGCCTCAGCCAAGTGGCAACAGGCTGCGCTGAAGCTAATCTGCATAGGTGATAAACCGCACAATGCAGAAGAGTTGTGGACAGCGCTGAAAGAGCATTCAGATGTTTGGATGACACCGCTGAACCTACAGCCAGGCATGGTCGTGTGTGAAAATAGCCGTAACCTGGTGGCTGCTCTGAGGCAAGGTGAGCTCACACACGTACCTTGCTTGGTCCATGTGCTTAACCTTGTGGTTCAACGTTTTCTGAAAAGCTACCCGGAGCTGCCGAATCTGCTAGTGAAAGTACACCGTCTGTCTGCCCATTTTAGAAAGTCAGCTACAGCTTCAGCCGCCCTTGCCGTGCTTCAGCAGCACTTTCAGCTTCAAGCTCACCGACTGTTGTGTGATGTCCCCACGTGCTGGAACTCTATGCTGCATATGTTGGAAAGGACTTGTGAGCAGAAGAGGGCCGTTGTTGACTACCAACATCAACAAGGCGGTCGAATTTCAGGTCAGACTCCACACACATAAGACCTCAGGAGAGGACATGGATGTCAGACATATGTAACATCCTCCAAAACTTTCCAAGATGGTGAGCGGTGATGACGCCATAATTAGCATCACCATCTCGCTTCTCAGCATTCTGAAAAACTCTCTGCTCACAATGAAAGAGGATGCATTGCAGGCGGAGCATGAGGACATGGAGCAAGGAAACATACAGGTGGATTACACTCAGCCCAGCCTCATGTCTTCTCAACGTGGATTGGTAGGCAATGAGGAGGAGGAGGAGGAGGAGGAAGAGCAGGAGCTACTTTCATGCTCTATAGATGGTACTACAAACACATCTGTATTAGCGTCTGTTCAGCGAAGATGGCCTGAGGAAAGAGAGGAGGAGGATGAAGAGTAGGAGGACAGCATGGTCAGTCGTCCTGTTGGTGAGGACACGGAAGTCTTGCCTGCTGGCAGTCTGGTACGCATGGCTGACTTTATGTTGCGCTGCATTTCACGTGACCCTCGGATTATTAAAATTTTGGGTGACACTCATTACTGGTTGGTGACACTTCTAGACCCACACTACAAGGAGAAGTTACAATCTCTTCTGCCTGAAGCAGTGAGGTGTACAAAAATGTTGCAGTACCACAGGGCCCTTGTAGCAGAATTACTTAGAAAATTCCCATGTGAGAACACTGGCAGCAGACGTCAGAGTTTGTTGTACAACCAAGGACTCCTAGCGAGAGAGACAGAAGTACAATCCAGCTCAGGCAGGGGAACAATGGCCAAGTTCTGGGACAGTTTTCTCAGATCCTCCCATCATGGGGGCACAGAGGCAAGGGGTGCTGTCATAAGAAGTGCAATGTTTGGGAAGATGGTGAGGGAGTACCTTGCAGATCGTACAAACGTCCTCCGTGATTCCTCTGTGCCTTTTAATTATTGGGTATCCAAGCTGGACACGTGGCATGAACTGGCTCTCTACGCCTAGGAGGTCCTGATCTGCCCTGCTGTTAGCATTCTGTCAGAGAGGGTTTTTAGTGCCGCTGGTGGAATTATAACAGATAAGCGCATCCGCCTGTCAACTGAAAATGCTGACAGGCTGACTCCTATAAAAATGAACAAGGCCTGGATTGGAAAGACTTCTGTATGCCACCAAGTGAAAACAGCGAAACATAACCTCAAATACTTTCTCTCTTTTGGGGAGGTGTATTCTCATGCATCTCTTCACAACCATACATGGGTATACGCTTCCAGATTTGGTCAGTTTGTTCTTATCCTCCTCCTTATCCTCATCCTCCTCATCCAGAACCACTATATCACCAGGGTGAACGTGCTCTGTATGGTGCATTTTGGCCAAGAGGGCTGTGATGGAACTCTTTTATTTTTTACAAAAAGGACAACACATTGGGGAATTGGGTATGACATTATATTGGGCCTACTTCTTAACTAGGTCTCCTGCAATCTGTCTTGTACCTGCCAGTAGATTACCAGGGTGAACATGCTCTGTACGGTGCATGTTGGCCAAGGGGGCTGTGATGGCACTCTTTTATTTTTTAAAAAAGGACAACACATTGGGGAATTGGGTGTGACATTACATTGGGCCTACTTCTTAACTCGGTCTCCTGCAATCTGTCCTGTACCTGCCAGTAGATCACCAGGGTAAACTTGCTCTGTACTGTTATAGGCCAGTGAATTTTGGGCAAGGGGGCTGTGATGGCACTCTTTTTTTTTTTAAAAGTGGACCCCACATTGGGGAATTGGGCATGACATTACATTGAGCCTACTTCTTCATTCTGTCTCCTGCAATGTGTCCTTAAACTGCCACTAGATCACCAGGGTGAACGTGCTCTGTCCGGTGCATTTTGACCAAGGGGGCTGTGATGGCACTCTTTTATTTTTTTAAAAATGGACCCCACATTGGGGAATTGGGTATGACATTCCATTGGGACGACTTCTTAACTCGGTCTCCTGCAATCTAAACTGTACCTGCCACTAGATCACCAGGGTGAACATGCTCAGTACTGCTATAGGCCGTTTATGTTTGGGCTAGGGGCATGTGATGGCACTAGTTTATTTTTTAAAAAAGGTACCCCCATTGGGAAATTGTTTGGCAGATCATGCACTGCATTACAAGTCTCAGAGACCCACACCACTACATTGGCCATAATTCTTAACTCTGTCTCCTGCAATGTCTCTTCCTTATCTCCTACGACATGACCTGGGTGAACATGCTTTGTACTGTTATAGGCCCATGAAGTTTGGGCAAGGGGGGCTGTGATGGCAATAGTATATTTTTAAAAAAGGTACCCCCATTGGTGAAACCACATCCTTGATGGCAAACACTTCACATTTGTGTACCTTAAAGTGCTCACTTGAAAAGCTCCTTTTTGTGTTGTCTGGTTGCTCAAAGTGGACACAATACACTTCATATAAATTTGATAAAGCAATGCTGTTAGTTTGGCTCAGTAGTTCATTAAAAATATTGCTTTGTCCACTATATTAGTTTCTCTCCTTGAGAGCCATAACTTTGGGTGCCTCAAATGTACAAACGGCGAATATTCAAATGGTGATTTATAAACAAGATTGAAATACTGTACACCGAATGCATTCAGACAATCACATAGCTGCATGTCTTGTAAAACATTTACAGATGTGACAGACAATGCTCATATTGACACGATCTTGATAAATGTTTGTTTACTCACTTTACAAACAGTTTGAAGCCTCTATATGTTTGCTGTTTGTCATTGTAAAACATTAAGGTTTACTGAAACTCTGCCTGTGATGGTTTGATCTAAATCCTTGTGGCTTTTATTTTTCTAGGGGATTATGGCCCCTCGTCTGATGAGTCCATGATATCTCAGTTTCATCCGACCTTGAAAAGTGGCCACGTGAAGGTCTGGGTGAAACTACAGTTACTACATAGTGTAAATCACTATATAAGACCAGAGAAACATAACTAAGACAGAAGCCAAAACTGGGGTACCTGTACACGTGGGTGTAATTGGGGACACCCACACAGTGTAGGTAATCTCCCAGGGGTTCTCTGTCTTGGTGTTGCTTCTCGGATATTCCAGATGGATGATATTTAAAAGTCTCTTGGTGATGATCTAAGAAGACTGTATGAAGTTAATCTTCATATATACGTAATCAGTATATTTATGTAACCCTTAGATGTACTTATTAACCTTTGTATGTTATAGTTAAGATATACAAAAATTTAGGCACTCACACTATTCAATCTTAATATTCCTTGAATTTTGTAGCTTGCAAAGAAATTGCTTTGTATTGAAGGATTAGCCTTTTTTAAAGCCCTAACTGAACCTTAGTGTTAAAAACATGGCAAACACAATTGCCAAATTCTCATGTAAATAATTCTGCAAAGAGGGAACCATCATACCATTAAAAAATACGAGTGAATTTTCATGGGCCCATCCAGTATGTGGGTTCCAAGGCGTAATGCGGTGCATATGACTGACTATGCAGCAGGGCTCGCCTTCCTGCCAATGTGTAAAACAAAGGAGTATGGAGCACAAAATGCATATTGTGAAGTGGATTTTCATGGGCACATCCACTATGTGGGTTCCAAGGCCTAATGGGGTGCATATGACTATGCAGCAGGGCTGGCCTTGCCGCCAATGTGTAAAACCAAGGAGTACGGGAGTTCAAAATGCATATTGTGAAGTGGATTTTCATGGGCCCATCCAGTATGTGGGTTCAAAGGCTTATTTGGGTGCATATGAACTGGTGGCAGGGCAGGCCTTGAATTCAATGCAAAACTTTTAAGGAGTCCCCCCTGGACATCTTATGAACAGTGGTATTGTGGTGCATCGTAATTCTTGGCAGCCCATCCACTCACAGCATAGGCTAAAACAGCTTAGGAGACCCACTGTTTCATAATGGCCCTTTAAGAAGATTAATGCCATCTGATGCACCAGTAAAAATAGGCTCTGTGACTTTAAAGGGAACCTATCACCCCGTTTTTTAAAGATTAGATAAAAATAGTGTGAAATAGGGGCAGAGCTGGGCTTTACATTACTGCCTTTTTGGTGCCTTTACACCCCCGTTAGGCTGCCGAAATACCTTTGTGAAGTGGCCGTTTTCTGCTGTCACTGAAGTTGGTCAGGTCGGATGGGCGTGGTCACAGCGCTGTTTCTCCCCCAGATCAGGCTCATCATTACGTTGGTGGCGTAGTGGTGTGCCCATGTCCAAAGAGAAGATCCACTGCCCAGGAGATTCAAAACAGCGCGGTCTTCGCTATTCGCCGTTTACCGGTGGGCGCGGCCATCTTTCCTGTGGCCGCGCGTGCGCAGATGGAGCGCTCTGCTGCCCGGGGCTTCAGGAAAATGGCCGCGGGATTCCGCGCGTGCGCAGATGGAGATCGCGGCGGCCATTTTCCTGAAGCCCCGGGCAGCAGAGCGCTCCATCTGCGCACGCGCGGCCACAGGAAAGATGGCCGCGCCCACCGGTAAACGGCGAATAGCGAAGACCGCGCTGTTTTGAATCTCCTGGGCAGTGGATCTTCTCTTTGGACATGCGCACACCACTACGCCACCAACGTAATGATGAGCCTGATCTGGGGGAGAAACAGCGCTGTGACCACGCCCATCCGACCTGACCAACTTGAGTGACAGTGTAGCGCCCCCACCGCCGCAGGGCCGAGGGGTACCCGGTACCGGGCCTACGGGTCTCTGCTTCTGGAGGTTGTCACGGCGGCTAGGCCCCGGTCCGTGACCCTGCCGTGGGGCGCACAGTGAATGATAGGTGTGGATGATGGTAGTAGTGGTGCGGTGCAGTAAATAACGAGGACACCAGGTTGCAGTCTCTTTACCTCTTTACTGAAGATCTCTGAGTCCACAGTCCAGAATACGGTTCACCAGGCTGCGCAAGTCTGGCCGGTCCGATGGCACCTCCAGAGCTCACTTCACAGGTGGAAATCGGTGCCTTCCTTCTAGCGCTATGTGTTGCGGTCCTCCCCTGCTGTGCTTACGGAAAGTCCCCACAACCGTTATGTCTGTTTCTTAAGTTCCCTCACAACTCGATTAAATGATGTTCTTCTAATCCTCCGTCCCTCCCTGATGTTCTGGTTGGGACGGCACCCGTTTGACGGGTAGGCTCGGAGCTCTTCCGGGACCCTAGAGTCGCCCCTCTCCACAAGGTGCCCCCCAAGACTTCATAGGTGATTTTGTGTGAGACAGCCCGCCTTAGACTGACTGTCCTGCCGCTGTTTAGAGTATTGCCTGAAGCTGAATGTTATAATACTCCCTCGGCGTTCCGGCCACCGGTAGTGCGCCTCAGTAGGGTGTTGCTCCGGTCTTACAGCACGACCCCTACTGGTATTCTCCTATTGCTTGATCTCGTTTCTCACTCAGCACAATCTATCTCGCTTCTAGTCCTTTCTTGGGCCCCGCCGCTTCCCGGAGCTGGCGCGGGCCCGTTACGTTCTTTCCAATGCCAAGCCTCTGTCAGGATCCCACCCCTGACAGAGACCCTACTGTCTCTTCCTCCACAACACCCTCTGCCACCAGGTGTTGCTTCGTCCAATCCAGTCAGCTTTCTGATCTAACTTCCTGCCTGACCCCCAGTTTACCCACTATGGTGGGGAGTGGCCTAATGAATAGCACCCTTAGCTCCCCCCGGAGGCCCAGCTGTGAAATGTATTGGTGTCTGTGATACCTGATCAGATGAACTCCTTCAGTGCCATCGGACGCACCGTAGCTCCCCATAGTGGCGGAGCCACAGTGCTGCAAGGACCAGGACTCTGGGGCGCTGCACTCCCCCCTGGTTAAACACAGTACTCCGGGACTGGGAAGAAAACAACAATACAAGTTAGCAAAAAGACATACAATTTTGTTGAGTGCAATAACAATAAGCATATTTGAACAGAGCTTCCCTTTATGGGAGGTGAGGACACTTGAACGTTACAAACATGGTAAAATATCATAGCAACATGCTATAATTAACTTTTCTTACCCAACCGGGTATTCTACTAAGTGCAAAAATTGTTGAACAATAATTTAACTTTGCCTTTAAGGACATACACTCTTAATCCACTAAAGACCTTCCTATAATCACATTATAAGGTATTTTAACTTTTTCATTCTCCTTCTTTAAATCTGCAGGACCGCCTGTCCTATCGGCACCAGACCTACTGCCTCTCCTTTCTGTTACAGGACCGCCCCGTTCAGCCAGGGCCTACTGCCTTTTCAACTACTATACACAGTATAGAACATAACATTACTTTCAGTTCAAGAGCACTAAGTCATCTCTACATGACTCCCATGAGGACTCAGGGTTTACCTTCTATCCTAACTATCTATCAGCATTATCAAAACATTTTCTATTGAACATTAAGCCTTCTCATTATCTTTCTTTCTGTCATGCATGCTGGACACCACGTCTATCCCTACGGGTCCACTGCATCCCTCTTTCACCTTTTACTTCTCAAAGCACATCATCAGTATTTCTTCACATTTAACTAATTAAACACATATAACTCTTCTCATATAAGCATTATCATCATTTCCTTTGATCAAGACATTATTGCTTCCTGTCTTAAAGCAATATCACAGTTTAAGCGTAACAAATGAACATCCCCTTTAAGAGGGGACCAAGTCTCTATGAGGTAGCGTATCTTCTCAAGCTACCAGTCCATACTCAGCAAAGGTTCCAGTGCGGTATCTTCACAAAGAGTCCTTCTTTAAGTAAAACCAGTAGGGAGCGCCTTTAATAAGGTGCAAACTATATACAAAAAGTTCGGATCATGCACTGTTCATGATTTCAGCAGTTTTTAAATAACGTAGAAAAATAGAAAATAACCGAAAACAATAGGGATCCCGGGTCAACAAAGGGATCCCTTTAAGAGTTTACCCTGAACGGGTTTTAGCAGCAACATGAAAGCAATAAAACAGTAACTATCTACAAGTAAGAAAGTACAGTAAAATCTTACTGTGGTGGTCTCCGATCTGGCCTCACCAGGCCAACGGATCGCACTGGTGAGCCAGGAAGCGGTTCCGGTCCCAGCAGCGATAAAATCCCTCGCCGGGAGGCCCTTCTCGCTGGCAGGTGCACACGTTCCTCCGGGGCACGGCGAGGCCGGGCTTCTCGAGGTTCCGCGGGGCCGGGCTCTGCTGCTTTCCCCACGGGATCATCTTCTTCCAGTGTTCCGGCAGCAGCCTGGAGGGCAATGCATCGCTGCACGCCTCGCGCCATCCAGCCAGCCTCTCCCGTAGCCCTCCTCCATTTGTTGTAAGTCACCGCATCACCTGGCTCCAGGTCGCGGGGAAATCTTCCGCTGCAGGGCTCCACTTCCTCCCGATCCACGTGGATTTGTAGCGGTTCCCCAATTTCCTGGATAACCCCGCGTCCATATCGGGGGTTGAAGGAGATCACTACACCCCAGTGGGACAGCGGGATCTCCGGAGCTCTGACCAAGTCGACCGGTGCTGCAGGCTGGGGCCGGCTCCGCCATGCTGCCATCAGACGCCGTAGATGTTCAGCGTCTGGCAAGATCTTCAGGTCCGGCGTCTGTAGCGTACCTCCAGCCGCGGCCAGGCGGGAGGGAACAGGGGACACTGGGGACAAACGGATCTCCGTGGGCTGGCCTAGCCGAGTAAGCACGCGGGCATCGGCCTCCAGCCGGCGGGCTAGCTGTCGGGCCTCGGCTGCAGCCACACACTCCTCAGACAGCGGCAAAGGGGGTCGGCCCATCGGTGGCTCCATGAGGGTCAAACCCCGCAGCGTTGGCGCTTCTGGGGCTGTGTCAGGTTGTGCAGCCTCAGTCCGGATCGGGTCAGCCCCACGCGGTGCTCCTGGTGTCGCCATCTTTGCCTTTCCTCCAATGTCTTCTTCCCGCGGTCTCTTTCGTGGGCGGCCCCGTCTCCATGGTCTCCACCCTCCAAACAGGATCAGGAGGCGGACCTCAGCTGTTGACGGACACGTCCTCAGGACACAGAAATATTTGGACTGGGCGGCCATTGCTGTTCGCGCTCTCCAGCTCGCCTACGCCCACTTCACGCCCCTCTTCTCTTCTTGCGCTCTCCTCAGCGCTGCAATGGCGGCGGATTTTGGCGGCAAATGGCGCAGCACAGTCCTTGCAATAAAGTAAAGTCCAAGCACAGTAAATCACAGTTCCAAGGCACACATGACCTGATTCTTCAGGCTTAAGTAGATCCTGTTCGTGACGCCAAGTTGTAGCGCCCCCACCGCCGCAGGGCCGAGGGGTACCCGGTACCGGGCCTACGGGTCTCTGCTTCTGGAGGTTGTCACGGCGGCTAGGCCCCGGTCCGTGACCCTGCCGTGGGGCGCACAGTGAATGATAGGTGTGGATGATGGTAGTAGTGGTGCGGTGCAGTAAATAACGAGGACACCAGGTTGCAGTCTCTTTACCTCTTTACTGAAGATCTCTGAGTCCACAGTCCAGAATACGGTTCACCAGGCTGCGCAAGTCTGGCCGGTCCGATGGCACCTCCAGAGCTCACTTCACAGGTGGAAATCGGTGCCTTCCTTCTAGCGCTATGTGTTGCGGTCCTCCCCTGCTGTGCTTACGGAAAGTCCCCACAACCGTTGTATCTGTTTCTTAAGTTCCCTCACAACTCGATTAAATGATGTTCTTCTAATCCTCCGTCCCTCCCTGATGTTCTGGTTGGGACGGCACCCGTTTGACGGGTAGGCTCGGAGCTCTTCCGGGACCCTAGAGTCGCCCCTCTCCACAAGGTGCCCCCCAAGACTTCATAGGTGATTTTGTGTGAGACAGCCCGCCTTAGACTGACTGTCCTGCCGCTGTTTAGAGTATTGCCTGAAGCTGAATGTTATAATACTCCCTCGGCGTTCCGGCCACCGGTAGTGCGCCTCAGTAGGGTGTTGCTCCGGTCTTACAGCACGACCCCTACTGGTATTCTCCTATTGCTTGATCTCGTTTCTCACTCAGCACAATCTATCTCGCTTCTAGTCCTTTCTTGGGCTCCGCCGCTTCCCGGAGCTGGCGCGGGCCCATTACGTTCTTTCCAATGCCAAGTCTCTGTCAGGATCCCACCCCTGACAGAGACCCTACTGTCTCTTCCTCCACAACACCCTCTGCCACCAGGTGTTGCTTCGTCCAATCCAGTCAGCTTTCTGATATAACTTCCTGCCTGAACCCCAGTTTACCCACTATGGTGGGGAGTGGCCTAATGAATAGCACCCTTAGCTCCCCCCGGAGGCCCAGCTGTGAAATGTATTGGTGTCTGTGATACCTGATCAGATGAACTCCTTCAGTGCCATCGGACGCACCGTAGCTCCCCATAGTGGCGGAGCCACAGTACTGCAACAACCAGGACTCTGGGGCGCTGCAACAGCAGAAAACGGCCACTTCACAAAGGTATTTCGGCAGCCTAACGGGGGTGTAAAGGCACCAAAAAGGCAGTAATGTAAAGCCCAGCTCTGCCCCTATTTCACACTATTTTTATCTAATTTTTAAAAAACGGGGTGATAGGTTCCCTTTAAGAGTCCCTCCTTTGTAAATGAAACAAGATGGGTCTGCTTATGTGTCATACACCACATGGCCAGCTAGGGTTGTAAATGTTACAATGACATTTCCCAGTGAATGCATTTGTAGTGGTTGAAAGCAATGTTAAAGTTGAAAAACGTTTCAAAAACACTGCATCTGAACTAAGCCTAATTGGAAGAGGAAATTTTCAGTCTGGGGTTAAATATTTGGCCTTACAGGCAAGTCATTAACCTGCAAAGGATGTACCTTGACATATTTCCAAGCAATAAAAATGAAATTGGTTTCATTTTAATGTGTTTTTTGTGGAACCGGGAAAAATGGCATGAATCTCGGAAAAAAAGGATTAAAGCTGTGAACTAGGAGTCAGGAATGCTTCCAGGGCGATCCCCATGATGGCCCTGTGTCATTGGAGCAGTGTTTCCATCATTTTCAGACGTTTTTAGACATTAAAAGGCCCCCCGGGGGATTGCTGTAAAAATATGCGGGTATCCCATAGACTTACATTGGGCTCATTGTTCTGGCTGAGTACCCGAGTATTCCAATTTGCTTGACCCGAGCAACGAGCACCCGAGCATTTTAGTGCTCGCCCATCACTACTTACGAACTCTGATGCGGTTCGTGGTGGTTGCTCCCCGGTGAAGACCGGATGACGTAGTGCTTGAACGGCCTATTGTCGGGTGACTGCTCCCACAAATTGGCACTGTAACTCCCCAATGTCGTTCCCAAGGAGGATATCTGCAGGAAGTCCTCCCATAACTCCAATCCAACAGTTTTTCTCCACAACCATAATCCAAACGCACAGAAACTCGCTGTATATATTTGCAGGCACCCCCCGTCAGGACAATGGGAATTCCCGGACCCTGGTGAATTGCCTCCAGTCGAACAACACGGGGGTCAGCGATAGTCAGGAATGCCCCCGTGTCTCTTAATCCTGACACTTTGTATCCATCAATTAAGACATCTTGCAGGAGGCGTGGCCATTGCTCTGGGTAGCTAAAGGACAAATTCCGTAGTCCGTACACTCCAGGAGGGGTATCTATGGTGCCATGGTCGGTGGTTCACTCTGGTGGGGGTGGTGATAGCTCTTCCTCAGGTAGGATGGAGTGTACAAGTTGCACTGGATGCGGTGGGGCTGCGTTGGGCTCCCTCTGAATCCTTGAGGGACAGCCAGACTGCAAATGTCCAGGTTGCTCACCCCCATAACCTCTCCTCTCTGTGATACCCCCAGGTCGTGGTCGGAACTGTTGGGGCCCAGGATTGTGAGGCGTGATTGTCATTGGCTTGTGACTAGGTGGAAGGGCAAATATAATCGGAGCGGGACCGTGCGGGGGAGCAGGCCGTGGTTCATTGTCCAGAAGCCTCCTCCATTGCAGTCGGATAGTAAGGGCTTCATCGGCCAGGGCTGCAGCTCTATCTACGGTACACGGCGGGCGCTCCCGGACCCATTCTTGTACCTCTGCGAGGCACTTGGCAAGAAATTGTTCTATAAGGAACGCCTGTATAACATCTTCCACAGTAAAGGTGTTTTCTGCTTCCAGCCATCTCCGACATGCCTGGGTCATCTGATGTGCATACATCCTAAATGATCCCCCCGTTGTGCATGGGAGGTCTTGGAACTTGGCCCTATATGAGTCTGGGGTGATAGCATGGTAATCCAGGATAGTCTGCTTTACAATGTTATAATCCCGATTCCACTGTGAGTCAATGGTTTGGTAAGCCTCCACCATGCTTCCGTTAAGGAGTCCCACTAACAAACGCATCCAGCCAGAGTGGGGCACCTCCATCACAGCACACTGCTGCTCAAAGTCCTTGAAAAACCCCTCCACATGTCCAGAAGCCTCATCAAATGGCTTAAACTCTGTCTGGGTGATCTGTACAGGCTCCCGGATCGTTGGGTTTACACTCCACATTGCATTACTCCCTCTTTCAAGCTCCATTGCTTCTCATCTCTGCTGTGCCCAGCGGGCAACCTCCTCCTTATACTCCTGAGAGATGCCTGGGCTCAGAATCGCCATCTCTTCTTCGTACCACACCAACCACTGGCATTTTAGGGTGAGGATCCCTAACTCCAGTGCTTGTCCTTCAGACATCTGGGAGGAGGTGGCCGGTCTAGCACCCACCAGTATGCCAATTAAGGCTTTTTAGTCAGTCCCTGGTAGTTCAGGCCCAGGTCTCTGTCTCTCTCCTGTAAACTGGATACAGTCCAAATTCTGTACTCCCTCTGTGGGTGGTTCTCCATTGGGTTACACTCTGTTGTTCCCACTGCTGCCACCAGTTGTCACGGGGTCCTTCTCCAATACCACACAATCAAAAGATCGAGGGAAGTGTGAACAATCCCAAGACCTTTATTATAGGCAAAACTAAAAGGTCCATAAACAATCCACCACACTGAGGATACAATAGTCCAGAACGCGAATGCAGCTCAGTAACAGGATAAAATGTCCAAGGAGATGAGAGTCCAATAATTCAGCAGGCAGAGGATAAAAAATCCATATGCTTCTCTTTGTCTCTGACGTGCAGAGTTCACACCATCCTCACCACACAGGAACTGACTTCTCAGCTCCTGTCTGTTATGGTTCTCAATGGCAAGAGAACATAGCCCAGCAAACATAAGTGCTAGCTCTTGGAAGGATGGAAACTAAACTGACCATGAACTAAACCTGCCGCACAACTAACAGTAGCCGGGTAGCGTTGCCTACGTTTTTTATCCCTAGATGCCCAGCGCCGGCCGGAGGACTAACTAATCCTGGCAGAGGAAAATATAGTCCTGGCTCACCTCTAGAGAAATTTCCCCGATAGGCAAACAGAGGCCCCCACATATATTGGCGGTGATTTTAGATGAAATGACAAACGTAGTATGAAAATAGGTTTAGCAAAATTGAGGTCCGCTTACTAGATAGCAGGAAGACAGAAAGGGCACTTTCATGGTCAGCTGAAAACCCTATCAAAATACCATCCTGAAATAACTTTAAGACTCTAGTATTAACTCATAACATCAGAGTGGCAATTTCAGATCACAAGAGCTTTCCAGACACAGAAACGAAACTACAGCTGTGAACTGGAACAAAATGCAAAAACAAACGAGGACTAAAGTCCAACTTAGCTGGGAGTTGTCTAGCAGCAGGAACATGCACAGAAAGGCTTCTGATTACAATGTTGACCGGCATGGAAGTGACAGAGGAGCAAGGTTAAATAGCGACTCCCACATCCTGATGGAAACAGGTGAACAGAGGGGATGATGCACACCAGTTCAATTCCACCAGTGGCCACCGGGGGAGCCCAAAATCCAATTTCACAACACCTGTCCTCCCCAGCCCCCTCTTTATGTCCAGGGGTAGTCAGACAGGTTGGGGTGGTTTTCAGGCCTTCCAGACCTGACAAAGGTGCCTCGGGGATTAAGGCACCTCAGGGGGTCATCAAGAGACATAGATACAGTCAGGCTGCAGACAGTAAGTGAGCTAATTCAATTACCAGCCTTTTGGAAGGTAATTGAGACTCTAGACAATATGGGGAATACACGGAATGATACAGGGCAAGAAGAGAACACTATGAAAATTAGTAAAATATATTAAATATACACAAAATGATACCCACATAACATATCACACCATCAAAGCAAGTCATTACCCTGGAAAGGATGTTCCTTAACATATTTCCTAGGAAAATCCATTTTGTTTTTGTATGTTTTATTGTGAGTCTGTAAAATTGGCGTAAGACTCTGACAAAATTGTTCACAGCAGTGACCTGGGAGTGAGAAATCCTTCCAGGGGTCTTTCCCATGATGTTTCCATGTCATTTGAGCTCTGTTCCCATCGATTTCTGCAAGTTATATTCCCTGTAATGTCCACCGGGGAACGAGCAGTAAAAAAGCTCGAGTTACCCATAGACTTAAATTGGGCTCGTTGCCCGGGTCGACCCAAGCAACGAGCACCCGAGCATTTTAGTGCCCACCCATCACTAGTAACTATGTTTTTCCCACATATCTACTTTACATCAGCACAATTTTTGAAACCTAATTTTTTTGGTAAGGAAGGTAGAAGGGTTAAAAGTTTACCAGCGATTTCTCATTTCTTCAACACAATTTAGAAATCCTTTTTTTTAGGGATCACATCACATTTGAAGTGAAGTTGAGGGGCCTATGCAGCAAGTTAAATGGAGGATCGTACATGTATCAAGTGTATGGTTCTTCATAGTAGTGACGTACTTCTGGTTTCGGCAAGTCACGTGTTCCTGGCATGTACATGTCCCTGGGAAATGACGCTTGCAATGATAAGTGTTCCCTCTAGGCGCCATATTAATTTGAGAAAAGATGTACGATCCTCCATTTATCATGCCGCATAGCTCAGTTACCCAGCGCCATTATAACAGCACGGTTAGTATAAATAAATCTGGTGATTATGTTCATAATCTCTATTTGGCTGTTGCTTCATGCTATATAATGTATATGCAAGGGAAAAAGGAACGGAAAAATTCAGCTCACCAGTTTGAAGCAGAAGCTTGCACAGGAACAAAAGTCTTGATTGACTCAGAATGAAATTCCATGATTAAGACCTTAACAGGTCGAAACGCGTTGGTCGCATCATGTACTCCATTATTTGCTGTACCACTTTGAAACAAGGATTTTAATGGATTTGTCTAAATAAATTGAACTTTTATCCAAGTTTCACGCTGGGGATTTACTTTTCTTCATGCTATATAAGGTATATTTATACTGCATATTGTAAAAAAGGAGGGCACCATCGAATAAATTAATTTCAAATATAGAAGGGATCCACCTGCAGTATGTCTAGACATAGACAAGTACCAACCAAACACAAGGAGACATACAAAAAAGCAGGGATCACCTTAAACAATGTAACAAATTTTATTAGTACACATAAACCCACAACAAGAAGTATTAAAACATTTAAAATTCAAAAAAGTGGTTACACCATGTGTAGCCAACACATACAGGAGCAGCGGTTAACCTAATAACACCAAGAGGGCATGCATGAAATATTCAATACAATATGTGGTGAGAAACTCTACGTCATAATCAAAATAAGAACTTTTGGAAGGAAAATTCTCTCCAAAGAGTAAGATGGTATACCTGGCTGATTCAAAATTATGGAGATTGGCACCAAATACAATATTTAAAAACCATACACATATGGAACAGTTGGGGATATATATGAAAATATTCAGACTTATGTATATACCAAGATGGATATCCAATACAACGATTCATGAATCCAACATAATAAACCATATGAGAGTAGATTATATTCCTAAAAATACATTACCAACCGCGTACCAACGCCAAATCAGGCCAGCTCACAAAACCTCATGCATTATCTACAATCAAAGAGGTGCAGGATTAAACCGGCTCCTGAAAGCCCGACACATATCGTCACTATTGTGACTTCATCAGGGGCAAGTGAGAGTGTAGTGGGTTCCTTGAATCTTAACCATGTACAGTATATATATATATATATATATATATATATATATATATACACAACAATTATTAAGTCTCAACAGCCATTGAGCTTACCGCATGGAGTACACGTGCATACACCACAACGTCGCCGGATAACCGGAAATTATTCTATGACATATTCTAACACTAGTGTGCATGTACTGACGTTGTTATGGTGACCCAGGGCGCCGGAGCCTGCGTCTGCACAAACAGATTTAGGGGTTAACCTTAGAAAAAGGCATGTAATACGCCGGCATGGTTTATCACATGATCAGAAGGTCCTTCATGTTAAAATGCCCAATCTCTGTTTTGCGTATCCAGCATCACATGACCGCAAGGTCCTTTATACGAGAATACCATGATTGAAGAGATGCGGACATACCATGCACCTATGTGACACATCACACACCCAGAGAGGTCTCTCTCACAGGAATACCTTATCCTTATGTTGCCATTACATTGCCGCAGGGTTCCTTATAGAGAAATATACAGTACCACACGTTACCATAAGAAACCTTATACAGACACACCACACCTATATGCTATTTATCCATACCATAGTGTTATTCGAGTCAATATGAAACAAAGTAACTTGTCTCCACCACCTATATCTATAGGGAGGGATGTTTCTGCATATGTAGCACTACATCGCTATTTTACCATACAACAGTATGAGAATAACTGGAAACTTATTGTGTTTTAACCTGTTATTTTTGATGTACAAACAAGAATAAAAGAAAAAACTTTTACGATTCAAATACTCTTAATATAGCCCGTGTATTCTCCATACAAATACGATAGATGTAGGGATAAATGAGTATTATATAATTTTTATTTGCAGTGAGCATGGAAATACATATACAAAAATTTACCATAGGAAACACCGGTGTTTCCAACACCATCCCATAACCATCAACTGCCCAAATGGTCTAACATTATATATTTTAAGAAAAAGATGATCTCAAGATTCATCCTAAAGGGGGGTAGTCAAAGATATTGCACACAATAGCAATATGTAAAGGTTCGAGATTCCAGTCTGTGTCTATTCTTAAGAATATTATAATTAGACAATGCATAGGTATGAGGAACTGTATGTAAGCTGGTACATTGACCCTGAACCCCAACATATGGGGATTCTAATTAATAAGAAAGATGCCGCAAGACTATATTAACACCGTGGATATGCTGACATCACAATTAGGGATAGACACATAGACTAAGATCTTAAACAATCCCAAAAAGAGGGGTGGGCCAGTGTGAGAAAGAAATATTTTAATCACAACAGCCTTATCTAAACTGGATAAAAAAGGTTGGCAAAACCAGCCAGATCCACGTCATATAAGATCATAGATCTTAATACCTAAGGCTGTATTTGGTGCCAATCCAAACGGAAAGATGGATAATAACACACATTTCAAAATGGCTAAGTGTCACGGGGTCCTTCTCAGGTATCACACAATCAACAGAGCTAGAGTATAGTAAACAATTCCAAGACCTTTATTTAGGCAAAAATATGAAAGGTCCATATATAATCCACCACACAAAGGATAAAATAGTCCAGAATTCGAATGCAGTTCAGTAAGAAGACAAAAGCCCTGGAAGATGAGAGTCCAACAATCGAGCAGAGGATAACAGTCCATATATGCTTCTTTCTCTCTCAGGCGCTGTCTTCACATCATGGTTCCACATAGGACTGAGTGTGTGTCACCTACCTGATATTTACAAGTCCCCCTCCTCATTCACAAGTTAGGGGGGTGGGTCGCAGGGGCTCATTGTTTCAACAAGCTAGTTCAATATGTCATTAGCATATTAGCAAACAACATTATTCACTGACCCTGTGGAGAGATAACAGTACAGGACTGTGGGGGGAATATCAGATGGCAAATAACAGCAATTCATTAATAGGCAAATAACTCATCCTACAAGAGAACACCATGATGATCAGTAAAATATAAATATACACAAAATGATACCCACGTAACATATCCCACCATCACACTAAGCATGAGCTATATACAAAGGTCTAGGATTGTATTTGGTGCCAAACTATACAGTCGCCCCAAAGAAATGTATGTACATAGCAGTGCTCTCATGAAAAGAGACCAAGTGTAAGTTGCCAAAATCAGCTGAAGAGAAATATAGAGTCCCATAAAGTTGCTTACAGACAGTAACTCTTCATTCAGACCAGACAGTGAGAGGCTCTGTAGGTCGTAGATCCATTTTGACTCGCATCTCAATAGCTTGGGAATAATGTTCCCTCCTCTGATGTTAGTATCAACAGTTTCTAAACCCATGATCTTCAATCCTTTGATACTGCTTCCATGTGCATCCAGGAAGTGTGCGGCCAATGAAGAGACTGTTTTGCCTTTCTCTCGAACAGTCCTGGCAGTTGAAATGTTGGACAAATGCTGTTGGCTCCTCCTCCTCAATTCTTGGGTGGTTTGACCCACATATAGTTTTGGACAGTCACAGATGAGTAAGTATACCAAATTCATTGACCTGTAATTGAAATAGCATTTAGGCCTGATAGGGAAAGGTAAAGTGGTAACTGTGAAACCATCTTGTGAGATCATGAACTGACATACATTGCACCTTCCACAGGGGTAGGTGCCAAAAATCTTATTACCCCTTCCAATATTGACTTTAGGTCTATGATCGTGGCTGTGGCACCATTGGTCCTTCAGATTTTGAGCTCTCCTAGACACTATTTTAGGGGTCTGGGAGATGCAAGAAGACAGTTTGGGTTCGCTTAATAGAATGTTCCAATTTTTGGACAAAATTTTATGGACATCCGTCCATTGATTATTAAATGTCGTGACTAAGGAATGGGATCTATTGGAATCACAAACCTGTTTCTTTAGCAAATTTGACCGTTCCGTTCCATTCGTGTGTTGGAAAGCTCTTGAGACCACTTTCTTAGGATATTTCCTGTTGGAGAATCGGGTAGTTAGATCTTTAGCCAGAGAGTGAAAATCCTCATCAGAGCTGCAGTTTCTACGGAGTCTTAGAAACTGATCTTTGGGGATTCCATTCCTTAGATACTATGTATGGAAGCTGTTATAATGGAGAAGGCTATTAGTCGCAGTAGCTTTCCGATGGAGACAAGAAGAGATCTTTCCACCTTGGATCGAGAGCTTGATATCTAGAAATTCGCATTTCTGCATATCATGCCGCATAGCTCAGTTACCCAGCGCTATTATAACAGCACGGTTACTTTAAATAAATCTGGTGATTATGTTCATAATCTCCATTTGGCTGTTACTTCATGCTATATAAGGTATATTTATCTCACACTGGCCACTGAACAAGACAGAATCCCAGTTCATACCTTTTGGATCTTATCTGTCTGTTTGTATCATGTGCATGTAAAGGTGTGCCCTGCCTTCCCTTTGAGCTGGGCATTATATTGATGTGGTCTCACATGGCTGTGTGGCCACTAGTTGGGCCCAGTCCTTCTCAGCCCTTATCCACATGCATCTCACTTGCATGGTTTTTAATATTAGAGTAAGGGCTGCCCCAATTACGGTCACCGTGAAGTGGTGGGACGGCTTTGCATTGTTTTGTTAAAAAAAACATGTTAACTAAGTACCGTATATTATTTTCATGCACTATGTTTTCAATATATTAACTGCGGGGTATTCAATCATTATGTTTCTGTCTGTATTTTTCTTCTGTTCAGTGGCCAGTGTGAACGTGCGCTTACATTTTGTATGCACACCAGTTTACATCCCAGTTCATAGCTTTTGTTTTTTTTAGACTTAAACCTAATCTAACACTACTAGACCTATACCAAATTTAACTCTACCAGTTCTAAACCTAACACTACTAGGTCTAAACCTAATCAAACATTCCTACCTCAAATCAAACACTAATTGACCTAATATATATTTTTTTACAGCTGTGGTGTCTTCGCAGGAGCTACAACCAGCTCTGCGGGGGGCCGGATGTCGCACCTCCACCAATCTAATATTGATGACCCATCCATAACTAAGTAGTGGACAACCGTTTTGTAATAATTCCTACTGCAGGCCAATTTCATCTCCCAATTCATGCACTTATTCTATAGAAAGATGAATCTATGGACTAATGTGATAATCTGCTTTTATTACGGATGTACACCGCTGCATGTCTCAAGGAAATATGGAAGGGAAGGGAGGACATGTGGGAGAGGGAAGATAAGGACACAAGAAACATGCAAAAAGCAGCATAAAAGAAAGCTACTAATAGCCACAGAAACAAACTCCGATGTAAGATTCTGGTCTTCTCAGGCCGATGGTCGGCAGTGGGACCAGGAGTGACGGTTTCTGTGATCTTCTCTGTTTATTTTTAGAAGAAAGAGCAGCCGCGTCCTTCTCTGGTCAATATCATGTAGATGAAGGAGCAGCCGCATCCTTCTCTGGTCGATATCAAGTAGATCAAGGAGCAGCCGCTTCCTTATCTCTGTCTTGTAGGTAGATGGTTTGTGATGGAATATCCATATGTTTGTCATAGTCCGGTAATAAAGAAAGTCCAATGTGCTTGTCCAGTCCGATAAATGTAAATGTTCATTCCTCGATGTTTCCGGAATGGAGCTAATTATTATCAGCCTAATCCTCCTGTAAGAAGAGAAATGTACAGATCTGAGAATCGGCGACTCACATATATACCGTATGCTAAAGGGTTAATGTACTGATTAGTAGAGATGAGAGAATAAATTCTCGGCTGCCCTGGTCCAGTTGCCACATCAGTATTCCGTGACCGCTGGACGGGAGCACTGCAAGCTGCATCATGCCCTCTGGATCCCCCAGCGCCCCCTCTGACTTGTAGGTCCAGTGAAATATCACACACCCATGAAGTCACACCTGGCCTACTAATAAGAAGAGGCGTCAGAGAGGCCGACAGGATGGGTCTGTTTACAGGACTCTTGTCTGGTGGCTGTGGACTAATGACGTGGGTTCTGTACCAGGGTCCTGCAAATCGATTCTTTCTTCTGTAATGATGAGGATATACATGTGTTACTGGGCAGTAGTAACACTATGGATGTTCCTATGTGTGATACTTACATCTTTGCCCCCATCGGAATGGTGGGTCGGCTGTGCCGGACTCCACGTAGCTCCAGTTTATGGAGAGGAAGAATAGTTGCTCTCGGATGAATGATGTTATTGGATACCGAGCAGTTGGAGTTTTGCAGAGAAGCTGGAAAATGACAGAGACCATTAATCATTATATTGTGTACTATTACTGATATGATGCGGACAGTCCATAGACATTGTGTAATGACATATCTTCTATCTCCCCTTATAATCCCCCTTATCCTTCTTCTTATGATCTTACTTACCCCTTCTAGGATGTTATGGGCATCGATGGGCATCCAGGGTGGAAAATATGGGTCATCCTCCCACAGAGACAGGTGGTATTGCTCCAATGTGCCTCTGCTGTAGAACGGCTGTGTCCCCACAATCATAATGTACATGATGACACCAAATGAGAAGGAATCTGCTAGATAGTTGAAGCCTTTTCCATCCATTATCTGTGGGAACATAAGATAGGAGATGAGCTGAATATACTGGGAAGGGGATTTACAAACAGAAGCTACAAGGACCGGTCTGTGATTAGATATGAGCCGGATACAGTGGGATCAGATTAATCCTCAATCCTACTATCGACATCAATCACACAGGGATATCTCTTACCTCGGGTGCGATGTAACCTTGGCTGCCAACAAAACCATACAAAAGGTCATCCTCAGCCACGTTCACAGCTGATGCACCAAAGTCTGATATTCTTATATGTCCCATGTCATCGATGAGGACATTCTGAGGCTTCAGGTCACTGCAGGAAGAAGGAGCAGACACTCATTGTGAGGATAATTCATGAACAGAACTTTCTACAATAGAGGTGTAAGGAGACAACAGAAATTTATGAAGATGAGCTGATTACCAATGTATCACGCCGTGTTCATGGAGGAACTGGATTCCGCAAATCATTTCTGCCGCAAAGAGTCTGTGGAGTAGAAAGTAGAGGATGGATCAGTGGTTACATACACAATCATGCAGAGAACATCAGGAGATCGCACACGTGTCCTATTCAGGGCTTCATTTTCTCCTGTTGTCATTGTAACACCCCAGGTAACCGGTTGTTACAGTGATGTTGCCTTCCTTTCAGGGAGGGTGATGTCATGCCTGGAGGCAAGGAGGATTCCCTTTAACAGGTAATACACCTACATGCAACACATTCTGAATCCAGGCCAGAAAGGGGCGCTCTGAACCCGGATTCAGGGGAGCTTCCCCCAGATATATATATATTCCGGTCTGGAGGAGGAGTTAGAGAGTTGGTAGCAGAAGTTGAAGGAGAGTGGAGTGAGAGCAGAGAGTGGGGCCATGCAGCCACATGTGGTGCTGCTACTCCAGGACAGAAGAGAACCAGATGGGTTTCAGTGATAGCAAGTATCTGAGGGGAGAAGCAAAGAAGAAGAAAGGAGCTCGGAGGGGAAATGTGATTGGGCACCCTCTGAGTTGAAGCGCAGGAACCGGGCACCAGGAGCCGGAGGCTGTGTCGCACTCCATGTCCCACAGCAGCACTGGAGGGCAGAAGACTTTATGTAGTCTGTGTGCACCCACACCCAAAGGTGCAGCAATACACAGAGAGCTCGGGTCGTGATAGAAACCCTGTAAAAAGGCTTGCATTGCCCACCATATGGGGTACTTTCACAGGACAGGAGAGAGGACCTTGTAAGGGAGCCACAGGCAGCAAGGACCTCGCAAAAGAAGGAAGGCTTAAAACCCTCACCTGGGAGAGGGATCCATCATTGCCTCCAGGCTGGCCGGACGACACCAACACCTGTTGCTGGTACCCTGGACTGAGACTGTCTACATCAGTAATCAGGTAAAGAGATTGCAGCCCTGTGTCCTCCGTTTATTTCCGGCACCACACCATCTTTGCCCAAACACCCCGGAAGTCCTGGGGACCCAGCTTCACCTGTGGGAAGCGATACCATCTTTGCTGCAGTACTATCACCCCCAGAGGACCCCTTTAAGCAGCGTTGGTCACTCCTGACCGAGTACCACAGGTGGCATCATGTACATTTCCTATTTCTGCAAACTTTATTTAAATCCCTTTAAAGACCGTCCCTTTTACTTGGGCACCCAGGGCCATGGACCAGGTCGCCGCCACCGTGACCACCCCTTTAATAACAACCGAACCAGGTACAGAGTACCCCACGACCCTGGTGGGCGTTCCACCATTGCTCTAGGACTACAATGCACGGGCAGCGGATTATCAGCCGGTAGAATTTACCTTGATGTTTCCATATCAAACGATATAGACTGAGCCAGGTGGCCATACAGATCTCTTCCGACCACATACTCCATGGCTATGATATATTCTGTCGGTGACTCTACACACCCCCGCAGAGTTGTTATGAAGGGGCAGCCGAAAGCCATTCTCAGGATATCTATTTCTTTAGTGATTGTTTCTTTATGACATGAACTTTTTGCAATTTTTTTTACGGCCAGCATCTCGTCAGTGTCTGGATCAGATGCCAAGATGACCTGGAAAAAAACACAAGAGATCAGACCAAACTCTGCCATCTATTTAAGGGATCTGTCTAATGCAGGGGTTGGTAATTAATTGTCCCTATGGGCCACATGGCTGTTGTGGAGGGCCGAGCCAACAGGCCGAACTTATGATTTCCCACTGTCCCCCATTATTTTGCTCTGTACACTGTAAGGCCTGAAGCTCCCGCAGGCGCGATCTGGTTCTGTCGTCGCACCTGCTGCGCTGAGACTCAAATGCACAGGATGAAAGACCTAAAGGCCCTATGCAAGCGATACATAACACCTAAACTGAGTGTTCCAGAAAGGACAAATAGCAAAGATATAGAATATACCCAATAGGGGCAGAGGGCTCAATATCATCAATAAAGGAAAATATCAAGTTTATAGAAATAATTACAATAGAAACAAAAGTGGGTGTGAAAGAGAAGACTATAAGACTCACAGAGAGAATCAGACAGAAATCGATCGATCGATGGCTCTAATGACAAAATGATATAGGAATAACATAAACCAGACATACAGTGGTGGACAGAAAAATGCTCAAGATAGACTTAGCGAACAGACAAATTCAGAAATAGGTGTACAGAGATACAAGTAACAACGTACAGGGCAGATAAAGCCCCATGGGTCTGAACACTGCTCACTTTAGGCATGGCAGACCAGTGTAACAAGGGGAGCCAGGAGGGGGCGCCACTGGTCTTGCATCTCCTCATATGATTTCTATGAGGGCAGGTTTAGGGGATTCGTGCTTCTTACTATGGGGATTTTTGGATGCTCTGTTGATCGACTTCTATCTGTTTCCCTCTGTGAGTCTTTTAGTTCTTTCCCAACCACGTTTGTTGTCATTGTAATTATTTCCCAATAAACTTGATATATTCTCCTTTATTGATAATATTGAGCCCCCTGCCCCTTCTTCCTATTGGGTATATTCTATATTTGTGCTATTTGCCCTTTTTGGAATGCTCAGTTTAGGCTTTATAAAGGTCCGGATGTGGCCGGGGGGCCGCACTTTGCCCATGTCTCACTAGTTATCCCCATTCTCATTACATATGAACACCCTGTAATGAGTAATGAATATGTCTGTCCTCCTGTGTATCAGGGGTAGGACACATTGGGGGCGCGGAGGAGGAGAAATTCACACTTACCTTTCCGAAGCATCCCTCTCCCAGGTTTTTGTGGAATACAAGGTGGCAAAGGTTAATTGGATTAATTTCTCTTATGGGACAAATAAAGGAACTGACATCTGTAGGGTCTTCTACTGGCGTCACCGCAGAATCCGGGGGCATCTTATCACTTCCATCTATTGAGATGATACAAGATGTATTAATAAATATCTCTCCAGAACCGACATTACATTTGTAATCAGATTTCTAGAAATCAGCAGGAGATGTCTAATATTTGGGGCTGCATTTATCAAAAATGCCCTGTTTCCCATAGCAACGAATCACTGACAGATTATCGATCTCTTACCATTCTATAGAACACTGAAATGTGACTGGTTGCTACGGGCAACAAGGACAGTTCTTCCATTAGTCAGCATTGATAACTGAGATTTGTATATAATATTAGGAGTATAATCCTCCTCACTCCCAGTCTTATTCTACTCAGCTGTTTCCATCTTACCAGGCTCATCTTCCTCAATTGATCTTTCTGGTGAGGAATCACTTAGATGGAAGAGAAAATCCGGGATGGAAATGGTTTTGGTTGATGACCAGGATCCGCATAGGGCACCATTCCCATTAATAATGGGTGAAGCATAGGTGAGATGTCTCCTGCATTGGACAGCCCAGTCTCTGTTGTTCCTCATTCTCTCCTTAGCTGCCATTCTTTGCAGGTTCGGGGTGTCTTGGCTTTCAGCCCTGGATGACACCTGTCTCTGTGTTCCCTGGAGAACCTCGTCCAGGTTGATCTCTGCGCTGATGTTTCTGCGCTTATTCAGGATGGCCTCCTTATTTCTCTTCCGTATCTCGGTGGCCAATTTTCCAATCTTCTTGAGTGAGACAGGAATGGCCCTCTGAAGCTCATCATCCGAGAACTCCATGGGGGTCTCCATTTTCCTTCTATTTGAAAGGATCTCTTGTCTTTTGGTCTTTCTTGTCATATCCAGATGTTGTCGTTTTGATGCCATTTTTGTAGCATCAGTGTCCATGTCCGGTGGCATTATGTCACTTCGCCCTAAAGCGAAAAATACCAGCTCTTCATGGATCACTCTCCTCTCTCTCAGAACCCGATCTCTTTGGGCTCGTCTTCTCTCTGTCGCCATTAGAATATCTTTTTCTTCGTTTATCACGAGAAAAAAAAAGGGCCGCCTCACCCTTGGAAGTCTGTAAGGCAGTGATTTCCCTTAGGTGGAAGCTGGAATCTAGAATGTGATGATGTCATCACATCACTTGTGACATAGATTTATCGTGATGTCATAGGAATCGGATTCTATTAGTTCCTCTATCTGTAGAGTCGGCCAAGGCAATAGTGATCGCGGCATCTAATTAGTGGACACTTTTTGTAATGAAACATCTACCCCAATGTGGTCACAGGGCACCAATTGGTTGCCACTTTAGTACACATAGTGGCCAAATATTCAACTCCCCTAGTTAATGTAGCAAGAAAAGAAAGTAAAATAGAATGTTTAACATGAGGAACATTACAAATAACAATAAAATAAAACCCTTTCTGCTGGTTTATGTCAAAACTTTTCCCATAAATGACATATAAATGTTATTTTCCTGCCTTATGGCCATAAAATTATCACTATGACGTCATCCCATTACTTACCTGCACGAAGATCAGCATAAAAATAAAAAGCAATGGCCGACTTGTCTCCCACAACACAAAATAGAAAGTGATCCAAATGTCGTATGTACCCGAAAATGGAAGAAAACGCCAACAGCTCGCCCCACCAAAAACCAGTCCTTACACAGATCTATTGCTGGGAAATACTAATCTTATTTGTCTATAAATATGGCCACAAGTTCTTATTTTAATGCATTTTATTGGGCAAATGTACAAAACGTAAAATAAATTCTGTATAAATGTTCCTGCTGTAATGATGCTGAGCGCAGAATAAAGATGAAGCGTTCTTGATGCCACATGATAAACGCCTCCAAAAATGACTCGTTCCTTAGTACGGACTCATTTTCTTTACTGTCCACATACAGTGTCCTTGTAAAAGTCCCACAAGCTGCTGTGATCTCAGGCTCATTCATCTGAGGGTCTTTTTGGTGGGTGCTCTGTCCATGTCTGTGACTGACTGTACACGGACGGTGCACAGAACAGACCAGACACTGATGGACACACAATGAATATTTCATTCTAACCTTACTGCTAATGGCCGATCACATATCCAAATACTCAATGTCCAGTGTGGAGATAAGCCTTTAGGGAGCATCTTCTGCGTTGTGCTGGTAAGATCCCATTCTTGTCACTAGTTATAATGTCAGTGTATCCAACCTTAAAGTGTCCTTACTGGAGATGAGTGAGCACTAAAATGCCCGGGTGCTCGTTACTGGAACCGAGCAATTCCTAATACTCACAAGTAATGAGTATAATGAGAGACAATGGGAAAGCCGAGCTTTATATTGGCAGACCCTACAAAGAGGTCTGGGGGGCAGTGAAAATGTTGAAATGGGTGGAAAAAGGGCTGAATGGAAGGAGAACAGCATGGGGAAGACCCCTGGATCACCAGTGGCGTACATGCAAATCAAGGGGTCCCGTAGCAGAAGTTCTAATTAGGCTCCCCCCAAAAAAAGAAATAATTGTCGGGGTCACAGAAGAGCATATCTTACAACTTTCCAGCATTTACATTGTAATTTTCCTCCTACTGAAGCCCTAGATTCCTCTTTCATTGCCCTCATAACGCATGATGCCAATAAAGGTGCCCCCAGACACAATATGATACCCCCATGGTGAATTAGCCTACTGTACCCCACCTCAGCTTTCAGGGCAAAGTATGGTGACCCCAACACAGTATGATCCCCCAACTGTGACCCCCACACAGCCCCCCATGCAGTATAATGGACCTACATACAGTATAATAGCTCCTCACTGTATAATGGCCTACACTAGTCCTCCAAATAGTACAATGGCCCCCACACAGCCCTCCACATAGTATGACAGACCTCACACAAACCTTCACACCACACTTTGTTTGCATACAGTATAATAGATCCCCACAAAGGCATCCAGATATAATAAAAAACCCACATAACCTTCCACATAGTATACTGTGTTCCCACAATCCTCTATATAATGCACCCCTATGGTCCAACACCCAATATACAGCACCCCCCATTGTCCAACTTACAATATAATGCACCCCCACGGTCCTTCATACAATATATTGAAACCCCCATGGTCCTCCATACAGTACAATGCATTCCCCATGGTAGTCCAATCAATAAAATGCATTCTCCATGGTCCTCCATGCAATATAAAGCACTCCCCATGGTCCTCCATACAATATAATGCACTCCCCATGGTAGTCCAATCAATAAAATGCATTCTCCATGGTCCTCCATACAATATAATGCACTCCTCATGGTCCTCCATACAATATAATGCATTGTGCATGTTTTTTCATACAATATAATGCATTCCCCATGGTCCTCTATAGAAAATAATGCACCCCTTAAGGTCATCTATACAATATAATGCACTCCCCATGGTCCTCCAAACAGTAAAATGCACTCCCTATGGCCCTCCATACAACATAATACACTAACCATGGTCCTCCATACAATATAATGCATTCCGCATTGTCCTCCATACAATATAATGCATTCACCATGGTCCTCCATAGAAAATAATGCACCCCTCATGGTCCTCTATGCAATATAGTACACTCCTCATGGTCCTCCAAACAGTAAAATGCATTCCCCTTGGTCCTCCATACAATATAATGCATTCGCCATGATCCTCCATACAATATAATGCACTCCCCTTGGTCCTCCATATAACATAATTAGTGATGAGCGAACGTGCTCGCCACTACTCGTTACTCGCCCGAGTATTGCTATGCTCGGCGTACTTGGCGAGCAGCGAGCATTTCCAGTATTATTCGGCGGTAACTGCAGTCTACACCCAGCAGTTTTGGTGGACTTTAGAGTCCCAATCATGGTGCAGGGATTGTCTGCCAGGCCATGAAAAGCCACAGCCATCTTTGTTGTGGTCGTGCAGTGATTGGCTGAGCCGTACAGCATCATCCTGGTATAAGAGACCTGGCGCCGCACTGCTCACCGCATTCTGTTCCTGATTCAGCGAGAGTAGGGAGAGCTGCTGCCGAGATAGGGTCGGAATCGTGGTTTTAGAGTTAGTGTAGGTCTGCATTTCTTACATCCACAACTCCTCAGAAACCAACAGTCCTTTTTAGGGCTAATTTGTGGGTCCCGATATTGCAGCGCTAGGTAGGCAGGGCACAGCATATCCACATCAGTGCAAGGCCTGCAGGCACTGTATGTGCGTACATTGCTCCCACTGCATCCTTCCCAAAGTTCTATAACTGCCTGCTGCTGCAGCTTATTTACTGTCTATATGCCTATTTTTTTTTCCAAAAATCCCCCACCCAAAAAAAAATACAGTCTGTTCTGTCAGAGTGAGGCCTGTTGAAAAGTTATAGTTTGTCAGGCATACGTAGCATAGTTGTGTGTGCGACCCTTGTGCCCCCCTTTTTTTAGTGTGTTTTAAATTCACTGAAAAAGGCCTCATATATCTGCGTGCTCCAAGTTTTGTCAATGGAGGCCTGTGTACTTTTTTTTTGGCTGTGTGATACTCAAATTCTATACAGCGCTTTTTAGCATAAAAAAAATTCAAAGGCCACAGATTTTCCAGTGTGGTATTTCCGTTACAGCCGTCATATATCTCTGTGCTCCAAGTTTGGGCATTGGAGGCCGGTGTACTTATTTTTTGGCTGTGTGATACTGAAATTCTATACAGCACTATTTCACATAAAAAAAATTCAAAGGCAACAGATTTGCCAGTGCGGTATTTCCGTTACAGCCGTCATATATCTCTGCTCCAAGTTTGGGCATTGGAGGCCGGTGTACTTATTTTTTGGCTGTGTGATACTGAAATTCTATACAGCACTATTTCACATAAAAAAAATTCAAAGGCAACAGATTTGCCTGTGTGGCATTTCTGTTACAGCCGTCATATATCTCTGCTCCAAGTTTGGGCATTGGAGGCCGGTGTACTTATTTTTTGGCTGTGTGATACTCAAATTCTATACAGCACTATTTTGCATAAATTGACTTTAAGAAAAAAAATAAAACATTGAATACAGTCTGTTAGGTCAGGCTGAGGCCTGCCTGGTGTTTGGGTTTGAAAAATCTTAGATTTGCAGGCATACTGATCACATATTATTTCGCTACTAATAAAGACATTTGTGTTGAGTATTTGAAATAGTGCAGTAGTCCATTTAAAATGGTTAAGACAAAGGGCAAGGGACCGGGAAGTGGACGTGATGCTGATGGTGCATCCAGAGGACGAGGCCGTGGGCAACGTGAAAGTGGGAAACAGCAAAGACCCACATCTTCTCGCTCAATCTTCCTGTCCCAGTTTCTAGGGGACCGCAGCACACCACTAATGAAGCCAGAGCAGTGTGAAACGGTTGTTGGTTGGATAGTGGATAATGCTTCCAGTCACTTAGCCACCACAACCACCTTGTCTTCCACATGGTCAAGTTTGAGTAGCCATGAGTGTGGCCAGGATATTCCTCACCCTGATCCTCCTTCCTCCCACCATGCCGAGTGCCCTGAGACAACTGATCCCACGCTTGGACACTCTGAAGAGCTGTTTAGTTTTCCATTTCAAGATTCAGAAATCTTTGCTGGTAAACTTGAAGTGGGGAAAGATGAGATCGCATGTTGAGCTGCCCAAAGCTTTGACCAGCCCCGGTCACTCGAAGGCGATGGTGGGAAAGTGTCACAAGAGGTGGACGATGATGAGACACAATTGCCAGAAAGTCAGGAGGAGGAGCAGGGTGCGGATGTGGAAGACGAGGTGGTGGATGACATAGTGACTGACCCAACCTGGCAGGAGGACCTGCATAGCGAGGACAGCAGCATAAATGGGGAAGATGGCATATCCCCCCAACATAGTAAGTATAGGAAAACTGACTGAACAGCAATCTAGTCTGAACTGGTGCATAACCAAAAAGTCTTACATAGCAAATAGATAATGGCTGCACTCAATTTTACTGTGCTAAAGCAAGGAAATGTGTGATACATGAAATGTGAATAACATAATGGCTTGTGAAATCTATGAAAAAACACATGAGATGCTTAGCACAAGATTTGGCCAAAAATTGTGAGCCCATCCACCAAACGTCAAGGTAATCTCAGATTGGATGGGTAACTAACCTGTCTGCCTAGTGTGAACACTTACCTATGGCTAATAACATGGTAAAGCCTGCATTTATAGGAAGGTCAGAACCAACTGTGTTTGGATGTAATTAAAATCACAGCATGGTGAAGGGCGGGGCGTTCAAATCAGAAAAAAGAGTACATAGTAAATATAGGAAAACTGACTGAACAGCAATCTAGTCTGAACTGGTGCATAACCAAAAAGTCTTACATAGCAAATAGATAATGGCTGCACTCCATTTTACTGTGCTAAAGCAAGGAAATGTGCGATACATGAAATGTGAATAGCATAATGGCTTGTGAAATCTATGAAAAAACACATGAGGTGCTTAGCACAAGATTTGGCCAAAAATTGTGAGCCCATCCACCAAACGTCAAGGTAATCTCAGATCGGATGGGTAACTAACCTGTCTGCCTAGTGTGAACACTTACCTATGGCTAATAACATGGTAAAGCCTGCATTTATAGAAAGGTCAGAACCAACCGTGTTTGGATGTAATTAAAATCACATCATAGGGAAGGGCGGGGCGTTCAAGGCAGAAAAAACAGTACATAGTAAATATAGGAAAACTGACTGAACAGCAATCTAGTCTGAACTGGTGTATAACCAAAAAGTCTTACATAGCAAATAGATAATGGCTGCACTCAATTTTACTGTGCTAAAGCAAGGAAATGTGCGATACATGAAATGTGAATAGCATAATGGCTTGTGAAATCTATGAAAAAACACATGAGGTGCTTAGCACAAGATTTGGCCAAAAATTGTGAGCCCATCCACCAAACGTCAAGGTAATCTCAGATCGGATGGGTAACTAACCTGTCTGCCTAGTGTGAACACTTACCTATGGCTAATAACATGGTTAAGCCTGCATTTATAGGAAGGTCAGAACCAACTGTGTTTGGATGTGTTTAAAATCACAGCATGGTGAAGGGCGGGGCGTTCAAGTCAGAAAAAACAGTACATAGTAAATATAAGAAAACTGACTGAACAGCAATCTAGTCTGAACTGGTGCATAACCAAAAAGTCTTACATAGCAAACAGATAATGGCTGCACTCAATTTTACTGTGCTAAAGCAAGGAAATGTGCGATACATGAAATGTGAATAGCATAATGGCTTGTGAAATCTATGAAAAAACACATGAGATGCTTAGCCCAAGATTTGGCCAAAAATTGTGAGCCCATCCACCAAAAGTCAAGGTAATCTCAGATCGGATGGGTAACTAACCTGTCTGCCTAGTGTGAACACTTACCTATGGCTAATAACATGGTAAAGTCTGCATTTATAGGAAGGTCAGAACCAACCGTGTTTGGATGTAATTAAAATCACAGCATGGTGAAGGGTGGGGCGTTAAAGTCAGAAAAAACAGTACATAGTAAATATAAGAAAACTGACTGAACAGCAATCTAGTCTGAACTGGTGCATAACTAAAAAGTCTTACATAGTACATAGATAATGGCTGCTCTCAATTTTACTGTGCTAAAGCAAGGAAATGTGAGATACATGAAATGTGAATAGCATAATGGCTTGTGAAATCTATGAAAAAACACATGAGATGCTTAGCACAAGATTTGGTGGATGGGCTCACAATTTTTGGCCAAATCTTGTGCTAAGCATCTCATGTGTTTTTTCATAGATTTCCCAAGCCATTATGCTATTCACATTTCATGTATCGCACATTTCCTTGCTTTAGCACAGTAAAATTGAGTGCAGCCATTATCTACGTACTATGTAAGACTTTTTGGTTATGCACCAGTTCAGACTAGATTGCTGTTCAGTCAGTTTTCCTATATTTACTATGTACTGTTTTTTCTGACTTGAACGCCCCGCCCTTCACCATGCTGTGATTTTAATTACATCCAAACACAGTTGGTTCTGACCTTCCTATAATTGCAGGCTTTACCATGTTGTTAGCCATAGGTAAGTGTTCACACTAGGCAGACAGGTTAATTGCCCATCCGATCTGAGATTACCTTGACGTTTGGTGGATGGGCTCAAAATTTTTGGCCAAATCTTGTGCTAAGCATCTCATGTGTTTTTTCATAGATTTCACAAGCCATTATGCTATTCACATTTCATGTATCGCACATTTCCTTGCTTTAGCAAAGTAAAATTGAGTGCAGCCATTATCTATTTGCTATCCCCCCAACAGGCAGGAAGAAGCAGTGTGGTGGCCACAGACAAAAGGCGTGCATCCATTCCCCATAACACCAACATGGATGAAGTTGCCATTCCATCTGTGAGATCTTCTCGAGTCTGGCTATTTTTTAATGACTCTGCCTATAACCCCAAAGAGGCCATTTGCAGCACCTGCCATGCCTGCATCAGCAGGGGTAGCAAAACAACCAGCCTGACCACCACCAGCATGATCAGGCACATGCAAGCAAAGCACCCGACTTTGTGGGCTGAACCCCAGGCTCCAGGACCACTGCCTGCTGGTCACACCACTGCTTCTTCCACTGTTTTGCATAGAAGCCAATCCCCATTACACCGTGCATGTGAAGATGCCTCTAGCCCTGCACCTGTTGTGGCTCACAGCATCATCAGCAAGCCCATCCACGTCCTTGTCCCAGCACAGCGTTCAATTGTCTATAACCCAGTCTTTGGAATGCAAGCGGAAATACCCATCCAACGCCCCACAGGCCACAGTCCTCAATTCTAATATTTCTCTTCTGCTTGCGCTAGAAATGCTGCCTTTTAGGCTTGTTGAGACGGAAGCTTTCCGCAACGTCCCAAAGTACTCAGTCCCCAGTCGCCACTATTTCTCCCTGTGTGCCATATCGGCATTATACCAGCATGTGTCCCACAACATTACCTGTGTCCTCAGCAATGCTGTTACCATGAAAGTCCACCTAACCACGAACACGTCGACAAGTGCTTGTGGGCAGGGACGGTACATCTCAATGACAGCACACTGGGTTAACGGGTTAACATAGTGGAAGCCGGGACCCAGTCGGACCTTGGGATGGAACACATCCTCCCCATGCAGAGGATTGCTGGCCCTACGTCATTCAGGGTTGCCCCCACAGTCTACAGCTCCTGCACCTCCTTCTCCTCTTCCTCTTCATCCTCCATGTCTGAAATCAACACATCAGTGAGAAGCTGGAAGCACTGCAGCACTGCCTCAGCCAAGCGGCAACAGGCTGCGCTGAAGCTAATCTGCATAGGTGATAAACCGCACAATGCAGAAGAGTTGTGGACAGCGCTGAAAGAGCATTCAGATGTTTGGATGACACCGCTGAACCTACAGCCAGGCATGGTCGTGTGTGAAAATAGCCGTAACCTGGTGGCTGCTCTGAGGCAAGGTGAGCTCACACACGTACCTTGCTTGGTCCATGTGCTTAACCTTGTGGTTCAACGTTTTCTGAAAAGCTACCCGGAGCTGCCGAATCTGCTAGTGAAAGTACACCGTCTGTCTGCCCATTTTAGAAAGTCAGCTACAGCTTCAGCCGCCCTTGCCGTGCTTCAGCAGCACTTTCAGCTTCAAGCTCACCGACTGTTGTGTGATGTCCCCACGTGCTGGAACTCTATGCTGCATATGTTGGAAAGGACTTGTGAGCAGAAGAGGGCCATTGTTGACTACCAACATCAACAAGGCGGTCGAATTTCAGGTCAGACTCCACACACATAAGACCTCAGGAGTGGACATGGATGTCAGACATATGTAACATCCTCCAAAACTTTCCAAGATGGTGAGCGGTGATGACGCCATAATTAGCATCACCATCTCGCTTCTCAGCATTCTGAAAAACTCTCTGCTCACAATGAAAGAGGATGCATTGCAGGCGGAGCATGAGGACATGGAGCAAGGAAACATACAGGTGGATTACACTCAGCCCAGCCTCATGTCTTCTCAACGTGGATTGGTAGGCAATGAGGAGGAGGAGGAGGAAGAGCAGGAGCTACTTTCATGCTCTATAGATGGTACTACAAACACATCTGTATTAGCGTCTGTTCAGCGGGGATGGCCTGAGGAAAGAGAGGAGGAGGATGAGGAGTAGGAGGACAGCATGGTCAGTCGTCCTGTTGGTGAGGACACGGAAGTCTTGCCTGCTGGCAGTCTGGTACGCATGGCTGACTTTATGTTGCGCTGGATTTCACGTGACCCTCGGATTATTAAAATTTTGGGTGACACTCATTACTGGTTGGTGACACTTCTAGACCCACACTACAAGGAGAACTTACAATCTCTTCTGCCTGAGGCAGTGAGGTGTACAAAAATGTTGCAGTACCACAGGGCCCTTGTAGCAGAATTACTTAGAAAATTCCCATGTGAGAACGCTGGCAGCAGACGTCAGAGTTTGTTGTACAACCAAGGACTCCAAGCGAGAGAGACAGAAGTACAATCCAGCTCAGGCAGGGGAACAATGGCCAAGTTCTGGGACAGTTTTCTCAGATCCTCCCATCGTGGGGGCACAGAGGCAAGGGGTGCTGTTGGAGCGCCCCCACACCGCCGCAGGGCCGAGGGGTACCCGGAGCCGGGCCTCTGGGATCTCAGTCCTGGGGTTGTCACGGTGGCTAGACCCGGTCCGTGGCCCTGTCCGTCAGTGGGGGACGTCCGGTGCAATAAGTGGTGTGGTAACGGTGCAGTGGTGGGGTGCAGGTCGCGGTAAATAACGAGGACACCAGGTTGCAGTCTCTTTACCTCTTTACTGGAGATCTCTGAGTCCTCAGTCCAGAATACGGTTCACCAGGCTGCGCAAGTCCGGCCGGTCCAATGGCACCTCCAGAGTTCTCTTCACAGGTGGAAATCAGTGCCTTCCTTCTCAGCGCTGTGTGTTGTAGTCCTTCCCTGCTGTGCTCACGGAAAGTACTCCACAACTGTTGTGTCTGTTTCTTAAGTTCCCTCACAACTCGATTAGATGTTCCTCTCTTATTCCATCCCTCCCTGTTATTCAGGTTGGAACGGCACCCGTTTGTCAGGTAGGCCTGGAGTTCTTCCGGGACCCTAGTGACGCCCCTCTCCCGCAATTGCCCCCCAAGACTTCATAGGTGATATGTGGTAGACAGCCCGCCTGAGACTGACTGTCCTGCCGCTGTTTGGAGTATGGCTTAAAGCGGTATATTATTCCACTCCCTCGGCGTTCCGGCCACCGGTAATGCGCCTCAGCAAGGTGCTGCCTCTTTCAACAAAACCCCTGCTGGTATTCTCCGTCTGCTTGATCTCGTTTCTCACTCAGCACAATCTATCTCGCTTCTAGTCCTTTCTTGGGCACCGCCGCTATGCTGAGCAGGCACGGTCCCGTTACGTTCTTTCCAATGCCGAGCCTCTGCCAGGATCCCACCCCTGGCAGAGACCCTACTGTCTCTCCCTCCACAACACCCTCTCTCACTAGGTGTTGCTTCGTTCAATCCAGTCAGCGTTCTCTCTAACTTCCTGCCTGACCCCCAGTTTACCCACTATGGTGGGGAGTGGCCTAATGAATAGCACCCTTAGCTCCCCCCGGAGGCCCTGCTGTGAAACATATTGGTGTCTGTGATACCTGATCAGAAGAACTCCTTCAGTGCCATCGAACGCACCATGGCTCCCCTTAGTGGCGAAGCCACAGTACTGCAACGACCAGGACTCTGGGGCGCTGCACTCCCCCCTGGTTAAACACAGTACTCCGGGACTTGGAAGAAAAACAACAATACAGATTAGCAAAAAGACATACAATTTTGTTGAGTGCAAAACAATAAGTATACTTGAACAGGCTTCCCTTTATGGGAGGTGAGGACACTTTAACGTTACAAAACATAATCAAATATCATAGCAACAGGCTACAATTTACTCTCATTACCCAACCGGGTATTCTACTAAGTGCAAATGCTGGAACAATAAATTAACATTGCCTTTAAAAAACATACACTCTTAGTTTATCAAAGGCCTTCCTATAATCACATTACAGGGCAAAGTAACTCTTCATTCTCCTACTTTTGAACCTGCAGGACCGCCTGTCCCTATGGCACCAGACCTACTGCCTCTCCTTTCTTTTACAGGACCGCCCCGTTCAGCCAGGGCCTACTGCCTTTCTCTACTATACATAGTATAGACATAACATTCCTTTCAGTTTGAGAACATGGAGCCCACTCTGCCTGGCTCCTATAAGGACTCACTCACTAACCCCTACGGGTCTACTTTCTGTCCTTAGTAACGAACTAACTTTCTATGGGGACGCAGGGTTTACCTTCTATCCTCACCTTCATTATTACTTTCCTACGTTTCTATCCATGCAGAACTCTAGTCTACCTCAACAGGCTTTCTGCATCTTTCCTTTTGAAGAACATTATTCAAACTTCACATTTCAAACATATTAAACACATATAACTTTTCACGTAAAACGGTTACATTTCTTTCAGAGCATCATCATAACATTACTGTTCGGAAACAGTATCACTTTCCAAGTTCAATTCTAACCTCCCCTTTAAGAGGAGATCAAGTCTCTCTGAGGTAGCTCGTCTTCTCAGCCTACCAGTTCATGCCAGAGCTCCGGAATGGCATCTTCGCAAAGTGTCTTTAACTAAAACCAGTAGGAAGCACCTTTAAGAAGGTGCAAACTATTTACAGGAAAGTTCGAATCATGCACAGTCCATGATTACTGCAGTTTGTGTAACTTTGTGCAAAACTTCTGGAAAACAACAATAGTGACCCCGGGTCAACAAAGGGGTCATCTTTTAAAGTTTACCCTGGACGGGTTTAGCAGCAACAGGAACAAAAGAACAAACAGTAACTATTTACATTTTCAGGTTTCCGAGGTTTACTCTTTCTCAGGTGGCTCGGGCTCCTGCCCCCCAGCCACTGTGGTGCCAGTGCCCGTGGTGGGTCTTCCCAGTGCAGTCAGACCACCTGACGCCTGAACCTGAAGACGGATCCCAGCCGCCAGCTCAGTTGCTGCAATAATATGGGCAGTGGCAATGTTGGTAAGCTCCGCTACATTTAGTTCAGTCGTAGCTGAGGTAGTAGATGACACTCTCTCAGATCCACATCGGCGAACGTTGCGGGCACACTCTTCCCGGGCACTCCGATGGCGGGTATCTCCTGACCGTGCAGGCTTCAGACCCTGGTTCACGGCTAATGCAGCGGGGGTTTGTCCCACCTCTTTCCAGTCTTTCCATTGGGAAATCAGGCACTGTTTATATTGTTCCCAAGTGAGCACGGCAACGGCGTGACTTCTTCTCCAAACCCCATTCGACTGAATCCTGGGGGCCTCCCACCGGAGAATCACTCCCTCCGAACTCACATCTAGGAACTCTCCCATTGCGGTCGGTGGCAGGGGGTACCAGACCTTCCTTCACTTCGGAGGATGATGCCACCATTCCCGCCATGAAGAGGCGGCTACTGTTGTGAGAAGGGTCGGTCGCGGGAGCGGGACCGAGCGGGGAGGCAGGGGTGTCTTCCGTACCTACGCCTGATGTGGTTCCACCGATGTCGATCCGGTCCGCTAACAAGAACGCTGGAGTCGGCTGCTGCTCGGACCACGGCTCTTCCGATGTGGCCCCCGAACGCTGCTCCGCTCGCTGTGGTTCCTCCTCCTCTAACTCTGAGGTCGGGATTGGTGGACGTAGCTCCGCTGTCAGGTCCGCAGGCTCCTGGTCCGTCTCTGGTGAAGGAGGGCAGGCCGGGATCGCTCCTTCCTTGCTCAGGCACTCGCTGCTCATCATCGCTGCCTGATAGTCGGTGGCAGTGCATGCACCTGACTCCGCCATTTCTCCGAGGTCGGGCTTCTCCATCTCCTGCTTCCCGCTGTTGCAAATCAGGAGGTTGTCCTCTTCTTTGGGGCAGGTCATCTCCTTGCAGCCCGAAGCGCAGAGGGCGGTATCCATTTCTCGCGCCATTCTGGTAGTCTCCTCCCATAGCACGCCCTCCTTCTTCTCCAAAGTAGCAATGGCGGCGGCTTTTGGCGGGAACTTCTATTGGTCAATGGTAGCACACAGTCTCTCAATAAAGCTACAGTTCATGCACAACAAATCACAGTCTCTAGGCACACATGACCTGATTCTTCAGGCTTAAGTAGATCCTGTTCGTGACGCCAAGTTGGAGCGCCCCCACACCGCCGCAGGGCCGAGGGGTACCCGGAGCCGGGCCTCTGGGATCTCAGTCCTGGGGTTATCACGGTGGCTAGACCCGGTCCGTGGCCCTGTCCGTCAGTGGGGGACGTCCGGTGCAATAAGTGGTGTGGTAACGGTGCAGTGGTGGGGTGCAGGTCGCGGTAAATAACGAGGACACCAGGTTGCAGTCTCTTTACCTCTTTACTGGAGATCTCTGAGTCCTCAGTCCAGAATACGGTTCACCAGGCTGCGCAAGTCCGGCCGGTCCAATGGCACCTCCAGAGTTCTCTTCACAGGTGGAAATCAGTGCCTTCCTTCTCAGCGCTGTGTGTTGTAGTCCTTCCCTGCTGTGCTCACGGAAAGTACCCCACAACTGTTGTGTCTGTTTCTTAAGTTCCCTCACAACTCGATTAGATGTTCCTCTCTTATTCCATCCCTCCCTGTTATTCAGGTTGGAACGGCACCTATTCTGTCACGCGCCCCTCACGTATGGACTGTCTTATGCTCAGCCTCATGAGAACGTTGCCATGTGTGAGAAAACTGCATGCAGATATTACTCGAGTCGTACCTGAATTCTTCTAGTACATCTGTATCCACAAGACAAGGAGTCAGGGAGTAGATTACTTGGCAGTTTATTTTGCCTTGAAGCAAATCACGGTTCGCTAGATAAAAAGACAATTCCTTTGCCAGGTCAGAAAGTATGACTTCCTTCAATGTTCCACAATTACAGAATGCAGACAGGAAGAAGAACTAGTTCTGACCGGGAAAGCAAGGTCTCCACCCAGGTCATTAACATATACAAATATACATGTTGAACACCAAGATGACCACTGGGTGGCAGCAAATCATAACAAGTAAGAACACAATACAAACTGAATGCATTTTCAGAACAACTAGGGAAAAACAGAAAAAACAATAATGTAAATACATTTGAATCTGTCACAGAGTGGCAGCACACTCCTCGCCTAAAATCCAAGGGATTTTACTCCTTTATTAACTGCATTGGAAAATGCCCAAAGTCCATGGAATAGCTGCAAGGGAAAAGCATTAATAATTGCACTTTTAATAGACACAATATGCAAAAAGAACAGTTGTAGTCTTTGTTCATAAAAAAGGGTAAAAATGTAAAACAGGAACAAACTGTAATGAAGGTGGGAGGCTGCCTACTGGCCAAGGCCTCAAGGAAAAAGAACAGCAAACTGTAATCCAAAGTGTAACTGTAATCCACAGGGTTGCAAATCCAAGAGTTCCCAGCGACCATAGGATAACTCCCGCCGTGAAATGTCTGCCTTGATGTATAATCAATTTATGGTGGTGCCGGATTAACAGGGTAGTAACATGGTGATTTTTGGGAACAATGAGAGGGTTTCTCTCTGACTCTGTAAGGGTGGACTTGTTCAAGCGCCCGCCGACTCTTAACATACCCAGACTGTCAATAACAGGGTTTAGCTTGGCAATAGGGCTGGTCTGGGGCACACTCTGACCTTTTAGCAAACATTCCAGTTCTACTTTAAAAGCGTCTCCTTGCACAATGCGTATAACTGTTTGTTCACTTCTGGCAATGTCCTGCGCATCTAATGACTCCTTACACACATGCCACCCCTGACAGATAGTATCAGCGTTTTTCTTACAAAAACATTTTGCAATATGGACTAACCTTGCAATAGCTCGTACAAGCCTCGTCCAGCTCGAGAAGCATTCAAAGTGCTGGCGGTCCTGTCCTGCTCTGGTTTTATAAGTCTTGACTTCCTGATGGATCTCAGGATCGCTGTTGGGATTCTGGAGACTGAAGAAGTTGTCCTGAGTTGACTCTTCCTCCTTGTCCAGCAAGAATGATGGGCCTGTTAACCAGGCAGATTTCACTAGGGCACTGGCAGATATTGCCCTGGTAGCGAGATCAGCAGGATTAAGTTCAGACGAAACATAGCTCCAATGTTCAGGCTTAGAAGATTTCCTGATTCTTGTCACACGGTTATGTACATACACATAGAAGCGCTTGGTTTGATTGTAAATGTAACCAAGGACGACCTTGCTGTCTGTATAAAACTTAACATTGTCCACATTGACATCTAGCTCCTGCTGCACAAAGTCTGCCATCTCCACGGCCAGCACTGCCCCACAAAGTTCAAGTCTAGGAATTGTATGATCGGGTTTGGGGGCTAGCTTAGCCTTGCCGAACAGGAACCCAATATGGTTTTTGTCTGAAGAATCTGTAATCCTTAGATAGGCAACTGCTGCTATGGCCTCGGTGGATGCGTCAGAAAACACATGTATCTCAGTTCTTTTACTTGAGGCAAGAGGTATTGGTACATAGCGTCTTAACACATTAACCCCTTCTAAGGCTTGAAGGGACTGCTTCCAGGATTCCCATTTTTTAAGCTTACTGTCAGGCAGCGGTTCATCCAAATCTTTCACAGTCTCTGAAAGCTGCCTTAATAGGAATTTACCCCGAATGGTGATGGGGGCAACAAATCCCATGGGATCATAGAGGCTATTGACTACTGAAAGGACACCTCTTTTTGTAAATGACTTGTTGGCACAGCTGACCTGAAACCCAAAGGAGTCTGTTGACAAGTCCCATTTCAGGCCTAGGCTCATCTGCACAGGTGGCAAATCTGACCCTAGGTTTAAGTCTTTAAAACCTGGAGCATGGTCACTAGGTTGAAAGGCTTTCATGACCTCTGCGCTATTGGAGGCAATTTTGTGCAGTCTTAAACAAGCCTTGGACAGCATACTTTGGGTTCTTTTTAACAGATCAATGGCTTCCCCTTCAGTGGGCAGGGACTTCAGTGCATCATCAACATAAAAGTCTCTCTCCACAAAGCGCTGAGCATCTGCCCCGTATTCTGCCCCTCCTTCAGATGCAGTCCTGCGCAACCCATAGGTAGCTACGGCAGGTGAAGGGCTGTTACCAAACACATGTACTCTCATACGGTACTCGATTACCTCCTTACTGGTGTCATTGTCACGATGCCACAGAAACCTGAGGAAGTTCCTATGATCCTCTTGCACAATGAAGCAATGAAACATTTGTTCAATGTCAGCAGTGATGGCTACACGCTCTTTTCTGAACCTCAATAGCACCCCCACTAGGTTATTGGTGAGGTTGGGACCTGTAAGGAGCACGTCATTAAGGGATGTACCGTGGTGCTTTGCGCTAGAGTCAAACACTACTCTTATTTGGTTTGGCTTACGTGGGTGGTATACCCCAAAGAAAGGCAGGTACCAGCACTCCTCGTAGACTTGTAGTGGAGGGGCTGATTCGGCATGGTTGTTGCTGAATATCCTACCCATAAAGGTGACAAAGTGTTCCTTCATCTGAGGTTTGTGGCTTAAAGTGCGCTGCAAGGAGTTGAGTCTGGATAAGGCTTGTTCCCGGTTGCTTGGGAGTTTGGCCCTGTTGAGTTTAAAGGGTAAGGGTGCGACCCAATGACTGGTCTTGTCCTTGACAAACCCACTGTCCATAATATTGACAAACTCCTCGTCTTCTACTGATGAGGCTATCTTGTTGTCATCGTGAGTTGTGCGGAAAACCTGTCCCCCCAAACTGTCATCATAAGGGGTGGGAATGACATCGGGTGTCTGCACTATGTCAGAAGGCCCCTCTTTCACTTGGTAATGACAGGGACAGGGTCTGAAGCAGGTAGGACGGCCATTACTTAGAACATAAGTCTTAAAGGAACTCACACAGTCTGCGTGATGCATCCTATCCAGGCACACATCTCCTACGATTACCCAGCCTAAATCAAGTCTCTGCGCGTATGGGGCATTATCGGGACCGTTGCACTGCTGGCGCACCTTGTGCATCCTAAGGACGTCTCTCCCAAGAAGGATTAGTATTTCTGCATTCATGTCCATGGGAGGGATCTCACTGGCCAGGTGCCTTAAGTGGGGATGATGATAAGCGGCCTCAGGTGTGGGTATTTCCTCTCTCTCATCTGGCATATCATTGCACTCAATCAATGCAGGTAAGGGAAAGCTCTTTGTGCCCTTAATTGGAGAGATCATGTACCCGCTGGCCCTTCTGCCCGTGGTGTCTACCAGGCCGGAACAGGTCCTGAGAGTGTAGGGAGTGGCCGGTGTCTTTATACCAAAGATGTCAAAGAACTTGGGTTTTGCTAGAGACCTGTTGCTTTGTTCATCTAACATAACGTACATGCGGACAGCCCTCTCTGGCTTCCCCTCTGGGTAAACACTGGCTAAGCATATTTTGGCACAGCATTTGGGACCGGATCCCTCCCCACAGACTTCAGTGCAAGAGGATGAGACTGTTGCTTTAGCAGCTACTGGCCCCTCACCCTCCCCGCCATGGACTGGTACAGGACTGGAGGCAGGGGTATGCTGGGCAATTCCAGGAGCTAAGGCAAGGTGCATGGCTGTTACATGTCTATTGCTACTGCACTCAGCACATTTGACTTCTACCGTACAGTCTTTGGCAATATGGTTGGTAGATGCGCAGCACCTGTAACATATTCTATGTTTCTTTAACAACTCTCTGCGCTCTCTCAGAGGCATTGCCTTAAACCCCCTACAGTGATGAAGAGAGTGAGACTTGCCATGGAGTGGGCACTCTCTATTGGGATCCCTTTCCCTCGGGGCAGGGAGAACTGATGTAGCAGGAGGGGGCATGGCAGAAGGGATGTCAGTTTTCTTGACGGATACAGTCCTTCTAATGTCTCTGCGTTTTGGTGTGGTGTTGTCATACCTCTTAGCGGCAGATGGTGGCATTGACATGTCAGGATCGGTGTAGACGAAACTGGGGTCATTTCTCACCCGCGCTTGATTCTGGACAAACCTGCAAAGGTAAGAGAAAGGGGGAAAAGACACACCATAATCTTCCTTGTACTTGAAGCCTTGTATTGTCCATCTCTCCTGTATGCCATGTGGTAGTTTCGCTACTATGGGGTTCACACCAAGAGCACTGTCGAGATATCTCAGTCCAGTTAGGCGTGGGTCAGCCTTAGCAAACTCGAGTTCCGTCAGTAAATCGCTGAGATCCTGAAGCTTGCGAGTTTCCCTCATCTGGATCCTAGGAAAGTTCTTAAGTCTGTCGAGCAAGGCACGCTCAATGACCTCCGAGCTGCCATACGACTCCTCAAGCCTTTTCCAGGCGGCAGCGAGACCCGGAGCTGGGTTATCCATGTGCACTGACCTTAGCGGTTTGATGCGATTGGTAGACTCTGGGCCAAGCCAGTTGATGAGTAGATCAAGTTCTTCCTTGGCGGTGAGGCTTAAATCTGCGATTGCAGCCTTGAAAGTTGATTTCCAGGCCCTAAAGTTCTCTGGACAGTCATCAAACTTGGAAAGGCTAACCTTGATCAGCTCCCTGCGTATCATGTACCTGGCAAAATCAGACAGATCTGACCTCTCGTTCCTTGTTGCCGCTGAAACTTGTAGTCCCTCTTGGACGGGTAAGTCGTTTGGCGTGTAAGGCTGAGCTGTACCAGGGTGGAATGACGTAGCATAAGGGTTGAGCTGCGGTTTAACCTCTGTGGTGACTGGTGGCTGTAGCTTGAACTGTGGCGGTGCGCTGGTGTTCACCTTGTGGTCTGCTGCAGATGAGATCTGCTGATGTGTAGGCACATTTAAAGATTGGATTGGAGGTGGCGCCAGTATCTGCGGCACTGCGACATCCGGTTTAGGCGGTTGCATGAGATCGCTGGTAGGAGGCATGGAGGCTGATTGGTTCAGCACGTACTCAGCAGTGCGATCAGCCGTGCTAACCTCCTCTGTGGGGAGAAAACAGTCTGTATTAGTGCACTGGCCCAACGCTTGTTCCAGGACTTTTACTTTAGCGAAGGCAGCGGCCTTTTCCTTTTCTGTATGGAGGATTTTCAATAGGGCATCTGCTTTTGCCTGTTTGGCTTGGGCCTCTGCTTGTGCTTGTTTGGCTTCAGCCTCTGCTTCTGCTTCTTTCTTTGAGAAGGCACTCCTCACCTCTAAGTCTGCAGCGGCTATTTGCGCTTGGATGAGTTGGTCACTTAAGACTGACCTCCTGGAACTAGTAGTTCTGCATGACCGTAATGATCTGGCTGTCCTGATAGTTTGCTTGGATGCAGCAGATCGGTGTGATCTGGTTTCCTGTAAATGGGCGATGCGGAGGTCTGCTTTAACCTTGGTGTTTTCCACTGTCCCTTGCCTCTGCTGGCTCAGTTCTTCTATTTGGGCAAGGGTTAGTGAGGCATCTGGAACATTACTACTTTTCAGAAAGGTGGTATACTTGGTAAGAAGCCTCTCATAAGATTCCTGCTTGGCAGATAAACGGTTAATGAACGCTGTTAATTCTGCTGTATCATCACCGTGAGGGAAAGCTGAGATGCATTGGGAGACTCTTTCCCACAGTTCACTTAAGTTGCTTTCATATTCACTTTTTGTGTACATGTAACTTTCCACTGCCTTTGTGGATGGGTGGAGTGCCCTTTTAGGTTTTGTGGCTGCATCTGCACTCTCTGTGACTTCTGTGCACACAGGAATGTCCATCACTGTCACTGCATCGGCAAGCAAGCTTATATCAGACATTTTACTTCACTTTGCAATAAAGATGTACTGTCACTTTAAATCTTTTTTGAGGCAGAAAGCAGGCCTTTTAGATGATGCAAGAAAGGAATACAGTCTATGATTAATCAAGATCTCTTTGAGCGCGTGGCGGATGGCGCGAACTGTAGATGGCGGCAAGCTGCGATTTCAACATGTGCTCTCACAAATGGTGGATGATAAGTCACAGTCACTCATAGATAAGCAGATTGTATGACAAATCGGATCGGATTATCACTTAATAGAGGGCAGATGGGTTCGGATTGTGTCTTGAACAGTTGTGGGCACCATGCGGCTGCTGGATGAGGCACACACAGGCAGGTGTCGCATTACACATTACAGTCTCTGATTTGCACTGGGCTGCTGAGGCTTCCGGCAGCTTATGACACACACACTATGTAGTGCTGAGGAATCTTCTCACAAAGCTTTCTTCCTGAATATACTGAGTTGTCTTTTTACTATTCTGTCACGCGCCCCTCACGTATGGACTGTCTTATGCTCAGCCTCATGAGAACGTTGCCATGTGTGAGAAAACTGCATGCAGATATTACTCGAGTCGTACCTGAATTCTTCTAGTACATCTGTATCCACAAGACAAGGAGTCAGGGAGTAGATTACTTGGCAGTTTATTTTGCCTTGAAGCAAATCACGGTTCGCTAGATAAAAAGACAATTCCTTTGCCAGGTCAGAAAGTATGACTTCCTTCAATGTTCCACAATTACAGAATGCAGACAGGAAGAAGAACTAGTTCTGACCGGGAAAGCAAGGTCTCCACCCAGGTCATTAACATATACAAATATACATGTTGAACACCAAGATGACCACTGGGTGGCAGCAAATCATAACAAGTAAGAACACAATACAAACTGAATGCATTTTCAGAACAACTAGGGAAAAACAGAAAAAACAATAATGTAAATACATTTGAATCTGTCACAGAGTGGCAGCACAGCACCCGTTTGTCAGGTAGGCCTGGAGTTCTTCCGGGACCCTAGTGACGCCCCTCTCCCGCAATTGCCCCCCAAGACTTCATAGGTGATATGTGGTAGACAGCCCGCCTGAGACTGACTGTCCTGCCGCTGTTTGGAGTATGGCTTAAAGCTGTATATTATTCCACTCCCTCGGCGTTCCGGCCACCGGTAATGCGCCTCAGCAAGGTGCTGCCTCTTTCAACAAAACCCCTGCTGGTATTCTCCGTCTGCTTGATCTCGTTTCTCACTCAGCACAATCTATCTCGCTTCTAGTCCTTTCTTGGGCACCGCCGCTATGCTGAGCAGGCACGGTCCCGTTACGTTCTTTCCAATGCCAAGCCTCTGCCAGGATCCCACCCCTGGCAGAGACCCTACTGTCTCTCCCTCCACAACACCCTCTCTCACTAGGTGTTGCTTCGTTCAATCCAGTCAGCGTTCTCTCTAACTTCCTGCCTGACCCCCAGTTTACCCACTATGGTGGGGAGTGGCCTAATGAATAGCACCCTTAGCTCCCCCCGGAGGCCCTGCTGTGAAACATATTGGTGTCTGTGATACCTGATCAGAAGAACTCCTTCAGTGCCATCGAACGCACCATGGCTCCCCTTAGTGGCGAAGCCACAGTACTGCAACGACCAGGACTCTGGGGCGCTGCACTGTCACAAGAAGTGCAATGTTTGGGAAGATGGTGAGGGAGTACCTTGCAGATCGTACAAACGTCCTCTGTGATTCCTCTGTGCCTTTTAATTATTGGGTATCCAAGCTGGACACATGGCATGAACTGGCTCTCTACGCCTAGGAGGTCCTGGTCTGCCCTGCTGTTAGCATTCTGTCAGAGAGGGTTTTTAGTGCCGCTGGTGGAATTATAACAGATAAGCGCATCCGCCTGTCAACTGAAAATGCTGACAGGCTGACTCCTATAAAAATGAACAAGGCCTGGATTGGAAAGACTTCTGTATACCACCAAGTGAAAATAGCAAAACATAACCTCAAATACTTTCTCTCTTTTGGGGAGGTGTATTCTCATGCATCTCTTCACAACCATACATGGGTATACGCTTCCAGATTTGGTCTGTTTGTTCTTATCCTCCTCCTTATCCTCATCCTCCTCATCCAGAACCACTATATCACCAGGGTGAATGTGCTCTGTATGGTGCATTTTGGCCAAGAGGGCTGTGATGGAACTCTTTTATTTTTTACAAAAAGGACAACACATTGGGGAATTGGGTATGACATTATATTGGGCCTACTTCTTAACTAGGTCTCCTGCAATCTGTCCTGTACCTGCCAGTAGATTACCAGGGTGAACATGCTCTGTACGGTGCATGTTGGCCAAGGGGGCTGTGATGGCACTCTTTTATTTTTTACAAAAAGGACAACACATTGGGGAATTGGGTGTGACATTACATTGGGCCTACTTCTTAACTCGGTCTCCTGCAATCTGTCCTGTACCTGCCAGTAGATCACCAGGGTAAACTTGCTCTGTACTGTTATAGGCCAGTGAATTTTGGGCAAGGGGGCTGTGATGGCACTCTTTTTTTTTTAAAAGTGGACCCCACATTCGGGAATTGGGCATGACATTACATTGAGCCTACTTCTTCATTCTGTCTCCTGCAATGTGTCCTTAAACTGCCACTAGATCACCAGGGTGAACGTGCTCTGTCCGGTGCATTTTGACCAAGGGGGCTGTGATGGCACTCTTTTATTTTTAAAAAAATGGACCCCACATTGGGGAATTGGGTATGACATTCCATTGGGACGACTTCTTAACTCGGTCTCCTGCAATCTAAAATGTACCTGCCACTAGATCACCAGGGTGAACATGCTCAGTACTGCTATAGGCCGTTTATGTTTGGGCTAGGGGCATGTGATGGCACTAGTTTATTTTTAAAAAAAGGTACCCCCATTGGGAAATTGTTTGGCAGATCATGCACTGCATTACAAGTCTCAGAGACCCACACCACTACATTGGCCATAATTCTTAACTCTGTCTCCTGCAATGTCTCTTCCTTATCTCCTACGACATGACTGGGTGAACATGCTTTGTACTGTTATAGGCCCATGAAGTTTGGGCAAGGGGGGCTGTGATGGCAATAGTATATTTTTAAAAAAGGTACCCCGATTGGTGAAACCACATCTTTGATGGCAAACACTTCACATTTGTGTACCTTAAAGTGCTCACTTGAAAAGCTCCTTTTTGTGTTGTCTGGTTGCTCAAAGTGGACACAATACACTTCATATAAATTTGATAAAGCAATGCTGTTAGTTTGGCTCAGTAGTTCATTAAAAATATTGCTTTGTCCACTATATTAGTTTCTCTCCTTGAGAGCCATAACTTTGGGTGCCTCAAATGTACAAACGGCGAGTATTCAAATGGTGATTTATAAACAAGATTGAAATACTGTACACCGAATGCATTCAGACAATCACATAGCTGCATGTCTTGTAAAACATTTACAGATGTGACAGACAATGCTCATATTGACACGATCTTGATAAATGTTTGTTTACTCACTTTACAAACAGTTTGAAGCCTCTATATGTTTGCTGTTTGTCATTGTAAAACATTAAGGTTTACTGAAACTCTGCCTGTGATGGTTTGATCTAAATCCTTGTGGCTTTTATTTTTCTAGGGGTTTATGGCCCCTCGTCTGATGAGTCCATGATATCTCAGTTTCATCCGACCTTGAAAAGTGGCCACGTGAAGGTCTGGGTGAAACTAGAGTTACTACATAGTGTAAATCACTATATAAGACCAGAGAAACATAACTAAGACAGAAGCCAAAACTGGGGTACCTGTACACGTGGGTGTAATTGGGGACACCCACACAGTGTAGGTAATCTCCCAGGGGTTCTCTGTCTTGGTGTTGCTTCTCGGATATTCCAGACGGATGATATTTAAAAGTCTCTTGGTGATGATCTAAGAAGACTGTATGAAGTTAATCTTCATATATACGTAATCAGTATATTTATGTAACCCTTACATGTACTTATTAACCTTTGTATGTTATAGTTAAGATATACAAAAATTTAGGCACTCACACTATTCAATCTTAATATTCCTTGAATTTTGTAGCTTGCAATGAAATTGCTTTGTATCGAAGGATTAGCCTTTTTTAAAGCCCTAACTGAACCTTAGTGTTAAAAACATGGCAAACACAATTGCCAAATTCTCATGTAAATAATTCTGCAAAGAGGGAACCATCATACCATTAAAAAATACGAGTGAATTTTCATGGGCCCATCCAGTATGTGGGCTCCAAGGCGTAATGCGGTGCATATGACTGACTATGCAGCAGGGCTCGTCTTCCTGCCAATGTGTAAAACAAAGGAGTATGGAGCACAAAATGCATATTGTGAAGTGGATTTTCATGGGCACATCCACTATGTGGGTTCCAAGGCCTAATGGGGTGCATATGACTATGCAGCAGGGCTGGCCTTGCCGCCAATGTGTAAAACCAAGGAGTACGGGAGTTCAAAATGCATATTGTGAAGTGGATTTTCATGGGCCCATCCAGTATGTGGGTTCAAAGGCTTATTTGGGTGCATATGAACTGGTGGCAGGGCAGGCCTTGAATTCAACGCAAAACTTTTCAGGAGTCCCCCCTGGACATCTTATGAACAGTGGTATTGTGGTGCATCGTAATTCTTGGCAGCCCATCCACTCACAGCATAGGCTAAAACAGCTTAGGAGACCCACTGTTTCATAATGGCCCTTTAAGAAGATTAATGCCATCTGATGCACCAGTAAAAATAGGCTCTGTGACTTTAAGAGTCCCTCCTTTGTAAATGAAACAAGATGGGTCTGCTTATGTGTCACACACCACATGGCCAGCTAGGGTTGTTAAATGTTACAATGACATTTCCCAGTGAATGCATTTGTAGTGGTTGAAAGCAATGTTAAAGTTGAAAAACGTTTCAAAAACACTGCATCTGAACTAAGCCTAATTGGAAGAGGAAATTTTCGGTCTGGGGTTAAATATTTGGCCTTACAGGCAAGTCATTAACCTGCAAAGGATGTACCTTGACATATTTCCAAGCAATAAAAATGAAATTGGTTTCATTTTAATGTGTTTTTTGTGGAACCGGGAAAAATGGCATGAATCTCGGAAAAAAAGGATTAAAGCTGTGAACCAGGAGTCAGGAATGCTTCCAGGGCGATCCCCATGATGTCCCTGTGTCATTTGAGCAGTGTTTCCATCATTTTCAGACGTTTTTAGACATTAAAAGGCCCCCCGGGGGATTGCTGTAAAAATATGCGGGTATCCCATAGACTTACATTGGGCTCATTGTTCTGGCTGAGTACCCGAGTATTCCAATTTGCTTGACCCGAGCAACGAGCACCCGAGCATTTTAGTGCTCGCCCATCACTACTTACGAACTCTGATGCGGTTCGTGGTGGTTGCTCCCCGGTGAAGACCGGATGACGTAGTGCTTGAACGGCCTATTGTCGGGTGACTGCTCCCACAAATTGGCACTGTAACTCCCCAATGTCGTTCCCAAGGAGGATATCTGCAGGAAGTCCTCCCATAACTCCAATCCAACAGTTTTTCTCCACAACCATAATCCAAACGCACAGAAACTCGCTGTATATATTTGCAGGCACCCCCCGTCAGGACAATGGGAATTCCCGGACCCTGGTGAATTGCCTCGTCCAGGTTGCTCACCCCCATAACCTCTCCTCTCTGTGATACCCCCAGGTCGTGGTCGGGACTGTTGGGGCCCAGGATTGTGAGGCGTGATTGTTATTGGCTTGCGACTAGGTGGAAGGGCAAATATAATCAGAGAGGGACGGGGCGGGGGAGCAAGCCGTGGTTCATTGTCCAGAAGCCTCCTCCATTGCAGTCGGATAGTAAGGGCTTCATCGGCCAGGGCTGCAGCTCTATCTACGGTACACGGCGGGCGCTCCCGGATCCATTGTTGTACCTCTGCGAGGCACTTGGCAAGAAATTGTTCTATAAGGAACACCTGTATAACATCTTCCACAGTAAAGGCTTTTTCTGCTTCCAGCCATCTCCGACATGCCTGGGTCATCTGATGTGCATACATCCTAAATGATCCCCCCTTTGTGCATGGGAGGTCTTGGAACTTGGCCCTATATGAGTCTGGGGTGATAGCATGGTAATCCAGGATAGTCTGCTTTACAATGTTATAATCCCGATTCCACTGTGAGTCAATGGTTTGGTAAGCCTCCACCATGCTTCCATTAAGGAGTCCCACTAACAAACGCATCCAGCCAGAGTGGGGCACCTCCATCACAGCACACTGCTGCTCAAAGTCCTTGAAGAACCCCTCCACATGTCCAGAAGCCTCATCAAATGGCTTAAACTCTGTCTGGGTGATCTGTACAGGCTCCCGGATCTTTGGGTTTACACTCCACATTGCATTACTCCCTCTTTCAAGCTCCATTGCTTCTCATCTCCGCTGTGCCCAGCGGGCAACCTCCTCCTTATACTCCTGAGAGATGCCTGGGCTCAGAACCGCCATCTCTTCTTCATACCACACCAACCACTGGCATTTTAGGGTGAGGATCCCTAACTCCAGTGCTTGTCCTTCAGACATCTGGGAGGAGGTGGCCGGTCTAGCACCCACCAGTATGCCAATTAAGGCTTTTTAGTCAGTCCCTGGTAGTTCAGGCCCAGGTCTCTGTCTCTCTCCTGTAAACTGGATACAGTCCAAATTCTGTACTCCCTCTGTGGGTGGTTCTCCATTGGGTTACACTCTGTTGTTCCCACTGCTGCCACCAGTTGTCACGGGGTCCTTCTCAAATACCACACAATCAAAAGATCGAGGGAAGTGTGAACAATCCCAAGACCTTTATTATAGGCAAAACTAAAAGGTCCATAAACAATCCACCACACTGAGGATACATGTTGTGAATTTGGTTTCTGGGCTCCCCCGGTGGTCACTGGTGGTACTGAACGTGGGTTTGTCATCTCCTCTGTTCACCTGTTTCCATCAGGATGTGGGAGTTTCTATTTAGCCTTGCTCCTCAGTCATTTTTATGCCGGCCAACAATGTTACCAGAAGCATTTCTGTTGCATGTTCCTGCTCCTAGACTACTTTCAGCTAAGTTGGATTTTTGTCCTAAGTTTGTTTGCATTTTTGTTCCAGTTCTCTGTGTTTGAATATTCCTGAGACTGGAAGCTCTTGTGAACTGAAATTGCCACTCTGGTGTCATGAGTTGATATTAGAGTTCTAAAGTAATTTCAGGATGGAATTTTGAATAGGGTTTTCAGCTGGCCGTGAAGTCCCCTTTTCTGTCTTCCTTCTATCTAGTAAGCGGACCTCAATTTTGCTAAACCTATTTTCATACTGCGTATGTCAATTTCCTCTAATATCACCGACAATATTTGTGGGGGCTACTGTCCGCCTTTTTGGGGAAAATTTCTCTAGAGGTGAGCCAGGTCTGTATTTTCCTCTGCTAGGGTCAGTCAGTTCTCCGGCTGGCGCTGGGCGTCTAGGGATAAAACGTAGGCACGCTACCCGGCCACTTTCAGTTGTTGTGATAGGTTTAGCTCACGGTCAGCTCGAGTTCCCATCTTCCAAGAGCTAGTCCTTTTTGTATGCTCAACTATGTTCTCTGTGTGTTGAGAACCATGACAGTTTGGCCGGCCAAGGGTTAAAATAATTGGCTGAAGAAAGGAGAGAATTAGAAGTCTGCAGAGAATTTTATTTATTTTTTTTTCCCTGAGTTTGCTTCTCTGCTTATACTGCAGCCTTCGTCTCTCTCTCCTTCTAATCCTTGAATGGCTCTGATCTCACCTGATTAAAATGGATCCTCAGAGTTTAGCTACTGGTTTGAGTAATCTCGCTAATAAGGTTCAAAGTTTACAGGATTTTGTTATTCATGCTCCAATATCTGAACCTAGAATCCCTTTACCTGAATTTTTCTCCGGGGATAGATCTCGCTTTCAGAATTTCAAACATAATTGTAAATTGTTTTTGTCTCTGAGATCTCGCTCCGCTGGAGATCCTGCACAGCAGGTCAGGATTGTAATTTCCTTACTCCGGGGCGACCCTCAGGATTGGGCATTTGCTTTGGCACCAGGGGATCCTGCGTTGCTCAATGTGGATGCGTTTTTTCTAGCTTTGGGGTTGCTTTATGAGGAACCCCATTTAGAGATTCAGGCTGAAAAAGCCTTGATGGCCCTGTCCCAGGGTACAGATGAGGCGGAAATATACTGCCAAAAATTTCGTAAGTGGTCTGTGCTTACTCAGTGGAATGAGTGCGCCCTGGCGGCGATTTTCAGAGAGGGTCTCTCTGATGCCATTAAGGATGTTATGGTGGGGTTCCCTGTGCCTGCAGGTCTGAATGAGTCCATGACAATGGCTATTCAGATTGATCGGCGTTTGCGGGAGCGCAAACCTGTGCACCATTTGGCGGTGTCTACTGAGAAGGCGCCAGAGAATATGCAGTGTGATAGAATTCTGTCTAGAAGCGAACGGCAGAACTTTAGGCGAAAAAATGGGTTATGCTTCTATTGTGGTGATGCAACTCATGTTATATCAGCATGCTCTAAACGTACAAAGAAGGTTGATAAGTCTGTTTCAATCAGCACTTTACAGTCTAAGTTTATTCTATCTGTGACCCTGATTTGCTCTTTATCGTCAATTACTGCGGACGCTTATGTCGACTCTGGCGCCGCTTTGAGTCTTATGGATTGGTCCTTTGCCAAATGCTGTGGTTATGATTTAGAGCCTTTGGAAGTTCCTATACCTCTGAAGGGTATTGACTCCACGCCATTGGCTAGTAATAAACCACAATACTGGACACAAGTGACTATGCGTATTAATCCGGATCACCAGGAGATTATTCGCTTTCTTGTATTGTATAATCTACATGATGTTTTGGTGCTTGGATTGCCATGGCTGCAATCTCATAACCCAGTCCTCGACTGGAAAGCAATGTCTGTGTTAAGCTAGGGATGTCAGGGGACTCATGGGGACGTACCTTTGGTTGCCATTTCGTCATCTGTTCCCTCTGAGATTCCGGAATTCTTATCTGATTATCGTGACGTTTTTGAGGAACCTAAACTTGGTTCACTGCCTCCGCACAGAGATTGCGATTGTACAATAGATCTGATTCCGGGCAGTAAGTTTCCAAAAGGTCGTTTATTTAATCTGTCTGTGCCTGAACATGCTGCTATGCGTGAATATATTAAGGAGTCCTTGGAAAAGGGACATATTCGTCCTTCGTCATCTCCTTTAGGAGCCGGCTTTTTCTTTGTATCTAAAAAGGATGGCTCTTTGAGGCCGTGTATTGATTATCGGCTTTTGAATAAAATCACGATTAAATATCAGTACCCTTTGCCATTGCTTACTGATTTGTTTGCTCGCATAAAGGGGGCCAAGTGGTTCTCTAAGATTGATCTTCGTGGGGCGTATAATTTAGTGCGAATTAAGCAGGGGGACGAGTGGAAAACCGCATTTAATACGCCTGAGGGTCATTTTGAGTATTTAGTAATGCCTTTTGGTCTTTCAAATGCCCCTTCAGTCTTTCAGTCCTTTATGCATGACATTTTCCGTGAATATTTGGATAAATTTATGATTGTGTATTTGGATGATATTTTGATTTTTTCGGATGACTGGGACTCTCATGTCCAGCAGGTCAGGAAGGTTTTTCAGGTTTTGCGCTCTAATTCCTTGTGTGTAAAGGGTTCTAAGTGCATTTTTGGGGTTCAAAAGATTTCTTTTTTGGGGTATATTTTTTCCCCCTCTTCCATTGAGATGGATCCTGTCAAGGTTCAGGCTATTTGCGATTGGACGCAACCCTCTTCTCTTAAGAGCCTTCAGAAATTCTTGGGCTTTGCTAATTTCTACCGTCGATTTATAACTGGGTTTTCTGATGTTGCTAAACCACTGACTGATTTGACTAAGAAGGGTGCTGATGTTGCTGATTGGTCCCCTGCTGCTGTGGAGGCCTTTCGGGAGCTTAAGCGCCGCTTTTCTTCCGCCCCTGTATTGCGTCAGCCTGATGTTACTCTTCCTTTTCAGGTTGAGGTCGACGCTTCAGAAATTGGAGCTGGGGCGGTTTTGTCGCAGAAAAGTTCCGACTGCTCCGTGATGAGACCTTGCGCGTTCTTTTCTCGTAAATTTTCGCCCGCGGAGCGAAATTATGATATTGGTAATCGTGAACTCTTAGCTATGAAGTGGGCTTTTGAGGAATGGCGTCATTGGCTTGAGGGGGCTAGACATCAGGTGGTGGTATTGACCGACCACAAGAATTTGATTTATCTTGAGTCTGCCAGGCGCCTGAATCCTAGACAGGCGCGCTGGTCGTTATTTTTCTCTCGGTTTAATTTTGTGGTTTCATACCTACCAGGTTCTAAAAATGTGAAGGCGGATGCCCTTTCTAGGAGTTTTGAACCTGATTCTCCTGGTAATTCTGAACCTACGGGTATCCTTAAGGAGGGAGTGATTTTATCTGCTGTTTCCCCAGACCTGCGACGGGCCTTGCAGGAGTTTCAGGCGGATAGACCTGATCGTTGCCCGCCTGGTAGAATGTTTGTTCCTGATGATTGGACCAGTAGAGTCATCTCGGAGGTCCATTCTTCTGCGTTGGCAGGGCATCCTGGAATCTTTGGTACCAGGGAGTTGGTGGCTAGGTCCTTCTGGTGGCCTTCCCTGTCACGAGATGTGCGAGGGTTTGTGCAGTCTTGTGATGTTTGTGCTCGGGCCAAGCCTTGTTGTTCTCGGGCTAGTGGATTGTTGTTGCCCTTGCCTATTCCGAAGAGGCCTTGGACTCACATCTCGATGGATTTTATTTCTGATCTCCCTGTTTCTCAGAAGATGTCTGTCATCTGGGTGGTGTGTGACCGTTTCTCTAAGATGGTCCATTTGGTTCCCTTGCCTAAGTTGCCTTCCTCATCCGAGTTGGTTCCTCTGTTTTTTCAAAATGTGGTTCGCTTGCATGGTATTCCGGAGAATATCGTTTCTGACAGGGGGACCCAATTTGTGTCTAGATTTTGGCGAGCGTTCTGCGCTAGGATGGGCATTGATTTGTCTTTTTCGTCTGCTTTCCATCCTCAGACTAATGGCCAGACCGAGCGAACTAATCAGACCTTGGAGACTTATTTGAGGTGTTTTGTCTCTGTGGATCAGGATGATTGGGTTGCCTTCTTGCCCTTGGCGGAGTTTGCCCTCAATAATCGGGCTAGTTCTGCCACTTTGGTTTCTCCTTTCTTCTGTAATTCGGGGTTTCATCCTCGTTTCTCTTCCGGTCAGGTGGAGCCTTCGGATTGTCCTGGAGTGGATGCTGTGGTGGAGAGGTTGCATCAGATTTGGGGGCAGGTGGTGGACAATTTGAAGTTGTCCCAGGAGAAGACTCAGCATTTTGCCAACCGCCGTCGTCGTGTTGGTCCTCGTCTTTGTGTTGGGGATTTGGTGTGGTTATCTTCTCGGTTTGTCCCTATGAAGGTTTCTTCTCCTAAGTTTAAGCCTCGGTTCATCGGCCCGTACAAGATATTGGAGATTCTTAACCCTGTGTCCTTTCGTTTGGACCTCCCTGCATCTTTTTCTATTCATAATGTCTTCCATCGGTCATTGTTGCGCAGGTATGAGGTACCGGTTGTGCCTTCCGTTGAGCCTCCTGCTCCGGTGTTGGTTGAGGGTGAGTTGGAGTACGTTGTGGAGAAGATCTTGGACTCCCGTGGTTCCAGACGGAGACTTCAGTATTTGGTCAAGTGGAAGGGCTACGGTCAGGAGGATAATTCTTGGGTGACAGCCTCTGATGTTCATGCCTCCGATTTGGTCCGTGCCTTTCATAGGGCTCATCCTGATCGCCCTGGTGGTTCTGGTGAGGGTTCAGTGCCCCCTCCTTGAGGGGGGGGGTACTGTTGTGAATTTGGTTTCTGGGCTCCCCCGGTGGTCACTGGTGGTACTGAACGTGGGTTTGTCATCTCCTCTGTTCACCTGTTTCCATCAGGATGTGGGAGTTTCTATTTAGCCTTGCTCCTCAGTCATTTCTATGCCGGCCAACAATGTTACCAGAAGCATTTCTGTTGCATGTTCCTGCTCCTAGACTACTTTCAGCTAAGTTGGATTTTTGTCCTAAGTTTGTTTGCATTTTTGTTCCAGTTCTCTGTGTTTGAATATTCCTGAGACTGGAAGCTCTTGTGAACTGAAATTGCCACTCTGGTGTCATGAGTTGATATTAGAGTTCTAAAGTAATTTCAGGATGGAATTTTGAATAGGGTTTTCAGCTGGCCGTGAAGTCCCCTTTTCTGTCTTCCTTCTATCTAGTAAGCGGACCTCAATTTTGCTAAACCTATTTTCATACTGCGTATGTCAATTTCCTCTAATATCACCGACAATATTTGTGGGGGCTACTGTCCGCCTTTTTGGGGAAAATTTCTCTAGAGGTGAGCCAGGTCTGTATTTTCCTCTGCTAGGGTCAGTCAGTTCTCCGGCTGGCGCTGGGCGTCTAGGGATAAAACGTAGGCACGCTACCCGGCCACTTTCAGTTGTTGTGATAGGTTTAGCTCACGGTCAGCTCGAGTTCCCATCTTCCAAGAGCTAGTCCTTTTGTATGCTCAACTATGTTCTCTGTGTGTTGAGAACCATGACAGATACAATAGTCCAGAACGCGAATGCAGCTCAGTAACAGGATAAAATGTCCAAGGAGATGAGAGTCCAATAATTCAGCAGGCAGAGGATAAAAAATCCATATGCTTCTCTTTGTCTCTGACGTGCAGAGTTCACACCATCCTCACCACACAGGAACTGACTTCTCAGCTCCTGTCCTCCCCAGCCCCCTCTTTATGTCCAGGGGTAGTCAGACAGGTTGGGGTGGTTTTCAGGCCTCCCAGACCTGACAAAGGTGCCTCAGGGATTAAGGCACCTCAGGGGGTCATCAAGAGACATAGATACAGTCAGGCTGCAGACAGTAAGTGAGCTAATTCAATTACCAGCCTTTTGGAAGGTAATTGAGACTCTAGACAATATGGGGAATACACGGAATGATACAGGGCAAGAAGAGAACACTATGAAAATCAGTAAAATATATTAAATATACACAAAATGATACCCACATAACATATCACACCATCAAAGCAAGTCATTACCCTGGAAAGGATGTTCCTTAACATATTTCCTAGGAAAATCCATTTTGTTTTTGTATGTTTTATTGTGAGTCTGTAAAATTGGCGTAAGACTCTGACAAAATTGTTCACAGCAGTGACCTGGGAGTGAGAAATCCTTCCAGGGGTCTTTCCCATGATGTTCCCATGTCATTTGAGCTCTGTTCCCATCGATTTCTGCAAGTTATAGTCCCTGTAAAGACCACCGGGGAACGAGCAGTAAAAAAGCTCAAGTTACCCATAGTCTTAAATTGGGCTCGTTGCCCGGGTCGACCCAAGCAACGAGCACCCGAGCATTTTAGTGCCCATCCATCACTAGTAACTATGTTTTTCCCACATATCTACTTTACATCAGCACAATTTTTGAAACCTAATTTTTTTGGTAAGGAAGGTAGAAGGGTTAAAAGTTTACCAGCGATTTGTCATTTCTTCAACACAATTTAGAAATCCTTTTTTTTAGGGATCACATCACATTTGAAGTGAAGTTGAGGGGCCTATGCAGCAAGTTAAATGGAGGATCGTACATGTATCAAGTGTATGGTGCTTCATAGTAGTGACGTACTTCTGGTTTCGGCAAGTCACGTGTTCCTGGCATGTACATGTCCCTGGGAAATGACGCTTGCAATGATAAGTGTTCCCTCTAGGCGCCATATTCATTTGAGAAAAGATGTACGATCCTCCATTTATCATGCCGCATAGCTCAGTTACCCAGCGCCATTATAACAGCACGGTTAGTATAAATAAATCTGGTGATTATGTTCATAATCTCTATTTGGCTGTTGCTTCATGCTACAGGTCCTTCTCAAAAAATTAGCATATAGTGTTAAATTTCATTATTTACCATAATGTAATGATTACAATTAAACTTTCATATATTATAGATTCATTATCCACCAACTGAAATTTGTCAGGTCTTTTATTGTTTTAATACTGATGATTTTGGCCTACAACTCCTGATAACCCAAAAAACCTGTCTCAATAAATTAGCATATTTCACCCATCCAATCAAATAAAAGTGTTTTTTAATAACAAACAAAAAAACCATCAAATAATAATGTTCAGTTATGCACTCAATACTTGGTCGGGAATCCTTTGGCAGAAATGACTGCTTCAATGCGGCGTGGCATGGAGGCAATCAGCCTGTGACACTGCTGAGATGTTATGGAGGCCCAGGATGCTTCAATAGCGGCCTTAAGCTCATCCAGAGTGTTGGGTCTTGCGTCTCTCAACTTTCTCTTCACAATATCCCACAGATTCTCTATGGGGTTCAGGTCAGGAGAGTTGGCAGGCCAATTGAGCACAGTAATACCATGGTCAGTAAACCATTTACCAGTGGTTTTGGCACTGTGAGCAGGTGCCAGGTCGTGCTGAAAAATGAAATCTTCATCTCCATAAAGCATTGACCCTGCCCTTGATGAAACACAGTGGACCAACACCAGCAGCTGACATGACACCCCACACCATCACTGACTGTGGGTACTTGACACTGGACTTCAGGCATTTTGGCATTTCCTTCTCCCCAGTCTTCCTCCAGACTCTGGCACCTTGATTTCCGAATGACATGCAAAATTTGCTTTCATCAGAAAAAAGTACTTGGGACCACTTAGCAACAGTCCAGTGCTGCTTCTGTGTAGCCCAGGTCAGGCGCTTCTGCCGCTGTTTATGGTTCAAAAGTGGCTTTACCTGGGGAATGCGGCACCTGTAGCCCATTTCCTGCACACGCCTGTGCACGGTGGCTCTGGATGTTTCCACACCAGACTCAGTCCACTGCTTCCTCAGGTTCCCCAAGGTCTGGAATCGGTCCTTCTCCACAATCTTCCTCAGGTTCCGGTCACCTCTTCTCGTTGTACAGCGTTTTCTGCCACATTGTTTCCTTCTAACAGACTTACCATTGAGGTGCCTTGATACAGCACTCTGGGAACAGCCTATTTGTTGAGAAATTTCTTTCTGGGTCTTACCCTCTTGCTTGAGGGTGTCAATGATGGCCTTCTTGACATCTGTCAGGTCGCTAGTCTTACCCATGATGGGGGTTTTGAGTAATGAACCAGGCAGGGAGTTTTTAAAAGCCTCAGGTATCTTTTGCATGTGTTTAGAGTTAGTTAGTTGATTCAGAAGATTAGGGTAATAGGTCATTTAGAGAACCTTTTCTTGATATGCTAATTTATTGAGACAGGTTTTTTGGGTTATCAGGAGTTGTAGGCCAAAATCATCAGTATTAAAACAATAAAAGACCTGACAAATTTCAGTTGGTGGATAATGAATCTATAATATATGAAAGTTTAATTGTAATCATTACATTATGGTAAATAATGAAATTTAACACTATATGCTAATTTTTTGAGAAGGACCTGTATATAATGTATATGCAAGGGAAAAAGGAACGGAAAAATTCAGCTCACCAGTTTGAAGCAGAAGCTTGCACAGGAACAAAAGTCTTGATTGACTCAGAATGAAATTCCATGATTAAGACCAGAGGCGTAGCTAGGGGTTCAGCTCAGGGGGGGCGAGACATCTGAGTGGGCCCCTAACCCCTGATTACAACTACAGTGTGGCACTGTAATTGCGTGTATAAGAACCTCAGCCAATGATCCTCCTGTAACTAAAAAAAATCTCCACAAATACCAACACTACCAGTCCTACAGAACATAGATCACTGCACAGTTACAGATAATGACTTACCACTGACGTTCTTTCTGATGGAGTCGTCACTTTTCCCGTCTTTTCCATCTGGCCCAGACCGACATGACAACTTCTTTCAGCAACGACTCGGCTGCAGAGAAAACAACAAAGACACATTTCACTTCTCATATTCCAGCCCCATCACCATCTATTCCAAACCTGCACAAACTCCTCATCCTGCTGATACCCCAATACAGAGCCGCTGCTGCCGTATGTGTCCCTATTACTGCACCTGATACCCCAATACTGAGCTGCTGCTGCCATATGTGTCCCTATTACTGCACCTGATACCCCAATACTGAGCCGCTGCTGCCGTATGTGACCCTATTACTGCACCTGATACCCCAATACTGAGCCGCTGCTGCCATATGTGTCCCTATTACTGCACCTGATACCCCAATACTGAGCCTCTTCTGCCGTATGTGACCCTATTACTGCACCTGATACCCCAATACTGAGCCACTGCTGACGTATGTGTCCCTATTACTGCCCCTGATACCCCAATACTAAGCCGCTGCTGCCGTATGTGACCCTATTACTGCACCTGATACCCCAATACTGAGCCGCTGCTGCCGTATGTGTCCCTATTACTGCACCTGATACCCCAATACTGAGCCTCTGCTGCCGTATGTGACCCTATTACTGCACCTGGTACCCCAATACTGAGCCGCTGCTGCCGTATGTGTCCCTATTACTGCACCTGATACCCCAATACTGAGCCGCTGCTGCCGTATGTGTCCCTATTACTGCCCCTGATACCCCAATACTGAGCTGCTGCTGCCGTATATGTCCCTATTACTGCACCTGATACCCCAATACTGAGCCGCTGCTGCCGTATGTGTCCCTATTACTGCACCTGATACCCCAATACTGAGCCGTTGCTGCCGTATGTGTCCCTATTACTGCACCTGATACCCCAATACTGAGCCACTGCTGCCCTATGTGTCCCTAATACTGCACCTGATACCCCAATACTGAGCCGCTGCTGCCGTATGTGACCCTATTACTGCACCTGATACCCCAATACTGAGCCGCTGCTGCCGTATGTGTCCCTATTACTACACCTGATACCCCAATACTGAGCCGCTGCTGCCGTATGTGTCCCTATTACTGCACCTGATACCCCAATACTGAGCTGCTGCTGCCATATGTGTCCCTATTACTGCACCTGATACCCCAATACTGAGCCTCTGCTGCCATATGTGACCCTATTACTGCACCTGATACCCCAATACTGAGCCGCTGCTGCCGTATGTGACCCTATTACTGCACCTGATACCCCAATACTGAGCCGCTGCTGCTGTATGTGTCCCTATTATTGCCCCTGATACCCCAATGCTGAGCCGCTGCTGCCGTATGTGTCCCTATTACTGCACCTGATACACCAATACTGAGCCGCTGCTGCCTTATGTGTCCCTATTACTGCACCTGATACCCCAATACTGAGCCGCTGCTGCCGTATGTGACCCTATTACTGCACCTGATACCCCAATACTGAGCCGCTGCTGCCGTATGTGTCCCTAATACTGCACCTGATACACCAATACTGAGCCGCTGCTGCCTTATGTGTCCCTATTACTGCACCTGATACCCCAATACTGAGCCGCTGCTGCCATATGTGACCCTATTACTGCACCTGATACCCCAATACTGAGCCGCTGCTGCCATATGTGTCCCTATTACTGCACCTGATACCCCAATACTGAGCCGCTGCTGCCATATGTGACCCTATTACTGCACCTGATACCCCAATACTGAGCCTCTGCTGCCGTATGTGTCCCTATTACTGCACCTGATACCCCGATACTGAACCGCTGCTGCCATATGTGACCCTATTACTGCACCTGATACCCCAATACTGAGCCGCTGCTGCCATATGTGTCCCTATTACTGCACCTGATACCCCAATACTGAGCCTCTGCTGCCGTATGTGTCATTATTACTGCACCTGATACCCCAATACTGAGCCACTGCTGCCCTATGTGTCCCTATTACTGCACCTGATACCCCAATACTGAGCCGCTGCTGCCGTATGTGACCCTATTACTGCACCTGATACCCCAATACTGAGCCGCTGCTGCCTTATGTGTCCCTATTACTGCACCTGACACCCCAATACTGAGCCGCTGCTGCCATATGTGACCCTATTACTGCACCTGATACCCCAATACTGAGCAGCTGCTGCCGTATGTGTCCCTAATACTGCACCTGATACACCAATACTGAGCCGCTGCTGCCTTATGTGTCCCTATTACTGCACCTGATACCCCAATACTGAGCCGCTGCTGCCATATGTGACCCTATTACTGCACCTGATACCCCACTACTGAGCCGCTGCTGCCATATGTGTCCCTATTACTGCACCTGATACCCCAATACTGAGCCGCTGCTGCCATATGTGTCCCTATTACTGCACCTGATACCCCAATACTGAGCCACTGCTGCCGTATGTGTCCCTATTACTGCACCTGATACCCCAATACTGAGCCGCTGCTGCCATATGTGTCCCTATTACTGCACCTGATACCCCAATACTGAGCCTCTGCTGCCGTATGTGACCCTATTACTGCACCTGATACCCCAATACTGAGCCGCTGCTGCCGTATGTGACCCTATTACTGCACCTGATACCCCAATACTGAGCCGCTGCTGCCGTATGTGTCCCTATTACTGCCCCTGATACCCCAATACTGAGCCGCTGCTGCCGTATGTGTCCCTATTACTGCACCTGATACCCCAATACTGAACCGCTGCTGCCTTATGTGTCCCTATTACTGCACCTGATACCCCAATACTGAGCCGCTGCTGCCATATGTGTCCCTATTACTGCACCTGATACCCCAATACTGAGCCGCTGCTGCCGTATGTGACCCTATTACTGCACCTGATACCCCAATACTGAGCCACTGCTGACGTATGTGTCCCTATTACTGCACCTGATACCCCAATGCTGAGCCGCTGCTGCCATATGTGACCCTATTACTGCACCTGATACCCCAATACTGAGCCGCTGCTGCCGTATGTGACCCTATTACTGCCCCTGATACCCCAATACTGAGCCGCTGCTGCCGTATGTGTCCCTATTACTGCACCTAATACCCCAATACTTAGCGCTGCTGCCGTGTGTTCCTATTACTGCCCCTGATACCCCAATACTGAGCCGCTGCTGCCATATGTGTCCCTATTACTGCACCTGATACCCCAATACTGAGCCGCTGCTGCCGTATGTGACCCTATTACTGCACCTCATACCCCAATACTGAGCCGCTGCTGCCGTATGTGTCCCTATTACTGCACCTGATACCCCAATACTGAGCCGCTGCTGCCGTATGTGTCCCTATTACTGCCCCTGATACCCCAATACTGAGCCGCTGCTGCCGTATGTGTCCCTATTACTGCACCTGATATCCCAATACTGAGCCGCTGCTGCCGTATGTGTCCCTATTACTGCACCTGATACCCCAATACTGAGCCGCTGCTGCCGTATGTGTCATTATTACTGCACCTGATACCCCAATACTGAGCCGCTGCTGCCGTATGTGTCCCTATTACTGCACCTGATACCCCAATACTGAGCCGCTGCTGCCATATGTGACCCTATTACTGCACCTGATACCCCAATACTGAGCCACTGCTGACGTATGTGTCCCTATTACTGCACCTGATACCCCAATACTGAGCCGCTGCTGCCATATGTGACCCTATTACTGCACCTGATACCCCAATACTGAGCCTCTGCTGCCGTATGTGTCCCTATTACTGCACCTGATACCCCGATACTGAACCGCTGCTGCCATATGTGACCCTATTACTGCACCTGATACCCCAATACTGAGCCGCTGCTGCCATATGTGTCCCTATTACTGCACCTGATACCCCAATACTGAGCCTCTGCTGCCGTATGTGTCATTATTACTGCACCTGATACCCCAATACTGAGCCACTGCTGCCCTATGTGTCCCTATTACTGCACCTGATACCCCAATACTGAGCCGCTGCTGCCGTATGTGACCCTATTACTGCACCTGATACCCCAATACTGAGCCGCTGCTGCCTTATGTGTCCCTATTACTGCACCTAATACCCCAATACTGAGCCGCTGCTGCCATATGTGACCCTATTACTGCACCTGATACCCCAATACTGAGCCGCTGCTGCCGTATGTGTCCCTAATACTGCACCTGATACACCAATACTGAGCCGCTGCTGCCTTATGTGTCCCTATTACTGCACCTGATACCCCAATACTGAGCCGCTGCTGCCATATGTGACCCTATTACTGCACCTGATACCCCAATACTGAGCCGCTGCTGCCATATGTGTCCCTATTACTGCACCTGATACCCCAATACTGAGCCGCTGCTGCCGTATATGTCCCTATTACTGCCCCTGATACCCCAATGCTGAGCCGCTGCTGACGTATATGTCCCTGTTACTGCACCTGATACCCCAATACTGAGCCACTGCTGACGTATGTGTCCCTATTACTGCACCTGATACCCCAATACTGAGCCGCTGCTGCCATATGTGTCCCTATTACTGCACCTGATACCCCAATACTGAGCCGCTGCTGCCGTATATGTCCCTATTACTGCCCCTGATACCCCAATGCTGAGCCGCTGCTGACGTATATGTCCCTGTTACTGCACCTGATACCCCAATACTGAGCCACTGCTGCCATATGTGTACCTATTACTGCACCTGATACCCCAATACTGAGCCGCTGCTGCCGTATATGTCCCTGTTACTGCACCTGATACCCCAATACTGAGCCACTGCTGACGTATGTGTCCCTATTACTGCACCTGATACCCCAATACTGAGCCGCTGCTGCCATATGTGACCCTATTACTGCACCTGATACCCCAATACTGAGCCTCTGCTGCCGTATGTGTCCCTATTACTGCACCTGATACCCCGATACTGAACCGCTGCTGCCATATGTGACCCTATTACTGCACCTGATACCCCAATACTGAGCCGCTGCTGCCATATGTGTCCCTATTACTGCACCTGATACCCCAATACTGAGCCTCTGCTGCCGTATGTGTCATTATTACTGCACCTGATACCCCAATACTGAGCCACTGCTGCCCTATGTGTCCCTATTACTGCACCTGATACCCCAATACTGAGCCGCTGCTGCCGTATGTGACCCTATTACTGCACCTGATACCCCAATACTGAGCCGCTGCTGCCGTATGTGTCCCTATTACTACACCTGATACCCCAATACTGAGCCGCTGCTGCCGTATGTGTCCCTATTACTGCACCTGATACCCCAATACTGAGGCGCTGCTGCCATATGTGTCCCTATTACTGCACCTGGTACCCCAATACTGAGCCTCTGCTGCCGTATGTGACCCTATTACTGCACCTGATACCCCAATACTGAGCCGCTGCTGCCGTATGTGACCCTATTACTGCACCTGATACCCCAATACTGAGCCGCTGCTGCCGTATGTGACCCTATTACTGCACCTGATACCCCAATACTGAGCCGCTGCTGCTGTATGTGTTCCTATTACTGCCCCTGATACCCCAATACTGAGCCGCTGCTGCCGTATGTGTCCCTATTACTGCACCTGATACCCCAATACTGAGCCGCTTCTGCCTTATGTGTCCCTATTACTGCACCTGATACCCCAATACTGAGCCGCTGCCGCCATATGTGTCCCTATTACTGCACCTGATACCCCAATACTGAGCCGCTGCTGCCGTATGTGACCCTATTACTGCACCTGATACCCCAATACTGAGCCACTGCTGACGTATGTGTCCCTATTACTGCACCTGATACCCCAATGCTGAGCCGCTGCTGCCATATGTGACCCTATTACTTCACCTGATACCCCAATACTGAGCCTCTGCTGCCGTATGTGACCCTATTACTGCACCTGATACCCCAATACTGAGCCGCTGCTGCCGTATGTGACCCTATTACTGCACCTGATACCCCAATACTGAGCCGCTGCTGCCGTATGTGACCCTATTACTGCACCTGATACCCCAATACTGAGCCGCTGCTGCCGTATGTGTCCCTATTACTACACCTGATACCCCAATACTGAGCCGCTGCTGCCGTATATGTCCCTATTACTGCACCTGATACCCCAATACTGAGCCGCTGCTGCCATATGTGTCCCTATTACTGCACCTGATACCCCAATACTGAGCCTCTGCTGCCGTATGTGACCCTATTACTGCCCCTGATACCCCAATACTGAGCCGCTGCTGCCATATGTGTCCCTATTACTGCACCTGATACCCCAATACTGAGCCGCTGCTGCCATATGTGACCCTATTACTGCCCCTGATACCCCAATACTGAGCCTCTGCTGCCTTATGTGTCCCTAGACTGCAGAGACCCGTGTGTCGTAACCAGTGCCTTCCCCCCGTCCCACCATTCCGCAATAAAAGACACCAACAATCCTGGATGGGTTGAACAGGTCGGTCACAGTTTTATTATTTGCAAAGTAGAGAAGGGCAATTACACATCGCGACGCACTCATTGCTGAAGGCCCCAGCCGACGACCACTGGGCCAGCAAGCCGATGAGAGGTTACGAACCTTTGCCCCCCTCTACCTACCGCTGTGACGTATATATAAAAAAAACAATTTTTTTTTTTTTTTTTTTTTTTTTTTAAATTTAAAATTCAAAACATTTTAACAGTAACTGCACAGTACATTTACCAGTTTATAAGGGAGGGAGGGTGGGACAACAGCTTCCAAGGGTCAGCCGGGGAGAAAGAGGGAGAGCCTGGCCCGGTCACTAGAATTTAACCCCTGAGGGTGTGGCCTGACTCACCTCTTCTCCCCGGTTGGTCCGCTGGGCGTCCCAATCATGACCTCACCTGGGGAGGTAGTGGGAGGGGGGGAATTGGGCACTGGACAGATTTCCCCTCTAACTGTCCCTTAGGGGCTCTGCAGTCAGAGGCACGTTCCTTATACAGTGCCGTGCCTACCAGACTGCAGAGACCCGTGTGTCGTAACCAGTGCCTTCCCCCCGTCCCACCATTCCGCAATAAAAGACACCAACAATCCTGGATGGGTTGAACAGGTCGGTCACAGTTTTATTATTTGCAAAGTAGAGAAGGGCAATTACACATCGCGACGCACTCATTGCTGAAGGCCCCAGCCGACGACCGCTGGGCCAGCAAGCCGATGAGAGGTTACGAACCTTTTCCCCCCTCTACCTACCGCCACGGAGGATCATGTGTATGACCTACACAAGACTCCGACCCCCACACAACAACATTAGAGCCTGTTCAACACCATCCCGCAAACCCTCCAAAAATATGTCGAGCCCGATGTCCGTGAGGTGGATGCCATCCGTTCTCAGCAAAGCAAGATTGTTCCCTTCTAGCTCTTGGTGTCGAACCACAATGCCGTACTTTTCTCTCACAAACTTCGCCATCTTTGTGTTAATCCTTTTTCTTGCGTTTTCGATGGCTTTTACGTCCTTAGCTCCGTGCCAGACCGCTCGAGGTATTATCTCGGACCACACCACCACCATATCTGGTAATAAACAGACAAACCGATCGATGTCTGTTGACATAACTGTGTACAGCTCGGCCCCTTTCCGCTTGCCCAGATCATTGCCTCCGGCATGTAGCACCAGAACCACCGGCCCCTTGGCCTTCTTAGCGATGTCCACCAGCTCCGGGAAGATCTGACGCCACCGGAGCCCTCTGATGCCTCTCCAGTTGACTTCCAAATTCGGGAAGCCAAAATTGGTTCCACCCGTCCTGAGTTTGGCCCTTTTGCATGCCCAGTGGACAAAAGAATGCCCCACTACCCAGACTGTGGGCCTACAGCTGCCTGTAATAGACAAAAAGATGTTAAAGCAGGTCTGGTCTTATGTATCTTGCAAAGCATGCGGATTTCCAGCGGCCCATTCTCTGCACCTCGACTTCCGATACCCCCGCTCTGGCTGCTTCGGTAGCCGCCCCTATTCGGAAGGAATGTGTCCCGTATTCCTTTGGAGACACGCCGACTGCCTTTAGGCACTGTCTAAAGATCGCTTGAAATTGATATTTAGTAAGAGGGGACCCGTCGGTGTGTGAAAGATAGAATCTACCCGAATGTCTTACTACCGCGTAGTTTTTAACTATTTTTACGGGGCATGTAGGCCCGTCTGACGCCTTGACCAATACCCATGTCCCCCTCCCGGTGGGGTCGCATTTGGATCTCCGTACTCTAATGCGCAGAGCTTCGCTGCATATGACGAGGTCTTCATTGATTAAACCGCCTATTGATGCTGTTTTTGACTGCGGCACTAGTTCGCTGATACGAAGTGCCCCGAAGAAGGCGATTGCGAACGCTGCAGATATCAGCGTTGCCTCGTATTGTGATTTGCACACTGATGAAGATATTGCAATTATGTCGTCCAGAAGCCTTAGGGAAACTGGGCGACGGCATTCCTGGCTAGGTTGCAGCCTTCTCCAGCCTTTTACGGCTTGTTTGATGAAAAAATATTTGGTTACGTCCACCCACCCCAGCAGCTGAAAGAAGAAGGCTATTCCCGACAGATGACGCTGCGCTAATGTCCCTGACGCCCCTCTCCGCCTGAGTTTTTCTAAGAGTTCTACTAAGAACATCTACTAAGAGCATCTCGCCTGGTCGCACCTATCGACTGGTCTTCCTTGCGTTAGCGAGCACCACTTCTCCCACGCCTTACCGTAAACCTGCCAAGTCGCCGGTGTCACTGAAGCCCGGATCAAGGGCATCAGTGATTGGCCACCATGTCCAAGAGGGAAGGAGGAATCCGCAGGCCCGACGTTCGCGCCCTGGGGAGGAAGAGTTTGAATGCCTGCCAATCGGAAGATAACAAAGAGTTAACAATTTTGTCATCCACAGTCGCCGTAAATCTGGCCCGGCACCAGATGTTGTGCTTCAGGCATAATAGTGCTAGGCGGCGCAACAGCGCGAGTGCTGGCTGAGAAGAAGAAGACATGCTGTTTAGGGCTTTTGCTGTTCTCAGCTGTTTTGTTGTAAATCTGATGTTCGTATTTTCCAATTGGGCACCCCATAGCTCGACTGATGTTACTATTGCCAGAATTTCCACCAGTGATGGGTCACGGCCCCATGCGGCCGTGGTCCATAGTTTAGGCCATTGGCCTCTGCACCACTGGTCTTTGTAGATTGCTGCAAAACCATCTGTAATATTTCCACCGACCATTAGGCCTAAATCTTTGCTTGGCGTCTCCTCCGCCATAACGCATGTATGCCCATTGTAGGACTCCAGGAATGTCCTCCAGACCAGCAAGTCTGCCTTCAGGGAGCGGTTGAGTCTAATTTTATGGCTCGGCTGGGCTATGCCCTTGGTTGCTAGTGATAGTCGGCGTGAAAAGGCTCTGCCCACTGGCATTACACGACAGGCAAAGTTGAGCAATCCTAGTAGGGATTGCATTTGTTGTAGGGTGACTTTTTTCGCCTCGTAGCAATTTTTAACCATTTGCAGAGTTTTTTGCAGTTTATCAGCTGGTAACCGAAACACCATTGCATTGGTGTCTATTTCAATACCGAGAAAAGGCAAAACATTACAGGGGCCAACTGTTTTATCCGGTGCGAGTGGTACTCCGAATTTTCCGGCTAAAAACTTAAACTTTTGGAGAAGAAAGGAGCAGAGTCTGGAGTCCCCGGGACCGACGAACAAAAAATCGTCGAGGTAGTGAATCGTTGAGTTGCTAGCAGTTTCGTACCGCAATACCCAGTCTAGGAAGGTACTGAAAAGCTCGAAGTAATGACAGGAAATGGAGCAGCCCATTGGTAGGCACATATCGAAGTAAAATAGCCTGTCCACCTCACAGCCTAATAAATGAAAACATTCCGGGTGAACGGGCAAAAGGCGGAAGGCTGACTCTATGTCGGATTTTGCCAGCAGGGCACCGGGCCCAGCTGCGCGCACGAGCTCGACAGCCCTGTCAAAAGAAGAATAGGTTACCGATGACTCTTCCGCGGGTATCGCGTCGTTAACCGATTCGCCTTTTGGGTAGGAAAGGTGATGTATTAACCGATATTTTCCTGGCTCTTTTTTGGGAACAATACCTAAAGGCGAGATTCTGAGATTCTTAAATGGCAAGGATCTAAAAGGTCCCGCCATCCTGCCCAGTTCAACTTCTTTCTGGATTTTCTGCTGTAGAATATCTGGGAATTCGCGTGCCGATTTTAAATTTTTTGCAGTAGTTGGTGAGGGGCTGGGTTTGAAAGGGATATAAAAGCCGTTTTTAAAACCGAGATATAGTTGTTCCGCCGCTTCTTTATTGGGATAAAGGCTTAGCCAAGGGCCCATTGCGGTTACGTTCACCGGGGTTAAACCTCGCAGGTGCTCTGTTTTGCTGTCGGGTACATCTGGCCGCAGGGTGTCCACCTCCGCAGGAGGAGCATTCGTGTCTATATTTACAGGACCCTTGGAAACGGCAGTATCCATCGTTAAACAGTAAGCAGGCCCCTGGTCCGCGTACGACCACTGTATTCCGGCCTGCTGCTGTTGAGTGATAAGTGGTCGCTGCCGAAAAGGGGGGCTGTTTTTGGGACAGCATCAGTCGTAGCCAAACGTCCGTCGCTTTTACCCCCCAGCCCAAATCAGGCTGCATGGCCAACCGCCTGCGGAACTCCTCGTCGTACCGTTTCCATGCAGACCCGCTGTGACACTTATATGAATTATATATTAGATCTTGGTAAATAAATAATTCGGAACAACGTTCTGGGTGCTTTTGGCCCATGATGCAGCCGAGAACCGCGAAGGCCTGGAGCCAGTTATTCATCGTTTGAGATATTTTTGGTTTGCTCCTATCTTGAAACCGCTCGCCTATTCTCCTTTCCTTGTCCACGGACTGTTGGTCGGCCGATAACAGTGACCATATATCTACGTAAGCATTATCCCAAATTTTTTGTTTTGTCTCTAACTCAACGTGCGCTCCTAGCGGGCTTACTCCACAGAAAAATGCATCCTTGTGCAGACTAGCTGCTTGGGTGGTGCTAGTGTCAGTTGGTACGCCTGGGCGTGTCAACTGCTGAACTAGGGTCTTAATAGCGGCTGCCAGCTCGCTTTCTCCCACATTTTGTATTGTAGAGTGCTCACCGATATCAAAGAACTCACCGCTGTCAGATGCAGGCCGAGTGTCTCCGGACGGAGGTACTCTGGCTCCTGCCGTGGCGCTGTCCTGGTGCTGGCCGCCCGCCCAGGAGGATGAAGATGGCGTGCCAGCGGCCAGCGCCGTGGCACGGGGATGTATTCTGCTGGATTGTGTCTGGTGCCGAGCGTCCCCTGGAGAGGGAGGTGCTCCGGCTTCTATCGCTTCGATGGTTCGGTGCTGGCTGGTGGACCGGGGAGGTACGTATGGCGTGTCTCCCCGTGCGTCAGCCCAGGATGGAGCACGTGACGAATGACCTCTGTCGTGTGCTCGAGGATGAGAGGCTATTGGGGCTCCGATCTCTGCCTGGTCCGTGACGGGGGGTGTCAGTGTCTGTTCCCACCGGGTACCCGCTCTGGGTGTCCGGTGAGACCGCCGTCTTTCGGCATGCGACCGGTACTGCCCGTTGTAACTTCCCGATGTATCTGAGCCGGTTGTGGATGGTGAGCGCCATCCGGAGGAGCGGGATCTATGGTGGCTCCTGCGGCTCCTGTGTGAGTGGTGTCGGCGTCTGGAGTGGGAATGCCGACAGCTAGAGGGACAGCGGGAACGGTGGTGGGAGTCTACTGATGAGGGTGAGGACGATCTGCGGCATCTATGCCTGTGATCGCCCTGTCTAGGGGTCGCGTTAGGTGCGTTTACCTCGGGAGTAGGGGGGACGTTACCTTGGCCATGGGGCGTGAGTGGCGGTGCAGGGGGTAGGGCCGGGGAAGGTGCGGAGACTATTTGGCTGGCACCGCAGGGTGAGCGCAGAAGGGCGGGGACTGATAGGAAACTGTCTGTGATCTGCGTTTAGGAGCATGGGGGTGTTGGCGGCGCGTAATTTATTGCCGCTGTGTTAGTGTTTGGTGCGACTGTGTGCGTGTTTGGTGCGTACATTCCTGGCTGCGGAGCGTGCTGGCTGGTCCGGATAGACCAGTCATCACGCTCCGCGGCCGTGTTCGTGGCTCTGGCCCCCGACCGCCCGCTCCCCCGCACAGGCAACGCCGATGTGCCTGCTGGGGGGACATGGCGGGGAAGGGGTGGGCTGGCCAGAGGCCCACGGTGGTGCCGTCCTGTTCTGGCAGGGGCCGGTCCAGCGCTCCGTGGTGGGTACTGGCATGGGGGGCTAGTGAGCGCTGTCTGTGAGGCGCCCCCCCGACCGATTTGGCGGGTTGGGGCCCCACAGGCTAACGCTGCGCTGCTGCAGCCTCCCGGGGAGTGAGTGGGCGGGGCTTGGCGGTCCCCCACCGGCATCAGGGAGGGGAGACTCCCTGACGCTGCAGGGGACTCGCGGTGTGCCTGGGCTGGCTGCCCCCCGGTCCTCTTGAGCGGCTGGCGCGCCGCCGAGGACCCCGAGGCAGCGGGCGATCCCCTGCCTGCCTCCGCAGCGCTGAATATCAGCCGGGAGGAAGTGGGGCCGGAAGTGGGCGTGTCCCACAGGGCCCGCGCTGCATTCTGGGAGGCAGGGCGGCCTGTGTAAGGGGGGGAGGCTGCAAGTACGTGCGCCGGGCCCCGGGCCTTAGATTGGGGACCGGAAGTGACCGGGGCCCGGGCGCACTTGTTGTTCGAAGCGGGCGCTTGGCACCGGCGGGCAGCGGAGCCCGAAGACGACGCGACGCCCGCCGCGCCCCCCGGAGCCGCACGTGGGGCAGAAGCGCGGCGGCTAGTCAGCACCGGCTCTGCTCCAACATGCAGGCGCTCGGGAGGACGGGAGGAACGCCCCGAGCGTCTACCTGGCGTCGCAGCTGCACCCTGATCAGCGGGAGCGCCGGGAGCTGAGAGAGGAGGCCCAGGGGGACCGGGGTCTGCGGTGGACAATAAGGGCAGGTGAGTGGGGGTTAGCTGCGCTGGGGAGACAGGAGAGAAAGAGACTCCAGGAGAGGGGGCGTGCAGGGACAGAGCCCCGGGGGACGACGGGGAGGCTAGGGGGTGAGAAGAGGGCACAGGAAGGTGAGCACCCAGGCCAGAATTAGGGGATCGCGACCATTGCTCACCTTCCTGTGCAGCTCCTCGCTGTAGGGCCTCGGACGTAGGGGTAGCCATGGTGGTCAGGAGATCAGGGAGACAACAGCTTCCAAGGGTCAGCCGGGGAGAAAGAGAGAGAGCCTGGCCCGGTCACTAGAATTTAACCCCTGAGGGTGTGGCCTGACTCACCTCTTCTCCCCGGTTGGTCCGCTGGGCGTCCCAATCATGACCTCACCTGGGGAGGTAGTGGGAGGGGGGGAATTGGGCACTGCACAGATTTCCCCTCTAACTGTCCCTTAGGGGCTCTGCAGTCAGAGGCACGTTCCTTATACAGTGCCGTGCCTACCATTACTGCACCTGATACCGCAATACTGAGCCGCTGCTGCCGTATGTGACCCTATTACTGCACCTGATACCCCAATACTGAGCCACTGCTGACGTATGTGTCCCTATTACTGCACCTGATACCCCAATACTGAGCCGCTGCTGCCATATGTGTCCCTATTACTGCACCTGATACCTCAATACTGAGCCGCTGCTGCCGTATGTGACCCTATTACTGCACCTGATACCCCAATACTGAGCCTCTGCTGCCGTATGTGACCCTATTACTGCACCTGATACCTCAATACTGAGCCGCTGCTGCCGTATGTGACCCTATTACTGCACCTGATACCCCAATACTGAGCCTCTGCTGCCGTATGTGACCCTATTACTGCACCTGATACCTCAATACTGAGCCGCTGCTGCCGTATGTGACCCTATTACTGCACCTGATACCCCAATACTGAGCCTCTGCTGCCGTATGTGACCCTATTACTGCACCTGATACCCCAATACTGAGCCTCTGCTGCCGTATGTGACCCTATTACTGCACCTGATACCCCAATACTGAGCCGCTGCTGCCGTATGTGTCCCTATTACTGCACCTGATACCTCAATACTGAGCCGCTGCTGCCGTATGTGACCCTATTACTGCACCTGATACCCCAATACTGAGCCGCTCCTGCCGTATGTGTCCCTATTACTGCCCCTGATACCCCAATACTGAGCCGCTCCTGCCGTATGTGTCCCTATTACTGCCCCTGATACCCCAATACTGAGCCGCTGCTGCCATATGTGTCCCTATTACTGCACCTGATACCCCAATACTGAGCCTCTGCTGCCGTATGTGACCCTATTACTGCACCTGATACCTCAATACTGAGCCGCTGCTGCCGTATGTGACCCTATTACTGCACCTGATACCCCAATACTGAGCCGCTGCTGCCGTATGTGTCCCTATTACTGCACCTGATACCTCAATACTGAGCCGCTGCTGCCGTATGTGACCCTATTACTGCACCTGATACCCCAATACTGAGCCGCTCCTGCCGTATGTGTCCCTATTACTGCCCCTGATACCCCAATACTGAGCCGCTCCTGCCGTATGTGTCCCTATTACTGCCCCTGATACCCCAATACTGAGCCGCTGCTGCCATATGTGTCCCTATTACTGCACCTGATACCCCAATACTGAGCCTCTGCTGCCGTATGTGACCCTATTACTGCACCTGATACCTCAATACTGAGCCGCTGCTGCCGTATGTGACCCTATTCCTGCACCTGATACCCCAATACTGAGCCTCTGCTGCCATATGTGACCCTATTACTGCACCTGATACCCCAATACTGAGCCTCTGCTGCCGTATGTGACCCTATTACTGCACCTGATACCCCAATACTGAGCCGCTGCTGCCGTATGTGTCCCTATTACTGCACCTGATACCCCAATACTGAGCCGCTGCTGCCATATGTGTCCCTATTACTGCACCTGATACCCCAATACTGAGCCGCTGCTGCCATATGTGTCCCTATTACTGCCCCTGATACCCCAATACTGAGCCGCTGCTGCCGTATGTGACCCTATTACTGCACCTGATACCCCAATACTGAGCCTCTGCTGCCGTATGTGTCCTTATTACTGCACCTGATACCCCAATACTGAGCCGCTGCTGCCGTATGTGTCCTTATTACTGCACCTGATACCCCAATACTGAGCCTCTGCTGCCGTATGTGACCCTATTACTGCACCTGATACCCCAATACTGAGCCGCTCCTGCCGTATGTGACCCTATTACTGCACCTGATACCCCAATACTGAGCCGCTGCTGCCGTATGTGTCCCTATTACTGCACCTGATACCCCAATACTGAGCCGCTGCTGCCGTATGTGTCCCTATTACTGCACCTGATACCCCAATACTGAGCCTCTGCTGCCGTATGTGTCACTATTACTGCACCTGATACCCCAATACTGAGCCGCTGCTGCCGTATGTGTCCCTATTACTGCACCTGCTGTGTGGCACAAAAGCATTGTTCCTCACACTGCTTCACATAGTAATCCCACCACTGTGCCCTTACATAGTAAAATGTCTATGTGCCTTCACAGTAGCCCCAAACTCTTTACAGCCCCCACAGTGGTCTCAACACTGTATAATGACCCCCACAGTAACTCTCACACTGTATATAGGCCCCTACACTGTATGATAGCCTGACAGCAGCCTCCAAACTGTATAACGGCCCTTGCATTATCTCTCACACTGTATAATGACCCCCCGCAGTAGCTCCCATGCTGTATAATGGAACTTGCAATAGCTCCCACTCTTTAGAATCTGGTCACTGTCTGTCCCTGTCTGTGGGCTGCTACTTGTACAGCCCTGATATACTTAACAAAGAGCTAAATAGAAGAAAATAGAAACAGCCAGTGGGTGCGTATAGAGGCCAGTGTATGGGTATAGCTCCCTGAATTTATCCAGGTAACCCTAAAAAAATACTCTTGTCTGGACAAGACCCCAAAGAGGGAAAGGAAAGGAGGCAACCAGAAGAAAGAGGGGGAGATAGAATATTACCAATCTAAAGAAGAAGAAAACACCCCCTGGCTCGTCTGCTCCTCTCTTTTTCCCTTCTCCCCCTTTGGGGTCTTGTTGTCTAGACTGAGTATATGTTCAGGGGCTGGCAACCATATTTGATTTTCTATACACACTTGTGATGCTTTTTTCTTCTGTCTGGCTATTTATCATACTGTATAAACTCACCCATAACTTTTTTTTCAATAAAAGGTTTTATAATGGGGGTATTGTGTCTACAACCTTGGATTTACTGATATGAGATCATACAGACACTGGACTGATAGATCCTGACCCCTGCCTATAGGACTGCATTACTATATATATATATATATATATATATATATATATATATATATATATATATATATATATATATATATATATATATATATATATATATATATATATATATATATATATATACATATATATCCAAGGTATATATACTAACAAGACTGGTCAGTAATGTGCACTGATAGACGTGACCCCGGCTGCAGGACCCCACAGATGAGGATATATGTTTCTTTCCTATATATAAAAAGGAGACGTATATCCTCATCTGTGGGGTCCTGCAGCCGGGGTCACATCTATCAGTGCACATTACTGACCAGTCTTGTCTATCTGAGGAACCATTAGATTTATATAAGCTGCTCTGAAGTTTTTTTTACAGATCGGGTGATGCTTGGGCGATTTGCACTCAGTGACCCGATATGAGTAAAAGTTCATGATGCTGCCATAAATCTACAGTGTCTCAGACACTGCAGATACAGCATGTGGCTGGGTCTTATCAGCAGAGGAGTAGCGTCCTGTCACCTCCTCCCTGCACAGTGCAGACACCTCTGGCTGTACAGGACGAAGTGTGAGCTGTTACTTACAGCACGGTGTCCCCTGTCCTGCTCCTCTCTGGAGGGAAGACCCAGCGCCATGGTCCTGACTTCTCTGCCGCAGACACGTTCACTGAGCGTGCAATGTGGGCATGTCTGCTGGATACAGGAACAGTGTCAGCACTGGGGGGAGGGGGCATAGCATCACTGCCTTTCTCCAGCCCTTGCCCGAGGTAGAGCAGGGAGATCGTATCTCCCTGCTCTACCACAGATCTAATTAAGTGTAGTGTAGCTCCGGGTGGGCCCCTGTGAGGGGTGGGCCCGGGGCGGCCGCACCCTCTGCCCCTCTGGTAGCTACGCTACTGATTAAGACCTTAACAGGTCGAAACGCGTTGGTCGGATCATGTACTCCATTATTTGCTGTACCACTTTGAAACAAGGATTTTAATGGATTTGTCTAAATAAATTGAACTTTTATCCAAGTTTCACGCTCGGGATTTACTTTTCTTCATGCTATATAAGGTATATTTATACTGCATATTGTAAAAAAGGAGGGCACCATCGAATAAATTAATTTCAAATATAGAAGGGATCCACCTGCAGTATGTCTAGACATAGACAAGTACCAACCAAACACAAGGAGACATACAAAAAAGCAGGGATCACCTTAAACAATGTAACAAATTTTATTAGTACACATAAACCCACAACAAGAAGTATTAAAACATTTAAAATTCAAAAAAGTGGTTACACCATGTGTAGCCAACACATACAGGAGCAGCGGTTAACCTAATAACACCAAGAGGGCATGCATGAAATATTCAATACAATATGTGGTGAGAAACTCTACGTCATAATCAAAATAAGAACTTTTGGAAGGAAAATTCTCTCCAAAGAGTAAGATGGTATACCTGGCTGATTCAAAATTATGGAGATTGGCACCAAATACAATATTTAAAAACCATACACATATGGAACAGTTGGGGATATATATGAAAATATTCAGACTTATGTATATACCAAGATGGATATCCAATACAACGATTCATGAATCCAACATAATAAACCATATGAGAGTAGATTATATTCCTAAAAATACATTACCAACCGCGTACCAACGCCAAATCAGGCCAGCTCACAAAACCTCATGCATTATCTACAATCAAAGAGGTGCAGGATTAAACCGGCTCCTGAAAGCCCGACACATATCGTCACTATTGTGACTTCATCAGGGGCAAGTGAGAGTGTAGTGGGTTCCTTGAATCTTAACCATGTACAATATATATATATATATATATATACACAACAATTATTAAGTCTCAACAGCCATTGAGCTTACCGCATGGAGTACACGTGCATACACCACAACGTCCCCGGATAACCGGAAATTATTCTATGACATATTCTAACACTAGTGTGCATGTACTGACGTTGTTATGGGGACCCAGGGCGCCGGAGCCTGCGTCTGCACAAACAGATTTAGGGGTTAACCTTAGAAAAAGGCATGTAATACGCCGGCATGGTTTATCACATGATCAGAAGGTCCTTCATGTTAAAATGCCCAATCTTTGTTTTGCGTATCCAGCATCACATGACCGCAAGGTCCTTTATACGAGAATACCATGATTGAAGAGATGCGGACATACCATGCGCCTATGTGACACATCACACACCCAGAGAGGTCTCCCTCACAGGAATACCTTATCCTTATGTTGCCATTACATTGCCGCAGGGTTCCTTATAGAGAAATATACAGTACCACACGTTACCATAAGAAACCTTATACAGACACACCACACCTATATGCTATTTATCCATAGCATAGTGTTATTCGAGTCAATATGAAACAAAGTAACTTGTCTCCACCACCTATATCTATAGGGAGGGATGTTTCTGCATATGTAGCATTACATCGCTATTTTACCATACAACAGTATGAGAATAACTGGAAACTTATTGTGTTTTAACCTGTTATTTTTGATGTACAAACAAGAATAAAAGAAAAAACTTTTACGATTCAAATACCCTTAATATAGCCCGTGTATTCTCCATACAAATACGATAGATGTAGGGATAAATGAGTATTATATAATTTTTATTTGCAGTGAGCATGGAAATACATATACAAAAATTTACCATAGGAAACACCGGTGTTTCCAACACCATCCCATAACCATAAACTGCCCAAATGGTCTAACATTATATATTTTAAGAAACAGATGATCTCAAGATTCATCCTAAAGGGGGGTAGTCAAAGATATTGCGCACAATAGCAATACGTAAAGGTTCGAGATTCCAGTCTGTGTCTATTCTTAAGGTAACACCAAAACACAAAAAATTGGACCAAGGAAAGTGACAGGGAATAATTATCACAAAATTAATCTTTATTTTGTAGCAACAGTGACAATCATAAAATATTTAAAAAATATATATATTATAATCATATATAGTACAATACAAGAATGTGCACAGATTTAAGCCGCATATAATGAAGCAAGCCACTAAATATAGGAGATACTAATAAGAAGCAATCTATGACTAGTATTATCCTCAAATAGATAAAATTATATATGTAAGGCACCAGCAAACTATCATTAAAACAAAAAAATGTGTAAAAAAATAATAAAAATATATATGTGAGTGTACAAAAGTGCAATGTGCAATTTCCAAATCCCACCAGAAGGTGGTGCTATAGGACAAATCAAGAAAAATGAGATGGAAGTAAAAAAAGTGCTATGTGCAATGACTCATAACCATCACAAAAGGCCTGGGCTCAGTAAGGTGCCAAGTGAAGTGCTATGTGCAGTGATTAATCACTTATCACAAAGGGCATCTCAATACAAAGGCCAAACAAGGTGCTTAGTGCTATATTAGGAAATATGTCAGATTACTTACAATTTATCAAAGGAAAGTTCCTAGGCTGCCAGCGGCTAATTATGTGCACCCCAATTGGGGTGCACATAATTAGCCGCTGGCAGCCTAGGAACTTTCCTTTGATAAATTGTAAGTAATCTGACATATTTCCTAATATAGCACTAAGCACCTTGTTTGGCCTTTGTATTGAGATGCCCTTTGTGATAAGTGATTAATCACTGCACATAGCACTTCACTTGGCACCTTACTGAGCCCAGGCCTTTTGTGATGGTTATGAGTCATTGCACATAGCACTTTTTTTACTTCCATCTCATTTTTCTTGATTTGTCCTATAGCACCACCTTCTGGTGGGATTTGGAAATTGCACATTGCACTTTTGTACACTCACATATATATTTTTATTATTTTTTTACACATTTTTTTGTTTTAATGATAGTTTGCTGGTGCCTTACATATATAATTTTATCTATTTGAGGATAATACTAGTCATAGATTGCTTCTTATTAGTATCTCCTATATTTAGTGGCTTGCTTCATTATATGCGGCTTAAATCTGTGCACATTCTTGTATTGTACTATATATGATTATAATATATATATTTTTTAAATATTTTATGATTGTCACTGTTGCTACAAAATAAAGATTAATTTTGTGATAATTATTCCCTGTCACTTTCCTTGGTCCAATTTTTTGTGTTTTGGTGTTACCTTTCTTCTTGGTAGTGGTCTTACACTATAACTTTGGCACATGGGTGACCCATTTATTACAACAACTTTTGGATATCTTTATTAGGATTTTTTTATATTGGTGTCATTTCTGTGTCTGTTACTAATGTGTCTATTCTTAAGAATATTATAATTAGACAATGCATAGGTATGAGGAACTGTATGTAAGCTGGTACATTGACCCTGAACCCCAACATATGGGGATTCTAATTAATAAGAAAGATGCCGCAAGACTATATTAACACCGTGGATATGCTGACATCACAATTAGGGATAGACACATGGACTAAGATCTTAAACAATCCCAAAAAGAGGGGTGGGCCAGTGTGAGAAAGAAATATTTTAATCACAACAGCCTTATCTAAACTGGGTAAAAAAGGTTGGCAAAACCAGCCAGATCCATGTCATATAAGATCATAGATCTTAATACCTAAGGCTGTATTTGGTGCCAATCCAAACGGAAAGATGGATAATAACACACATTTCAAAATGGCTAAGTGTCACGGGGTCCTTCTCAGGTATCACACAATCAACAGAGCTAGAGTATAGTAAACAATTCCAAGACCTTTATTTAGGCAAAAATATGAAAGGTCCATATATAATCCACCACACAAAGGATAAAATAGTCCAGAATTCGAATGCAGTTCAGTAAGAAGACAAAAGCCCTGGAAGATGAGAGTCCAACAATCGAGCAGAGGATAACAGTCCATATATGCTTCTTTCTCTCTCAGGCGCTGTCTTCACATCATGGTTCCACATAGGACTGAGTGTGAGTCACCTACCTGATATTTACAAGTCCCCCTCCTCATTCACAAGTTAGGGGGGTGGGTCGCAGGGGCTCATTGTTTCAACAAGCTAGTTCAATATGTCATTATTCACTGACCCTGTGGAGAGATAACAGTACAGGACTGTGGGGGGAATATCAGATGGCAAATAACAGCAATTCATTAATAGGCAAATAACTCATCCTACAAGAGAACACCATGATGATCAGTAAAATATAAATATACACAAAATGATACCCACAAAACATATCCCACCATCACACTAAGCATGAGCTATATACAAAGGTCTAGGATTGTATTTGGTGCCAAACTATACAGTCGCCCCAAAGAAATGTATGTATATAGCAGTGCTCTCATGAAAAGAGACCAAGTGTAAGTTGCCAAAATCAGCTGAAGAGAAATATAGAGTCCCATAAAGTTGCTTACAGACAGTAACTCTTCATTCAGACCAGACAGTGAGAGGCTCTGTAGGTCGTAGATCCATTTTGACTCGCATCTCAATAGCTTGGGAATAATGTTCCCTCCTCTGATGTTAGTATCAACAGTTTCTAAACCCATGATCTTCAATCCTTTGATACTGCTTCCATGTGCATCCAGGAAGTGTGCGGCCAATGAAGAGACTGTTTTGCCTTTCTCTCCATCAGTCCTGGCAGTTGAAATGTTGGACAAATGCTGTTGGCTCCTCCTCCTCAATTCTTGGGTGGTTTGACCCACATATAGTTTTGGACAGTCACAGATGAGTAAGTATACCAAATTCATTGACCTGCAATTGAAATAGCATTTAGGCCTGATAGGGAGAGGTAAAGTGGTAACTGTGAAACCATCTTGTGAGATCATGAATTGACATACATTGCACCTTCCACAGGGGTCGGTGCCAAAAATCTTATTACCCCTTCCAATATTGACTTTAGGTCTATGATAGTGGCTGTGGCACCATTGGTCCTTCAGATTTTGAGCTCTCCTAGCCACTATTTTAGGGGTCTGGGAGATGCAAGAAGACAGTTTGGGTTCGCTTAATAGAATGTTCCAATTTTTGGACAAAATTTTATGGACATCCGTCCATTGATTATTAAATGTCGTGACTAAGGAATGGGATCTATTGGAATCACGAACCTGTTTCTTTAGCAAATTTGACCGTTCCGTTCCATTCGTGTGTTGGAAAGCTCTTGAGACCACTTTCTTAGGATATTTCCTGTTGGAGAATCGGGTAGTTAGATCTTTAGCCAGAGAGTGAAAATCCTCATCAGAGCTGCAGTTTCTACGGAGTCTTAGAAACTGACCTTTGGGGATTCCATTCCTTAGATACTATGGATGGAAGCTGTTATAATGGAGAAGGCTATTAGTCGCAGTAGCTTTCCGATGGAGACAAGAAGAGATCTTTCCACCTTGGATCGAGAGCTTGATATCTAGAAATTCGCATTTCTGCATATCATGCCGCATAGCTCAGTTACCCAGCGCTATTATAACAGCACGGTTACTTTAAATAAATCTGGTGATTATGTTCATAATCTCCATTTGGCTGTTACTTCATGCTATATAAGGTATATTTATCTCACACTGGCCACTGAACAAGACAGAATCCCAGTTCATACCTTTTGGATCTTATCTGTCTGTTTGTATCATGTGCATGTAAAGGTGTGCCCTGCCTTCCCTTTGAGCTGGGCATTATATTGATGTGGTCTCACATGGCTGTGTGGCCACTAGTTGGGCCCAGTCCTTCTCAGCCCTTATCCACATGCATCTCACTTGCATGGTTTTTAATATTAGAGTAAGGGCTGCCCCAATTACGGTCACCGTGAAGTGGTGGGACGGCTTTGCATTGTTTTGTTAAAAAAACATGTTAACTAAGTACCGTATATTATTTCCATGCACTATGTTTTCAATATATTAACTGCGGGGTATTCAATCATTATGTTTCTGTCTGTATTTTTCTTCTGTTCAGTGGCCAGTGTGAACGTGCGCTTACATTTTGTATGCACACCAGTTTACATCCCAGTTCATAGCTTTTGGGTTTTTTTAGACTTAAACCTAATCTAACACTACTAGACCTATACCAAATTTAACTCTACCAGTTCTAAACCTAACACTACTAGGTCTAAACCTAATCAAACATTCCTACCTCAAATCAAACACTAATTGACCTAATATATATTTTTTTACAGCTGTGGTGTCTTCGCAGGAGCTACAACCAGCTCTGCGGGGGCCGGATGTCGCACCTCCACCAATCTAATATTGATGACCCATCCATAACTAAGTAGTGGACAACCGTTTTGTAATAATTCCTACTGCAGGCCAATTTCATCTCCCAATTCATGCACTTATTCTATAGAAAGATGAATCTATGGACTAATGTGATAATCTGCTTTTATTACGGATGTACACCGCTGCATGTCTCAAGGAAATATGGAAGGGAAGGGAGGACATGTGGGAGAGGGAAGATAAGGACACAAGAAACATGCAAAAAGCAGCATAAAAGAAAGCTACTAATAGCCACAGAAACAAACTCCGATGTAAGATTCTGGTCTTCTCAGGCCGATGGTCGGCAGTGGGACCAGGAGTGACGGTTTCTGTGATCTTCTCTGTTTATTTTTAGAAGAAAGAGCAGCCGCGTCCTTCTCTGGTCAATATCATGTAGATGAAGGAGCAGCCGCATCCTTCTCTGGTCGATATCAAGTAGATCAAGGAGCAGCCGCTTCCTTATCTCTCTGTCTTGTAGGTAGATGGTTTGTGATGGAATATCCATATGTTTGTCATAGTCCGGTAATAAAGAAAGTCCAATGTGCTTGTCCAGTCCGATAAATGTAAATGTTCATTCCTCGATGTTTCCGGAATGGAGCTAATTATTATCAGCCTAATCCTCCTGTAAGAAGAGAAATGTACAGATCTGAGAATCGGCGACTCACATATATACCGTATGCTAAAGGGTTAATGTACTGATTAGTAGAGATGAGAGAATAAATTCTCGGCTGCCCTGGTCCAGTTGCCACATCAGTATTCCGTGACCGCTGGACGGGAGCCCTGCAAGCTGCATCATGCCCTCTGGATCCCCCAGCGCCCCCTCTGACTTGTAGGTCCAGTGAAATATCACACACCCATGAAGTCACACCTGGCCTACTAATAAGAAGAGGCGTCAGAGAGGCCGACAGGATGGGTCTGTTTACAGGACTCTTGTCTGGTGGCTGTGGACTAATGACGTGGGTTCTGTACCAGGGTCCTGCAAATCGATTCTTTCTTCTGTAATGATGAGGATATACATGTGTTACTGGGCAGTAGTAACACTATGGATGTTCCTATGTGTGATACTTACATCTTTGCCCCCATCGGAATGGTGGGTCGGCTGTGCCGGACTCCACGTAGCTCCAGTTTATGGAGAGGAAGAATAGTTGCTCTCGGATGAATGATGTTATTGGATACCGAGCAGTTGGAGTTTTGCAGAGAAGCTGGAAAATGACAGAGACCATTAATCATTATATTGTGTACTATTACTGATATGATGCGGACAGTCCATAGACATTGTGTAATGACATATCTTATATCTCCCCTTATAATCCCCCTTATCCTTCTTCTTATGATCTTACTTACCCCTTCTAGGATGTTATGGGCATCGATGGGCATCCAGGGTGGAAAATATGGGTCATCCTCCCACAGAGACAGGTGGTATTGCTCCAATGTGCCTCTGCTGTAGAACGGCTGTGTCCCCACAATCATAATGTACATGATGACACCAAATGAGAAGGAATCTGCTAGATAGTTGAAGCCTTTTCCATCCATTATCTGTGGGAACATAAGATAGGAGATGAGCTGAATATACTGGGAAGGGGATTTACAAACAGAAGCTACAAGGACCGGTCTGTGATTAGATATGAGCCGGATACAGTGGGATCAGATTAATCCTCAATCCTACTATCGACATCAATCACACAGGGATATCTCTTACCTCGGGTGCGATGTAACCTTGGCTGCCAACAAAACCATACAAAAGGTCATTCTCAGCCACGTTCACGGCTGATGCACCAAAGTCTGATATTCTTATATGTCCCATGTCATCGATGAGGACATTCTGAGGCTTCAGGTCACTGCAGGAAGAAGGAGCAGACACTCATTGTGAGGATAATTCATGAACAGAACTTTCTACAATAGACGTGTAAGGAGACAACAGAAATTTATGAAGATGAGCTGATTACCAATGTATCACGCCGTGTTCATGGAGGAACTGGATTCCGCAAATCATTTCTGCCGCAAAGAGTCTGTGGAGTAGAAAGTAGAGGATGGATCAGTGGTTACATACACAATCATGCAGAGAACATCAGGAGATCGCACACGTGTCCTATTCAGGGCTTCATTTTCTCCTGTTGTCATTGTAACACCCCAGGTAACCGGTTGTTACAGTGATGTTGCCTTCCTTTCAGGGAGGGTGATGTCATGCCTGGAGGCAAGGAGGATTCCCTTTAACAGGTAATACACCTACATGCAACACATTCTGAATCCAGGCCAGAAAGGGGCGCTCTGAACCCGGATTCAGGGGAGCTTCCCCCAGATATATATATATTCCGGTCTGGAGGAGGAGTTAGAGAGTTGGTAACAGAAGTTGAAGGAGAGTGGAGTGAGAGCAGAGAGTGGGGCCATGCAGCCACATGTGGTGCTGCTACTCCAGGACAGAAGAGAACCAGATGGGTTGCAGTGATAGCAAGTATCTGAGGGGAGAAGCAAAGAAGAAGAAAGGAGCTCGGAGGGGAACTGTGATTGGGCACCCTCTGAGTTGAAGTGCAGGAACCGGGCACCAGGAGCCGGAGGCTGTGTTGCACTCCAAGTCCCACAGCAGCACCGGAGGGCAGAAGACTTTATGTAGTCTGTGTGCACCCACACCCAAAGGTGCAGCAATACACAGAGAGCTCGGGTCGTGATAGAAACCCTGTAAAAAGGCTTGCATTGCCCACCATATGGGGTACTTTCACAGGACAGGAGAGAGGACCTTGTAAGGGAGCCACAGGCAGCAAGGACCTTGCAAAAGAAGGAAGGAAGGCTTACAGCCCTCACCTGGGAGAGGGATCCATCATTGCCTCCAGGCTGGCCGGACGACACCAACACCTGTTGCTGGTACCCTGGACTGAGACTGTCTACATCAGTAACCAGATAAAGAGATTGCAACCCTGTGTCCTCCGTTTATTTCCGGCACCACACAATCTTTGCCCAAACACCCCGGAAGTCCTGGGGACCCAGCTTCACCTGTGGGAAGCGATACCATCTTTGCTGCAGTACTATCACCCCCAGAGGACCCCTTTAAGCAGCGTTGGTCACTCCTGACCGAGTACCACAGGTGGCATCATGAACATTTCCTATTTCTGCAAACTTTATTTAAATCCCTTTAAAGACCGTCCCTTTTACTTGGGCACCCAGGGCCATGGACCAGGTCGCCGCCACCGTGACCACCTTTTTATTAACGACCGAACCAGGTACAGAGTACCCCCCGACCCTGGCGGGCGTTCCATCATTGCTCTAGGACTACAATGCACGGGCAGCGGATTATCAGCCGGTAGAATTTACCTTGATGTTTCCATATCAAACGATATAGATTGATCCAGGTGGCCATACAGATCTCTTCCGACCACATACTCCATGGCTATGATATATTCTGTCGGTGACTCTACACACCCCCGCAGAGTTGTTATGAAGGGGCAGCCGAAAGCCATTCTCAGGATATCTATTTCTTTAGTGATTGTTTCTTTATGACATGAACTTTTTGCAATTTTTTTTACGGCCAGCATCTCGTCAGTGTCTGGATCAGATGCCAAGATGACCTGGAAAAAAACACAAGAGATCAGACCAAACTCTGCCATCTAATTAAGGGATCTGTCTAATGCAGGGGTTGGTAATTAATTGTCCCTATGGGCCACATGGCTGTTGTGGAGGGCCGAGCCAACAGGCCGAACTTATGATTTCCCACTGTCCCCCATTATTTTGCTCTGTACACTGTAAGGCCTGAAGCTCTCGCAGGCGCGATCTGGTTCTGTCGTCGCACCTGCTGCGCTGAGACTCAAATGCACAGGATGAAAGACCTAAAGGCCCTATGCAAGCGATACATAACACCTAAACTGAGTGTTCCAGAAAGGACAAATAGCAAAGATATAGAATATACCCAATAGGGGCAGGGGGCTCAATATCATCAATAAAGGAAAATATATCAAGTTTATAGAAATAATTACAATAGAAACAAAAGTGGCTGTGAAAGAGAAGACTATAAGACTCACAGAGAGAAACAGACAGAAATCGATCGATCGATGGCTCTAATGACAAAATGATATAGGAATAACATAAACCAGACATACAGTGGTGGACAGAAAAATGCTCAAGATAGACTTAGCGAACAGACAAATTCAGAAATAGGTGTACAGTGATACAAGTAACAACGTACAGGGCAAATAAAGCCCCATGGGTCTGAACACTGCTCACTTTAGGCATGGCAGACCAGTGTAACAAGGGGAGCCAGGAGGGGGCGCCACTGGTCTTGCATCTCCTCATATGATTTCTATGAGGGCAGGTTTAGGGGATTCGTGCTTCTTACTATGGGGATTTTTGGATGCTCTCTTGATCGACTTCTATCTGTTTCCCTCTGTGAGTCTTTTAGTTCTTTCCCAACCACGTTTGTTGTCATTGTAATTATTTCCCAATAAACTTGATATATTCTCCTTTATTGATAATATTGAGCCCCTGCCCCTTCTTCCTATTGGGTATATTCTATATTTGTGCTATTTGCCCTTTTTGGAATGCTCAGTTAAGGCTTTATAAAGGTCCGGATGTGGCCGGGGGGCCGCACTTTGCCCATGTCTCACTAGTTATCCCCATTCTCATTACATATGAACACCCTGTAATGAATATGTCTGTCCTCCTGTGTATCAGGGGTAGGACACATTGGGGGCGCGGAGGAGGAGAAATTCACACTTACCTTTCCGAAGCATCCCTCTCCCAGGTTTTTGTGGAATACAAGGTGGCAAAGGTTAATTGGATTAATTTCTCTTATGGGACAAATAAAGGAACTGACATCTGTAGGGTCTTCTACTGGCGTCACCGCAGAATCCGGGGGCATCTTATCACTTCCATCTATTGAGATGATACAAAATGTATTAATAAATATCTCTCCAGAACCGATATTACATTTGTAATCAGATTTCTAGAAATGAGCAGGAGATGTCTAATATTTGGGGCTGCATTTATCAAAAATGCCCTGTTTCCCATAGCAACGAATCACAGCACAGATTATCGATCTCTTACCATTCTATAGAACACTGAAATGTGACTGGTTGCTATGGGCAACAAGGACAGTTCTTCCATTAGTCAGCATTGATAACTGAGATTTGTATATAATATTAGGAGTATAATCCTCCTCACTCCCAGTCTTATTCTACTCAGCTGTTTCCATCTTACCAGGCTCATCTTCCTCCATTGATCTTTCTGGTGAGGAATCACTTAGGTGGAAGAGAAAATCCGGGATGGAAATGGTTTTGGTTGATGACCAGGATCCGCATAGGGCACCATTCCCATTAATAATGGGTGAAGCATAGGTGAGATGTCTCCTGCATTGGACAGCCCAGTCTCTGTTGTTCCTCATTCTCTCCTTAGCTGCCATTCTTTGCAGGTTCGGGGTGTCTTGGCTTTCAGCCCTGGATGACACCTGTCTCTGTGTTCCCTGGAGAACCTCGTCCAGGTTGATCTCTGCGCTGATGTTTCTGCGCTTATTCAGGATGGCCTCCTTATTTCTCTTCCGTATCTCGGTGGCCAATTTTCCAATCTTCTTGAGTGAGACAGGAATGGCCCTCTGAATCTCATCATCCGAGAACTCCATGGGGGTCTCCATTTTCCTTCTATTTGAAAGGATGTCTTGTCTTTTGGTCTTTCTTGTCATATCCAGATGTTGTCGTTTTGACGCCATTTTTGTAGCATCAGTGTCCATGTCCGGTGGCATTATGTCACTTCGCCCTAAAGCGAAAAATACCAGCTCTTCATGGATCACTCTCCTCTCTCTCAGAACCCGATCTCTTTGGGCTCGTCTTCTCTCTGTCGCCATTAGAATATCTTTTTCTTCGTTTATCACGAGAAAAAAAAAGGGCCGCCTCACCCTTGGAAGTCTGTAAGGCAGTGATTTCCCTTAGGTGGATGCTGGAATCTAGAATGTGATGATGTCATCACATCACTTGTGACATAGATTTATCGTGATGTCATAGGAATCGGATTCTATTAGTTCCTCTATCTGTAGAGTCGGCCAAGGCAATAGTGATCGCGGCATCTAATTAGTGGACACTTTTTGTAATGAAACATCTACCCCAATGTGGTCACAGGGCACCAATTGGTTGCCACTTTAGTACACATAGTGGTCAAATATTCAACTCCCCTAGTTAATGTAGCAAGAAAAGAAAGTAAAATAGAATGTTTAACATGAGGAACATTACAAATAACAATAAAATAAAACCCTTTCTGCTGGTTTATGTCAAAACTATTCCCATAAATGACATATAAATGTTATTTTCCTGCCTTATGGCCATAAAATTATCACTATGACGTCATCCCATTACTTACCTGCACGAAGATCAGCATAAAAATAAAAAGCAATGGCCGACTTGTCTCCCACAACACAAAATAGAAAGTGATCCAAATGTCGTATGTACCCGAAAATGGAAGAAAACGCCAACAGCTCGCCCCACCAAAAAACAGTCCTTACACAGATCTATTGCTGGGAAATACTAATCTTATTTGTCTATAAATATGGCCACAAGTTCTTATTTTAATGCATTTTATTGGGCAAATGTACAAAACGTAAAATAAATTCTGTATAAATGTTCCTGCTGTAATGATGCTGAGCGCAGAATAAAGATGAAGCGTTCTTGATGCCACATGATAAACGCCTCCAAAAATGACTCGTTCCTTAGTACGGACTCATTTTCTTTACTGTCCACATACAGTGTCCTTGTAAAAGTCCCACAAGCTGCTGTGATTCAGGCTCATTCATCTGAGGGTCTTTTTGGTGGGTGCTCTGTCCATGTCTGTGACTGACTGTACACGGACGGTGCACAGAACAGACCGGACACTGATGGACACACAATGAATATTTCATTCTAACCTTACTGCTAATGGCCGATCACATATCCAAATACTCAATGTCCAGTGTGGAGAGAAGCCTTTAGGGAGCATCTTCAGCGTTGTGCTGGTAAGATCCCATTCTTGTCACTAGTTATAATGTCAGTGTATCCAACCTTAAAGTGTCCTTACTGGAGATGAGTGAGCACTAAAATGCCCGGGTGCTCGTTACTGGAACCGAGCAATTCCTAATACTCACAAGTAATGAGTATAATGAGAGACAATGGGAAAGCCGAGCTTTATATTGGCAGACCCTACAAAGAGGTCTGGGGGGCAGTGAAAATGTTGAAATGGGTGGAAAAAGGGCTGAATGGAAGGAGAACAGCATGGGGAAGACCCCTGGATCACCAGTGGCGTACATGCAAATCAAGGGGTCCCGTAGCAGAAGTTCTAATTAGGCTCCCCCCAAAAAATGAAATAATTGTCGGGGTCACAGAAGAGCATATCTTACAACTTTCCAGCATTTACATTGTAATTTTCCTCCTACTGAAGCCCTAGATTCCTCTTTCATTGCCCTCATAACGCATGATGCCAATAAAGGTGCCCCCAGACACAATATGATACCCCCATGGTGAATTAGCCTACTGTACCCCACCTCAGCTTTCAGGGCAAAGTATGGTGACCCCAACACAGTATGATCCCCCAACTGTGACCCCCACACAGCCCCCCATGCAGTATAATGGACCTACATACAGTATAATAGCTCCTCACTGTATAATGGCCTACACTAGTCCTCCAAATAGTACAATGGCCCCCACACAGCCCTCCACATAGTATGACAGACCTCACACAAACCTTCACACTTTGTTTGCATACAGTATAATAGATCCCCACAAAGGCATCCAGATATAATAAAAAACCCACATAACCTTCCACATAGTATACTGTGTTCCCACAATCCTCTATATAATGCACCCCCATGGTCCAACACCCAATATACAGCACCCCCCATTGTCCAACTTACAATATAATGCACCCCCACGGTCCTTCATACAATATATTGAAACCCCCATGGTCCTCCATACAGTACAATGCATTCCCCATGGTAGTCCAATCAATAAAATGCATTCTCCATGGTCCTCCATGCAATATAAAGCACTCCCCATGGTCCTCCATACAGTACAATGCATTCCCCATGGTAGTCCAATCAATAAAATGCATTCTCCATGGTCCTCCATGCAATATAAAGCACTCCCCATGGTCCTCCATACAATATAATGCACTCCCCATGGTAGTCCAATCAATAAAATGCAGGGGGCGGGATTATGTGTAGTAATGTGGTGGTGGGGCGGGATTATGTGTGGTGACGTGGGGGCAGGATTATGTGTGATGTGGTGGGGGGGCGGGATTATGTGTGGTGTTGGGGTGGGGGAGCGGGATTATGTGTGGTAATGTGGTGGGGGGTGGGATTATCTGTAGTAATGTGGTGGGGGGCGGGGCTTATGTGTGATAATGTGGTGGGGAAGCGGGATTATGTGTGGTAATGTGGTGGGGGGCAGGATATTGTGTAGTAATGTGGTGGGGGGCGGGATTATGTGTGGTAATGTGGTGGGGGGCAGGATTATGTGTGGTAATGTGGTGGGGGCGGTATTATGTGTGGTAATGTGGTGTGGGACGGGATTATGTGTGGTAATGTGGTGGGGGGTGGGTTTATGTGTGGTAATGTGGTGGGGGGCGGGATTATGTGTGGTAATGTGGTGGGGGGCGGAATTATGTGTGATAATGTGGGGGGCGGGATTATGTGTGGTAATGTGGTGGGGGGCAGGATTATGTGTGGTAATGTGGTGGGGGCGGTATTATGTGTGGTAATGTGGTGTGGGACGGGATTATGTGTGGTAATGTGGTGGGGGGTGGGTTTATGTGTAGTAATGTGGTGGGGGCGGGATTATGTGTGGTAATGTGGTGGAGGTCGGGATTATGTGTGGTGATGTGGTGGGAGGGCGGGATTATCTCTGGTAATGTGGTGGGGGGGCGGGAATATGTGTGGTGATGTAGTTGGGGTGGGATTATGTGTGGTAATGTGGTGGTGGGCGGGATTATCTGTAGTAATGTTCTGATGTGGCGGGATTATGTGTGATAATGTGGTGGGGAAGCGGGATTATGTGTGGTAATGTGGTGGGGGGCAGGATTATGTGTGGTAATGTGGTGGGGGCAGGATTTTGTGTAGTAATGTGGTGGGGGGTGGGATTATGTGTGGTAATGTGGTGGGGGCGGGATTATGTGTGGTAATGTGGTGTGGGGTGGGACTATGTGTGGTAATGTGGTGGGGGGAGGGTTTATGTGTAGTGATGTGGTGGGGGGCGGGATTATGTGTGGTAATGTGGTGGGGGCGGGATTATGTGTGGTAATGTGGTGTGGGATTATGTGTGGTAATGTGGTGGGGGGCGGGATTATGTGTGGTAATGTGGTGTGGGGTGGGACTATGTGTGGTAATGTGGGGGGCGGGATTATGTGTGGTAATGTCGTGGGTGGCGGGATTATGTGTGGTAATGGGGTGGGGGGGCGGGATTATGTGTGGTAATGGGGTGGGGGGGCATTATTATGTGTGGTGATCTGGTGGGGGGCGGGTTTATGTGTAGTAATGTGGTGGAGGGCGGGATTATGTGTGTTAATGTGGTGGGGGGCTGAATTATGTCTGGTAATGTGGTGGGGGGGCGGGATTATGTGTGGTAATGTGGGGGGCTGGATTATGTGTTGTAATGAGGTGGGGGGCGGGATTATGTGTGGTGATGTGTTGGGGGGTGGGATTATGTGTGGTGATGTGGTACGGGGAGGGATTATGTGTGGTAATGGGGTGGGGAGCGGGATTATGTGTGGTGATGTGGTGGGGGGTGAGACTATGTGTGGTAATGTGGTGGGGGGGCGGGATTATGTGTGGTAATGTTGTGGGGGGCGTTATTATGTGTAGTAATGTGGTGGGGGGCGGGATTATGTGTGGTGATGTGGGGGCGGGATTATGTGTGGTGATGTGGTGGGGGCGGGATTATTTGTGGTGATGGGGTGGGGGGCGGGATTATGTGTGATGTGGGGGCAGGATTATGTGTGGTGATGTGTTGAGGGCGTGGGATTATGTGTGGTGATGTGGTGGGGGCGGGATTATGTGTGGTGATGTGGTGGGCGGGATTATGTGTGGTGACGTGGAGGGCGGGCGGGATTATGTGCGGGGATGTGGTGGGGGGCGGGATTATGTGTGGTAATGAGGTGGGGGGCAGGATTATGTGTGGTAATGTGGTGGGGGACCTGGAATATGTGTGGTGATGTGGTGGGGGGCGGGATTATGTGTGGTAAAGGGGTGGGGAGCGGGATTATGTGTGGTGATGTGTTGGGGGGCAGGATTATGTGTGGTGATGTGGTGGGGGGCTGGATTATGTGTGGTGATGTGGTGGGCTGGATTATGTTTGGTGATGTGGTGGGAGGGCGGGATTATGTGTGGTGATGTGGTGGGAGGTGGGATTATGTGTGGTAATGTGGTGGGGGGCGGGATTATGTGTGGTAATGTGGTGGGGGGCCTGGATTATGTGTGGTAATGTGGTGGGGGGGCTGGAATATGTGTGGTAATGTGGTGGGGGTGGGGTTATCTGTAGTAATGTGGTGGGGGTGGGATTATATGTGGTAATGTGGTGCGGGGGCGCTATTATGTGGTAATGTGGTGGGGGGGTGGGATTATGTGTGGTAATGTGGTCGGGGGTGGGATTATGTGTGGTAATGTGGTGGGGGAGCGGGATTATCTGTGGTAATGTGGTGTGGGGCGGGATTATGTGTGGCAATGTGTTGGGGTCGGGATTATCTGTAGTAATGTGTTGGGGGGTGGGATTATGTGTGGTAATGTGGTGGGGGGCGGGATTATGTGTTGTAATGTGGTGGGGGGCTGGTTTATGTGTGGTGATGTGGTGGGAGGGCGGGATTATCTGTGGAGATGTGGTGGGGGGCGGGATTATCTGTGGTAATGTGGTGCGGGGGTGGGATAATGAGTGGTAATGTGGCGGGAAGCGGGATTATGTGTGGTAATGTGTTGGGGGCGGGATTATGTGTGGTAATGTGGTGGGGGCGGGATTAAGTGTGGTAATGTGGTGGGTGGCGGGATTATCTGTGGTAATGTGGTGGGGGGGCGGGATTATCTGTGGTAATGTGGTGGGGGCGAAATTATGTGTAGTAATGTGGTGGGGGGCGGGATTATGTGTGGTGATGTGGTGGGGGGTGGGATTATGTGTGGTAATAGGTGGGGGCCAGGATTATGTGTGGTGATGTGGGGGGTCGGGATTATGTTTGGTGATGTGGTGGGGGGCACGATTTGTGGGGGCGGGATTGTGTGTGGTTATGTGATGTGGATTGTGTGTGGTAATGTGGTTGGGGCGGGATTGTGTGTGGTAATGGGGTGGGGGGTAGGATTATGTGTGGTGATGTGGTGGGGCGGAGCTACTGTGCAGGGGGTGGGATTAGCGAGTAATCACGATGCCTCATATATATAGATTAGTGATGAGCGAACGTGCTCGCCACTACTCGTTACTCGCCCGAGTATTGCTATGCTCGGCGTACTCGGCGAGCAGCGAGCATTTCCGGTATTATTCGGCGGTAACTGCAGTCTACACCCAGCAGTTTTGGTGGACTTTAGAGTCCCAATCATGGTGCAGGGATTGTCTGCCAGGCCATGAAACGCCGCAGCCATCTTTGTTGTGGTCGTACAGTGATTGGCTGGGCCGTACAGCATCATCCTGGTATAAGAGACCTGGCGCCGCCCTGCTCGCCGCATTCTGTTCCCGTTTCAGCGAGAGTAGGGAGAGCTGCTGCCGAGATAGGGTCAGAATCGTGGTTTTAGAGATAGTGTAGGTCTGCATTTCTTACATCCACAACTCCTCAGAAACCAAAAGTCCTTTTTAGGGCTAACTCGTGGGTCCCGATATTGCAGCGCTAGGTAGGCAGGGCACAGCATATCCACATCAGTGCAAGGCTTGCAGGCACTGTATGTGCGTACATTGCTCCCACTGCATACTTCCCAAAGTTCTATAACTGCCTGCTGCTGCAGCTTATTTACTGTCTATATGCCTATTTTTTTTTTTTTTTCAAAAATCCCCCCCCCCCCAAAAAAAATACAGTCTGTTCTGTCAGAGTGAGGCCTGTTGAAAAGTTATAGTTTGTCAGGCATACGTAGCATAGTTGTGTGTGCTACCCTTGTGCCCCCCTTTTTTGTGTGTGTTTTAAATTCACTGAAAAAGGCCTCATATATCTGCGTGCTCCAAGTTTGGTCATTGTAGGCCAGTGTACTTATTTTTTGGCTATGTGATACTCAAATTCTATACAGCGCTTTTTAGCATAAAAAAATATTCAAAGGCCACAGATTTGCCAGTGTGGTATTTCCGTTACAGTCGTCATATATCTCTGTGCTCCAAGTTTGGGCATTGGAGACCGATGTACTTATTTTTTGGCTGTGTGAGACTCAAATTCTATACAGCACTATTTTGCATAAATTAACTTTTAAAAAAAATAAAACATTGAATACAGTCTGTTAGGTCAGGCTGAGGCCTGCCTGGTGTTTGGGTTTGAAAAATCGTAGATTTGCAGGCATACTGATCACATATTATTTCGCTACTAATAAAGACATTTGTGTTGAGTATTTGAAATAGTGCAGTAGTCCAATTAAAATGGTTAAGGCAAAGGGCAAGGGACCGGGAAGTGGACGTGATGCTGATGGTGCATCCAGAGGACGAGGCCGTGGGCAAGGTGAAAGTGGGAAACAACAAAGACCCACATCTTCTCGCTCAACCTTCTTGTCCCAGTTTCTAGGGGACCGCAGCACACCACTAATGAAGCCAGAGCAGTGTGAAATGGTTGTTGGTTGGATAGTGGATAATGCTTCCAGTCACTTAGCCACCACCACCACCTTGTCTTCCACATGGTCAAGTTTGAGTAGCTATGAGTGTGGCCAGGATATTCCTCACCCTGATCCTCCTTCCTCCCACCATGCCGAGTGCCCTGAGACAACTGATCCCACTCTGGGACACTCTGAAGAGCTATTTAGTTTTCCATTTCAAAATTCAGAAATCTCTGCCAGTCAACTTGAAGTGGGGAAAGATGAGATCGCATGTTGAGCTGCCCAAAGCTTTGACCAGCCCCGGTCACTCGAAGGCGATGGTGCGAAAGTGTCACAAGAGGTGGACGATGATGAGACACAATTGCCAGAAAGTCAGGAGGAGGAGCAGGGTGTGGATGTGGAAGACGAGGTGGTGGATGACATAGTGACTGACCCAACCTGGCAGAAGGACATGCATAGCGAGGACAGCAGCATAAATGGGGAAGATGGCATATCCCCCCAACAGGCAGGAAGAAGCAGTGTGGTGGCCACAGACAGAAGGCATGCATCCATTCCCCGTAACACCAACATGAGTGAAGTTGCCATGCCACTTGTGAGATCTTCAGGAGTCTGGCTAATTTTTAATGACTCTACCTATAACCCCAAACAGGCCATTTGCAGCACCTGCCATGCCTGCATCAGCAGGGGTAGGAAAACAACCAGCCTGACCACCACCAGTATGATCAGGCACATGCAACCAAAGCACCCGACTTTGTGGGCTGAACCCCAGGCTCCAGGACCACTGCCTGCTGGTCACACCACTGCTTCTTCCACTGTTTTGCGTAGGAGCCAATCCCCATTACACCGTGCATGTGAAGATGCCTCTAGCCCTGCACCTGTTGTGGCCCACAGCATCATCAGCAAGCCCATCCATGTCCTTGTCCCACCACAGCATTCAGTTGTCTATAACCCAGTTTTTGGAATGCAAGCGAAAATACCCATCCAACGCCCCACAGTCCACAGTCCTCAATTCTAATATTTCTCTTCTGCTTGGGCTAGAAATGCTACCTCTTAGGCTTGTTGAGACGGAAGCTTTCCGCAACGTGATGGCGGCGGCCGTCCCAAAGTACTCGGTCCCCAGTCGCCACTATTTCTCCCTGTGTGCCATATCAGCATTACACCAGCATGTGTCCCACAACATTACCTGTGTCCTCAGCAATGCTGTTACCATGAAAGTCCACCTAACCACGAACACGTGGACAAGTGCTTGTGGGCAGGGATGGTACATCTCAATGACAGCACACTGGGTTAACATAGTGGAAGCCGGGACCCAGTCGGACCTTGGGATGGAACACATCCTCCCCACGCAGAGGATTGCTGGCCCTACATCAATCAGGGTTGCCCCCACAGTCTACAGCTCCTGCACCTCCTCCTCCTCCTCTTCATCCTCCATGTCTGAAATCAACACATCAGTGAGAAGCTGGAAGCACTGCAGCACTGCCTCAGCCAAGCGGCAACAGGCTGCGCTGAAGCTAATCTGTATAGGTGATAAACTGCACAATGCAGAAGAGTTGTGGACAGTGCTGAAAGAGCAGTCAGATGTTTGGATGACACCGCTGAACCTACAGCCAGGCATGGTCGTGTGTGAAAATTGCCGTAACCTGGTGGCTGCTCTGAGGCAAGGTGAGCTCACACACGTACCTTGCTTGGCCCATGTGCTTAACCTTGTGGTTCAATGTTTTCTGAAAAGCTACCCGGAGCTGCTGAATCTGCTAGTGAAAGTACACCGTCTGTCTGCCCATTTTAGAAAGTCAGCTACAGCTTCAGCAGCATTTTCAGCTTCCAGCTCACTGACTGTTGTGTGATGTCCCCACGTGCTGGAACTCTACGCTGCATATGTTGGAAAGGACTTGTGAGCAGAAGAGGGCCGTTGTTGACTACCAACATCAACAAGGTGGTCGAATTTCAGGTCAGACTCCACACACATAAGACCTCAGGAGTGGACATGGATGTCAGACATATGTAACATCCTCCAAAACTTTGAGGACTGCACCAAGATGGTGAGCGGTGATGACGCCATAATTAGCATCACCATCTCGCTTCTCAGCATTCTGAAAAACTCTCTGCTCACAATGAAAGAGGATGCATTGCAGGCGGAGCATGAGGACATGGAGCAAGGAAACATACAGGGGGATTACACTCAGCCCAGCCTCATGTCTTCTCAATGTGGATTGGTAGGCAATGAGGAGGAGGAGGAGGAAGAGCAGGAGCTACTTTCATGCTCTATAGATGGTACTACAAACACATCTGTATTAGCTTCTGTTCAGCGGGGATGGCCTGAGGAAAGAGAGGAGGAGGATGAGGAGTAGGAGGACAGCATGGTCAGTCGTCCTGTTGGTGAGGACACAGAAGTCTTGCCTGCTGGCAGTCTGGTAAGAATGGCTGACTTTATGTTGCGCTGCATTTCACGTGACCCTCGGATTATTAAAATTTTGGGTGACACTCATTACCGGTTGGTGACACTTCTAGACCCACGCTACAAGGAGAACTTACAATCTCTTCTGCCTGAGGCAGTGAGGTGTACAAAAATGTTGCAGTACCACAGGACCCTTGTAGCAGAATTACTTAGAAAATTCCCATGTGAGAACGCTGGCAGCAGACGTCAGAGTTTGTTGTACAACCAAGGACTCCAAGCGAGAGAGACAGAAGTACAATCCAGCTCAGGCAGGGGAACAATGGCCAAGTTCTGGGACAGTTTTCTCAGACCCTCCCATCGTGGCGGCACAGAGCCAAGGGGTGCTGTCACAAGAAGTGCAATGTTTGGGAAGATGGTGAGGGAGTACCTTGCAGATCGTACAAACGTCCTCCGTGATTCCTCTGTGCCTTTTAATTATTGGGTATCCAAGCTGGACACGTGGCATGGACTGGCTCTCTACGCCTTGGAGGTCCTGGCCTGCCTGCTGTTAGCGTTCTGTCAGAGAGGGTTTTTAGTGCCGCTGGTGGAATTATAACAGATAAGCGCATCCGCCTGTCAACTGAAAATGCTGACAGGCTGACTCCTATAAAAATGAACAAGGCCTGGATTGGGAAAGACTTCTGTATACCACCAAGTGAAAACAGCGAAACATAACCTCAAATACATCTCTCTTTTGGGGAGCTGTATTCTCATGCATCTCTTCACAACCACACATGGGTATACGCTTCCAGATTTGGTCTGTTTGTTCTTATCCTCCTCCTTATCCTCATCCGCCTCATCCAGAACCACTATATCACCAGGGTGAACGTGCTCTGTATGGTGCATTTTGGCCAAGAGGGCTGTGATGGAACTCTTTTATTTTTTACAAAAAGGACAACACATTGGGGAATTGGGCATGACATTACATTGGGCCTACTTCTTAACTCGGTCTCCTGCAATCTGTCCTGTACCTTCCAGCAGATCACCATGTTGAAATTGCTCTGTACGGTTATAGGCCAGTGAATTTTGGGCAAGGGGGCGGTGATGGCACTATTTTTTTAAGTCCAAAAAGGACAACACATTGGGGTATTGGGCATGACATTACATTAGGCCTACTTCTTAACTCGGTTGCCTGCAATCTGTCCTGTTCATGCCAGTAGATCACGAGGGTGAACGTGCTCTGTACGGTGCATTTTGGCCAAGGGGGCTGTGATGGCACTCTTTTATTTTTTAAAAAAGGACAACACATTGGGGAATTGGGCATGACATTACATTGGGCCTACTTCTTAACTCGGTCTCCTGCAATCTGTCCTGAACCTTCCAGTAGATCACTAGGGTGAGTGTGCTCTGTACGGTGCATCTTGGCCAAGGGGGCTGTGATGACACTTTTATTTCTTAAAAAACTGACAACACATTGGGGAATTGGGCATGACATTACATTGGGCCTACTTCTTAACTCGGTCTCCTGCAATCTGTCCTGTACCTGCCAGTAGATCACCAGGGTGAAAGTGCTCTGTACGGTGCATTTTGGCCCAGGGGGCTGTGATGGCACTCTTATTTTTTTAAAAAAGGACAACACATTGGGGAATTGGGCATGACATTACATTGGGCCTACTTCTTAACTCGGTCTCCTGCAATCTGTCCTGAACCTTCCAGTAGATCACTAGGGTGAGCGTGCTCTGTACGGTGCATCTTGGCCAAGGGGGCTGTGATGACACTTTTATTTCTTAAAAAACTGACAACACATTGGGGAATTGGGCATGACATTATATTGGGCCTACTTCTTAACTTGGTCTCCTGCAATCTGTCCTGTACCTGCCAGTAGATCACCAGGGTGAAAGTGCTCTGTACGGTGCATTTTGGCCCAGGGGGCTGTGATGGCACTCTTTTATTTTTTTAAAAAAGGACAACACATTGGGGAATTGGGCATGACATTACATTGGGCCTACTTCTTCACTCGGTCTCTTGCGATCTGTCCTGTACCTGCCAGTAGATCACCAGGGTAAACTTGCTCTGTACTGTTTTAGGCCAGTGAATTTTGGGCAAGGGGGCTGTGATGGCACTCTTTTATTTTTTAAAAAATGGACCCCACATTGGGGAATTGGGTATGACATTCCATTGGGACGACTTCTTAACTCAGTCTCTTGCAATCTAAAATGTACCTGCCACTAGATCACCAGGGTGAACATGCTCAGTACTGCTATAGGCCGTTGATGTTTGGGCTAGGGGCATGTGATGGCACTAGTGTATTTTTTTTTAAAAAAGGTACCCCCATTGGGAAATTGTTTGGCAGATCATGCACTGCATTACAAGTCTCAGAGACCCACACCACTACATTGGCCATAATTCTTATCTCTGTCTCCTGCAATGTCTCTTCCTTATCTCCTACGACATGACCTGTGTGAACATGCTTTGTACTGTTATAGGCCCGTGAAGTTTGGGCAAGGGGGGCTGTGATGGCAATAGTATATTTTTAAAAAAGGTACCCCCCATTGGTGAAACCACATCCTTGATGGCAAACACTTCACATTTGTGTACCTTAAATAGCTCACTTGAAAAGCTCCTTTTTGTGTTGCCTGGTTGCTCAAAGTGGACACAATACACTTCATATAAATTTGATAAAGCAATGCTGTTAGTTTGGCTTAGTAGTTCATTAAAAATATAGCTTTGTCCACTATATTAGTTTCTCTCCTTGAGAGCCATAACTTTGGCTGCCTCTAATGTACAAATGGCGAATATTCAAATGGCGATTTATAAACAAGATTTAAATACTGTACACCGAATGCATTCAGACAATCACATAGCTGCATGTCTTGTAAAACATTTACAGATGTGACAGACGATGCTCAAAGTGACACAATCTTGATAAATGTTTGTTTACTCACTTTACAAACAGTTTGAAGCCTCTATATGTTTGCTGTTTGTCATTGTAAAACATTAAGGTTTACTGAAACTCTGCCTGTGATGGTTTGATCTAAATCCTTGTGGCTTTTATTTTTCTAGGGGTTTATGGCCCCTCGTCTGATGAGTCCATGATATCTCAGTTTCATCCAACCTTTAAAAGTGGCCACGTGAAGGTCTGGGTGAAACTAGAGTTGCTACATAGTGTAAATCACTATACACTCACCGGCCACTTTATTAGGTACACCATGCTAGTAACGGGTTGGACCCCCTTTTGCCTTCAGAACTGCCTCAATTCTTCGTGGCATAGATTCAACAAGGTGCTGGAAGCATTCCTCAGAGATTTTGGTCCATATTGACATGATGGCATCACACAGTTGCCGCAGATTTGTCGGCTGCACATCCCAAAGATGCTCCATACAAGGCAGGATGGATCCATGCTTTCATGTTGTTTACGCCAAATTCTGACTCTACCATCCGAATGTCGCAGCAGAAATCGAGACTCATCAGACCAAGCAACGTTTTTCCAATCTTCTACTGTCCAATTTCGATGAGCTTGTACAAATTGTAGCCTCAGTTTCCTGTTCTTAGCTGAAAGGAGTGGTACCCGGTGTGGTCTTCTGCTGCTGTAGCCCATCTGCCTCAAAGTTCGACGCACTGTGCGTTCAGAGATGCTCTTAGGCCTACCTTGGTTGTAACGGGTGGCGATTTGAGTCACTGTTGCCTTTCTATCAGCTCGAACCAGTCTGCCCATTCTCCTCTGACCTCTGGCATCAACAAGGCATTTCCGCCCACAGAACTGCCGCTCACTGGATTTTTTTTCTTTTTCGGACCATTCTCTGTAAACCCTAGAGATGGTTGTGCGTGAAAATCCCAGTAGATCAGCAGTTTCTGAAATACTCAGACCAGCCCTTCTGGCACCAACAACCATGCCACGTTCAAAGGCACTCAAATCACCTTTCTTCCCCATACTGATGCTCGGTTTGAACTGCAGGAGATTGTCTTGACCATGTCTACATGCCTAAATGCACTGAGTTGCCGCCATGTGATTGGCTGATTAGAAATTAAGTGTTAACAAGAAGTTGGACAGGTGTACCTAATAAAGTGGCCGGTGAGTGTATAAGACCAGAGAAACATGACTAAGACAGAAGCCAAAACTGGGGTACCTGTACACGTGGGTGTAATTAGGGATGCCCACACAGTGTGGGTAATCTCCCAGGGGTTCTCTGTCTTGGTGTTGCTTCTCGGATATTCCAGACGGATGATATTTAAAAGTCTCTTGGTGATGATCTAAGAAGACTGTATGAAGTTAATCTTCATATATACGTAATCAGTATATTTATGTAACCCTTAGATGTACTTATTAACCTTTGTATGTTATAGTTAAGATATACAAAAATTTAGGCACTCACAATATTCAATCTTAATATTCCTTGAATTTTGTAGCTTGCAATGAAATTGCTTTGTATTGAAGGATTAGCCTTTTTTAAAGCCCTAACTGAACCTTAGTGTTAAAAACATGGCAAACACAATTGCCAAATTCTCATGTAAATAATTCTGCAAAGAGGGAACCATCACACCATTACAAAATACGAGTGGATTTTCATGGGCCCATCCAGTATGTGGTTTCCAAGGCGTAATGCGATTCATATGACTGACTATGCGGCAGGGCTGGCCTTGCTGCCAATGTGTAAAACAAAGAAGTACGGGAGTACAAAATGCATATTGTGAAGTGGATTTTCATGGGCACATCCACTATGTGGGTTCCAAGGCCTAATGGGGTGCATATGACTATGCAGCAGGCCTGACCTTGCCGCCAATGTGTAAAACCAAGGAGTACGGGAGTTCAAAATGCATATTGTGAAGTGGATTTTCATGGGCCCATCCAGTATGTGGGTTCAAAGGCTTATTGGGGTGCATATGAATTGGTGGCAGGGTAGGCCTTGAATTCAATGCAAAACGTTTCAGGAGTCCCCCCTGGACATCTTATGAACAGGTTTATTGTGGTGCATCGTAATTCTTGGCAGCCCATCCACTCACAGCATAGGCTAAAACAGCTTAGGAGACCCACTGTTTCATAATGGCCCTTTAAGAAGATTAATGCCATCTGATGCACCAGTAAAAATAGGCTCTGTGACTTTAAGAGTCCCTCCTTTGTAAATGAAACAAGATGGGTCTGCTTATGTGTCACACACCACATGGCCAGCTAGGGGTGTTAAATGTTACAATGACATTTCCCAGTGAGTGCATTTGTAGTGGTTGAAAGCAATGTTAAAGTTGAAAAATGTTTCAAAAACACTGCATCTGAACTAAGCCTAATTGGAAGAGGAAATTTTCGGTCTGGGGTTAAATATTTGGCCTTACAGGCAAGTCATTAACCTGCAAAGGATGTACCTTGACATATTTCCAAGCAATAAAAACGAAATTGGTTTTGTTTTAACGTGTTTTTTGTGGAACCGGGAAAAATGGCATGAATCTCGGAAAAAAAGGATTAAAGCTGTGAACTAGGAGTTAGGAATGCTTCCAGGGCGATCCCCATGATGTTCCCGTGTCATTTGAGTAGTGTTTCCATCATTTTTAGATGTTTTTAGACATTAAAAGGACCCCCGGGGAGAGCGCTGTAAAAATTCTCGGGTCTCCCATAGACTTACATTGGGCTCGTTGTTATGGCCGAGTACCCGAGTATTACAATTTGCTCGACCCGAGCAACGAGCACCCGAGCATTTTAGTGCTCGCCCATCACTAAATATAATGCATTCCCAATGGACCTCTATACAATATAATGCACTCCCCATGGTCCTACACATAATATAATGCATTCCCTATGGTCCGCCATACAATATCATGCACTCCCCATGGTCCTCCATTCAATATAATGCATTTCCCAAGGCTCTACATACAAAATAATGTATTCCCCATGGTCTTCCATACAATATAATGCATTCCCCGTAGTCCTCCATACAATATAATTCATTCCCCTTGGTCCTCCATACAATATAATGCATTCCCCATGGTCCTCCATGCAATATAATGCATTCCCCATGGTCCTCCATACAATATAATGCAATCCCCATGGTCCTCCATACAGAATAATGCATTCCTCGAAGCCCTCCATTCAATGTAATGCATTCCACATGGTTCTCCATACAATATAATGCATTCCCCATGGTCCTGCATACAATACAATGCATTCCTCATGGTCCTCCATACAACATAATGCATTTCCCATGGTCCTCCATACAATATAATGCACCTCCCATGGTCCTCCATTGAATATAATGCACTCCCCATGGTCCTCCATACAATATAGTGCACTCCTCATGGTCCTCCATACAATATACTGCATTCCCCATGGTCCTCCATACAAGAAAATGCATTCCCCATGGATTTCCATTCAATATAATGGATTCCTTGTGGTCCTCCATACAATATAAAGCACCTCCCATGGTCCTCTATACAACATAATGCTTTACTCATGGTCTTACATACAATATAATGCATTCCCCATGGTCCTCCATACAATATAATGCATTCCCCATGGTCCTCCATACAATATAAAGCCTTACCCATTGTCCTCCATACAATATAAGGCATTCACCCTGGTCCTCTATACAAAAAAATGCATTCCCCATGGATTTTCATTCAATATAATGGATTCCTTGTGGTCCTCCATACAATAAAATACACCTCCCATGGTCCTCCATACAACATAATGCATTACCCATGGTCTTACATACAATATAATGCATTCCCCATGGTCCTCCATACAAGAAAATGCATTCCCCATGGATTTTCATCCAATATAATGCATTCCTCGTGGTCCACCATACAATACAATGCACCTCCCATGGTCCTCCATACAATATAATGCATTATCCATGGTCCTACATACAATATACTGCATTCCCCATGGTCCTCCATACAATATACTGCATTCCTCTTGGTCCTCCATACAATATAATGCATTCCACATGGTCTTCCATACTATATACTGCATTCCGCATTGTCGTCCATACAATATAATGCATTCCTCATGGTCCTACATACAATAAAATGCACTCCCCTTGATCCTCCATACAATATAATGCATTCCCCATGGTCCTCTATACAATATAATGCATTCCCCATGGTACTCCTCGCAATATAATGCATTCCCTTTGGTCGTCCATACAACATAATACACTCTCCATGGTCCTCCATACAATATAATGCATTCCCCAATGTTCTACATACAATATAGTGCATTTCCCATGGTCCTCCATACAATATTGTGCATTCCCCATGGTCCTCCAAACAATATAATGCATTCCCCATGGTCCTCCATACAATATAGTGCATTCCCTGTGGTCCTCCATACAATATAATGTACTCTCCATGATCCTCCAAACAATAAAATGCACTCCCCATAGTCCTCCATGCAATATAATACACTCCCCATGATCCTACATACAATATCATGCATTCCCCATGGTTCTCCATACAATATAGTGCATTCCCCATGGTCCTCCAAACAATATAATGCATTCCCCATAGTCCTCCATACAATATAGTGCATTCCCGATGGTCCTCCATACAATATAATGTACTCCCCATGATCCTCCAAACAATATAATGCAATCACCAAGGCCCTCCATACAATATAAAGCATTCTTCATGTTCCTCCATACAATATAATGCACTACCCATGGTCCTCCATACAATATAAAGCATTCCCCATTGTCCTCCTAACATTATAATGCATTCCCCTTTGTCCTCCATATAATATAATGCATTACTATTGGTCCTCCATACAATATAATGTATTTCCCATGGTCCTCCATACAATATAATGCATTCCCCATGGTCCTCCATGGAATACAATGAACTCTCCATAGTCCTCCATACAATATAATGCATTCCCCATGGTCCTCCATACAATATAATGCACTCCCAATGATCCTCCATACAATATAGTGCATTCCTCATGGTCCTCCATACAATATAATGCACTCCTCATAGTCCTCAATACAATATAATGCATGCCCCATGGTCCTCCATACAGTATAAAGCACTCCCCATGATCCTCCATACAATATAATGCCTTCCCAATGGCTCTCCATACAATATAATTCACTTACCATGGTCCTCTATACAAAATAATGCACTCCCCATGGTTCTTCATACAATATAATGCACTCCCCATGGTCCTCCATACAATATAATGCACTCCCCATGATCCAATACAATATAATGCATTCCCCATGGTCCTCCATACAATATAATGCACTCCCCATAGTCCTCCATACAATATAATGCACCTTCCATGGTCCTCCATACAATATAATGCATTCCTCATGGTCCTCTATACAATATAATGCATTCCCCATGGTCCTCCATACAATATAATGCACTCTTCATAGTCTTCCATACAATAAAGTGCACCTCTCTTGGTCTTCCATACAATATAATGCACCTCTCATGGTCCTCCATCCATACAATATAATGCCTTCCCCATGGTTCTCCATACAATATAATTCACTTACCATGGTCCTCTATACAAAATAATGCACTCCCCATGGTTCTTCATACAATATAATGCACTCCCCATGATCCAATATAATATAATGCATTCTTCATAGTCTTCCATACAATATAGTGCACCTCTCTTGGTCCTCCATACAATATAATGCATTCCTCATGGTCCTGTATACAATATAATGCATTCTTCAATGTCCTCCATACAATATAATACATTCCCCTTGGTCCTCTGTACAATATAATGCATTCCCCATGGTCCTCCATACAATATAATGCACTCCCCATGGTCCTCCATACAATATAATGCACCTTCCATGGCCCTCCATACAATATAATGCATTCCTCATGGTCCTCTATACAATATAATGCATTCCCCAGCATCCTCCATAAAATATAATGCATTCCCCATGGTCCTCCATACAATATAATGCATTCCTCATGGTCCTCCATATAATATAAGGCACTCCCCATGGTCCTCCATACAATGTAATGCATTCCCCATGGTCCTCCATATCATATAAAGCATTCCCTATATAACTGTAACTGATAAGCACATCTGCCTGACAACTGAAAATACTAACAGGCTGACTCTTATAAAAATGAACAAGGGCTGGTTTAGGCCAGACTTCTCTACACCACCAATTGATAGCAGCGTATCAGAAACTGTAATCCAGTGTCTTTTTGGGAGGTCTCTTCCCATGCACCTCTTCACATACATGGGTATACGTTTCCTGATTTGGCCTATTTGCGGTTGTCCTCTTCCTTCTCCTCATCCTCATCCTACACCACCAGATCACCAGGGTGACCGTGGTCCGTGATGCAACACCCACATAATTTTTTAAAGGGTGTTTATGATTCCCGTACCAAAAATAATGGTTATAAAGTATGTTCATGTATAGCCCCCAGGGGTAAATGTTTGTCAGCCCATACACTTAGTGCATGGGCATTACAATATATATATAGGAGACCTGCTTCTTTCTAATGGGAACATTTTTTATGAGGCTCTCCTCCTTGTCTCGTCAATGGAGTATTGGGGTGTGCCCAAATTTTTGGCAGCCCTTGTATTCACTGCATAGGCAAACACTATGGGAGACCTACTTCCTAATAATGAGAAAATTGTTTTATGAGGCCCTACTCAATGTCTCTTCTAAGGGGTATTGGGGTGCGTCCAAATTTGGGGCAGCTCAAGCATTCACTGCGTAGGCAAACAGTATGGGAGACCCACCCCATTTTGGGCCTGCACCCCCTGTTGGGACCCCCAGTATGGAGTGGGCTGCTTTCCAACGGAACCTTCCATCCCCTGGTATCTCTCTACCAGTCCGACCATCGACATTCCGGGGATCACCCTGGGCAACCCAAGTCTGTATAAGCCTCGGCAGGGAGTGCACAAACCGGTCCATCACAACTTGTTCTACCATCTGTGCAGGCAGGGCCGGTGTTAGCACCCAGCGCACCCGGGCAAGTGCCGAGGCCCTGGCGAGACAGGGGGCCCATATGGGCAGTGTTATATATTACGTGGGCTGTGCTATATACTACATGGGCTGTGCTATTTACTACGTGGGCTGTGCTATATACTACGTGAGCTGTGCTATATACTACATGGGCTGTGCTACATACTACGTGGGCTGTGCTATATACTACGTGAGCTGTGCTATATACTACGTGGGCTGTGCTATATACGACGTGGCTGTGCTATGTGCGACATGTCTTTGTGTTTTATACTACGTGGCCTGTGCTATATGCTACGTGGCTGGGTTATATGCTATATGGGCTGTGTTATATGCTACTTGGCTGTGGTATATTTCTCTGCTGTATCTGTGCATCATGAATCGTGGTATGCGTTACAGAGGGGGGCCCACTGAGACTCTTTCGCCCGGGGCCCTCAAAAAGCTGGAGCTGGCCCTGGACGTGGCTGTGCTATATGCTACATGGCTGTGTTATATACTACGTGGCCTGTGCTATATGCTACGTGGCTGTGTTATATGCTACGTGGGCTGTGTTATATGCTACTTGGCTGTGGTATATTTCTCTGCTGTATCTGTGCATCATGAATCGTGGTATGTGTTAAAGAGGGGGGCCCACTGAGACTCTTTCGCCCAGGGCCCTCAGAAACCTGGAGCCGGCCCTGCCGGGGTCACACTTGAGAGAAACTCACATGAGTCTCGCACCTCAGTACCCGGCACTGATGTCGGCACTCGGGACCGGAGTGTGCGGTTGCATGTATTTCTATGCAGCTGAACGCTCCTGTCCCGAATACCGGCAGCAGTGCCAGGTATTGAGGTGCGAGACTCGTGCGAGTTTCTCTCAAGTGTGATCCCAGCCTAACGCAGATTTTGTGTGTGTGTGTATGTGTATTTATTTACGGTAACTCTTTATGTACCATTTTATTATGTTTATTACTAAACATCGGCTTGGTATTATCTATCTATCTATCGATATATCTATCTATCCATCTATCTATAGATATATCTATCCATCAATCTATAGTTTATCTATAGATATATCTATCTATCTATAGATACATAATACATCTTTAGATAGATAGATAGATAGATATATCTATAGATAGATAGCTAGATATAACTATAGATAGATAGATCTATAGATAGATAGATCTATAGATCTATCTATAGATCTATCTGTCAATCTATCTATCTATTATCTATCATCTAGTATCTATCTATTATCTATCTACAGTATCTATCTATCTATTATCTATCTATTATCTATCTACAGTATCCACAGGCAAATCTGCAACGTGTGCACATACCCATAAGCTCCTGTTCCTCTTCCGGTCTTCTCTGTCTCCTCCATGATTTTCTGTCTACACCAAACCCTTCTACTTCCTTTAGACTCCTCAGTCTCCTCTAGACCCCCTTTCTCCTCAAGATTCCTCTGTCTACACCAAACCCTTCTGTGTCCTTTAGGCTCCCCTGTCTACCATCAAACACCTTTGGTCTCCTACAGGCTCCTTTGTCTACACCAAACTCCTCTGTTACCCCCCAAAACCCTTTGAATCTTTGACATGCATCTGTATCTTTAACACACCTCTGTTTCCTCTAGGCTCTTCTGATTCTCTCATTCTCCATTTCCTACAGACCTTCTTTTTCCTCAAGACCTGTCTGCTTCCTTTTGACCCCTTTGTCCCTTACAGACTTCTCCGTTTCCCCCAGACCACTTTGTCTCCTCTACGCTGTTCTTTCTACACCAAACCCTTTTGCTTCCCTTAAGCTCATCTGTCTTCTTCAGGCTCCTATGAGTACACTACACCCTGCGTTTTCTTCAGGCGTATATGTCCCCCTATACTTCTTCCAGAATTGACTCTCTTCAGACAAGTGGCTATTATGTCCCTCTGTGGTTCCTACAGATGTTTTAAAAAAGCATGTCTATATATACACTTCTTATTTCTTTTTCAGATTAACAGTGCTTCTACTACTTTACACCTTGTCTAAATTCACCTACTGCAATTGTATATCTTGCCCTTGGGAGCTTATTTGCATTGGTAAGTCATGTTGTTAAAATTCTATTTCTTGTTATTAATCATTTACATTTGGCATATACAGCTCCTTTTAGTTAATTAATTTAAATTGGAGATGTCCCTAAGTCAAAAGTGTGAAGTAGAGATAAGCAGATTAGGGAAATATGAATTTGCCTGTTTGCCATGATTTTTCCGGATTACCTTTCCCTCTCACCCTCACCTGTCCGATCCTCAAAGCATCTTCAGATCGGTACTGCCGCTCACGCTAAAATCTCTGGGCCTCTAATTCTGGGCCTGAACTTCGATCTTTGATTAGACCTGGAAGATTTCTGTGCCAGGTTGCAGTTTAATGACATCACGGCATGCTTTATGTCCCTGCTTGTGATTGAGCAGACCCCTCCGAAGCCTATCAAAGTCCCAGTCTAGCGGGAGAGACTGGGTGAATTCAGCATAAGTGGTCACCATTTTGGTGAATCCATGTGGATATTTAAGTTCAATTCCACTCAAATTTATTCACTCATATCTACTTTAGTGTCAAGTTGTTCCCCTGAGCATTGTTTTCTTTTTTTTTAAATCCGCTATATGGTTCCAGAGATAAGGGCCTTTTTATTTGGTGCTAGTTATTATGGTCTTCATCTTTACTAAAAAGGTGTGGCTCACAAGATCCTCAGGGGCGTGTCTTTATTTTGCTCTGTATAATTACCATGTGAGTCCAAATAGAAGAAAAAAATGAATGGCACTGAGATAAATGTAATGAGTTACTTACTGGTATAGAGGGATACACTCTGAATCATTCAGTCCTTTTTACTTGCACAGTCCCTGCCCTGTTTACCTTGTCCATGAATTTATATTGGAAATAAAGGACTAAGGTTTCTTCGTCACAAAACGGAAGTTTTGCTGCTTTCCTCTTCGTTTGGATATAATTACCATGTGAGCCACACCCCCATGGAAAGACATAAATCTTAGAACTAAATAAAAAGGCCTATATCTCTGGAAACATATGTTGGATTTTTTTTATTTTTTTTTTAAAGACTGAATAGTAAGGGGACCAGTGTTAATAAAATATGAGCAAAAACTGGACACTTTGGACTCATAGACGAATCCTTTCTAAAGTAGTTGTCCAGAGCATACTGATAATCAGTATCTAAGATATGTCCAGTGTCAACCGAAAGTACATAGCTGGGGCAGCACAGCTCGATACACCTTGTAGCGGCTGTTCTCTGGCGAATGTGAGCTGAACCGCAGCACCAAAAATGGCCACTAGATTGTACAGAAACGTGATGTTCCAGTTCTGTACACCGTGTACATCTGACTGCCAAGGGATGTTGTCCGGTTACTGGTGAGGGTCTGACACCTGATCAGCCAACCTGACATTTTATTTTGCACTCTGTTCTGTAAGAATGAAAACTGAGCTGTGATTGGTTGCTACAAGGTCAGATTTTCTTTTAAGCAGTTTAATCAAACTGCCCCAATATATACATTTCTGATGTAGATTTTATACATATTTAAATATAGTTTATTTTGAAGTTTCTTTTCTAGGTTAGATATAACATGCACTTAGTAATCTTTGAAATTTAGCTTTGTTTTTTTATATTTAGAGGTCGGTTATATGGTCAAGCGATGTTTAAAGAAAAAGAAGAATGAAAGAGAGCAAAAGAAAAGTGAATATTTTCTAAGTGACAGATTGTATCCACCACACAGTGTGACCTGGGATCGTGTATCTAGTCTTTTCATGTATTATACTGATTGTCTGAATTGGTGTATCTAATCCTATCATATGTGTCACTATGTGCCTAACTACCATTTCCTATACTGTCTGCTGAGTTGTGTATCTAATTCTCATACTGTATGTGGTACTGTCTGCGGAGCCATTGTATCTAAGTCCATTCTAAGTCCAGCTTACTAAGTGATACTACTTGCTACAATTGTGTATCAAAAACTATTATGTGTGATACCGTTGGCTGAGCTATGTATCTAGTCTTATCATATATGTCACTGTTTGTCTGAGCTGTGTATCTAAACCTATCATGTGTGTGGATGTAGTTTGGTGTTTTGGGTGTTATGTTTGACTCCGATCTCTCCTTCACATCCCATATAAAATCTCATCACTCGTGCCGCTTACACCTAAAGAACATCTCTAGAATCCGCCCTTTTCTCACCATGGAAACAACAAAAACCCTCACTGTCGCCCTGATCCACTCCCGCCTAGACTACTGTAATGCTCTATTAATTAGCCTCCCCCTCACTCGACTTTCCCCTCTCCAGTCTATCCTTAATGCAGCAGCCAGGGTTGTCCATCTGGCTAATCGTTACTCGGACGTGTCTGCTCTTCGCCAGTCGTTACATTGGCTGCCCATTCATTATAGAATCCAATTCAAAGTACTTGTTCTCACCCACAAAGCTCTCCACAGTGCGGCACCCCCATACATCTCCCCCCTCATTTCTGTCTATCGGCCTAGCCGACCGCTGCGCTCTGCAAACGACTTTCGACTAACCTCTGCACTAATCCGTACCTCCCACTCCCGACTCCAAGACTTCTCCCGTGCTGCGCCAATCCTCTGGAATGCTCTACCCCAAGATATTAGGACCAGCCACACCTTGCACAGTTTTAGGCGCTCGCTCAAAACACATTTGTTCAGAGCGGCCTATCACGTTCTCTAATCAAGGTCATTTTATGTTTGTGTGTGTGTAGCCCATTCGCTATCTCCATCAACCCCCCACCCCCTGAAGATGGCTGGACCATCATTGTAAATACACACCTGTACTTTGTATCTTCCCCACCTCATTGTAGATTGTAAGCTCTCACGAGCAGGGTCGTCTTATTGTACTTTAATTATTGTATTGTTACCGTTGTTACTTATAACTAGAGTTGAGCGACTTTCATTTTTTTAAGATCGAGTCGGGTTTTGTGAAACCCGATTTTGTCCAGAGTCGAGTCGAGTGCAGTCGGCCGATTATCGCTAAAAGTCGGGGATCGACCGAAACACGAAACCCAATGCAAGTAAATGGGGAAGCATAGTCGGCAGTGAGTGGAGGCCAGGAAAACACCTACAGTGCCCATTTTAATGCCAAAAACATCCATTCTTGTTTCTGAAGCTTGTCAATCTTAATTAACTTTATAATAATAGTTGGGCATAGGGAATTGGGGGTCATTTGGCAAAAGTTGTGGGGGGAGTAGGGCCGGCTCAAGTTTTTCGTGGGCCCAGGAAATGCGGACTACGTCACGGCGGTGTTGCAGGGAAAGGTAAGTATTTCAACGTTGCAAGTGCTGTGATCCTGAGCAAGCAGGGGGGGCCCACTCGTTCGCATTGGCACTGGCACAGGGCCCCTCAAAGTACAGCGATGTGTGTTTGCATGGCGGGGGCGCCTCCCACCAGCAGCGACACTTTTGCGTACTCTGAGGGGCCCTGTGCCAGTGACGTCGCCAACGAGTATGCCCCCCCACCTGATGAAGGAACCTGCACTTTCATCTGCACCTTCCTCTCTGTCCATGTGTAAGGTGGTATAACATGCGGGAAGGGGAACCTTACTTTCAGCAGGGTCAGATTCTGGCTGTGTAGAGTATAAGGGGAATGTAGTGGTCTAGGTCAATGTACCAGCAGACTCATCTAGCAGTGGCTGGGCAATGGGCAGGATGAGGAGGAAACAGATATAGGGCCAAAGAATAAAGTAGGCTAAATGCAGTTCAAAATTGGTAACAGGACTAAACAGGCGGCATTGCTTTGTTCAGTGGAGTAGCAAACCCAAGAGCAGCAGACACTGTTTCAAGGGCCTAACCACACTAGTAGGCCAAATGCAGTTTAATATCTGATAGTATAGGGCGAAAGCCAGAATGTGGAAGCTCAGCTTTGTTCAGTTGAGGACAACACCAGGCAGGGGCAGACAGACACCTTTAGTAGGCCGGAACAGCCAATTTTTTAAAAAAACAGCAGTTAGTAAGAGGCAGAAGGTAGAAGCTCAGCTTTATTCAGTTGAGGACAACACCAGGCAGGGGCAGACAGACACCTTTAGTAGGCCGGAACAGCCAATTGCATTTTTAAAAATGGTAATTTGGAACTGAAGGTTGAAGCTCAGCTTTATTCAGTTGAGGACAACACCAGGCAGGGGCAGACAGACACCTTTAGTAGGCCGGAACAGCCAATGGCATTTTTAAAAATGGTAATTTGGAACAGAAGGTAGAAGCTCAGCTTTATTCAGTTGAGGACAACACCAGGCAGGGGCAGACATTCACCTTTAGTAGGCCGGAACAGCCAATTGCATTTTTAAAAATGGTAATTTGGAACAGAAGGTAGAAGCTCAGCTTTATTCAGTTGAGGACAACACCAGGCAGGGGCAGACATTCACCTTTAGTAGGCCGGAACAGCCAATTGCATTTTTAAAAATGGTAATTTGGAACTGAAGGTTGAAGCTCAGCTTTATTCAGTTGAGGACAACACCAGGCAGGGGCAGACATTCACCTTTAGTAGGCCGGAACAGCCAATTTTTAAAAAAAACAGCAGTTAGTAAGAGGCAGAAGGTAGAAGCTCAGCTTTATTCAGTTGAGGACAACACCAGGCAGGGGCAGACAGACACCTTTAGTAGGCCGGAACAGCCAATTGCATTTTTAAAAATGGTAATTTGGAACTGAAGGTTGAAGCTCAGCTTTATTCAGTTGAGGACAACACCAGGCAGGGGCAGACAGACACCTTTAGTAGGCCGGAACAGCCAATTTTTTAAAAAAACAGCAGTTAGTAAGAGGCAGAAGGTAGAAGCTCAGCTTTATTCAGTTGAGGACAACACCAGGCAGGGGCAGACATTCACCTTTAGTAGGCCGGAACAGCCAATTTTTTAAAAAAACAGCAGTTAGTAAGAGGCAGAAGGTAGAAGCTCAGCTTTATTCAGTTGAGGACAACACCAGGCAGGGGCAGACAGACACCTTTAGTAGGCCGGAACAGCCAATTGCATTTTTAAAAATGGTAATTTGGAACTGAAGGTTGAAGCTCAGCTTTATTCAGTTGAGGACAACACCAGGCAGGGGCAGACATTCACCTTTAGTAGGCCGGAACAGCCAATTTTTAAAAAAAACAGCAGTTAGTAAGAGGCAGAAGGTAGAAGCTCAGCTTTATTCAGTTGAGGACAACACCAGGCAGGGGCAGACAGACACCTTTAGTAGGCCGGAACAGCCAATTGCATTTTTAAAAATGGTAATTTGGAACTGAAGGTTGAAGCTCAGCTTTATTCAGTTGAGGACAACACCAGGCAGGGGCAGACAGACACCTTTAGTAGGCCGGAACAGCCAATTTTTTAAAAAAACAGCAGTTAGTAAGAGGCAGAAGGTAGAAGCTCAGCTTTATTCAGTTGAGGACAACACCAGGCAGGGGCAGACAGACACCTTTAGTAGGCCGGAACAGCCAATTGCATTTTTAAAAATGGTAATTTGGAACTGAAGGTTGAAGCTCAGCTTTATTCAGTTGAGGACAACACCAGGCAGGGGCAGACAGACACCTTTAGTAGGCCGGAACAGCCAATGGCATTTTTAAAAATGGTAATTTGGAACAGAAGGTAGAAGCTCAGCTTTATTCAGTTGAGGACAACACCAGGCAGGGGCAGACATTCACCTTTAGTAGGCCGGAACAGCCAATTGCATTTTTAAAAATGGTAATTTGGAACAGAAGGTAGAAGCTCAGCTTTATTCAGTTGAGGACAACACCAGGCAGGGGCAGACAGACACCTTTAGTAGGCCGGAACAGCCAATGGCATTTTTAAAAATGGTAATTTGGAACAGAAGGTAGAAGCTCAGCTTTATTCAGTTGAGGACAACACCAGGCAGGGGCAGACATTCACCTTTAGTAGGCCGGAACAGCCAATTGCATTTTTAAAAATGGTAATTTGGAACAGAAGGTAGAAGCTCAGCTTTATTCAGTTGAGGACAACACCAGGCAGGGGCAGACATTCACCTTTAGTAGGCCGGAACAGCCAATTGCATTTTTAAAAATGGTAATTTGGAACTGAAGGTTGAAGCTCAGCTTTATTCAGTTGAGGACAACACCAGGCAGGGGCAGACAGACACCTTTAGTAGGCCGGAACAGCCAATTTTTTAAAAAAACAGCAGTTAGTAAGAGGCAGAAGGTAGAAGCTCAGCTTTATTCAGTTGAGGACAACACCAGGCAGGGGCAGACAGACACCTTTAGTAGGCCGGAACAGCCAATTTTTAAAAAAAACAGCAGTTAGTAAGAGGCAGAAGGTAGAAGCTCAGCTTTATTCAGTTGAGGACAACACCAGGCAGGGGCAGACATTCACCTTTAGTAGGCCGGAACAGCCAATTTTTAAAAAAAACAGCAGTTAGTAAGAGGCAGAAGGTAGAAGCTCAGCTTTATTCAGTTGAGGACAACACCAGGCAGGGGCAGACAGACACCTTTAGTAGGCCGGAACAGCCAATTGCATTTTTAAAAATGGTAATTTGGAACTGAAGGTTGAAGCTCAGCTTTATTCAGTTGAGGACAACACCAGGCAGGGGCAGACAGACACCTTTAGTAGGCCGGAACAGCCAATTTTTAAAAAAAACAGCAGTTAGTAAGAGGCAGAAGGTAGAAGCTCAGCTTTATTCAGTTGAGGACAACACCAGGCAGGGGCAGACAGACACCTTTAGTAGGCCGGAACAGCCAATTGCATTTTTAAAAATGGTAATTTGGAACTGAAGGTTGAAGCTCAGCTTTATTCAGTTGAGGACAACACCAGGCAGGGGCAGACAGACACCTTTAGTAGGCCGGAACAGCCAATGGCATTTTTAAAAATGGTAATTTGGAACAGAAGGTAGAAGCTCAGCTTTATTCAGTTGATGACAACACCAGGCAGGGGCAGACATTCACCTTTAGTAGGCCGGAACAGCCAATTGCATTTTTAAAAATGGTAATTTGGAACAGAAGGTAGAAGCTCAGCTTTATTCAGTTGAGGACAACACCAGGCAGGGGCAGACATTCACCTTTAGTAGGCTGGAACAGCCAATTGCATTTTTAAAAATGGTAATTTGGAACTGAAGGTTGAAGCTCAGCTTTATTCAGTTGAGGACAACACCAGGCAGGGGCAGACAGACACCTTTAGTAGGCCGGAACAGCCAATTTTTTAAAAAAACAGCAGTTAGTAAGAGGCAGAAGGTAGAAGCTCAGCTTTATTCAGATGAGGACAACACCAGGCAGGGGCAGACAGACACCTTTAGTAGGCCGGAACAGCCAATTGCATTTTTAAAAATGGTAATTTGGAACTGAAGGTTGAAGCTCAGCTTTATTCAGTTGAGGACAACACCAGGCAGGGGCAGACAGACACCTTTAGTAGGCCGGAACAGCCAATGGCATTTTTAAAAATGGTAATTTGGAACAGAAGGTAGAAGCTCAGCTTTATTCAGTTGAGGACAACACCAGGCAGGGGCAGACATTCACCTTTAGTAGGCCGGAACAGCCAATTGCATTTTTAAAAATGGTAATTTGGAACAGAAGGTAGAAGCTCAGCTTTATTCAGTTGAGGACAACACCAGGCAGGGGCAGACATTCACCTTTAGTAGGCCGGAACAGCCAATTTTTAAAAAAAACAGCAGTTAGTAAGAGGCAGAAGGTAGAAGCTCAGCTTTATTCAGTTGAGGACAACACCAGGCAGGGGCAGACAGACACCTTTAGTAGGCCGGAACAGCCAATTGCATTTTTAAAAATGGTAATTTGGAACTGAAGGTTGAAGCTCAGCTTTATTCAGTTGAGGACAACACCAGGCAGGGGCAGACAGACACCTTTAGTAGGCCGGAACAGCCAATTTTTAAAAAAAACAGCAGTTAGTAAGAGGCAGAAGGTAGAAGCTCAGCTTTATTCAGTTGAGGACAACACCAGGCAGGGGCAGACAGACACCTTTAGTAGGCCGGAACAGCCAATTGCATTTTTAAAAATGGTAATTTGGAACTGAAGGTTGAAGCTCAGCTTTATTCAGTTGAGGACAACACCAGGCAGGGGCAGACAGACACCTTTAGTAGGCCGGAACAGCCAATTTTTAAAAAAAACAGCAGTTAGTAAGAGGCAGAAGGTAGAAGCTCAGCTTTATTCAGTTGCAGCTTCTTGGCAATAATATAAAGAAGACGCGACAGGACAACACTCGGTGGATGCCATATCTGTGTTTTCAATGGAAAAAAACCTTTCAGTTAACTACTTGCAGGAGCAAGTTTTTGTAGCTGGTGGACAATTTTTTTTAAAAAAAGCAGTTAATAAGAGGCAGAAGGTAGAAGCTCAGCTTTATTCAGTTGCAGCTTCTTGGCAATAATATAAAGAAGACGCGACAGGACAACACTCGGTGGATGCCATATCTGTGTTTTCAATGGAAAAAAACCTTTCAGTTAACTACTTGCAGGAGAAAGTTTTTGTAGCTGGTGGACAATTTTTTTTAAAAAAAGCAGTTAATAAGAGGCAGAAGGTAGAAGCTCAGCTTTATTCAGTTGCAGCTTCTTGGCAATAATATAAAGAAGACGCGACAGGACAACACTCGGTGGATGCCATATCTGTGTTTTCAATGGAAAAAAACCTTTCAGTTAACTACTTGCAGGAGCAAGTTTTTGTAGCTGGTGGACAATTTTTTTTAAAAAAAGCAGTTAATAAGAGGCAGAAGGTAGAAGCTCAGCTTTATTCAGTTGCAGCTTCTTGGCAATAATATAAAGAAGACGCGACAGGACAACACTCGGTGGATGCCATATCTGTGTTTTCAATGGAAAAAAACCTTTCAGTTAACTACTTGCAGGAGCAAGTTTTTGTAGCTGGTGGACAATTTTTTTTAAAAAAAGCAGTTAATAAGAGGCAGAAGGTAGAAGCTCAGCTTTATTCAGTTGCAGCTTCTTGGCAATAATATAAAGAAGACGCGACAGGACAACACTCGGTGGATGCCATATCTGTGTTTTCAATGGAAAAAAACCTTTCAGTTAACTACTTGCAGGAGAAAGTTTTTGTAGCTGGTGGACAATTTTTTTTAAAAAAAGCAGTTAATAAGAGGCAGAAGGTAGAAGCTCAGCTTTATTCAGTTGCAGCTTCTTGGCAATAATATAAAGAAGACGCGACAGGACAACACTCGGTGGATGCCATATCTGTGTTTTCAATTGAAAAAAACCTTTCAGTTAACTACTTGCAGGAGCAAGTTTTTGTAGCTGGTGGACAATTTTTTTAAAAAAAAGCAGTTAATAAGAGGCAGAAGGTAGAAGCTCAGCTTTATTCAGTTGCAGCTTCTTGGCAATAATATAAAGAAGACGCGACAGGACAACACTCGGTGGATGCCATATCTGTGTTTTCAATGGAAAAAAACCTTTCAGTTAACTACTTGCAGGAGAAAGTTTTTGTAGCTGGTGGACAATTTTTTTTAAAAAAAGCAGTTAATAAGAGGCAGAAGGTAGAAGCTCAGCTTTATTCAGTTGCAGCTTCTTGGCAATAATATAAAGAAGACGCGACAGGACAACACTCGGTGGATGCCATATCTGTGTTTTCAATGGAAAAAAACCTTTCAGTTAACTACTTGCAGGAGCAAGTTTTTGTAGCTGGTGGACAATTTTTTTTAAAAAAAGCAGTTAATAAGAGGCAGAAGGTAGAAGCTCAGCTTTATTCAGTTGCAGCTTCTTGGCAATAATATAAAGAAGACGCGACAGGACAACACTCGGTGGATGCCATATCTGTGTTTTCAATGGAAAAAAACCTTTCAGTTAACTACTTGCAGGAGCAAGTTTTTGTAGCTGGTGGCCAATTTTTGTACTGTACCAGTTTTTTGTTGTATGTGTTTTTGTTTTTAATGTTAAAATGTCTGCATTTGATATCTCTCCAGTATTTTCTTTTTTATAAGCAAAATACTGCAGTTTTACATCGGTTACATGGATACACAGGCAGCTTGGTGGTGAGTGGAGGAGTATTTAAAGTAGGGACCGCAGACAGGCTATCAAAAGCCTAAAATAACAAACAATAGGCTCATGGCAGCTTTACAGCGGTTACATGGATACACGGGCAGGCAGCTTGGTGGTGAGTGGAGGAGTATTTAAAGTAGGGACCGCAGACAGGCTATCAAAGGCCTAAAATAACAAACAATAGGCTCATGGCAGTTTTACAGCGGTTACATGGATACACGGGCAGGCAGCTGGTGATGAGTGGAGGAGTATTTAAAGTAGGGACCGCAGACAGGCTATCAAAGGCCTAAAATAACAAACAATAGGCTCATGGCAGCTTTACATCGGTTACATGGATACACAGGCAGCTTGGTGGTGAGTGGAGGAGTATTTAAAGTAGGGACCGCAGACAGGCTATCAAAGGCCTAAAATAACAAACAATAGGCTCATGGCAGCTTTACAGCGGTTACATGGATACACAGGCAGCTTGGTGGTGAGTGGAGGAGTATTTAAAGTAGGGACCGCAGACAGGCTATCAAAGGCCTAAAATAACAAACAATAGGCTCATGGCAGTTTTACAGCGGTTACATGGATACACGGGCAGGCAGCTGGTGATGAGTGGAGGAGTATTTAAAGTAGGGACCGCAGACAGGCTATCAAAGGCCTAAAATAACAAACAATAGGCTCATGGCAGTTTTACAGCGGTTACATGGATACACGGGCAGGCAGCTGGTGATGAGTGGAGGAGTATTTAAAGTAGGGACCGCAGACAGGCTATCAAAGGCCTAAAATAACAAACAATAGGCTCATGGCAGTTTTACAGCGGTTACATGGATACACGGGCAGGCAGCTGGTGATGAGTGGAGGAGTATTTAAAGTAGGGACCGCAGACAGGCTATCAAAGGCCTAAAATAACAAACAATAGGCTCATGGCAGCTTTACAGCGGTTACATGGATACACAGGCAGCTTGGTGGTGAGTGGAGGAGTATTTAAAGTAGGGACCGCAGACAGGCTATCAAAGGCCTAAAATAACAAACAATAGGCTCATGGCAGCTTTACAGCGGTTACATGGATACACAGGCAGCTTGGTGGTGAGTGGAGGAGTAGTGCAAGGAGTGTCTGTCCCAGTACTCCCAAAATATAAATAGATGTTAATGTCTCGCAAAACAACCAAAACAAAAAAAAAGGTGGCATACTTAGGTACAGGGGTGGGCTCATCTACTGAGTTTCTGACATAGTAATTTGGCAGTAACTATTTAATGGTGCCAATATAGGACACAGACACAGACTACTTTAAGTTGCATCATAGATGTCTACAAATTTGTATTGTCAGTGCCAGACATTGAATGATGTCAGCGAATAGACTAAAGATTGGTGGAGCTGTGCGACATAATTTTGCACGTGGTAGAGCACATTTTGAGCTGGGGTAGGGGGGAACTCTCTTGAGGCCGGCGGGACCGCCCCAGGGCCCCTCATGTTACAACGGTGTGTCTGACGTTGGGTGCGCACCACCACCGCCAGAGACACTACATTGTACTATGAGGGACCCAGTAGCAATGCCGTCAACCAAAAGCGAGCACACCCACCTCTTCAGACAAACAGCAGTCTCACGGGTGCTTGCGCCAAGTCGCGATACCACGGCCCCGTGTGGGGAGTTTTGCCATTTAGGGAGGTGTAAACATGTCGTATGCTGTACAATCAGCTGCAGCAAATTAGACATTAGAAAAGTAATTCACAGGCAAGAGCTTTTCATAGGAAAGCTAGGTGTCGGCCGGGCAAGGTGGGGCAAAAGATTTCGAAATCCAGTTGTGGTTCATTTTAATGAATGTTAGATCGTCAACATTTTGGGTAGCCAGACGAGTCCTTTTTTTGGTTAATATTGAACCTGCAGCACTGAATACTCTTTCTGATAGGACACTTGCTGCCGGGCAAGCAAGCTCCTGCAATGCATATTCTGCCAATTCTGGCCAGGTGTCTAATTTGGAGGCCCAGTAATCAAATGGGAATGACGGTTGAGGGAGAACATCGATAAGGGATGAAAAATAGTTAGTAACCATACTGGACAAATGTTGTCTCCTGTCACTTTCAATTGATGCAGCAGTACCTGTCCTGTCTGCGGTCATAGCAAAATCACTCCACAACCTGGTCAGAAAACCCCTCTGTCCAACGCCACTTCTGATGTGTGCACCCCTAACACTCCTAGTCTGCTGCCCCCTGGAGCTCGTGTGAGAACGATCACGTGCGCTGTGTGCTGGGAATGCCTGAAGCAAACGGTCAACAAGAGTTGATTGTTTGGTTGCTAATATTAGTTCCAAGTTCTCATGTGGCATAATATTTTGCAATTTGCCTTTATAGCGTGGATCAAGGAGGCAGGCCAACCAGTAATCGTCATCGTTCATCATTTTCGTAATGCGTGTGTCCCTTTTTAGGATACGTAAGGCATAATCCGCCATGTGGGCCAAAGTTCCAGTTGTCAAATCTCTGGTTGTGATTGGTTGAGGGGCAGTTGCAGGCAAATCTACGTCACTTGTGTCCCTCAAAAAACCAGAACCCGGCCGTGACACGCAACCAATTTCCTGTGCCCCCGGGAAAGGTTCGGCATTAAAAATATACTCATCCCCATCATCCTCCTCGTCCTCCACCTCCTCTTCGCCCGCTACCTCGTCCTGTACACTGCCCTGACCAGACAATGGCTGACTGTCATCAAGGCTTTCCTCTTCCTCTGGTGCAGACGCCTGCTCCTTTATGTGCGTCAAACTTTGCATCAGCAGACGCATTAGGGGGATGCTCATGCTTATTACGGCGTTGTCTGCACTAACCAGCCGTGTGCATTCCTCAAAACACTGAAGGACTTGACACATGTCTTGTATCTTAGACCACTGCACACCTGACAACTCCATGTCTGCCATCCTACTGCCTGCCCGTGTATCCTCCCACAAATAAATAACAGCACGCCTCTGTTCGCACAGTCTCTGAAGCATGTGCAGTGTTGAGTTCCACCTTGTTGCAACGTCTATGATTAGGCGATGCTGGGGAAGGTTCAAAGACCGCTGATAGGTCTGCATACGGCTGGCGTGTACAGGCGAACGTCGGATATGTGAGCAAAGTGCACGCACTTTGAGGAGCAGGTCGGAGAACCCAGGATAAGTTTTCAATAAGCACTGCACCACCAGGTTTAAGGTGTGAGCCAGGCAAGGAATGTGTTTCAGTTGGGAAAGGGAGATGGCAGCCATGAAATTCCTTCCGTTATCACTCACTACCTTGCCTGCCTCAAGATCTACTGTGCCCAGCCACGACTGCGTTTCTTGTTGCAAGAACTCGGATAGAACTTCCGCGGTGTGTCTGTTGTCGCCCAAACACTTCATAGCCAATACAGCCTGCTGACGCTTGGCAGTAGCTGGCCCATAATGGGACAACTGGTGTGCAACAGTGTCATCTGCCGATGGAGTGGTTGGCAGACTGCGTTCTGTGGAAGAGCTGTAGCTTCTGCAGGAGGACGAGGAGGAGGAGGAGGAGGGGGTGCGAACGCCTACAGCCAACTGTTTCCTAGACCGTGGGCTAGGCACAACTGTCCCTAAATTGATGTCGCCTGTGGACCCTGCATCCACCACATTCACCCAGTGTGCCGTGATGGACACATAACGTCCCTGGCCATGCCTACTGGTCCATGCATCTGTAGTCAGGTGCACCTTTGTACTCACAGATTGCCTGAGTGCATGGACGATGCGCTGTTTAACATGCTGGTGCAGGGCTGGGATGGCTTTTCTGGAAAAAAAGTGTCGACTGGGTAGCTCGTATCGTGGTTCAGCGTACTCCATCAGGGCTTTGAAAGCTTCGCTTTCAACTAACCGGTAGGGCATCATCTCTAACGAGATTAGTCTAGCTATGTGGGCGTTAAAACCCTGTGTACGCGGATGCGAGGATAAGTACTTCCTTTTTCTAACCAGAGTCTCATGTAGGGTGAGCTGGACTGGAGAGCTGGAGATCGTGGAACTTTCGGGTGTGCCGGTGTACATGGCAGACTGAGAGACGGTTGGAGACGGTATTGTTTCCGCCGGTGCCCTAGATGCAATATTTCCTCCTACAAAACTGGTGGTTCCCTGACCCTGACTGCTTTTGGCTGGCAAAGAAACCTGCACAGATACTGCCGGTGGTGCGGAAAATGGTGGCCTTACAGTGACGGAAGGGATGTTGCGTTGCTGACTAGCTTCATTGGCCGAGGGTGCTACAACCTTAAGGGACGTTTGGTAGTTAGTCCAGGCTTGAAAATGCATGGTGGTTAAGTGTCTATGCATGCAACTAGTATTTAGACTTTTCAGATTCTGACCTCTGCTTAAGCTAGTTGAACATTTTTGACAGATGACTTTGCGCTGATCAGTTGGATGTTGTTTAAAAAAATGCCAGACTGCACTCTTCCTAGACTCGGATCCCTTTTCAGGGATTGCAGACTGAGCTTTAACCGGATGGCCACGCTGTCCTCCAACAGGTTTTGGCTTTGACACGCGTTTTGGGCCAGATACGGGCCCGGCAGATGGAACCTGTTGCGATGTTGATGCCTGCTGCGGCCCCTCCTCCACCTCCGCTTCTGAACTACTGCCGCCTGCACCCTGTTCCCCCAATGGCTGCCAATCGGGGTCAATAACTGGGTCATCTATTACCTCCTCTTCGAGCTCGTGTGCAACTTCGTCTGTGTCACTGTGTCGGTCGGTGGTATAGCGTTCGTGGCGGGGCAACATAGTCTCATCAGGGTCTGATTGTGGATCTGAACCCTGAGAGGGCAATGTGGTGGTCTGAGTCAAAGGAGCAGCATAGTACTCTGGCTGTGGCTGTGCATCAGTGCACTCCATGTCAGAATCTACTTGTAATGGGCATGGCCTGTTAAATGTTTCACTTTCTAAGCCAGGGACGGTATGTGTAAAGAGCTCCATGGAGTGACCCGTTGTGTCGCCTGCTGCATCCTTCTCTCTTGTTGTAGTTTTTGCTGAGGAGGACAAGGAAGCGACTTGTCCCTGACCGTGAACATCCACAAGCGACGCGCTGCTTTTACATTTACCAGTTTCGGAAGAGGAGGCAAAAGAGCTAGAGGCTGAGTCTGCAATGTAAGCCAAAACTTGCTGTTGCTGCTCCGCCTTTAAAAGCGGTTTTCCTACTCCCAGAAAAGAGAGCGTTCGAGGCCTTGTGTAGCCTGACGACGAAACTGGCTCCACAGCTCCAGACTTAGGTGGAATATTTTTATCCCCACGACCACCTGATGCTCCACTACCACTACCATCATTACCAGCTGACAATGAACGCCCACGACGACCTCTTGCACCAGACTTCCTCATTGTTTTAAAATCTTAACCAAAGTAACTTTATTTGTTGCTGTCAAACAACTTACACGGTGAGCTATAACTTCAGTATGATTTCAATATCCCTTAACAGGTTGGTGAGACCACAAGGAAAATCAGGCACAATGTTACACACTCTGTTTTCTGTGGCACAAAATCACAGAGATGACACACACGCAGGATTGTCACTCAAGCACTAATGTCAATATTAATCTCCCACCTAATTTATTATTTTTTTTTTCTCAGGGAGACTTTAGAAACCAAATAATATTAAAAAAACCAAAAAAATAAATAGGCTTTCTATGGCCCACTGAATGAGAGAGAGAGGTGGCACACCCAGGAGTCAAGACTGGCACACAAGCTGAAAGGGCAATATTACTCTCCCACTGTTTTTTTATGTATTTTTTGTTTTTTAAGGGAGACTTTAGAAACCAAATAATATTAAAAAAACCAAAAAAATAAATAGCCTTTCTATGGCCCACTGAATGAGAGAGAGAGGTGGCACACCCAGGAGTCAAGACTGGCACACAAGCTGAAAGGGCAATATTACTCTCCCACTGTTTTTTTATGTTTTTTTTTTTTTCAGGGAGACTTTAGAAACCAAATAATATTAAAAAAACCAAAAAAATAAATAGCCTTTCTATGGCCCACTGAATGAGAGAGAGAGGTGGCACACCCAGGAGTCAAGACTGGCACACAAGCTGAAAGGGCAATATTACTCTCCCACTGTTTTTTTATGTATTTTTTGTTTTTTAAGGGAGACTTTAGAAACCCAATAATATTTTAAAAAAAAAATAAATAGGCTTTCTATGGCCCACTGAATGAGAGAGGTGGCACACCCAGGAGTCAAGACTGGCACACAAGCTGAAAGGGCAATATTACTCTCCCACTGTTTTTTTATGTATTTTTTGTTTTTTAAGGGAGACTTTAGAAACCCAATAATATTAAAAAAAAAAAATAAATAGGCTTTCTATGGCCCACTGAATGAGAGATAGCACACACAGCAGTGGCACACAAGCCCTGACTGAGGCCAATATTTTTCTCCCACTGATTGATGTAGTGTTTTTGTGTTGAGGTAGATTTTAGAACACAAATCAAGGAAAAAAAAAAAATGCTTTCTATGGCCCACTGAATGAGAGAGAGAGGTGGCACACCCAGGAGTCAAGACTGGCACACAAGCTGAAAGGGCAATATTACTCTCCCACTGTTTTTTTATGTTTTTTTTGTTTTCAGGGAGACTTTAGAAACCAAATAATATTAAAAAAACCAAAAAAATAAATAGCCTTTCTATGGCCCACTGAATGAGAGAGAGAGGTGGCACACCCAGGAGTCAAGACTGGCACACAAGCTGAAAGGGCAATATTACTCTCCCACTGTTTTTTTATGTATTTTTTGTTTTTTAAGGGAGACTTTAGAAACCCAATAATATTTAAAAAAAAAAATAAATAGGCTTTCTATGGCCCACTGAATGAGAGAGGTGGCACACCCAGGAGTCAAGACTGGCACACAAGCTGAAAGGGCAATATTACTCTCCCACTGTTTTTTTATGTTTTTTTTTGTTTTTTAAGGGAGACTTTAGAAACCAAATAATATTAAAAAAACCCAAAAAAATAAATAGGCTTTCTATGGCCCACTGAATGAGAGAGAGAGGTGGCACACCCAGGAGTCAAGACTGGCACACAAGCTGAAAGGGCAATATTACTCTCCCACTGTTTTTTTTATGTATTTTTTGTTTTTTAAGGGAGACTTTAGAAACCCAATAATATTTAAAAAAAAAAATAAATAGGCTTTCTATGGCCCACTGAATGAGAGAGGTGGCACACCCAGGAGTCAAGACTGGCACACAAGCTGAAAGGGCAATGTTACTCTCCCACTGTTTTTTTATGTATTTTTTGTTTTTTAAGGGAGACTTTAGAAACCCAATAATATTTAAAAAAATAAATAAATAGGCTTTCTATGGCCCACTGAATGAGAGAGGTGGCACACCCAGGAGTCAAGACTGGCACACAAGCTGAAAGGGCAATATTACTCTCCCACTGTTTTTTTATGTTTTTTTTTTTTTTCAGGGAGACTTTAGAAACCAAATAATATTAAAAAAACCAAAAAAATAAATAGGCTTTCTATGGCCCACTGAATGAGAGAGAGAGGTGGCACACCCAGGAGTCAAGACTGGCACACAAGCTGAAAGGGCAATATTACTCTCCCACTGTTTTTTTATTTTTATTTTTTTTTTCAGGGAGACTTTAGAAACCAAATAATAAGAAAAAAAATAAATAAATAAATAGGCTTTCTATAGCCCACTGAATGAGAGATAGCACACACAGCAGTGGCACACAAGCCCTGACTGAGGCCAATATTTTTCTCCCACTGATTGATGTAGTGTTTTTGTGTTGAGGTAGAATTTAGAACACAAATCACGGAAAAAATAAATAGGCTTTCTATGGCCCACTCAGTGAGAGATGGCACACACAGGGATGGCACTGTAGCAGAAATGCCAATCTTAATCTCCCACAAAAAAAAAAAAACAAAAAAAAAACAGGGACTGTCCTACAATTACTATCTCCCTGCAGTAATCTAAGCCAGGTATGGCAGGCAGCAATAGGAGTGGACTGATGCACAAATTAAATAAAAAGTGTGGACAAACAAAAAAGATAGCTGTGCAGAAAGGAACAAGAGGATATGTGCTTTGAAAAAAGCAGTTGGTTTCCACAGTGGCGTACACACAGCAATACAGCTATCACGGAGCCTTCTAGGGCAGCCCAATGAGCTACAGCGCTGAGGAAAAAAAAAAAATAGCTTCCACTGTTCCTGCACACCGAAGGTGGTGTTGGACAGTGGAAATCGCTACAGCACAAGCGGTTTGGTGGTTAGTGGACCCTGCCTAACGCTCTCCCTGCTTCTGACGAAGCGGCAGCAACCTCTCCCTAAGCTCAGATCAGCAGCAGTGAGATGGCGGTCGGCGGGAACGCCCCTTTATAGCCCCTGTGACGCCGCAGACAGCAAGCCAATCACTGCAATGCCCTTCTCTAAGATGGTGGGGACCAGGATCTATGTCATCACGCTGCCCACACTCTGCGTTCACCTTCATTGGCTGAGAAATGGCGCTTTTCGCGTAATTGAAACGCGACTTTGGCGCGAAAGTCGCGTACCGCATGGCCGACAAGCACAGGGGTCGGATCGGGTTTCATGAGACGCCGACTTAGCCAAAAGTCGGCGACTTTTGAAAATGATCGACCCGTTTCGCTCAACCCTACTTATAACTGTTGTGTTTGAAACTGTTAAGCTGTAAATCGCTGCGGAATATGTTGGCGTTATATAAAGATTATTATTATTATTATTTATATAATGGAAGTCTCCTTGTCAAACTGCATATTTGAGCATGTAGGTCTTTAAAATGTAAATTCATTGACACCTTTATATCTTCTACCTCTTGCTGCATTCTGAGAAATCATCAGTTTTATTACTATTTAATTAATTTGCAGATGAGGCATTAAGCGCTCTGGGTGTGACAGAGCACTTCACGAACCTTTGCCTCCCGAGGTTGGTTCCTTGCTCCTTCCCACTGAAAATTCAAGAATGCAGCAACAGATAGAAGATATAAAAGTGTTAATAGATTTAAATTTCAAACACCAGAAATCCCATATTTGTGGCTTGTGGCGTTGTTATTACTGACAGTTGCTCTTAAAGTTATTTGGATTCTTTTTAAAAAATTATGCTGGTTTTACATTTTTATCTTTTCATTATTTTGTATTTTCTAGAATGTTGGGAATTGACCAATATGACAAGACAGAGAAGAGTAGAACCTGCTGATGTCACGGACGTCCAACCTCGTTCGATGTATTAACACATCGGTGGACCCGGTTCTCCCTTCTCATTCCACAGAACATTTCCATATCCTCCCGCCCCAGTATTCACCAGGCCCAGTATTGTGAGGTGGGCATTGGTGCCTTTTCTTTAGCCCTGCTAAACACTGCACTTACTCCCACAAAAAAATTTTTTAGAAAGGGAAAAATTTTGAAAAGACAACACAAGAACATTTTTTGCAGTGGTAGATACCATGCAAAAAATGAAGCGAAAGGGTAAAATAAATTGATATCTTTATTGGTAACATTAACATAAAAATAGTTAAAAAGACAGGGTAGTGAGCCTCCAAAATAGGAGGGGGTAATCCTACAGCAGAGAAATTGTATTTGCATATATGCACATAAATTCAGGTTAGCCTTACAAGGAATAGAACAGCCTGCCAAGAAGAATAGTAGGCCACTTGGTGGATGTCCGGGATGGTGCTGCAATTGCAGTATAAGGGATTCGCTGCTGCAGGAATGTTCCCCTTGCCCGACGAGCGCCGTTTCGCTGTATAGCTTCTTCCGGGGGCGTGGAGGTATTTAGGTGTAGCAGGTATATATGTACTGAGGTGCAGAAGATGCCATATCCATTCCCTAGTGTAAAGGAATTACCACCATTGGTCAGTATTGCGCGCGTCAAACGGGTCCCCTCTTACTAATGGGACATCCGGAGCTGCGCTCGGTGGTACACAGTGGAACACACTGCGGTCACCTGTTGGAGCACTCCCGGATGTCAGAGGGAGAGTTCAGGACCTGCGCCTGTGCAGGAGACCAAGTGGGCGGCGGCGGGTTTGGTATGTAATGAGAATCAGCATCAGAGATATGTTAATACAGAACATGGAAGGAAATGCAGAGAGCCTGCGTTTGCATGAGAAAGGGAGAGGAGTGAGATAACAACTGGAAATAAGAATTCAAAATAAAAATTGGGTGGGTTGTAAAGATGGGGATGGGGGTGTGAGAGTGGTGAAGGGAGAATAGGGGGCGGGGAATGGGGAGTGGAGCAAATTCAAAGGGATGTGTGAACAATGTTGAGAGCAATAAGGATACGCAGAGATAATATGTGAATGTGCTGGTAAAATCTATATATCATAATGCACGGATAATGCATGAATAAAGAAAAAGAAAAAGTACATAAACTGAAATATTAAACAGTGCTCAGAATTGTTGGGGAGAATAAATATACAAATTATGAACTATGTTCACAATTGTTAGGGGAACACATATCAAATGGGTGAATCAGAATGTAAAGTGAAAAAATGGGAAATGGGTGAAAATATAAATAAGTGATAAAATATACCCGTAATATATAATAAAAAAATTATTGCAAAAGATACAAAAATTGGAGTGATATAAATAAAATAGTTGATTATTGTCCCACTCATAAGAAATAAATATTCATATTAATTTAAGAAATTTCTAAAATTAAGCTTATTACTGGAAAGTCCATATATCTTGCCATATATAGTGGCCATCTTTTTTACTTATTCTTGTTTCTCCTTTTATTCTCTCTTCCAGATGGATGCCTCGATTCACCGCAGTCTGAATGCTGTTGTTGGGGGCAACACCAAGGAGGAACATGGGTATGCACCTTAGAATTAAGATATAAAATGATTAGAAAAATCCTGAATAGATAACATAGAAAAAGAAGGGAATAATAAACATGGTTAAAAACAATTAAAAACATAAGAACACCTAAAATACATGAAGCCCAGAGATACAGCTAATTAATATTGTTACAAAAAGGAATTAAAACCAAAGCTTTCATTTAAAGCATATGGAGCAATAGTACCAAGTCAGTATATCTATTTGCTTTCAAGTTGTGCTAGGGATCTACTCAAATCCCCACCTCGTATTCCAAGAGTGATTTGATCAATGCCTTTGAAGATGAGACCATGGGGTTTACAGTTGTGGTATTTTTTGAAATGACGAGGCAAAGTTTTCAAAAGAGATGGATCATCTATTGATTTGGCTTTCTCAATATCCCTGATGTGTTCCCGCACTCTTATTTTTAATTTGCGTGTAGTTGGACCGATGTAGATAAGGTTGCAGAGGCAGGTGGCATGATAAATTATGCCCTGAGATGAGCAAAGGAGGTGTTTCCTAATCTCAAAGGTCTTGGATCCCTCAGCATTCAGAAAGGAGCAAGTTTTTTCATATTGGCACAGGCCTTACATAAACCGCAGCGAAAAAAGCTTTTTAATAAAGATTGCTGGAGAGACTTAGGGATGGGGTCATAGTGACTATGTATTGGAATATCTCCCAAGTTTTGGCTTCTTCTCGCCAATACAGATGGACATGATGGAAGAATTTTATACATGGTGGGATCGGATATGTTCCAATGTTTCTATAATAGTTTTTTTTTATGTCATCCCATTGGAAATGAATCTCACTTGGTCCTTGTTTTTATTTTTGTTCTGTTTTTTTTTTAATGCGAGATAAAGTAATTGTTCCCTAGATACCTTTGTTGCCCGCCTGTATCCATGTTCGATGCTCCTCTTGCTGTGTCCACAGTTTAAAAACCTTTGTGTAAGATCTACTGCTTGATCCTCAAAATCAGATGATTTGGAACTAATTTTTGCTCTTAAAAATTGGCCTGTGGGTATCCCTCTAATAGTTGTCACAGGATGAGATGATGTGGCATGTAGGAAAGAATTGGTTGACATAGGTTTTCTGTATAAAATGGTAGTGACCATACCATCAGTGGATGCCCCCAGTTTCAAGTCTAAAAAATCCAATTCCTTTCCAAATTTATATGTTAAGTTGATGTTAAGATTATTTTTGTTTTGTTTTCGCATTAAGGTATGGAGGCCATAAACTGTTACTTCCCATATAAACCACACCTCATCCATCCTTGTACATACTGTATTTGAGGAATTAGATAGTTCTGAAAAATGTCCCTCTCCCATGCCCCTAAAAAAGGTTTGTGTATGAGGGTGCACAGGCGGCCACCATGGCAGTGCCCTGAATTTGGAGGTAAATGTCTATGTTGAATGTAAAGAGGTTATGATTGAGTAAAAACTCTAAAAGACACAATATCAACTCAGTCATATCCAGTTGGATATTGCTAGTTGTAAGCAGGGGCGTAACTACCATGGTCGCAGTGGTCGCCGCTGCAACCGGGCCTGGAGGTCAGGGGCCCTGTTGTGAACTATACTTTTTGGCTCCCTCTTGTGGTCACTAGTGATTTGGCACTTGGATTGTCTTTTACCAGGTTGGTGCTCACCTGCTTCGTTAGGCCTGGGGTGTTGCTATTTAAACTTCTTGGATTCTCAGTCCAGTGCCTGGCATCGTTGTAATCAGTTCACTTCTGTTTGCTCCTGTCTTCAGGTCCTGGTTCTTTGCAAGATAAGCTAAGTCCTGCTTTCGTACTCTTGATAATTTGCATTGTTCATATTTTTTTGTCCAGCTTGTACAATATGTGATTCCTGTTATTGCTGGAAGCTCTAGGGGGGCTGATATTCTCCCCCCACACCGTCAGTCGGTTTGGGGGTTCTTGGATATTCAGCGTGGATATTTTGCAGGGTTTTTTGCTGACCATATAAGTCTTCTTACTATATTCTGCTATTAGTCAGTGGGCCTCTCTTTGCTAAATCTAGTTCATTCTTACGTTTGTCTTTTCTTCTTACCTCACCGTTATTATTTGTTGGGGGCTTGTATTACTTTGGGGTCTTTTCTCTGGAGGCAAGAGAGGTCTTATTTTTCCTGATAGGGGTAGTTAGTTCTCCGGCTGGCGTGAGACGTCTAGAACCAACGTAGGCACGTTCCCCGGCTGCTGTTAGTGTTTGCGCTAGGATCAGGTATATGGTCAGCCTAGTTACCACTTCCCTATGAGCTGGTATTTATGTTTTGCAGACTTTGCTGTAATCTTTGAGGTTCCCTGCCATTGGAATCATAACAGTATGCCAGGCCTATAAATAGTTAATGCATTGCTGAAGTGGGATTAAAAGAAAAGAAGTTCTGAGTTTTTTTTTTTTTTTTTTTTTTTCTTCCTCCCCTTTATCTCTGAGTGGCTTGAAGCTTTGCTGCAGACATGAATGTTCAGACCTTGATTACTAGTGTGGATCAGCTTGCTGCACGTGTGCAGGGCATTCAGGATTTTGTTGTTAGCAGTCCTATGTCAGAGCCTAAGATACCTATTCCTGAGCTGTTCTCTGGAGATCGATTTAAATTTAGGAATTTTAAGAATAATTGTAAATTGTTTCTATCTTTGAAACCTCGTTCGTCTGGAGATTCAGCTCAGCAAGTCAAAATTATTATCTCCTTCTTGCGTGGCGACCCTCAGGATTGGGCCTACTCGTTAGCGCCAGGAGATCCTGCATTGGCGGATGTTGATGCGTTTTTTCTGGCGCTCGGATTGCTTTATGAGGAGCCTAATCTTGAAATTCAGGCAGAAAAAGCGTTACTGGCCATCTCTCAGGGCCAGGATGAAGCTGAGGTGTACTGCCAAAAATTTCGGAAATGGTCCGTGCTTACTCGATGGAATGAATGTGCTCTGGCCGCAAATTTCAGAAATGGCCTTTCTGAAGCCATTAAGAATGTGATGGTGGGTTTTACAGTTCCTACAAGTCTGAATGATTCTATGGCGCTGGCTATTCAGATTGATCGGCGTTTGCGGGAGCGCAAATCCGCTAAACCTCTGACGGTGTTGTCTGAACAGACACCTGTCTCAATGCAATGCGATAGAATCCTGACTAGAACCGAACGACAAAATCATAGACGTCAGAATGGGCTGTGTTTTTACTGTGGTGATTCTACACATGTTATATCAGCATGCTCTAAACGCCTAACCAAGGTTGTCAGTCCTGTCACCATTGGTAATTTGCAGCCTAAATTTATTTTGTCTGTGACTTTAATTTGTTCATTGTCTTCCTACCCTGTTATGGCATTTGTGGATTCAGGTGCTGCCCTGAGTCTTATGGACTTGTCGTTTGCCAAGCGCTGCGGTTTTGTCCTGGAGCCTTTAAAGGTTCCGATTCCTCTCAGAGGAATTGATGCTACGCCACTGGCGGAAAATAAACCGCAGTATTGGACACAAGTGACCATGTGCATGACTCCTGAACATCGGGAGGTGATTCGTTTTCTTGTTCTGCATAAAATGAATGATTTAGTCGTTTTAGGTCTGCCATGGTTACAGACCCATAATCCTGTTTTGGATTGGAAGGCTATGTCTGTCTCAAGTTGGGGTTGTCAGGGAATTCATTGCGATTCTCCGCCGGTGTCTATTGCTACTTCTACTCCTTCAGAAGTTCCTGAGTATTTGTGTGACTATCAGGATGTATTCAGTGAGTCCAGGTCCAGTGCTCTTCCTCCTCATAGGGACTGTGACTGCGCTATAGATTTGATTCCTGGCAGTAAATTTCCTAAGGGACGATTATTTAATTTGTCTGTACCCGAGCATGCCGCGATGCGTTCTTATGTCAAGGAGTCTTTGGAGAAGGGGCATATTCGTCCATCCTCTTCCCCTCTCGGTGCGGGATTCTTTTTTGTGGCCAAGAAAGACGGGTCTTTGAGACCTTGTATAGACTATCGGCTTCTGAATAAAATCACTATTAAGTTTCAGTATCCGTTGCCGCTATTGTCAGACTTGTTTGCTCGGATTAAGGGCGCCAAGTGGTTCACCAAGATAGATCTTCGTGGTGCGTACAACCTTGTGCGCATTAGGCAGGGAGATGAATGGAAAACTGCATTCAATAAGCCCGAAGGTCATTTTGAATACTTGGTGATGCCCTTTGGGCTCTCTAATGCCCCTTCAGTGTTTCAGTCCTTTATGCATGATATCTTCCGGAAGTATCTGGATAAATTTTTGATTGTGTATCTTGATGATATTCTAGTTTTCTCGGATGATTGGGATTCTCATGTAAAGCAGGTCAGGATGGTGTTTCAGGTTTTGCGTGATAACGCTTTGTTTGTGAAGGGCTCAAAGTGTCTCTTTGGAGTGCAGAAGGTTTCCTTTTTGGGTTTTATTTTCTCCCCTTCTGCCGTGGAGATGGACCCAGTCAAGGTCCGAGCTATTCATGATTGGACTCAGCCCACGTCTGTTAAGAGTCTTCAGAAGTTCTTGGGGTTCGCTAATTTCTACCATCGCTTTATCGCTAATTTTTCTAGCGTTGTTAAACCTTTGACGGATACGACCAAGAAAGGTTCTGATGTGGCTAATTGGGCTCCTGCAGCCGTGGAGGCCTTCCAGGAGCTGAAGCGCCGGTTTACTTCGGCGCCTGTTTTGTGCCAGCCTGATGTCTCACTTCCCTTTCAGGTTGAAGTGGATGCTTCTGAGATCGGTGCTGGGGCTGTTTTGTCACAGAGAGGCTCTGGTTGTTCTGTGGTGAGACCATGTGCCTTTTTCTCTAGGAAGTTTTCGCCTGCTGAGCGGAACTATGATGTTGGTAATCGGGAGTTGTTGGCCATGAAGTGGGCATTTGAGGAGTGGCGTCATTGGCTCGAGGGTGCTAAGCATCGTGTGGTGGTCTTGACTGATCACAAAAATCTGATGTATCTCGAGTCTGCTAAGCGCCTGAATCCTAGACAGGCTCGTTGGTCATTGTTTTTCTCTCGTTTTGACTTTGTGGTCTCGTACCTGCCTGGTTCGAAGAATGTTAAGGCTGATGCTCTTTCTAGGAGCTTTGTGCCTGACTCTCCTGGAGTCTCGGAGCCAGCTGGTATTCTTAAAGAGGGAGTGATCGTGTCGGCCATATCTCCGGATTTGCGACGTGTGTTGCAGAGATTTCAGGCTGGTAGACCTGACTCGTGTCCATCCGACAGACTGTTTGTTCCTGATAAATGGACCAGCAGAGTCATTTCCGAGGTTCATTCCTCGGTGTTGGCAGGGCATCCGGGAATTTTTGGTACCCGAGATTTGGTGGCTAGATCCTTTTGGTGGCCTTCCTTGTCACGGGATGTGCGGTCATTTGTGCAGTCCTGTGGGACTTGTGCTCGGGCTAAGCCTTGTTGTTCTCGTGCTAGCGGGTTGCTTTTGCCCTTGCCCGTCCCGAAGAGGCCTTGGACGCACATTTCCATGGATTTCATTTCTGATCTTCCGGTGTCTCGGGGAATGTCTGTCATCTGGGTGGTGTGTGATCGTTTTTCCAAGATGGTCCATTTGGTACCCTTGCCTAAGTTGCCTTCCTCTTCCGATCTGGTTCCTTTGTTTTTTCAGAATGTGGTTCGTTTACATGGCATTCCGGAGAATATCGTGTCCGACAGAGGATCCCAGTTTGTGTCCAGATTCTGGCGATCTTTTTGTGCTAAGATGGGCATTGATTTGTCGTTTTCATCTGCCTTCCATCCTCAGACTAATGGTCAAACGGAGCGAACTAATCAGACACTGGAGGCTTATTTGAGATGTTTTGTTTCTGCGGACCAGGATGATTGGGTGACCTTCATGGCATTGGCGGAGTTTGCCCTTAATAATCGGGCTAGTTCCGCTACTTTGGTTTCGCCATTCTTCTGCAACTCGGGTTTTCATCCTCGTTTCTCCTCGGGTCATGTTGAGTCTTCTGACTGTCCTGGGGTGGATTCCGTGGTGGATAGGTTGCAGCGGATTTGGAATCATGTGGTGGACAACTTGAAGTTGTCACAGGAGAAGGCTCAGCGTTTTGCCAACCGCCGCCGCGGTGTGGGCCCCCGACTTCGTGTTGGGGATTTGGTTTGGTTGTCTTCTCGGTATGTGCCTCTGAAGGTTTCCTCTCCTAAGTTTAAGCCTCGCTTTATTGGTCCTTATAAAATTTTGGAAGTTCTTAACCCGGTTTCTTTTTGTTTGGATCTTCCGGTGTCGTTTGCCATTCACAACGTGTTCCATAGGTCTTTGTTACGGCGGTACGTTGTGCCGGTGGTTCCTGCTGTTGAGCCTCCTGCTCCGGTGTTGGTTGAGGGCGAGTTGGAGTACGTGGTGAAGATCTTGGATTCTCGTCTCTCTAGACGGAGGCTCCAGTATTTGGTCAAATGGAAGGGCTATGGTCAGGAGGATAATTCCTGGGTGGCCGCCTCTGATGTTCATGCGGCCGATTTGGTTCGTGCCTTCCACGCTGCTCGTCCTGGTCGCCCTGGTGGTCTTGGTGAGGGTTCGGTGACCCCCTCCTTAAAGGGGGGGTACTGTTGTGAACTATACTTTTTGGCTCCCTCTTGTGGTCACTAGTGATTTGGCACTTGGATTGTCTTTTACCAGGTTGGTGCTCACCTGCTTCGTTAGGCCTGGGGTGTTGCTATTTAAACTTCTTGGATTCTCAGTCCAGTGCCTGGCATCGTTGTAATCAGTTCACTTCTGTTTGCTCCTGTCTTCAGGTCCTGGTTCTTTGCAAGATAAGCTAAGTCCTGCTTTCGTACTCTTGATAATTTGCATTGTTCATATTTTTTTGTCCAGCTTGTACAATATGTGATTCCTGTTATTGCTGGAAGCTCTAGGGGGGCTGATATTCTCCCCCCACACCGTCAGTCGGTTTGGGGGTTCTTGGATATTCAGCGTGGATATTTTGCAGGGTTTTTTGCTGACCATATAAGTCTTCTTACTATATTCTGCTATTAGTCAGTGGGCCTCTCTTTGCTAAATCTAGTTCATTCTTACGTTTGTCTTTTCTTCTTACCTCACCGTTATTATTTGTTGGGGGCTTGTATTACTTTGGGGTCTTTTCTCTGGAGGCAAGAGAGGTCTTATTTTCCCTGATAGGGGTAGTTAGTTCTCCGGCTGGCGCGAGACGTCTAGAACCAACGTAGGCACGTTCCCCGGCTGCTGTTAGTGTTTGCGCTAGGATCAGGTATATGGTCAGCCTAGTTACCACTTCCCTATGAGCTGGTATTTATGTTTTGCAGACTTTGCTGTAATCTTTGAGGTTCCCTGCCATTGGAATCATAACAGAGCCCGGCAGGTCAGAGGCACCCGACACCATGTTGCAGTGCAAGAGATTCCTCCCGCACGGCAACAGTCAGAGGCATATCTATGGGGAGGGGGGCAGCCAGGGCATGTGAGAGATAGGAAGCAGCTCCAGCCATTATACTATGAGAAGTGAATTGTATGACATGGATGACGGTGGTGGTGCATTATCCTATATGGAGCACTATGAGGAGTGTATTATACTATATGGAGGACTGAGCAGTGTATTTCAATATATGGAGGGCTATGAGGAGTGTATAATACTATATGGAGGACTGAGGAGTGTATTATACTATATGGAGGACTATGAGGGGTGCATTATACTATATGGAGGACTGATTAGTGTATTATACTACATGGAGGACTGAGCAGTGTATTATACTATATGGAGCAATATGAGGAGAGTATTATGCTATATGGAGAACTAGGAGGAGTGTATTTTACAATATGGAGGACTATGAGGAGTATATAATACTATATGGAGGACTATGGGGAGTGTATTATACTATATGGAGGACTATGGGGTGTATTATACTATATGGATGACTATGAGCTGTGTAGTATATTATATAGAGGACTATGGGGGTGCATTATATTATAAGGAGGACTATGGGGGTGCATTATACTTCTTATATGGATCCCCATGACTTCTATTTAAGCCCCTGATAAGTATAATGTTTTTTTTTTCTTTTATAAATTTCATAACAATGGCAGTACGGGGGACAACTATATACCAGTATAGGGCACCGGATAGTTAAAACCACTGAGGTCACACTATACAACTTTGCAATAAAGCTATAGTGTGCGAAATGAATAGGGAAAATGTGAATTTGGGTGGAAAATATTTTGGCATGGGGATGCCCCATTTGAAAGTTCGCATCGGGGCCCATAACTTTGTAGTTACGCCTCTGGTTCTAAGATACCACAACACTGCTTTTAGGCCATCTTCATGTTTGATGGAGGTATAAAGGGCCTCAACGTCTGCAGTTACCATAGTCATGTGATCTTCAAGGTAAATTGTCTAGTTTTTGTAAAGCTGCAGTAGTGTCCTGAATGTAAGATGGAAGTGTAGCTACTAATGGTTTAAGATAATGATCAATAAAAACGGCAACAGTTTCACAAAGACTGCAATTGGCGGATATAATGGGCCTTCCAGGAGGGTCCTCAGGGTCCTTGTGTACTTTAGGAACTAGGTATAGAGTTGGCAATTTGGGATTAAGGAGATGTATGGTCTCAACCATATTTTTGGGGATGATGCCTAACTCGAAAGCTTTTTCAATTATGGAAAGGAGTTCAGCTTGGTATTTGGAAAGAGGATTGTATAATAGTTTGCGATAACAAAAGGGGGCATTAAGCAGTTTGTATGCTTGTTTTTCATATCATGCTATGGGCCATACCACCACGTTGCCCCCTTTGTCAGCAGGTTCGAATATTACGTCATACTGTTTGTGGGGGAATGTACTGTGTTGGGAGCTATTAAAAAGGTTCAATGCCATTTGAGTATGTGCACACCTTCACCTTCAGTAGTTGAAGCAGAAAAATCTGTTGCAAATACTGCTGTGTTGGCAGGAAAAACACAGCATATATTACTTGTGTTTTGATGCCTTTTTCCCACTTTTTAATATTGGTGAAATGCTGAAAAAATGCTGAAAGAATTGACATTTAAATCTCCAAAGAAAAGATAAGTAATGTGTGCACAAGACTGCAGGAATCTCATTCACTTTGCGGGCATCAGGAAACCATTCAGGTTTTGTGTCACCTGCACAGAAAAAAACATAAAACTGCTACGTGTGCACTCATATATGCGTCACTAGGAGCAATAGTTCTGTGTGAAGGCATACAAAAGACGGTGCGAGGTTATGGAGGCGGCTTAGTGTAAAACATAAATGACTGCCCCACAATACGCAGCCCTCGCTGACTTGTTGTTCAGGTGTATGGGTGCGTGCGATGGAGGTGGGTGTCCGACACCGACATCAGAGCTGCGTTAATCACAGGCAATAGGGTAATCTATGTCCCTATAACTAGATGGGGCACAATGACAGTCACGTATGGTGGCTCCGGGTCTGGCTGCTGTGGCCTCTGATGCCGCCATCTTGTCCTGCTCTCTCTATGGGCCCTGGTGCCGGGGTCCTGCTGTCCGGTACAGTCTCACTCTGCCTGGCAGCCGTCTCCTAGTCCCTGTCTGGCTCCTGCCTCCGCCAGTCACTAACATGCAGCCAGCGCCTCCCTGTGTCTGTTCCCCAGGACACTCACTGTGACCTGTGCACCTTACAAAATCTTCCCTCACTATTGCCTAAAGGAAGGTTCCTAGCTTCTACACTGAGTACTGCAGAGAGTTTGTGGTGTCATCTGCTGGTCACTGCAGGTACATCTCTCTCATGTTCTGCAGTTATAATGCAGTGCACTTGTCATGTTTCTTTTTTACAAATGTGAACACAGACCTTGCATTCTCATCTCAATTTACTATTTAGCCACTAGGGGGCACTAAAATACCACAAATTCTCCGATCACTTTAGAGAGTTTCTGTTTCTGCTACTAACCAGCAGATAAAGGGTTACTCTGCAGCTTAGCATGGTTAGGAAGGTACTAGGCCGCAGAACAGAGAAAAATGAAGTTAATCTTTTCCAGTGTGCCATACTTTTAGTACTGCGGCTGAGCACCTTCCTAATGATGTTAACCTGGAGATTAACCCTATATTTGTAGGTTATATTTGTAGGTTAATGGTGTTAATGGACATGACAGGATCCCTTTAAGGGGCCTCTCCAACCGATATTTGATCTAGAAATTGGGACAATATCTATTAAGCTGCAGACATCATGTGAGGCCCGACACATAGATTAACATCAGTGCGGGGCCTAGGGGAGAACGGCGGTGCTGGAGGCTTGGAAATAGACAGAAGTAGGAGGCAGGAGCATGGTGACGGTGGGAAGTTAAGAGGAGCAAAAGTGCTGCCGAGTGGCCGCCATTGTGCTTGAAGTCATGCATATGGGATCAAGAAAAATTCAGTTTCCAAAAATTTAGGAAAACTCGTACTGACTTTGATTCATTACTGTAACGGTGGCATCCAATTTGGGATAACACTGACATCCATTTTCTATATAGTGTTCTGGACACAAACAGCTTTGTGTTGAATTTCTGAATTGATATGTTTTCCAGTACACACTGACCCTCAGATTATCTCTGAAGGAACATTGTGTTATCTGCAAGTTTCTATCTGTGGCCTTGGGGCGTCCTGCTCACATACCGCGCCCATGTCAGTAGGCCCACACTATGCTAATCAAAGCTTGACGTGTAACCTATAAACATGCCCGTTAGAAATAAATATTCAACTACGTAGAAGATTGAATTCTAACCAATTAGTAGTAACATGCTAAAACTAGCAATAAGTTTAGATTTTGTACCTTATCTCTTTGCTAGGGCCATACATTTACTGAATAAAAATGTATTAACCTCCTGTAATAAACGAGGAATCTTATTACACTTCCAACTGGTCTGTGACCTTATTCCCTCCATGAACGAAATTGATCCCTGTATGGCTAGTCCCCATAGCTGCAGTGACATTTTTTTGGTGGAGAATGCGGGCACTACAATAGCGTCACTGAACTGCAGACCCTTGAGCAGACCAGGATTCAGGAGCAACCACGGTAAGTAACCCATTGTGTTTCTGACTGCCTCCTTCAGCTCTGTCCATAGCTCTGTAGAGTGGTCCCATGATGGGGTGCCTGCAACGTGTCACAGGAAATGTAAAATTGTTTTTCTTATTGTTGCTATTATAAAGGTGCTGCTCACAAAATTAGAGTATCATCAAAAAGTTAATTTATTTCAGTTCTTCAATACAAAAAGGAAACTCATATATTATATAGAGTCATTACAAACAGAGTGATCTATTTCACGTGTTTATTTCTGTTAATGGTGATGATTATGGCTTACAGCCAATGAAAACCCAAAAGTCATTATCTCAGTAAATTAGAATACTTTATAATACCAGCTTGAAAAATTATTTTAAAATCCAGAGTGTTGACCTACTGAAATGTATGTTCAGTAAAGGAAAGATATATATCTTGGTACCGTGTTAGCCAGTAGATAGAAAAATATTTAGAATTGAGAGTCCTCAGTGGTTGATACCTTTTAATGGCTAACTGAAAAGATGGTAACAAATAGCAAGCTTTCGAGACTACACAGGTCTCTTCATCAGGCATAGACTAATACAAATTCTGAAGAATCACATATTTATGCACAACATAGCACAGAAAAAAAAAAGAAAAAAACACCATGGATAAGACAGGTGACATGAAGCAGAATTACCATGAGTGATAAACAGTTATGTCCAGTTATGGACATAACTGTTTATCACTCATGGTAATTCTGCTTCATGTCACCTGTAGTGTTGAGCGATACCTTCCGATATCGGAAAGTATCGGTATCGGAAAGTATCGGCCGATACCGGCAAAATATCGGATCTCGCCGATACCGATACCCGATACGAATGCAAGTCAATGGGACGAAAATATCGGAATTAAAATAAACCCTTTCTTTCCTTGTAGGTTTATTCTACATGAAGGAAAACAACTAAGAATAATGTAGGATGTATTGGGGGAGGTGTCGGAGACATTAAAGGCATAGAGGTTTAGCCCAATCAAATAGAATAGCAGGAATTTTATGTTTTTTTAAGATGTTCGGAGTTACAAAGATATTGACTATGTTAAGAATTTTTTTATTTTGTCAGATATTGATGTTTCACTACTTCCACGCCCTTCACCTTTTTTTTAACTTCTCCCACAGTTTCTTCTTCATCATCATCAGCATCTTTGACATCAACTTCTTCTTCACCTTATTCATCTTCTTCTTCATCTTCTACCTATTATTTTTTTTTGTTACATTCTTCATATACTTTTTATTCAACTATTATTCTTCTTCATATTCTACTTCTTCATCATATTCTTATTTGTGACAGGCATTCTTGTAGTTGTTATCTATAAAAGTTTGAAGATTACACCTTCCGTTCTGCCTGTCACAAAAGAGTTACATTTGTCCGCGTTCAGTTTGGCCTGCAGCATCAGGCTTTATCCAGGGGCACCACGAGGAGGAACGGACTCACCCCCATACACTGCTTAGTCTTCTTCTGCTTATAATTTAGATAATATCTTTTGCTCTGATATTTAGTGTTATGCTTAATGTTCTTCTGCTCTTTGTTCTGCAGCCTCTTGTTCTTCTGCTTCTCGGTCTTCCATGTCGTCGTCTCCAGGGTCGTCGTCTCCGGGGTCATTGTCGTCGTCATCGGGGTGGTCTTCAGGGTCATCGTCTCCAGGGTCGTCGTCATCTCAGTGGTTGTCGTCTCTGGTATCGCCGTCATCTTAGGGGTGGTCTTCCGGGTCGTCGTCTTTAGGGTCTTGAACTTGGAAATGTAGCAGAAGGTACAAGAAGGCTGAGAAAATGGCGAGAACCAGCTGATGGAACTGGAACTCGGATGGCTACCCGAAGGTCCAAGAGCCAATGGAACTACCGAGGACCAGCTGACGTTACTGGAACCCGGTTACTAAGCAGGAGGTACCCATGCCAGAAAGCACTACCAAGGACCACCTGACGTTGGTGGAACTCGGATACCCAGAAGGAGGCACCTAAGCCAAAGGCTCTGCCCGGAACCAGCTGATGGTACTGGAACCAGGATGGGGAGCAGAAGGTACAAGAGCAAAAGACACTGCCGAGAACCAGCTGACGGTACTGGAACCCGGATGGATAGCCGAAGGTCCAAGAGCCAATGGAACTACCAAGGACCAGCTGACGTTACTGGAACCCAGTTACTAAGCAGGAGGTACCCGTGCCAGAAAGCACTACCAAGGACCACCTGACGTTGGTGGAACTCAGATACCCAGAAGGAGGCACCTAAGCCAAAGGCTCTGCCCGGAACCAGCTGACGATACTGGAACCAGGATGGGGAGCAGAAGGTACAAGAGCAAAAGACACTGCCGAGAACCAGCTGATGGTACTGGAACCCGGATGGGTAACCGAAGGTCCAAGAGCCAATGGAACTACCGAGGACCAGCTGACGTTACTGGAACCCGGTTACTAAGGAGGAGGTACCCGTGCCTGAAAGCACTACCAAGGACCACCTGACGTTGGTGGAACTCGGATACCCAGAAGGAGGCACCTAAGCCAAAGGCTCTACCCGGAACCAGCTGATGGTACTGGAACCAGGATGGGGACATATTCAAGATTGTCTTCCTAGAGCCCCAACTAGCGGTGTTGGAGCAAAGGGTCAGCAGGGGGAGCAGAGTGTAGGTCGAAGCCTGCACTGGAGGCAGCTTTGTGTCTGCGTGGCGTTTGCAGGACACGATGCCGGCTACACAGTGGGGGAACAGCTGGCGTTGCTGAACCCCACTGACACATTGACGGGTGTTTTTCTCTGTGCAGCCAGCACTTCCGGGCACCAACTGGCGGTGTTAGAGCCCAGGGTCTGTAGGAGGAGCAGAGTGTAGGCCGAAGCCTAATTGAACCAATTTTAAAGGTAACCTTTAATCCCTCCCTCAGGTGTTACAAACTAGAAGAGCCACCTTGTGCAGCAGTAATGCTGCACAAGTAAAAGGTTGCTCTTGTAATTTTGTTCCTTGCACACGCTGGATGAAACACGTATGAAATTTAGCTCCTTATACAGTCAAAGCTGTCTTTGAGGCGTGAGTTCTCTTCTTAATGAGACGCAGCACAGCTGTCAAGACTACCACCTTGGTGCTTGGCGCGGCCTCCTGAGTGTCGCATTTTGCTGTACAGGAGTCTGTGCTGTTGTGTTATCCCTTGGCCCTGCGCTGTTAGCGCTGCCCGTCTTCTGACATCATTTCATGTCGGCCGGTGCGGTTCGCGATGCCCATGAATCCAAGCCCCGCAGTGTCTTTTCATTAATTCACACTGCGGGGCTGGGATTCATGGCCTTGTGCAGTACATATGTTCGCCTCTCACTCATGTCCTTACACCTGCTTCAGACTGTGCGGCGTCAGCTGATCCCTTATCGCATGCCACGGCCATGAAGCCGCACAGTCTGAAGAAGGCGGAAGGAGATGAGTGACAGGCGAACATATGCACTGCTCATGCCCATCAATCACACCCTCGCAGTCAAAATAAATAAGACACCGAGGGGCGTTGTGTCGGGCAGGGCGGCCGCAGAGGCGCAGCCAGCCAACCAATGATGTCAGAAGACGGGCAGCGCTACCAAGGGGGCTGCTGCGTGTCATTACAGAGGAAAATCACACCTCAGGGACGGTTTAATGGTCTCAGGGGACACATCTTATACGTGTTGAGTTCGACGTGTGCAAGGACAATAACTGAATGAGCCACCTTGTACAAATGCAGCATTACTGCTGTACAAGGTGGCTGTTATACATACAAATGCCTGAGGGGGGGGACAGGTTTCCTTCAATTTCAGTTGTTGTTTCTGCGTGGCGTTTGCAGGACACGATGCCGGCTACACAGCAGGGGAACAGCTGGCGTTACTGAACCCCACTGACACATTGGCTGGTGTTTTTCTCTGTGCAGCCAGCACTACCGGGCACCAACTGGCGGTGTTAGAGCCCAGGGACAGCAGGAGGAGAGGGAGCAGAGTGTAGGCCGAAGCCTGCACTGGAGGCAGTTTTAGGTCTGTTGTGTCTGCGTGGCGTTTGCAGGACACGTTGCCGACTACACAGCGGGGGAACAGCTGGCGTTGCTGAACCCCACTGGCACATTGGCGGGTGTTTTTCTCTGTGCAGCCAGCACTTCCGGGCACCAACTGGCGGTGTTGGAGCCCAGGGACAGCAGGAGGAGCAGAGTGTAGGCCGAAGCCTGCACTGGAGCAAGTTGAAAGGGAATCTTTAACCCCCCCAGGCGTTTGTTGCTGAAAGAGCCAGCTTGTACAGCACTAATGCTGCAAAAGGAAAAGGTGGCTCTTTTAATTATGCTCCTTGCAAACGCTGAACTAGACACTTATGAAATGTGTCCCCTCACACTGTAAAACCGTCCCGGAGGTGGGACTTTTCTTCGTAATGTGACGCAGCACAGCCGTCATTCCTACCCCCTTGGTGCCGTGTGCCGCCTCCTCAGCGTTGTTTGATTCTGTCCCGGAGCCTGCGCTGTTATGTTATCCCTTGGCCAGGCGCACTTCGCGCTGCCCGTCTTCTGACATCATTTCAGTTGTTGTGCCAGCGTGGCGGGCGCATGACACGTTGCCGGATTCACAGCAGGGGAGCAGCAGGCGTTACTGAACCCCACTAACACATTGGTGAAGTGTTTGGCTCTGTGCAAACAGCACTTCCGGGCAGCAACCAGCAGTGTTGGAGCCCAGGACAGCAGGAGGAGCAGAGTGTAGGCCGAAGCCTGCACTGGAGGCATGTAAATGTCTGTTAGTGTGCCAGCGTGGCGGTCGCATGACACGTTGCCGGATACACAGCAGGGGAGCAGCTGACGTTACTGAACCCCAATAACAAGGCAGGAAGTGTTAACTGTGCGGACAGCACTTCCAGGCACCAACTGGCGGTGTTAGAGCCCAGGGACAGCAGGAGGAGCAGATTGGAGGTATTGCCGCACACACAGCAGGGGAGCAGCTGACGTTACTGAACCCCAATAACAGAGGAGTGACTGTTGACTGCGGACAGCACTTCCAGGCACCAACTTGCGGTGTTAGAGCCCAGGGTCAGCAGGAGGAGCAGATTGGAGGTATTGCCGCACACACAGCTGGGGAACAGCTGACATTACTGAACCCCAATAACAGAGGAGCGACTGTTGACTGTGCGGACAGCACTTCCAGGCACCAACTGGCGGTGTTAGAGCCCAGGGACAGCAGGAGGAGCAGATTGGAGGTATTGCCGCACACACAGCAGGGGAGCAGCTGACGTTACTGAACCCCAATAACAGAGGAGTGACTGTTGACTGCGGACAGCACTTCCAGGCACCAACTTGCGGTGTTAGAGCCCAGGGTCAGCAGGAGGAGCAGATTGGAGGTATTGCCGCACACACAGCTGGGGAACAGCTGACATTACTGAACCCCAATAACAGAGGAGCGACTGTAGACTGTGCGGACAGCACTTCCAGGCACCAACTGGCAGTGTTAGAGCCCAGGGACAGCAGGAGGAGCAGATTGGAGGTATTGCCGCACACACAGCAGGGGAGCAGCTGACGTTACTGAACCCCAATAACAGAGGAGTGACTGTTGACTGCGGACAGCACTTCCAGGCACCAACTTGCGGTGTTAGAGCCCAGGGTCAGCAGGAGGAGCAGATTGGAGGTATTGCCGCACACACAGCTGGGGAACAGCTGACATTACTGAACCCCAATAACAGAGGAGCGACTGTAGACTGTGCGGACAGCACTTCCAGGCACCAACTGGCAGTGTTAGAGCCCAGGGACAGCAGGAGGAGCAGATTGGAGGTATTGCCGCACACACAGCAGGGGAGCAGCTGACGTTACTGAACCCCAATAACAGAGGAGCGACTGTAGACTGTGCGGACAGCACTTCCAGGCACCAACTTGCGGTGTTAGAGCCCAGGGTCAGCAGGAGGAGCAGATTGGAGGTATTGCCGCACACACAGCTGGGGAGTAGCTTACGTTACTGAACCCCAATAACAAAGGAGCGACTGTTGACTGTGCGGACAGCACTTCCAGGCACCAACTGGTGGTGTTAGAGCCCAGGGACAGCAGGAGGAGCAGATTGGAGGTATTGCCGCACACACAGCAGGGAATCAGCTGACGTTACTGAACCCCAATAACAGAGGAGCGACTGTAGACTGTGCAGACAGCAGTTCCAGGCACCAACTGGCGGTGTTAGAGCCCAGGGACAGCAGGAGGAGCAGATTGGAGGAATTGCCGCACACACAGCTGGGGAGCAGCTGACGTTACTGAACCCCAATAATAGAGGAGCGACTGTTGACTGTGCGGACAGCACTTCCAGGCACCAACTGGCGGTGTTAGAGCCCAGGGACAGCAGGAGGAGCAGATTGGAGGTATTGCCGCACACACAGCAGGGGAGCAGCTGACGTTACTGAACCCCAATAACAGAGGAGTGACTGTTGACTGTGCGGACAGCACTTCCAGGCACCAACTTGCGGTGTTAGAGCCCAGGGTCAGCAGGAGGAGCAGATTGGAGGTATTGCCGCACACACAGCTGGGGAACAGCTGACATTACTGAACCCCAATAACAGAGGAGCGACTGTAGACTGTGCGGACAGCACTTCCAGGCACCAACTGGCGGTGTTAGAGCCCAGGGACAGCAGGAGGAGCAGATTGGAGGTATTGCCGCACACACAGCAGGGGAGCAGCTGACGTTACTGAACCCCAATAACAGAGGAGCGACTGTTGACTGTGCGGACAGCACTTCCAGGCACCAACTGGCGGTGTTAGAGCCCAGGGTCAGCAGGAGGAGCAGATTGGAGGTATTGCCGCACACACAGCAGGGGAGCAGCTGACATTACTGAACCCCAATAACAGAGGAGCGACTGTTGACTGTGCGGACAGCACTTCCAGGCACCAACTGGCGGTGTTAGAGCCCAGGGACAGCAGGAGGAGCAGAGGAACACAGTGTAGGCCGAATCCTGATTGGAGCAAGTCGAAAGGGAGCCTTTAACCCCCCCCAAGGCGTTTGTAGCTGAAAGAGCCATCTTGTGCAGCACTAAGGATGCAAAAGGAAAAGGTGGCTCTTTTAATTATGCTCCTTGCAAACACAGAACAAAACACTTATAAAATGTCTCCCCTGATACCGTGAGACCGTCCCGGAGGTGGGACTTTCCTTTGTAATGGGACGCAGCACAGCCGTCATTCCTACCCCCTTGGTGCCGTGCACCGCCTCCTCAGCGTTGTTTGATTCTGTCCCGGAGTCTGCACAGTTATGTTATCCCTTGGCCAGGCGCACTTAGCGCTGCCCGTCTTCTGACATCATTTGGTGTCAGGCTGGCTGCGCCTGTGCGGCCGCTCTGCCCGAGATCCCGCCTCGCAGTGTCGTCTAATGTAATCCCACTGCGGGCCTGGGATCCATGGCCATGCACAGTGCATATCCTCGCCTCTCACTCCCCTCCCTCCGGCTTCTTCAGACTGTGCGGCATCCTGGCCGTGGCATGCTATTAGGGATCAGCTGACGGCGTACAGTCTGAAGAAGGCGGAGGGAGATGAGTGAGAGCCTGAGGTGAAGATATGCTCTGCGCATGGCCATGGATCACAGGCTCGCAGTGTGATTAAATCAGAAGAAACTGCGAGGCGGGATCTCGGCCAGCGCGGCCACACAGGCGCAGTCAGCCTGACAACAAATGATGTCAGAAGACGGGCAGCGCTAAGTGTGCCTGGCCAAGGGATAACTGTTGTGAATTCTGCTCTTGGGTTCCCTCCGGTGGTTGTTGGTGGTAGTGCAGTTGCCTCTGGGTTGCAATCCTGGGCAGGTGTTTCTGCTGATTGCAGCTCTGACTGGGCTATTTAGGTGTGCAGGATCCATTAGCCCTTGCCAGTTGTCCATTGTTCTTGGAGGTGTTACATCTCTGTCTGGTTCCTCCTGCTCTGCTGCCAATTCAGCCAAGATAAGTGTCTGGTTTTTGTCTCTGCAGCACACATGCTGTGTGCTTTACCATTCAGTGCAATTCATTGTGTTTTTTGTCCAGCTTAGACTGTGTTTGGATTTTTTCAGTCATGTTGGATTCTCAGGAGATGAAGAAATACATTCCATGTCTTTAGTTAGATGTGGTATTTTTGTATTATCTGCTGTGGATATTTTTAGGGTTTTAATACTGACCGCTTAGTACTCTGTCCTATCCTTTTCTATTTAGCTAGAGGTGCCTCTTTTGCTAAATCCTGTTTTCTGCCTGTGTGTGTCTTTCCTCTTATATTCACAGTCAATATTTGTGGGGGGCTGCCTATCCTTTGGGGTTCTGCTCTGAGGAAAGTTAGAATTCCCATTTCCACCTATAGGGGTATTTAGTCCTCCGGCTGTGTCGAGGTGTCTAGGATGTGTTAGGTACACCCCACGGCTACTTCTAGTTGCGGTGTCAGTTTAGGGTTTGTGGTCAGTACAGGTTCCACCTACTCCAGAGAAAGTCTCATGCGGCTCCAAGGTCATCGGATCATAACAGTACAACTGGCCCACAATGAGTTAAATGCATCTCAGAAGAAGGGAAGAAAGGTGCTGAGCCTTTTTTTTTCTGTAGCCTACTTTGTCTTTCCTTCCCTCTTTTTCTCTGGGTGGCTGAGGAGTCTTGTTCTAGCATGGATGTTCAGGGATTAGCTTCTCGTGTAGACCAGCTTGCTGCTAGGGTACAGGGTATTTCTGATTATATTGTTCAGACTCCGGTTTTAGAGCCTAGGATTCCTACTCCTGATTTGTTTTTTGGGGACAGGTCCAAATTCTTGAGTTTTAAAAACAACTGTAAACTGTTTTTGCTCTGAGACCTGGATCCTCTGGTGATTCCATTCAGCAGGTCAAAATTGTCATCTCCCTGCTGCGTGGCGATCCTCAGGATTGGGCATTTTCCCTGGAATCTGGGAATCCGGCCTTGCTTAATGTAGACGCCGTTTTTCAGGCTTTAGGATTATTATATGATGAACCAAATTCTGTGGATCAAGCGGAGAAGACCTTGTTGGCCCTGTCTCGGGGTCAAGAAGCGGCAGAATTGTATTGTCAGAAATTTAGAAAATGGTCTGTGTTGACTAAATGGAATGATGATGCTTTGGCGGCAATTTTCAGAAAATGTCTTTCTGAATCCGTTAAAGATGTTATGGTGGGGTTTCCCACGCCTTTCGGTCTGAGCGATTCTATGTCTCTGGCCATTCAGAATGATCGGCGCTTGCGGGAGCGCAGAACTGTGCGCGCTGTAGCGTTGTCCTCAGAGCAGATGCCTGAGCCAATGCAGTGTGATAGGATTCTGTCTAGAACGGAACAACAAGGATTCAGACGTCAGAATAGGTTGTGTTTTTATTGTGGCGATGCTTCTCATGTCATTTCGGTCTGCCCTAAGCGTACCAAGAGGATCGCTAGTTCAGTTACCATCAGTACTGTACAACCTAAATTTCTGTTATCTGTGTCCTTGATCTGCTCATTGTCATCATTTTCTGTCATGGTGTTTGTGGATTCGGGCGCCGCCTTGAACTTAATGGACTTTGAGTTTGCCAGGCGTTGTGGTTTCCCCTTGCAGTCTTTGCAGAACCCTATTCCTTTAAGGGGCATTGATGCTACACCTTTGGCTAAAAATAAACCCCAGTTTTGGACACAGGTGACCATGTGCATGGCGCCAGCCCATCAGGAAGATTGTCGTTTTCTGGTGTTGCATAATTTGCATGATGCTATTGTGCTGGGTTTTCCATGGTTGCAGACACATAATCCTATGTTGGATTGGAAGTCTATGTCTGTGACTAGTTGGGGTTGTCAGGGGGTGCATAATGACGTTCCTTTGATGTCAATCTCCTCTTTTCCCTCTTCTAAAATTCCAGAGTTTTTGTCTGATTTTCAGGATGTATTCGATGAGCTCAAGTCCAGTTCCCTTCCACCGCATAGGGACTGTGATTGTGCTATTGACTTGATTCCAGGCTGTAAGTTTCCTAAGGGTCGACTTTTCAACCTGTCTGTGCCTGAACATACCGCCATGCGGAGTTATGTTAAGGAGTCTTTGGAGAAAGGGCATATTCGGCCATCTTCTTCACCGTTGGGAGCGGGATTTTTTTTTGTTGCTAAGAAGGATGGCTCCTTGAGACCCTGTATTGATTATCGCCTCTTGAATAAGATCACGGTCAAGTTTCAATACCCTTTACCTTTGCTTTCCGATTTGTTTGCTAGGATTAAGGGGGCTAGTTGGTTTACTAAGATTGACCTTCGGGGGGCATATAATCTTGTTCGTATTAAGCAGGGTGATGAATAGAAAACTGCGTTTAATACGCCCGAAGGCCATTTTGAATACCTTGTGATGCCATTCGGACTCTCTAATGCTCCATCTGTTTTTCAGTCCTTCATGCACGATATCTTCCGGACTTATCTTGATAAATTCATGATTGTATATTTGGATGACATTTTGATTTTTTCCGATGATTGGGAGTCTCATGTGGAACAGGTCAGGATGGTATTTCAGATCCTTCGTGATAATGCTTTGTTTGTGAAGGGGTCTAAGTGTCTCTTTGGAGTGCAGAAGGTTTCTTTTTTGGGCTTCATTTTTTCTCCTTCATCTATAGAGATGGATCCGGTTAAGGTTCAGGCCATTCATGATTGGATTCAGCCCACATCCGTGAAGAGCCTTCAGAAATTTTTGGGCTTTGCTAATTTTTATCGCCGTTTCATTGCTAACTTCTCCAGTGTGGTAAAACCCTTGACCGATTTGACGAAGAAAGGCGCTGATGTGACGAATTGGTCCTCTGCGGCTGTCTCTGCCTTTTAGGAGCTTAAACGCCGATTTACTTCTGCCCCTGTGTTGCGTCAACCGGATGTTTCTCTTCCGTTTCAGGTTGAGGTTGACGCTTCTGAGATTGGGGCAGGGGCCGTTTTGTCTCAGAGGAATTCTGTTGGTTCCTTGATGAAACCGTGTGCCTTCTTTTCCCGTAAGTTTTCGCCTGCTGAACGCAATTATGATGTCGGCAATCGGGAGTTGTTGGCTATGAAGTGGGCATTTGAGGAATGGCGACATTGGCTTGAGGGAGCTAAGCACCGTATTGTGGTCTTGACCGATCATAAAAATCTGATTTACCTCGAGTCTGCCAAACGGCTGAATCCTAGACAGGCTCGATGGTCCCTGTTTTTTTTCCCGTTTTGATTTTGTGGTCTCGTATCTTCCGGGTTCTAAGAATATTAAGGCTGATGCCCTCTCTATGAGTTTTTTGCCTGATTCTCCTGAGGTCCTTGAACCGGTCAGCATTCTGAAAGAAGGGGTGGTCCTTTCTGCCTTTTCCCCTGATTTACGACGGGTTCTTCAGGAATTTCAGGCTGACAAACCTGACCGCTGTCCAGTGGGGAAACTGTTTGTTCCTGATAGATGGACTAGTAGAGTGATTTCTGAGGTTCATTTTTCTGTGTTGGCGGGCCATCCTGGTATTTTTGGTACCAGAGATTTGGTTGGTAGGTCCTTTTGGTGGCCTTCTTTGTCGCGTGATGTACGTTCTTTTGTGCAGTCCTGTGGGACTTGTGCGCGGGCCAAGGCTTGTTGTTCCCGTGCTAGTGGGTTGCTTTTGCCTTTGCCGTTCCCTGAGAGGCCTTGGACGCATATATCTTTGGATTTTATTTCAGATCTTCCGGTTTCCCAGAGGATGTTGGTTATCTGGGTTGTTTGTGACTGGTTCTCTTAGATGGTTCATTTGGTGCCTTTGCCTAAATTGCCTTCCTCTTCTGATTTGGTTCCGTTGTTTTTTCAGCATGTGGTTCGTTTGCATGGTATTCCGGAGAATATTGTGTCCGACAGAGGTTCCCAGTTTGTTTCTAGGTTTTGGCGGGCCTTTTGTGCTAGGCTGGGCATTGATTTGTCTTTTTCTTCCGCATTTCATCCTCAGACAAATGGCCAGACCGAGCGAACTAATCAGACTTTGGAAACTTATTTGAGATGCTTTGTGTCTGCTGATCAGGATGATTGGGTGGCTTTCTTGCCATTGGCCGAGTTTGCCCTTAATAATCGGACTAGTTCAGCTACCTTGGTTTCGCCCTTCTTTTGTAATTTTGGTTTTCACCCTCGTTTTTCTTCAGGGCAGGTTGAGCCTTCTGACTGTCCTAGTGTGGATTCTGTGGTTGACAGATTGCAGCAGATTTGGGCTCATGTGGTGGACAATTTGGTGTTGTCTCAGGAGGACGCTCAGCGTTTTGCTAACCGTCGTCGGTGTGTTGGTTCCCGGCTTTGGGTTGGGGATCTGGTCTGGTTGTCTTCCCGTCATGTTCCTATGAAGGTTTCTTCCCCTAAGTTTAAGCCTCGGTTTATTGGTCCTTATAGGATTTCTGAGATTATTAATCCGGTGTCTTTTCGATTGGCCCTTCCGGCCTCTTTTGCTATCCATAATGTCTTCCATAGATCTTTATTGCGGAAATATGTGGTGCCCGTTGTTCCCTCTGTGGACTCTCCGGCCCCTGTGTTGGTTGATGGGGAGTTGGAGTATGTGGTTGAGAAGATTTTGGATTCTCGCTTTTCGAGGCGGAGGCTTCAGTACCTTGTCAAATGGAAGGGTTATGGTCAGGAGGATAATTCTTGGGTTTTTGCCTCTGATGTCCATGCTGCTGATTTAGTCCGTGCCTTTCATCTGGCTCGTCCTGATCGGCCTGGGGGCTCTGGTGAGGGTTCGGTGACCCCTCTTCAAGGGGGGAGTACTGTTGTGAATTCTGCTCTTGGGTTCCCTCCGGTGGTTGTTGGTGGTAGTGCAGTTGCCTCTGGGTTGCAATCCTGGGCAGGTGTTTCCACTGATTGCAGCTCTGACTGGGCTATTTAGGTGTGCAGGATCCATTAGCCCTTGCCAGTTGTCCATTGTTCTTGGAGGTGTTACATCTCTGTCTGGTTCCTCCTGCTCTGCTGCCAATTCAGCCAAGATAAGTGTCTGGTTTTTGTCTCTGTGCACACATGCTGTGTGCTTTACCATTCAGTGCAATTCATTGTGTTTTTTGTCCAGCTTAGACTGTGTTTGGATTTTTTCAGTCATGTTGGATTCTCAGGAGATGAAGAAATACATTCCATGTCTTTAGTTAGATGTGGTATTTTTGTATTATCTGCTGTGGATATTTTTAGGGTTTTAATACTGACCGCTTAGTACTCTGTCCTATCCTTTTCTATTTAGCTAGATGTGCCTCTTTTGCTAAATCCTGTTTTCTGCCTGTGTGTGTCTTTCCTCTTATATTCACATTCAATATTTGTGGGGGCTGCCTATCCTTTGGGGTTCTGCTCTGAGGCAAGTTAGAATTCCCATTTCCACCTATAGGGGTATTTAGTCCTCCGGCTGTGTCGAGGTGTCTAGGATGTGTTAGGTACACCCCACGGCTACTTGTAATTGCGGTGTCAGTTTAGGGTTTGCGGTAAGTACAGGTTCCACCTACTCCAGAGAAAGTCTCATGCGGCTCCAAGGTCACCAGATCATAACAGATAACATAACAGTGCAGGCTCCGGGACAGAATCAAACAACGCTGAGGAGACGGCACACAGCACCAAGGGGGTAGGAATGATGGCTGTGCTGCGTCACATTACGAAGGAGTCCCACCTCTGGGACGGTTTTACGGTACCAGTGGACACATTTTATAAGTGTTAAGTTCTGCGTGTGCAAGGAGCTAAACTAAAATAGCTACCTTTTCCTTGTGCAGCATTACTGCTGCACAAGGTGGCTCTTTCAGTAACAAATGCCTGGGGGGGGGGGACAGGTTCCCTTCAATTTCAGTTGTTGTGTCAGCGTGGCGGTCGCAGGACACATTGCTGGCTACACAGCTGGGGATCAGCTGACGTTACTGAAACCCAATAACACTGGGTCGTATGTTTTCACTGTGCAGCCTGCACTTCTGAGCCTCAACTGGCGGTGTTGGAGCCCAGGAATTACAGTTCAGGTGGTAGAAAGATGAACACAACAGGAGACCTGGATACTTTAGACAGTCACCCAATTATTTAATCAGGAAGAGGAGTGGCAAATTCCTGCGAGATCCAGACTTGGTTCATTTTCAGAAAAGTAAGCCGGTCAACATTATCGGAGGATAGTCGCATGCGACGGTCTGTTAGTACACCACCTGCAGCACTAAAGACGCGTTCCGATAATACACTAGCCACAGGGCAAGCCAGCACCTCCAATGCATACTGGCTTAGCTCTGGCTATGTATCCAGCTTAGAGACCCAAAACTTGAAAGGGGAAGAGCCGTCTGGGAGTACAGTAAGAGGGCAAGACATGTAGTCTGTCACCATCTGACGGAACCGTTGCCTCCTGCTGACTGGAGCCACCTGTGATGGTGTAGACATTTGTGGCGGCCACACAAAACTGTGCCACAGTTGGGCCATACTGGTCTTGCCTTGGGCAGAGGCACTGCTTCTGCTCCCTCTTTGTGCAGAGCCTCCTCCACTGCCTGGACGCACTGAGCTGCTTTGTAAAGCACTAGCAGCACTTCTATCAGTTGGACTGGAGAAGATGATGGAATTCACCAGTGTGTCTTGGTACTCCTGCATTTTACGCTCCCGGTTCAACGGTGTGATGAGGCTTTGTACGTTGTCCTGGTAGCGAGGATCGAGGAGGGTGTACACCCAATAATCAGCCATGTTGAGAATGTGGGCGATGCGGCGGTCGTTTCTCAGGCACTGCAGCATGTAATCAACCATGTGCTGCAGACTGCCAACTGTCCAAGAAATGCTGTCCCCTGCTTGAGGCGTGATCTCTGCCCGCTCTTCATCATCCCACTCTCGCTGTACACACTGACTACTGGACAATTGTGTAACTCCCTCCTCTGGACGGATGTCTTCCTCCTCCATTGACTCCTTCTCATCCTCCTCACAAAGTGTCCCCTGCCTACGCGTTTATGAGGAAACACGTGGCGCTGACTGTCCAGAAGCTGATGGAAATGGTGACTCCTCATCCTCCACCTCTTCCACAACATCATCCCTTAGCGCTTGCAGTGTTTGTTGAAGCAGGCAGATAAGGGGGACAGTCATGCTGACTAGTGCATCATCTGCACTCGCCATCCGTGTGGAATAATCGAAGGGACGCAAAACCTGGCAGACGTCCTTCATAGTGGCCCACTTTGTGGTTGTGAAGTCTGAACGGCGCGGAGTGCGACTTCTTTGCGCCTGATGCAGCTGGTACTCCATTACTGCTTGCTGCTGCTCACACAACCGCTCCAACATATGTAACGTGGAATTCCACCTGGTAGGTAGGTCACATATGATGCGATGTTCCTGAAGGCGGAATCGGCGCTGCAGAGCTGCAATGCGCGATCTTGCCATGCTGGAACGCCGCAAGTGAGCACACTCTAGGCGGACCTTGTGCAGCAGTGCATCAAGATCCGGATAGTCCCTCAAAAAACTCTGCACGACCAAGTTGAGCACATGTGCCAGACATGGGATGTGAGTGAGGTTGCCGAGGCCCAGAGCTGCCACCAGATTTCGGCCATTGTCACACACTACCATGCCTGGCTGGAGATTCGCTGCCACAAACCACACATCGCTCTCCTGCTTGATGGCATTCCAGAGCTCCTGCGCTGTGTGGCTTCGATTCCCCAAAGAAATTAATTTCAAGACGGCCTGTTGACGTTTGGCCACAGCTGTGCTCATGTCGGTCGTAACAGGAAAACGTTCACGGGTCCATGTGGAGGTGGACTGTGACTAGGGTTGAGCGAAACGGGTCGATCATTTTCAAAAGTCGCCGACTTTTGGCTAAGTCGGCGTCTCATGAAACCCGATCCGACCCCTGTGCTTGTCGGCCATGCGGTACGCGACTTTCGCGCCAAAGTCGCGTTTCAATGACGCGAAAAGCGCCATTTCTCAGCCAATGAAGGTGAACGCAGAGTGTGGGCAGCGTGATGACATAGATCCTGGTCCCCACCATCTTAGAGAAGGGCATTGCAGTGATTGGCTTGCTGTCTGCGGCGTCACAGGGGCTATAAAGGGGCGTTCCCGCCGACCGCCATCTTACTGCTGCTGATCTGAGCTTAGGGACAGGTTGCTGCCGCTTCGTCAGAAGCAGGGAGAGCGTTAGGCAGGGTCCACTAACCACCAAACCGCTTGTGCTGCAGCGATTTCCACTGTCCAACACCACCTTCGGTGTGCAGGGACTGTGGAAGCTATTTTTTTTTTTTTTTCCCCTCAGCGCTGTAGCTCATTGGGCTGCCCTAGAAGGCTCCGTGATAGCTGTATTGCTGTGTGTACGCCACTGTGGAAACCAACTGCTTTTTTCAAAGCACATATCCTCTTGTTCCTTCCTTTCTGCACAGCTATCTTTTTTGTTTGTCCACACTTTTTATTTAATTTGTGCATCAGTCCACTCCTATTGCTGCCTGCCATACCTGGCTTACATTACTGCAGGGAGATAGTAATTGTAGGACAGTTTTTTTTTTTTTTTTGTTTTTTTTTGTGGGAGATTAAGATTGGCATTTCTGCTACAGTGCCATCCCTGTGTGTGCCATCTCTCACTGAGTGGGCCATAGAAAGCCTATTTATTTTTTCCGTGATTTGTGTTCTAAATTCTACCTCAACACAAAAACACTACATCAATCAGTGGGAGAAAAATATTGGCCTCAGTCAGGGCTTGTGTGCCACTGCTGTGTGTGCTATCTCTCATTCAGTGGGCTATAGCAAGCCTATTTTTTTTTTTTTTTTTTTTAATATTATTTGGTTTCTAAAGTCTCCCTGAAAAAAAAAAAAAAACCTAAAAAAACAGTGGGAGAGTAATATTGCCCTTTCAGCTTGTGTGCCAGTCTTGACTCCTGGGTGTGCCACCTCTCTCCCTCTCATTCAGTGGGCCATAGAAAGCCTATTTATTTATTTTTTTAAATATTATTGGGTTTCTAAAGTCTCCCTTAAAAAACAAAAAATACATAAAAAAACAGTGGGAGAGTAATATTGCCCTTTCAGCTTGTGTGCCAGTCTTGACTCCTGGGTGTGCCACTTCTCTCCCTTTCATTCAGTGGGCCATAGAAAGCCTATTTATTTTTTCTGTGATTTGTGTTCTAAATTCTACCTCAACACAAAAACACTACATCAATCAGTGGGAGAAAAATATTGGCCTCAGTCAGGGCTTGTGTGCCACTGCTGTGTGTGCTATCTCTCATTCAGTGGGCTATAGCAAGCCTATTTTTTTTTTTTTTTTTTTAATATTATTTGGTTTCTAAAGTCTCCCGGAAAAAACAAAAAAAACCTAAAAAAACAGTGGGAGAGTAATATTGCCCTTTCAGCTTGTGTGCCAGTCTTGACTCCTGGGTGTGCCACCTCTCTCCCTCTCATTCAGTGGGCCATAGAAAGCCTATTTATTTTTTTTTTAAATATTATTGGGTTTCTAAAGTCTCCCTTAAAAAACAAAAAATACATAAAAAAACAGTGGGAGAGTAATATTGCCCTTTCAGCTTGTGTGCCAGTCTTGACTCCTGGGTGTGCCACCTCTCTCTCTCATTCAGTGGGCCATAGAAAGGCTATTTTTTTTTTGGTTTTTTTAATATTATTTGGTTTCTAAAGTCTCCCTGAAAAAAAAAAAAAAAAACATACAAAAAACAGTGGGAGAGTAATATTGCCCTTTCAGCTTGTGTGCCAGTCTTGACTCCTGGGTGTGCCACCTCTCTCCCTTTCATTCAGTGGGCCATAGAAAGCCTATTTATTTATTTTTTAAAATATTATTGGGTTTCTAAAGTCTCCCTTAAAAAACAAAAAATACATAAAAAAACAGTGGGAGAGTAATATTGCCCTTTCAGCTTGTGTGCCAGTCTTGACTCCTGGGTGTGCCACCTCTCTCTCTCATTCAGTGGGCCATAGAAAGGCTATTTTTTTTTTGGTTTTTTTAATATTATTTGGTTTCTAAAGTCTCCCTGAAAAAAAAAAAAAAACATACAAAAAACAGTGGGAGAGTAATATTGCCCTTTCAGCTTGTGTGCCAGTCTTGACTCCTGGGTGTGCCACCTCTCTCCCTTTCATTCAGTGGGCCATAGAAAGCCTATTTATTTTTTTTTTTAAATATTATTGGGTTTCTAAAGTCTCCCTTAAAAACAAAAAATACATAAAAAAACAGTGGGAGAGTAATATTGCCCTTTCAGCTTGTGTGCCAGTCTTGACTCCTGGGTGTGCCACTTCTCTCCCTTTCATTCAGTGGGCCATAGAAAGCCTATTTATTTTTTCCGTGATTTGTGTTCTAAATTCTACCTCAACACAAAAACACTACATCAATCAGTGGGAGAAAAATATTGGCCTCAGTCAGGGCTTGTGTGCCACTGCTGTGTGTGCTATCTCTCATTCAGTGGGCTATAGCAAGCCTATTTTTTTTTTTTTTTTTTAATATTATTTGGTTTCTAAAGTCTCCCGGAAAAAACAAAAAAAACCTAAAAAAACAGTGGGAGAGTAATATTGCCCTTTCAGCTTGTGTGCCAGTCTTGACTCCTGGGTGTGCCACCTCTCTCCCTCTCATTCAGTGGGCCATAGAAAGCCTATTTATTTTTTTTTTTAAATATTATTGGGTTTCTAAAGTCTCCCTTAAAAAACAAAAAATACATAAAAAAACAGTGGGAGAGTAATATTGCCCTTTCAGCTTGTGTGCCAGTCTTGACTCCTGGGTGTGCCACCTCTCTCTCTCATTCAGTGGGCCATAGAAAGGCTATTTGTTTTTTGGTTTTTTTAATATTATTTGGTTTCTAAAGTCTCCCTGAAAAAAAAAAAAAAAACATACAAAAAACAGTGGGAGAGTAATATTGCCCTTTCAGCTTGTGTGCCAGTCTTGACTCCTGGGTGTGCCACCTCTCTCCCTTTCATTCAGTGGGCCATAGAAAGCCTATTTATTTTTTTTTTTAAATATTATTGGGTTTCTAAAGTCTCCCTTAAAAAACAAAAAATACATAAAAAAACAGTGGGAGAGTAATATTGCCCTTTCAGCTTGTGTGCCAGTCTTGACTCCTGGGTGTGCCACCTCTCTCTCTCATTCAGTGGGCCATAGAAAGGCTATTTTTTTTTTGGTTTTTTTAATATTATTTGGTTTCTAAAGTCTCCCTGAAAAAAAAAAAAAAACATACAAAAAACAGTGGGAGAGTAATATTGCCCTTTCAGCTTGTGTGCCAGTCTTGACTCCTGGGTGTGCCACCTCTCTCCCTTTCATTCAGTGGGCCATAGAAAGCCTATTTATTTTTTTTTTTAAATATTATTGGGTTTCTAAAGTCTCCCTTAAAAAACAAAAAATACATAAAAAAACAGTGGGAGAGTAATATTGCCCTTTCAGCTTGTGTGCCAGTCTTGACTCCTGGGTGTGCCACCTCTCTCTCTCATTCAGTGGGCCATAGAAAGGCTATTTTTTTTTTGGTTTTTTTAATATTATTTGGTTTCTAAAGTCTCCCTGAAAAAAAAAAAAAAAACATACAAAAAACAGTGGGAGAGTAATATTGCCCTTTCAGCTTGTGTCCCAGTCTTGACTCCTGGGTGTGCCACCTCTCTCCCTTTCATTCAGTGGGCCATAGAAAGCCTATTTATTTTTTCCGTGATTTGTGTTCTAAATTCTACCTCAACACAAAAACACTACATCAATCAGTGGGAGAAAAATATTGGCCTCAGTCAGGGCTTGTGTGCCACTGCTGTGTGTGCTATCTCTCATTCAGTGGGCTATAGCAAGCCTATTTTTTTTTTTTTTTTTATATTATTTGGTTTCTAAAGTCTCCCTGAAAAAAAAACCAAAACCTAAAAAAACAGTGGGAGAGTAATATTGCCCTTTCAGCTTGTGTGCCAGTCTTGACTCCTGGGTGTGCCACCTCTCTCCCTCTCATTCAGTGGGCCATAGAAAGCCTATTTATTTATTTTTTTAAATATTATTGGGTTTCTAAAGTCTCCCTTAAAAAACAAAAAATACATAAAAAAACAGTGGGAGAGTAATATTGCCCTTTCAGCTTGTGTGCCAGTCTTGACTCCTGGGTGTGCCACCTCTCTCTCTCATTCAGTGGGCCATAGAAAGGCTATTTTTTTTTTGTTTTTTTAATATTATTTGGTTTCTAAAGTCTCCCTGAAAAAAAAAAAAAAAACATACAAAAAACAGTGGGAGAGTAATATTGCCCTTTCAGCTTGTGTGCCAGTCTTGACTCCTGGGTGTGCCACCTCTCTCATTCAGTGGGCCATAGAAAGCTTTTTTTTTTTTTTTCCTTGATTTGTGTTCTAAAATCTACCTCAACACAAAAACACTACATCAATCAGTGGGAGAAAAATATTGGCCTCAGTCAGGGCTTGTGTGCCACTGCTGTGTGTGCTATCTCTCATTCAGTGGGCTATAGAAAGCCTATTTATTTATTTATTTTTTTTCTTATTATTTGGTTTCTAAAGTCTCCCTGAAAAAAAAAAATACATAAATTAGGTGGGAGATTAATATTGACATTAGTGCTTGAGTGACAGTCCTGCGTGTGTGTCATCTCTGTGATTTTGTGCCACAGAAAACAGAGTGTGTAACATTGTGCCTGATTTTCCTTGTGGTCTCACCAACCTGTTAAGGGATATTGAAATCATACTGAAGTTATAGCTCACCGTGTAAGTTGTTTGACAGCAACAAATAAAGTTACTTTGGTTAAGATTTTAAAACAATGAGGAAGTCTGGTGCAAGAGGTCGTCGTGGGCGTTCATTGTCAGCTGGTAATGATGGTAGTGGTAGTGGAGCATCAGGTGGTCGTGGGGATAAAAATATTCCACCTAAGTCTGGAGCTGTGGAGCCAGTTTCGTCGTCAGGCTACACAAGGCCTCGAACGCTCTCTTTTCTGGGAGTAGGAAAACCGCTTTTAAAGGCGGAGCAGCAACAGCAAGTTTTGGCTTACATTGCAGACTCAGCCTCTAGCTCTTTTGCCTCCTCTTCCGAAACTGGTAAATGTAAAAGCAGCGCGTCGCTTGTGGATGTTCACGGTCAGGGACAAGTCGCTTCCTTGTCCTCCTCAGCAAAAACTACAACAAGAGAGAAGGATGCAGCAGGCGACACAACGGGTCACTCCATGGAGCTCTTTACACATACCGTCCCTGGCTTAGAAAGTGAAACATTTAACAGGCCATGCCCATTACAAGTAGATTCTGACATGGAGTGCACTGATGCACAGCCACAGCCAGAGTACTATGCTGCTCCTTTGACTCAGACCACCACATTGCCCTCTCAGGGTACAGATCCACAATCAGACCCTGATGAGACTATGTTGCCCCGCCACGAACGCTATACCACCGACCGACACAGTGACACAGACGAAGTTGCACACGAGCTCGAAGAGGAGGTAATAGATGACCCAGTTATTGACCCCGATTGGCAGCCATTGGGGGAACAGGGTGCAGGCGGCAGTAGTTCAGAAGCGGAGGTGGAGGAGGGGCCGCAGCAGGCATCAACATCGCAACAGGTTCCATCTGCCGGGCCCGTATCTGGCCCAAAACGCGTGTCAAAGCCAAAACCTGTTGGAGCACAGCGTTGCCATCCGGTTAAAGCTCAGTCTGCAATCCCTGAAAAGGGATCCGAGTCTAGGAAGAGTGCAGTCTGGCATTTTTTTAAACAACATCCAACTGATCAGCGCAAAGTCATCTGTCAAAAATGTTCAACTAGCTTAAGCAGAGGTCAGAATCTGAAAAGTCTAAATACTAGTTGCATGCATAGACACTTAACCACCATGCATTTTCAAGCCTGGACTAACTACCAAACGTCCCTCAAGGTTGTAGCACCCTCGGCCAATGAAGCTAGTCAGCAACGCAACATCCCTTCCGTCACTGTAAGGCCACCATTTTCCGCACCACCGGCAGTATCTGTGCAGGTTTCTTTGCCAGCCAAAAGCAGTCAGGGTCAGGGAATCACCAGTTTTGTAGGAGGAAATATTGCATCTAGGGCACCGGCGGAAACAATACCGTCTCCAACCGTCTCTCAGTCTGCCATGTACACCGGCACACCCGAAAGTTCCACGATCTCCAGCTCTCCAGTCCAGCTCACCCTACATGAGACTCTGGTTAGAAAAAGGAAGTACTTATCCTCGCATCCGCGTACACAGGGTTTTAACGCCCACATAGCTAGACTAATCTCGTTAGAGATGATGCCCTACCGGTTAGTTGAAAGCGAAGCTTTCAAAGCCCTGATGGAGTACGCTGAACCACGATATGAGCTACCCAGTCGACACTTTTTTTCCAGAAAAGCCATCCCAGCCCTGCACCAGCATGTTAAACAGCGCATCGTCCATGCACTCAGGCAATCTGTGAGTACAAAGGTGCACCTGACTACAGATGCATGGACCAGTAGGCATGGCCAGGGACGTTATGTGTCCATCACGGCACACTGGGTGAATGTGGTGGATGCAGGGTCCACAGGCGACATCAATTTAGGGACAGTTGTGCCTAGCCCACGGTCTAGGAAACAGTTGGCTGTAGGCGTTCGCACCCCCTCCTCCTCCTCCTCCTCGTCCTCCTGCAGAAGCTACAGCTCTTCCACAGAACGCAGTCTGCCAACCACTCCATCGGCAGATGACACTGTTGCACACCAGTTGTCCCATTATGGGCCAGCTACTGCCAAGCGTCAGCAGGCTGTATTGGCTATGAAGTGCTTGGGCGACAACAGACACACCGCGGAAGTTCTGTCCGAGTTCTTGCAACAAGAAACGCAGTCGTGGCTGGGCACAGTAGATCTTGAGGCAGGCAAGGTAGTGAGTGATAACGGAAGGAATTTCATGGCTGCCATCTCCCTTTCCCAACTGAAACACTTTCCTTGCCTGGCTCACACCTTAAACCTGGTGGTGCAGTGCTTATTGAAAACTTATCCTGGGTTCTCCGACCTGCTCCTCAAAGTGCGTGCACTTTGCTCACATATCCGACGTTCGCCTGTACACGCCAGCCGTATGCAGACCTATCAGCGGTCTTTGAACCTTCCCCAGCATCGCCTAATCATAGACGTTGCAACAAGGTGGAACTCAACACTGCACATGCTTCAGAGACTGTGCGAACAGAGGCGTGCTGTTATTTATTTGTGGGAGGATACACGGGCAGGCAGTAGGATGGCAGACATGGAGTTGTCAGGTGTGCAGTGGTCTAAGATACAAGACATGTGTCAAGTCCTTCAGTGTTTTGAGGAATGCACACGGCTGGTTAGTGCAGACAACGCCGTAATAAGCATGAGCATCCCCCTAATGCGTCTGCTGATGCAAAGTTTGACGCACATAAAGGAGCAGGCGTCTGCACCAGAGGAAGAGGAAAGCCTTGATGACAGTCAGCCATTGTCTGGTCAGGGCAGTGTACAGGACGAGGTAGCGGGCGAAGAGGAGGTGGAGGACGAGGAGGATGATGGGGATGAGTATATTTTTAATGCCGAACCTTTCCCGGGGGCACAGGAAATTGGTTGCGTGTCACGGCCGGGTTCTGGTTTTTTGAGGGACACAAGTGACGTAGATTTGCCTGCAACTGCCCCTCAACCAATCACAACCGGAGATTTGACAACTGGAACTTTGGCCCACATGGCGGATTATGCCTTACGTATCCTAAAAAGGGACACACGCATTACGAAAATGATGAACGATGACGATTACTGGTTGGCCTGCCTCCTTGATCCACGCTATAAAGGCAAATTGCAAAATATTATGCCACATGAGAACTTGGAACTAATATTAGCAAGCAAACAATCAACTCTTGTTGACCGTTTGCTTCAGGCATTCCCAGCACACAGCGCACGTGATCGTTCTCACACGAGCTCCAGGGGGCAGCAGACTAGGAGTGTTAGGGGTGCACACATCAGAAGTGGCGTTGGACAGAGGGGTTTTCTGACCAGGTTGTGGAGTGATTTTGCTATGACCGCAGACAGGACAGGTACTGCTGCATCAATTGAAAGTGACAGGAGACAACATTTGTCCAGTATGGTTACTAACTATTTTTCATCCCTTATCGATGTTCTCCCTCAACCTTCATTCCCATTTGATTACTGGGCCTCCAAATTAGACACCTGGCCAGAATTGGCAGAATATGCATTGCAGGAGCTTGCTTGCCCGGCAGCAAGTGTCCTATCAGAAAGAGTATTCAGTGCTGCAGGTTCAATATTAACCGAAAAAAGGACTCGTCTGGCTACCCAAAATGTTGACGATCTAACATTCATTAAAATGAACCACAACTGGATTTCTAAATCTTTTGCCCCACCTTGCCCGGCCGACACCTAGCTTTCCTATGAAAAGCTCTTGCCTGTGAATTACTTTTCTAATGTCTAATTTGCTGCAGCTGATTGTACAGCATACGACATGTTTACACCTCCCTAAATGGCAAAACTCCCCACACGGGGCCGTGGTATCGCGACTTGGCGCAAGCACCCGTGAGACTGCTGTTTGTCTGAAGAGGTGGGTGTGCTCGCTTTTGGTTGACGGCATTGCTACTGGGTCCCTCATAGTACAATGTAGTGTCTCTGGCGGTGGTGGTGCGCACCCAACGTCAGACACACCGTTGTAACATGAGGGGCCCTGGGGCGGTCCCGCCGGCCTCAAGAGAGTTCCCCCCTACCCCAGCTCAAAATGTGCTCTACCACGTCCAAAATTATGTCGCACAGCTCCACCAATCTTTAGTCTATTCGCTGACATCATTCAATGTCTGGCACTGACAATACAAATTTGTAGACATCTATGATGCAACTTAAAGTAGTCTGTGTCTGTGTCCTATATTGGCACCATTAAATAGTTACTGCCAAATTACTATGTCAGAAACTCAGTAGATGAGCCCACCCCTGTACCTAAGTATGCCACCTTTTTTTTTGTTGTGGTTGTTTTGCGAGACATTAACATCTATTTATATTTTGGGAGTACTGGGACAGACACTCCTTGCACTACTCCTCCACTCACCACCAAGCTGCCTGTGTATCCATGTAACCGCTGTAAAGCTGCCATGAGCCTATTGTTTGTTATTTTAGGCCTTTGATAGCCTGTCTGCGGTCCCTACTTTAAATACTCCTCCACTCACCACCACCAAGTTGCCTGCCCGTGTATCCATGTAACCGCTGTAAAACTGCCATGAGCCTATTGTTTGTTATTTTAGGCCTTTGAAGCCTGTCTGCGGTCCCTCCTTCCACTAGTCCTCCACTGACCAGACCACTGCTGCCCGTGTACCCCTGGAACCAATTATAAAGTGCCTACAGCCAGCCCATTTTCTTATGTTAGGCCTTTGAAGCCTGTCTGCGGTCCCTACTTTAAATACTCCTCCACTGACCACCAAGCTGCCTGCCCGTGTATCCATGTAACCGCTGTAAAACTGCCATGAGCCTATTGTTTGTTATTTTAGGCCTTTGATAGCCTGTCTGCGGTCCCTACTTTAAATACTCCTCCACTCACCACCAAGCTGCCTGCCCGTGTATCCATGTAACCGCTGTAAAACTGCCATGAGCCTATTGTTTGTTATTTTAGGCCTTTGATAGCCTGTCTGCGGTCCCTACTTTAAATACTCCTCCACTCACCACCACCAAGCTGCCTGCCCGTGTATCCATGTAACCGCTGTAAAACTGCCATGAGCCTATTGTTTGTTATGTTAGGCCTTTGATAGCCTGTCTGCGGTCCCTACTTTAAATACTCCTCCACTGACCACCAAGCTGCCTGCCCGTGTATCCATGTAACCGCTGTAAAACTGCCATAAGCCTATTGTTTGTTATTTTAGGCCTTTGATAGCCTGTCTGCGGTCCCTACTTTAAATACTCCTCCACTCACCACCAAGCTGCCTGCCCGTGTATCCATGTAACCGCTGTAAAACTGCCATAAGCCTATTGTTTGTTATTTTAGGCCTTTGATAGCCTGTCTGCGGTCCCTACTTTAAATACTCCTCCACTCACCACCACCAAGCTGCCTGCCCGTGTATCCATGTAACCGCTGTAAAACTGCCATAAGCCTATTGTTTGTTATTTTAGGCCTTTGATAGCCTGTCTGCGGTCCCTACTTTAAATACTCCTCCACTCACCACCACCAAGCTGCCTGCCCGTGTATCCATGTAACCGCTGTAAAACTGCCATGAGCCTATTGTTTGCTATGTTAGGCCTTTGATAGCCTGTCTGCGGTCCCTACTTTAAATACTCCTCCACTCACCACCAAGCTGCCTGCCCGTCTATCCATGTAACCGCTGTAAAACTGCAATGAGCCTATTGTTTGTTATTTTAGGCCTTTGATAGCCTGTCTGCGGCCCCTACTTGCAATACTCCTCCACTGACCACAATGCTGCCTGGAGTGCCTGCCTGTGTATCCATGTAACCGATGTAAAACTGCCATGACTGCCTACTGTTTGTTATTTTAGGCCTTTGATAGCCTGTCTGCAGCCCCTACTTGCAATACTCCTCCACTGACCACACCAATGCTGCCCGTGTACCCCTGGAACCTATTTAAAAGTTCATAGAGCCTAGTTATATATTTTATTTACTATTAATAAGGCCATGATGGACTACGCTGTACCACGCTACAAGCTAACCAGTCGACACTTCTTTTGCGAGAAAAGCCATCCCAACCCTCCACCAGCATGTAGAAGACCGCATTGTCCATGCACTCTGGCAATCTGTGAGTACAAAGGTGCACCTGACAACAGACGCATGGACCTGTAGGCATGGCCACGGAAGATTACGTGTCCATTACGGCGCAATGGGTTAATGTGGTGGATGCATGGTCCACAGGGGACAGCCTACTAAGTCTGTCTGCAGTCCCTAATTCAAATTGTCCTCCACTGTCTAAATCGGAGCTTCCACCTTCTGGCTTTCGGCCTATAGTATCAGAAATTAAACTGCATTTGGCCTTCAACTTTGGTTAGGGCCTACTAACGGCTTCTGCCCCTCCCTGGTGTTGCCCTCAACTAAATAAAGCTGAGTTAAACCTTCTGCTCCAAATTACCATTTTGAAAAATGCAATAGGCTTTTCCGGCCTACTAAAGGTGTCTGTCTGTGTGCCCCTGCCTGGTGTTGTCCTCAACTAAATAAAGCTGAGCTTCAACCTTCCGGCTCTCATTAAGTGGTTTTAAAAAAAAAAATGGTGGTTAGGGCCTACTAACGGCTTCTGCCCCTCCCTGGTGTTGCCCTCAACTAAATAAAGCTGAGCTTCAACCTTCCGGCTCTCATTAAGTGGTTTAAAAAAAAAAAAATGGTGGTTAGGGCCTACTAACGGCTTCTGCCCCTCCCTGGTGTTGCCCTCAACTAAATAAAGCTGAGCTTCAACCTTCTGCTCCAAATTACCATTTTGAAAAATGCAATAGGCTTTTCCGGCCTACTAAAGGTGTCTGTCTGTGTGCCCCTGCCTGGTGTTGCCCTCAACTAAATAAAGCTGAGCTTCAACCTTCTGCTCCAAATTACCATTTTGAAAAATGCAATAGGCTTTTCCGGCCTACTAAAGGTGTCTGTCTGTGTGCCCCTGCCTGGTGTTGCCCTCAACTAAATAAAGCTGAGCTTCAACCTTCTGCTCCAAATTACCATTTTGAAAAATGCAATAGGCTTTTCCAGCCTACTAAAGGTGTCTGTCTGTGTGCCCCTGCCTGGTGTTGTCCTCAACTAAATAAAGCTGAGCTTCAACCTTCTGCTCCAAATTACCATTTTAAAAAATGCAATAGGCTTTTCCGGCCTACTAAAGGTGTCTGTCTGTGTGCCCCTGCCTGGTGTTGCCCTCAACTAAATAAAGCTGAGCTTCAACCTTCTGCTCCAAATTACCATTTTGAAAAATGCAATAGGCTTTTCCGGCCTACTAAAGGTGTCTGTCTGTGTGCCCCTGCCTGGTGTTGTCCTCAACTAAATAAAGCTGAGCTTCAACCTTCCGGCTCTCATTAAGTGGTTTTAAAAAAAAAAATGGTGGTTAGGGCCTACTAACGGCTTCTGCCCCTCCCTGGTGTTGCCCTCAACTAAATAAAGCTGAGCTTCAACCTTCTGCTCCAAATTACCATTTTGAAAAATGCAATAGGCTTTTCCGGCCTACTAAAGGTGTCTGTCTGTGTGCCCCTGCCTGGTGTTGTCCTCAACTAAATAAAGCTGAGCTTCAACCTTCTGCTCCAAATTACCATTTTAAAAAATGCAATAGGCTTTTCCGGCCTACTAAAGGTGTCTGTCTGTGTGCCCCTGCCTGGTGTTGCCCTCAACTAAATAAAGCTGAGCTTCAACCTTCTGCTCCAAATTACCATTTTGAAAAATGCAATAGGCTTTTCCGGCCTACTAAAGGTGTCTGTCTGTGTGCCCCTGCCTGGTGTTGTCCTCAACTAAATAAAGCTGAGCTTCAACCTTCCGGCTCTCATTAAGTGGTTTTAAAAAAAAAAATGGTGGTTAGGGCCTACTAACGGCTTCTGCCCCTCCCTGGTGTTGCCCTCAACTAAATAAAGCTGAGCTTCAACCTTCTGCTCCAAATTACCATTTTGAAAAATGCAATAGGCTTTTCCGGCCTACTAAAGGTGTCTGTCTGTGTGCCCCTGCCTGGTGTTGTCCTCAACTAAATAAAGCTGAGCTTCAACCTTCTGCTCCAAATTACCATTTTGAAAAATGCAATAGGCTTTTCCGGCCTACTAAAGGTGTCTGTCTGTGTGCCCCTGCCTGGTGTTGTCCTCAACTAAATAAAGCTGAGCTTCAACCTTCTGCTCCAAATTACCATTTTGAAAAATGCAATAGGCTTTTCCGGCCTACTAAAGGTGTCTGTCTGTGTGCCCCTGCCTGGTGTTGTCCTCAACTAAATAAAGCTGAGCTTCAACCTTCCGGCTCTCATTAAGTGGTTTTAAAAAAAAAAATGGTGGTTAGGGCCTACTAACGGCTTCTGCCCCTCCCTGGTGTTGTCCTCAACTAAATAAAGCTGAGCTTCAACCTTCCGGCTCTCATTAAGTGGTTTTAAAAAAAAAAATGGTGGTTAGGGCCTACTAACGGCTTCTGCCCCTCCCTGGTGTTGTCCTCAACTAAATAAAGCTGAGCTTCAACCTTCCGGCTCTCATTAAGTGGTTTTAAAAAAAAAAAATGGTGGTTAGGGCCTACTAACGGCTTCTGCCCCTCCCTGGTGTTGCCCTCAACTAAATAAAGCTGAGCTTCAACCTTCTGCTCCAAATTACCATTTTGAAAAATGCAATAGGCTTTTCCGGCCTACTAAAGGTGTCTGTCTGTGTGCCCCTGCCTGGTGTTGCCCTCAACTAAATAAAGCTGAGCTTCAACCTTCCGGCTCTCATTAAGTGGTTTTAAAAAAAAAAATGGTGGTTAGGGCCTACTAACGGCTTCTGCCCCTCCCTGGTGTTGTCCTCAACTAAATAAAGCTGAGCTTCAACCTTCCGGCTCTCATTAAGTGGTTTTAAAAAAAAAAATGGTGGTTAGGGCCTACTAACGGCTTCTGCCCCTCCCTGGTGTTGTCCTCAACTAAATAAAGCTGAGCTTCAACCTTCCGGCTCTCATTAAGTGGTTTTAAAAAAAAAAAATGGTGGTTAGGGCCTACTAACGGCTTCTGCCCCTCCCTGGTGTTGCCCTCAACTAAATAAAGCTGAGCTTCAACCTTCTGCTCCAAATTACCATTTTGAAAAATGCAATAGGCTTTTCCGGCCTACTAAAGGTGTCTGTCTGTGTGCCCCTGCCTGGTGTTGTCCTCAACTAAATAAAGCTGAGCTTCAACCTTCTGCTCCAAATTACCATTTTAAAAAATGCAATAGGCTTTTCCGGCCTACTAAAGGTGTCTGTCTGTGTGCCCCTGCCTGGTGTTGCCCTCAACTAAATAAAGCTGAGCTTCAACCTTCTGCTCCAAATTACCATTTTGAAAAATGCAATAGGCTTTTCCGGCCTACTAAAGGTGTCTGTCTGTGTGCCCCTGCCTGGTGTTGTCCTCAACTAAATAAAGCTGAGCTTCAACCTTCCGGCTCTCATTAAGTGGTTTTAAAAAAAAAATGGTGGTTAGGGCCTACTAACGGCTTCTGCCCCTCCCTGGTGTTGCCCTCAACTAAATAAAGCTGAGCTTCAACCTTCTGCTCCAAATTACCATTTTAAAAAATGCAATAGGCTTTTCCGGCCTACTAAAGGTGTCTGCCCCTCCCTGGTGTTGTCCTCAACTGAACAAAGCTGAGCTTCCACATTCTGGCTTTCGCCCTATACTATCAGATATTAAACTGCATTTGGCCTACTAGTGTGGTTAGGCCCTTGAAACAGTGTCTGCTGCTCTTTGGTTTGCTACTCCACTGAACAAAGCAATGCCGCCTGTTTAGTCCTGTTACCAATTTTGAACTGCATGTAGCCTACTTTATTCTTTGGCCCTATATCTGTTTCCTCCTCATCCTGCCCATTGCCCAGCCACTGCTAAATGAGTCTGCTGGTACATTGACCTAGACCACTACATTCCCCTTGTACTCTACACAGCCAGAATCTGTCCCTGCTGAAAGTAAGGTTCCCCTTCCCGCATGTTATACCACCTTACACAGGGACAAAGAGGAAGGTGCAGATGAAAGTGCAGGTTCCTTCATCAGGTGGGGGGGCATACTCGTTGGCGACGTCACTGGCACAGGGCCCCTCAGAGTACGCAAAAGTGTCGCTGCTGGTGGGAGGCTCCCCCGCCATGCAAACACACCGCCGTACTTTGAGGGGCCCTGTGCCAGTGGCAATGCGAACGAGTGGGCCCCCCCCTGCTTGCTCAGGATCACAGCACTTGCAACTTTTAAATACTTACCTTTCCCTGCAACACCGCCGTGACGTAGTCCGCATTTCCTGGGCCCACGAAAAACTTGAGCCAGCCCTACTCCCCCCACAACTTTCCCCCAATTCCCTATGCCCAACTATTATTATACAGTTAATTAAGATTGGCAAGCTTCAGAAACAAGAATGGATGTTTTTGGCATTAAAATGGGCACTGTAGGTGTTTTCCTGGCCTCCACTCACTGCCGACTATGCTTCCCCATTGACTTGCATTGGGTTTCGTGTTTCGGTCGATCCCCGACTTTTAGCGATAATCGGCCGACTGCACTCGACTCGACTCTGGACAAAATCGGGTTTCCCAAAACCCTACTCGATCTTAAAAAAATGAAAGTCGCTCAACCCTAACTGTGACGGCTCCTGCAGCGATGATTCTGAGGAACTTGTGTATGAGGAGGAGTCAATGCGTACAGACTGGATTCCTGCAATCCTTGGAGTGGGCAGGACACGTCCTGCGCCACTTGCATGATCTGTACCCGGCTCAACAACATTAACCCAATGGGCAGTGAGGGAAAGGTATCGCCCCTGTCCATGGTGACTGGTCCACGCATCGGTGGTGAGGTGGACCTTGCTACTGATGGCGTTCAGTAGCGCGTGTTTTATGTGTCCCTCCACATGCTTGTGCAGGGCAGGGACGGCTTGCCTGCTGAAATAAAAGCGGCTAGGCACATTGTACTGTGGGACTGCCAATGACATCAAGTCACGGAAGCTGTCAGTCTCCACCAGCCTGAATGACAGCATTTCCAGTGACAGAAGTTTGGCAATGCCTGCAGTCAGAGCCTGTGCTCGTGGGTGGTTTGCCGAGAAAGGCCGCCTTTTCTCCCATGCCTGTACTACCGATGGCTGTAGACTGGGCTGGGAGTGTGAGGATGACTGGGAACGTGGTGCTGCGGGTGGAATTACAGTGGGTCTCTGGACAACAGTGCCAGAGGTTCTTCCATGGGGATCCTGGGAGGAAGCCGAACCAGCTGTGTGTGAGCTGGAGGAAGAGGCAACACGAGCTGAAGAGGTGGTAGCTGCCGCTGTTGGCCTAGGTCTTCAGTGTGTTTTTGTAACTCCACAGCGTGCCTGGTCCGCACATGTTTCCACATGTTTGAGGTATTGAGGTTGCCGACATTTCTCCCTCTTTTGATTTTATGATGACACTCCTTGCATTTGACAAAGCAAATGTCATCTGCAACTGTGTCAAAAAAGGACCAGGCACTGCAAGTCTTGGGAGCGCCCTTTTTGGCTTTTGGAAGAGACATGCTCCTAACGGGTGCCGAAGTGGAGGCTACAGACTCCGCAGTCTTCCCCCTCCCTCTCCCTCTTTGGCCCGTTCGGGGAATCTCTTCCTCAGAGCTGCTCCCACCACCTTCCTGTCCCTCACGCCACGATGGGTCAAGGACCTCATCATCTACACTACCCTCTGCCACCAACTGCTCCTCCTGGGTAGTCTGGGCAGCACAGCACGCACCAGAAAGTGGCACCTGAGTGTCGTCATCAGATGCGTACTGCGGTGTGGTGACCAGAGGCACTGGCCCACCCGCCTCTTCAGAGTCAGAGAGACAAAGCTGTTGCGCATCACTGCACACTGCCTCTTCTTCCATTTCTCCAATGCTGCTTGGCTGGCCCCCTGTTTCCAAGCCAAGAGATTCAGAGAACAGAAGTAGAGACGGCTCCTGTCCTGGGCTCTCTGACTGCCTGGGCAATTTGGCAGGTGGTGAAGAGACAGATGGGTGCTCTCCAGTGCTCTGTGCCTGAGAGGATGTGGCACTAATTGAAGTCAATGCGTTAGCTGCCATCCATCCGACAACGGCTTCAATTTAGTCTTCACGCAGCAGCGGTGTACGGCGCTCTCCGACAAAGCTGCGCATGAAGGACTGTTCCCTCCTGAAACTGGGTGATGATGAGTCACCGGTGCCCGCAGCAGGCACAGAATCCCCACGTCGTCTCCCTGCTCTGCGCCCACGCCCACGTGCCTTACTCCCTGCCTTCTTCATCTTGGTTGACTGATAAAGATAAGCAGAAAAGTACTAAGGGCTTAGTGTGCTTATTCCTGAACAGCTCCTAACAGGTATAAGAAACACTAATTTTCTAAAGTGTGGACTAGACTTTAATATGAGCTAATGTGGCCTACACAACTGTAAAGTGGTGTGTTTGGTGAACTTTATTATTTATTTTTTATTTTTTGGCAGAACTGACTACAGGGCGAGCTGCACTCACACGGAGACCGTGCAGACAGCCGTAAACGGCGCTGCAAGGCCCAAAAAAACCTCCTCTACGCTATCCTATGTAGTGTTTTTCCACAATTTAGCTGGATACGGGTGGAAAGCCACTAATAGGAATTATTTGAAAAAATGTGCAGCAGCCTGCACTATTTGCAAAAAAGGACAATGTATTTTACGGTATGAGGCAGTGACGCACCCTGAGCTGGATACAACCGGCTGTGGCTGCACACAGACTACAGGGCGAGCTGCACTCACACGGAGACCATGCAGACAGCCGTAAACGGCGCTGCAAGGCCCAAAAAAACCTCCTCTACGTTATCCTATGTAGCGTTTTTCCACAATTTAGCTGGATACGGGTGGAAAGCCACTAATAGGAAATATTTGAAAAAAATGTGCAGCAGGCTGCACTAATAGCAAAAAAGGACAATAAATAGAACAGTATGAGGCAGTGAAGCACTCTGAGCTGAATACAACCGGCTGTGGCTGCACACAGACTACAGAGTGAGCTGCACTCACACACTCAGAGACCTTGCAGACAGCTGTGAAAACAGCGCTGCAAGGCAAAAGCAAGGTGAACACACAGCGGTTGTTAAATTAGCCTGGGGAAAGCACAATGAAGCAAATCGCTATCTCAACTGGCCCTCAGTCAGAACACAGCGTCCTATGCCTAACTGAATTCACAGCAGAGTGAGCCCGAAATGGTGGCAGCATTTTTTATAATGTATCATGACATCATTTCAGCAGCCAATCACAGCCTTGCCAGTAGTTACATGCCCACCATGCTGAACAGGATGTGCCGAAACTTGTAATCATTGCTCATTGGCTGAATTCGTGCAGTTTGAATTCTGGGAACTTCCGATTCCGGTATCCGATATGCCGTAAATATCGGAACTCGGTATCGGAATTCCGATACCGCAAATATCGGCCGATACCCGATACTTGCGGTATCGGAATGCTCAACACTAGTTGTAGTGCAGCGCCCCAGAGTCCTGGTCATTGCAGTACTGATGCTCCGCCGCTAAGGGGAGTGATGGTACATCTGATGGCACTTAAGGAGTTCACCTGACCAGGTATCACAGACACCAATACACTTCATAGTCTGGCCTCCAGGGGGAGCAAAGGGCACTATGTATTAGGCCACTCCTCAAAATTTGGTAAAACTGGGGGTTGGATAGAAAGTTAGACAGAAGCTGACTGGGTTGGAACCAGGCAACATCCTGTGGCAGAGGGTGTTGCAGGGGAAGATTCAGGGGGGTCCCTGTCAGGGGTGGGATCCTGAGAGAGGCCTAGCGAACAAGACAGAACATTAAGGAACCGCGCCTGCACTACATAGCGGCGGTATCTCAAGAAAGGACAAGAAGCGAGGTTTATTGTGAAGAGTGAGAAACGAGATCATAGCAAAAACGAGATAACACCAGTAGGAGTCGTGCCGTAAGATCGAGGCAACATCCTACTGAGGAGCGTAGCCGGTGGCCGGAACGCCGAGGAAGTATTGGGCTCCAAGCATTACTTCAAGCCAACGGCAGGACAGTTAATTATAGGTTGGCTGTCTCACCTAAATCACCTAAGCAGACATAGGAGGCAACTGTGGGAGAGGGGCGTCACTAGGGTCCCGGAAGAACTCCAGGCCTACCCGTCATACGGGTGCGTCCTAGCCATATCATCTGGGGGACGGAGAAGAACATCAGAACAGACATAAGTTGTGGGAAAGAACATCAGAAACAGACACAACAGTTGTGAGGACTATCCCGTGGTGCTCAGCAGGGAAGGACTACAATACACAGGCGCTAGAAGGTAGGCACAGATTTCCACCTGCAAAGGGAACTCTGGAGGTGCCATCGGACCGGCCGGTCTCAGCCAGCCCTGTTAACCGCACTCTGGATTGAGGATCTTGAAGCCTTCAGTAAAGAGGTAAACAGACTGCAACCCTGTGTCCTCGTTATTCACCGCGACCTGCACCACGTACCACCACCTACACCTTTCATTGGACGCCCCTTAGCAGGGTCACGGACCGGGTTTAGCCACCGTGACAACCCCAGAACTGAGACAGAGAGGCCCGGTACCGAGTACCCCGCGGCCCTGCGTCTGGGGGCGCTCCAGTAGCGTGTCTCAAAACTTGGCAAACTTAGAACCAGGCAGGTTAGGATTTAAATTAATGTTTGTCTATGTCCTATTTGTGATTTTATGGGTATATATTTATTACAATTTGCCATTAATGCTCCTCTCATTCTTGATCACACCGTTGTTCCAAACATCCAGGAGAGAACTAAGAGAAGCCCCAGGAAATTGATTCATAAATGATCCCTGGATATGTAGACCGCCATTTGGACCCATCACAATCCATCACGTCCGATTAAGAGAGGCTCCATATAACTGGATATGGGAAATCATAGAATATTAGGTATTAATATAAACTTTTTCAGGAAATTATTATCAATAAATTCTCTCATCCCTGATTGAAGGATTATTATGAGCTTTTCTATTTCCTAACCATGTATAACTGACAAAGTGGGAGCTTTTATCTCCATTAGAACGTAGCAGTGCTCCACTGTTTTGGGCTGTGTTCGGCCTTTTCTGGCCACCCCATAGAGAATGAATGAAGTGGAAGTTGGGTGTGTTTACCGCTCTAATCTAAAAGGCGCATTTGTGTGACATCGTGAGCAGAAGGAGCTTCTCACCACATCCTTCCTCGCCACTTCTTATTTTATCACGATGCGTGACTAAAGATGCTGCTTCCACTGCTACTAATGTTTCTTCTTAATGCTTGTAAGTATTTCTTCCAAATTAATATTTAGACTTTTATACATATTTAGTTCTTATACATTTACTATCAGTTTGCGGTACTGTGAAATGTTCTGTATACAGATGAGGAATGATGGATGACTCTAATGGCCTTGTATTAGGGAGTCGATCCTAGGACGTAGAAGATCTAGACCCCAGACATTACCAGCCGGTGACACGGTCTAGAAATGCCATGACCTAGTAATACGCCATAGTATCTGCCACTGCCAACCGTTTGGTAACCAGCTTCACGGACCAAACAGCGTTGCAAAAATTATCCGGCGAGGACAAACTGTTATAATGAAAAACTATATAAAACTCTGTTTTACACCAACTATAAAATTCTGCTACCTTTTTCCTCCTGGTGTTATTTTGCATGAATTTTTCATGTACTTTTTTCCGCATTTATTGCTGCCTGCTTATTAATAACTAAGTGTTTTAGCACTTGTGAAAAATGCAATAAAAAATCAAAATAAAACATTTTTAATCAGTAATTAAGTAAAAAAAATAATAATGGAAGTTTATGGAAGAATAGACAATGCTTCAGCTAAAGCAAAATAAATTGCAGCTTTTGGTAATAACTAACATAATGTATTCCTTTTTTCTTCTCTCTGGCCTGGGGGACTGTGCAGAGTTTGGGAGGGGGTGATTAGGAGGCATCACTTTAAGGACTCAATTTCCAAAAATAGGAGTCCCTGCATGTCCCTGTTATTCACATGCCTTCCCTAAAGGAGAACTTGACAGTGGATTTAGACTGCTCAAAATGCGTCTGGCTGCAATATTGCTGCTGAGTATGCTTTACTGCGGTGCTGTCACTGTGGCATTTCAGAGAAAACATACTTTTAAAAGCTTGTCAGGGACTACATGTCTCAGTTTACTAGTCTTAAAGCCTAAACAGCTTCTCCCACCTCACTCCTCATGACAGATTTGTCTCTTTTCGTTAGAGGGAACTGTCAATGAATGGGTATGAGGTGTTTAGAAGCCACTCTTGGATTAGCTTTTTAAAGTATATTTATTCAGAAATAGTGAAGCGGCATAACCACTATAAAATATACACAGTTGCAATAACACAGTCTCTAATTTATGGTGCTCATGGAACAGGCAGCATCAAGGCAGGTCTTATGGGGTGTTCCCTGTATACGGCAGGTCTTGTGGGGTGTTCCCTGTATATGGCAGGTCTTGTGGAGTGCTCCCGGTATACATCGGGTCTTGTGGGGTGTTCCCATTATACAGCAAGTCTTGTGGTGTGTTCCCGGGATATGGAAGGTCTTGTGAGTTGTTCCCTATATATGGCAGATTTTGTGGGGTGTTCCCAGCATAAGGGAGATGTGGAGACAAGGGGGGTCCGTGGGCGCCCAGGTCCACTAGCCGAACCCACAATGACCAGGCATCACTGAACGCCCGCTCTCCTTTTTCCGTGGGCATAACGCTATTCAGACAACACATGGTGAGGGTAAAACAGTGTGGCAATACTTTATTGAACCACAAAACAGGCAGATAACAGGTAGAACAGTACCAGCACAATACCCAAGATGGTGCTCATTACAGAGTCTCACCCTTCCCCTGACTCGCTTAGGAAGATGACAGTCCATTCAAGTACATGTCCAGTTGACTGGATGGTCACAAACTGGCTTCTCTGAACATCCCCATGGAGCCAGGTGACCGGCGGGTCCCAATCCTGGCTTTCTCCAAACGTATCCATGGTTCAGCGATAGTCAGTGGTGCAGATCTGTATTCTTCCAGCCGGGGCTGAGGTCCCTAACCTGGCATCCTGTAGAAAGACAAATATGTGTCCCTCGTAATGGAGCCATGATGTCTTGGCTGCAGTCCTGTATAGACTCTCTGAATGTCTTGGCTTAATCTCTGTCTGTCTGACTCTTACAAAGGTGTTTCACCTCTTTTGATAATATTTAACAAGTGTCCTTCATTCAATATTTACAGGTAATGCTGATAAGACCAATTCGCATTGTTTGATTATGCAATCTTTTTACATAGATTTTCCTCCTCAACAAACTATCTGGCCTAGAAAATGTATAATTAGCCTATCAGCAAACATCACTAGTCATCAAGGATAAGACCACAATGTTACTTCAAATGTTAACTTACAAGTCAATATTACAGGCTTACACAAGCAAAATTCTGTTTTCTTGACCAACCAGAAAAAAACATACAAATTCAAAAGTCAACATATAGATCACAATCTATTCTTCTTGGCTTGCTAAAAATAGACATCTGATTAATTAAGATACAATGATGTGTCTCCACAACAGATCTTGTAAGGTGTTCCCAGTATATGGCAGATGTTGTGGGGGTGTTCCTGGTATGGTCTTGTGGTATGGTAGGTCTTGTTGGGTGTTCCCAGTGTACAGCAGGTCTTGTGGCATGTTCTTGGTATACAGCAGGTCTTGTGGGATGTTCCTGGCATACATCAGGTTTTGTGGTGTGTTCCTGGTATACAGCAGGTCTTGTGGCATATTTCCAGTATATGGCAGGTCTTGTGGGGTATTCCCAGTATACGGCAGGTCTTGTGGAATGTTCTTAGTAAACAGCAGATCTTGTGAGATGTTCCAGGTGTATGGCAGGTCTTGTGGGGTGTTCCCAATATACAGCGGCTCTTGACTGGTGTTCATTTTATATGGCAAGAATTGTGGGGGATCAAAGTATACAGTAGATTTTGTGGGGTGTTCACAATATACCACAAGTCTTTTGTGGTGTTTCTAGCATATGACAGTCTTGTGTGGGGTAAACAGTGGATCCCTGTATATGGCGGGTCTTGTGGGGTATTCCTGGTATATGGCAGGTCTTGTAATAATAATCTTTATTTTTATATAGCGCTAACATATTCCGCAGCGCTTTACAATTTTGCACACATTATCATCACTGTCCCCGATGGGGCTCACAATCTAAATTCCCTATCAGTATGTCTTTTGAATGTGGGAGGAAACCGGAGTACCCGGAGGAAACCCACGCAAACACGAAGAGAACATACAAACTCTTTGCAGATGTTGTCCTGAGTGGGATTAGAACCCAGGACTCCAGCGCTGCAGTGCTAACCACTGCGCCACCGTGCTGTGTGGTGTGTTCCTGGCATACAGCAGTAGTTATAGCTATCCAAACTGATCCAACAATAAACAACTTGTGAACTAGCCCTGAACTGTGATATCACTGTATATATTATTCTGTGTGACATCACTGTATGTATTATCCCTGTACTGAGATATCACTGCATATATAATCCCTGTACTGTGTCATCACTGTGTGTATTATCCCTGTACTGTGACATCTGTCACGCACAGTGTAGGAAGACTAAGTGCAACACTAGGGGAAGAACGATAGGAAGCCCAAACGCTAGGGAAAGGTGAGTGGAGACCCCTTGGCAGATCTAATAGCACACTGCCTTCCCTACCATCCCTATATTGGGTCCACTCCAATCACCAAGCAGGAACCTAAGCCCTGTATGTCCCTAGAGCTAGGCCCTGAATAAGGAAGATGGGTCAGTCCCCACTAAAGAGATAGACAGAGCTCCTATGTATAATGTCACCAGTGACCACTGTATTACCTGTACACTGACACTATATACAGAGCTCCTGTGTATAATGTCACTGGTGATCACTGTATTACTTGTACACTATACACTACATACAGAGCTCATGTGTATAATGTCACCAGTGATCACGGTATTACCTGTACAGTGACACTAAAACACAGAGCTCCTGTGTATAATGTCACTGGGGATAACTGTATTGTCTGTACACTGACACTAAAATACAGAGCTCCTGAGTATAATGTCAATGGTGATCTGTGTTATCTGTACACCGACACTATATACAGAGCTCCTGTGTTTAATGTCACCGGTGATCACTGTATTATCTGTACATTGATATTATATACAGAGCTCCTGAGTAAAATGTCACTGGGGAATACTGTATTACCTGTACACGGACACTGTACACTAAGAACAGATCTCCTGTGTATAGTGGCATTAGTATTGTGGGGTTTTTTTTATCAATGATCAGCACTGTAGTATTCGGTCACCATGTGGTGGTAATATGTGATCTGGTCATGGTGTGGTGGAATCTGTTCTGTATGTGGTATTATTTGTTGACTATGTGGTGGTAATATGTAGTCTGGTCACAGTGTGGTGGTATTTGTCCCTTGTATGTGATATTATTGGTCATTTAAAAAATTTAAAAATAAATAAAAATATACCTAAAATTGTATTGGATAGTTTAAGAAATGTTTAATAAGTTACAGTAGAGTAGAGCCCAGCCAAAAGAGTCAACCTTGTCGTGGTGGCGGATTAAAAAATCTTTTGGCCAAAACAAAAGCTGCTGGCTATGTGATCTGGTGATGGGAACTGCTAATGTGTGATTGGTGGGGATGTGGTGCAGAAGTGGAGTTTTTCCAAGAGAGGGTGGTGGGACAGTGGAAGGTTTGAGGGGCGGAGGCGGGGCTAGGGTGTGCCTCAGCGGAGTTTCAAGGTGGCCTCAAAAATATTGCCAGTATGGGGCCCAAAAATTCCTAGTGGTAGCCCTGTGTGCAAGTGGCGTCGAGTCGATGGCAAAGATGGGAATGGGCTTAACAAAAGTACAGCATTCCAGCCCATGAGTTCTAGCAAACTCAGCATCAATCATGCTGACTCCAGCTCCACTGTCAACAAACATAGAAATCTCCTCGATTTTGCTCTCCAGCACCATCTTTGCTGTCAGGGCAAACTGGGATGATAAATGCACCCCTGGCTTATTTAACTCCAAACTACCAAAGGTAAAACAAGTCTCCTTTTACTTAGGCATCAAAGGACAGGCCCCAATAAAATGTCCTTTTTTCACACAAAAAAGCACACTCCCTTCTTTTTGTGAATCTCGCCCGAGCATCTCACTGCTCGAGATGCTCGGCGCTCGCCGAGTATTTCTGGGTTTGCTCGGCGGGATCTTGGGTCCCCACCCTGCATGTTTGGTGCTCTTTAGAGAGCCAATGAACATGCAGGGATTGTCTGCCACACACTGTAATGCCGCCGCCATGTTGGTTGTAGCATTACAGTGATAGGCTGGCCGCAAAGCGTCATCAGGTCTATATCAGACCTGGCACCACCATGCCTGTCCCAGTCTGCTCCTGAATCAGGCAGTGTAGGGAGAGTTGCTGCTGAGCTAGGGAGAGATTTGCTTGCTTCGTACTTAGTGTGGCTATACCATAAATAATACACATATCCATCTCAACTAACAGTCCTTCTGAGGACTATTGAAGCTGCATAGATATCAGTGCTAGGCAGGCAGGCAGTGTATGTGGCAGAATTCATTCCATATAGCAAGTGGGTCCAGACCAGTTCTGTCTGCTGCTGCTGCCTATTACAGATATTTCTAGACATAGCTGAAATTGTGCCACAACAAACACCCACTTCTTCTCGCCCGATCTTCCTGGCCCAATTACTAGGCGACTGCAGCAGCACACTACTATTGAACCCAGAGCAGTGTGAAAAGGTTGTGGTTGGATAGCGGATAATGCTTTCAGTTACATTGCCACCACCACCACCACCACCCTTGTCTTCCACATGGTCAAGTCTCAGTAGATCCTCCTTCCTCCCACCATGCTGACTGCCCTGAGACAACAGATCCAACACTTGGACACTCTGAAGAGCTGTTCGCTTTTCCATTTATAGATTCGGGCCTCTCGCCCGGTCCACTTGAAGCGGGGCAAGAGGAGATCACATGTAGCAATGCCCAAATATTTGAACAGCCACGGTCACACAAAGGTGATGATTGGAAAGTGTCACAAGAGGTGGACGATGATGACACAATTGCCAGAAAGTCAGGAGGAGCACCAGGGTGCATAAGTGGAAGACGAGGTGGTGGATGATATAGTAACTGACCCAACCAGGCAGGAGGATATGCAGAGCGAGGACAGCAGCACACAGGGGGAGGGAGGGGTAGCACCCCAACAGGCAGGAAGAAGCAGTGTGGTGGCCGCAGACAGAAGGCGGACAACCGTTCTCTGTAACACCAACATGATGGAAGTTGCCAGTCCAACTATTAGGTCTTCCTTAGGTCTGGTTGTTTTAAAAAAGTCTTCTTCCATTTGCACCACTTGCCAGGCCAGCATCCGCAGGGGTAGCAAAACTACCAGCCTGACCACCACAAGCATGATCAGGAACATGGCAGCAAGGCACCTGACTTTGTGTCATGAACCCTGGCGTCAAGGAACAGTGTCTGAGGGTGATACCACTGCTTCTTCCGATGTTGTGCATGCAAGCCAATCCCCTGTCCATAGTGTATGCAAATATGCCTCCTGCCCTGCATCTGTCGTTGCACACACTCAACTGGCACCATCATCAAGCACATAGATGTCCTTTTCCCAGCACAGCATTCAGTTGTACATACCCCAGTCAAGCACCCCTATTTCTCCCGGTATGTGGTCCCCGCATTACACAAGCACATGTTCCACAACATTACCCGTGCCCTCAACAATGCAGTTACTGAGAAAGTCCACCTAACCATGGATACGTGGACAAGTGCTTGTGGGCAGGGACGGTACATCTCGTCAACGGCACACTGAGTTAACATAGCGGAAGCCGAGACCCAGTCGGACAATGGGATGGAACCCATGCACCTCTTCACTCCCACACATGGGTATACTCTTCCTGAGTTTGGCTATTTGCTGTTGTCCTCCTCCTTCTCCTCATTTTCATTCTCCACACCATATCACCAGGGTGACCATGGTCCGTGATGCAACACCCACATAATTTTTTTAAAGGGTGTTATGATGCCCATATAAAATAATGGTTATACAGTATGTTCATGTATACCCCCCGGGGTAAATGTTTCTCAGCCCATACACTTAGTGCATGGGCATTACAAGTATAGGAGACCCGCTCCTTTCTAATGGGAACATTTTTTTTGACGAGGCCCTCTTCCACATCTCTTCCATGGGGCATTGGAGTACCTCCAAAATTTTTGGCAGCGCTTGCATTCACTGCATACGTAAACACTATGGGAGACCCACTTCCTAATAATTGGAACATTTTTTCATAAGGCTCTCCTCTATGTCTCTTCAAAGGGGCATTGGAGTGCCTCCAAATTTTTGTCAGCCCTTGAATTCACTGCATATGTAACAAGGTGGCATGGGGTGGTAGTCCCAGCCGAGTCACTTAAAGCTGCAGTCCACAAACAGAGTCCACTGAGTTTATAGTCGGCGAGCACCCTGGCACCTTGCACATGAAATGGACAGGGCAGATATAACCCAGATGAATTACCTCTTCTCCACTGTCATTACAGCACACGGCAAACAGAATCCAGGGACTCGGTTAAAATCCAACGGGGATAACTTTTTATTGAATGCGTAGAGGAGGTAGTAATAAGTATAAGGATGAAAAATGTAATTGCAGCAAATCAATCAACCTTCCTGCTCTCTGCCTAATGACGTCCACGGCCATATCCACAGCAGCCACGGCGGCCAAAAGAGGAGGTAGTCCATATGCCGGAATCTGGATGCTTGAAGTCCCTTGAGTGGGGTACCTAAGTAGTCCTAGTGCCCTTTGCGCTGTCCAAAGGTCTGGGGCAGTACCTTTTTCCCCTCCTGGGGTTTGGTCAGCTCCCCACAGGGGAGTACGTCCTGCCGTAGGCAAGCCTGCCTTGGCTCCAACTGAGGAGCAGGAACTTAGTGCTCCTTTTTAAGGCTGTTAACCCAACCCCCTGGGGTAAACCCCCTCTGTCCTTGTGTCTAACATACAGGCAAATACCATAGTGAACATACATTATCAAACATTACTAACAGCTCAGAACATAGGAATAAAACGGCAATATATTAATACACAAGGCATAAGAAATACAGACATTACTAAACGGGTACACCGTCTGGGTACCACATAAGATGTGTGGGCCCAGCACATGGGAGAGAGAGAAGCAATAAGGTTTTCCACTACCTTCATACACATAGACAAACACTATGGGAGACACACTTCTAATAGGGTAATCCATCTGAAGGGGTTAACTAATATTACAGGCAGGAGCCCTGCTAAATGCAGCGGTGCTCCGTGCCTGTAATCCCCGGCGAATGAATGAAATGTAGGTCATTGACCTACATTTCCTTCAGTCGCGGTGATGCGCCCCCTGGTGGATGTCCTCATATGACCTGGAGCGTGGGAAAAAGTTCCCAGGCTGCAGTTCATGAGAACATCCAGCAGGGGCGCATCACCGCGACTCAATGTAAGTACAGATCACTGCTTTCCTTTCAGCACCCGGGGATTACAGGCACGGAGCACAGCTGCATTAGCAGGGCTCCTGCCTGTAATATTAGTTAACCCCTTCAGATGGATTACTTCGTGGGACGAGACGGTTCACCAGAAGGTATGTATCTTGTGCGTTTATTATTTTTCCAAGCGAGGGTGTTCCTGATGGATTGAGAGAACAATAAATTATTACAACAACCGCTGTGTTTATTTTATTAAAATACTTTTAAATCATGTGTGTGTGTGTTTTTTAACCCTTTCCAACAATTGGATTAATAATGGATAGGTGTCATAATTGACGCCTCTCCATTATTAATCTGGCTTAATGTCACCTTACAATAGCAAGGTGACATTAACCCTTCATTACCCCATATCCCACCGCTACAGGGAGTGGGAAGAGAGTGGCCAAGTGCCAGAATAGGCGCATCTTCCAGATGTGCCTTTTCTGGGGTGGCTGGGGGCAGATGTTTGTAGCCAGGGGGGGGCAATAACCATGGACCCTCTCCTGGCTATTAATATCTGCCCTCAGTCACTGGCTTTACCATTCTGGCGGAGAAAATTGCGCGGGAGCCCACGCCAATTTTTTCCGCCATTTAACCCTTTATTTCAGCAGCTACAGCGCTGAAATTTTGCACATACACACTACTAACATTAGTAGTGTGGAATATGCAAAAAAAAAGGGGATATGAGATGGTTTACTGTATGAAAACCATGTCTCATATCCTGTCGGTTTTGTGCAGGAGAAATGAAAAGCCGGTAATTGAATTACCGGCTGTTCACAGATATCGCGCTGAATGAAATCTAAATACAGAATATATATATATGTGTCTCAATGACATATATATATATATACTGTATATATGTTTTCCCGAACATTTGAGCACATAAATCCATTAGATGTCGGTTTTGCAAGCCTGCGCGAAAATCTCGCAGTACGGATGCCATACGGATTACATACCGAGGATGCCATGCGCAAAATACGCTGACACACCCTGACTACGGATCACTATTTTGGGAACATATCTCCGTATTACGGCCGTAGTACGGACGTAAAAAACGGACCGTATTGTCTTACGCCAAGTGTGACGCCGGCCTAAGAAGCAACTCAGAGACAAGAACGTTATATATTCAATGATTTATCCAGATAAAGACAAAACACACGGCACTCAAGGATCCTGTGTGGTGCCCAAGTCAGGTTTCCAGCCCGTCAATCCAATAGTAATAAATCACTTGGCACTCAAATGGTTTCTTTCAGATGAAAAAGGTGAACATCCCATTTATTTGTGCATCCAGTTCAAAGATTATTTAAACGTTTTCGGTCAAATCACAAGACCTTCATCAGAAATATCTTTAACAAAACTGGAAGCCTAGGACAATGGGGTATATGAGCCTAGGCCCCCGGGACTACTCCACACAGCGCGACGGACCGGATGTCTATGAGCGCCATATGCAGCGGCGGATACATGCCCTCCTTCTCCCTTCAAGGATCTGTGAGACGCTCCAGGTGCGCTTTCCATCCCGGGTTGCCTAGGCTCATATACCCCATTGTCCTATGCTTCCAGTTTTGTCAATGATTTATCCAGCTCATCTCCGAGTCATCCATGAAGGTTCTTCTATATTCTTCATGGATCCAGCGGAAGCGGCTGAGTGGCTATGGTCCCAGGGGGTGTCCAGTGCAAAGGAATCCTGATATGTTCCTGATTAAATAAATACACACTACTAGTTCCATGCAAAGTAGAGAAGACGAAATAGCAAGATAATTAACCCCTTAAGCCCCGAGGGTGGTTTGCACGTTAATGACCGGGCCAATTTTTACAATTCTGACCACTGTCCCTTTATGAGGCTATAACTCTGGAACGCTTTGACGGATCTTGGCGATTCTGACATTTTTTTCTCGTGACATATTGTACTTCATGTTAGTGGTAAAATTTATTCGATATAACTTGCGTTTATTTGTGAAAAAAATGGAAATTTGGCGAAAATTTTGAAAATTTCGCAATTTTCCAACTTTGAATTTTTATGCCCTTAAATCACAGACATATGTCACGCAAAATACTTAATAAGTAACATTTCCCACATGTCTACTTTACATCAGTACAATTTTGGAACCAAAATTTTTTTTTGTGACGGAGTTATAAGGGTTAAAAGTTGACCAGCAATTTCTCATTTTTACAACACCATTTTTTTTTAGGGACCACATCTCATTTGAAGTCATTTTGAGGGGTCTATATGATAGAAAATACCCAAGTGTGACACCATTCTAAAAACTGCACCCCTCAAGGTGCTCAAAACCACATTCAAGAAGTTTATTAACCCTTCAGGTGTTTCACAGGAATTTTTGGAATGTTTAAATAAAAATGAACATTTAACTTTTTTTCACACAAAATTTATTTCAGCTCCAATTTGTTTTATTTTACCAAGGGTAACAGGAGAAAATGGACCCCCAAAGTTGTTGTACAATTTGTCCTGAGTACGCTGATACCCCATATGTGGGGGTAAACCACTGTTTGGGCGCATGGCAGAGCTCGGAAGGAAAGGAGCGCCATTTGACTTTTCAATGCAAAATTGACTGGAATTGAGATGGGACGCCATGTTGCGTTTGGGGAGCCCCTGATGTGCCTAAACACTGAAACCCCCTACAAGTGACACCATTTTGGAAAGTAGACCCCCTAAGGAACTTATCTAGATGTGTGGTGAGCACTTTGACCCACCAAGTGCTTCACAGAAGTTTATAATGCAGAGCCATAAAAATAAAAAATCATATTTTTTCACAAAAATGATATTTTCACCCCCAATTTTTTATTTTCCCAAGGGTAAGAGAAGAAATTGGACCCCAAAAAATGTTGTGCAATTTGTCCTGAGTACGCTGATACCCCATATGTGGGTGTAAACCATTGTTTGGGCGCATGGCAGAGCTTGGAAGGGAAGGAGCGCCATTTGACTTTTCAATGCAAAATTGACTGGAATTGAGATGGGACGCCATGTTGCGTTTGGAGAGCCCCTGATGTGCCTAAACATTGAAACTCCCTACAAGTGACACCATTTTGGAAAGTAGACCCCATAAGGAACTTATCTAGATGTGTGGTGAGCACTTTGCCCCACCAAGTGCTTCACAGAAGTTTATAATGCAGAGCCGTAAAAATAAAAAATCATATTTTTTCACAAAAATGATCTTTTTGCCCCCAATTTTTTATTTTCCCAAGGGTAAGAGAAGAAATTGGACCCCAAAAAATGTTGTGCAATTTGTCCTGAGTACGCTGATACCCCATATGTGGGTGTAAACCATTGTTTGGGCGCATGGCAGAGCTTGGAAGGGAAGGAGCGCCATTTGACTTTTCAATGCAAAATTGACTGGAATTGAGATGGGACGCCATGTTGCGTTTGGAGAGCCCCTGATGTGCCTAAACATTAAAACCCCCCACAAGTGACACCATTTTGGAAAGTAGACCCCCTAAGGAACTTATCTAGATGTGTTTTGAGAGCTTTGAACCCCCAAGTGTTTCACTACAGATTATAACGCAGAGCCGTGAAAATAATTTTTTTTTTTTTCTCAAAAATGATTTTTTTAGCCCCTAGCTTTGTATTTTTACAAGGGTAACAGAATAAATTGGACCCCAAAATTTGTTTTCCAATTTGTCCTGAGTATGCTGATACCCCATATGTGGGGGGGAACCACTGTTTGGGCGCATGACAGAGCTCGGAAGGGAAGGAGCGCCATTTGGAATGGTAGGCACGGCACTGTATAAGGAACGTGCCTCTGACTGCAGAGCCCCTAAGGGACAGCTAGAGGGGAAATCTGTGCAGTGCCCAATTCCCCCCCTCCCACTACCTCCCCAGGTGAGGTCATGATTGGGACGCCCAGCGGACCAACCGGGGAGAAGAGGTGAGTCAGGCCACACCCTCAGGGGTTAAATTCTAGTGACGGGGCCAGGTTCTCCCTCTTTCTCCCCGGCTGACCCTTGGAAGCTGTTGTCCCAGGATGTCCCCTGCAGCCATGTCCGAACCTTTGCTTGAGGCCTGCGGCGGAGAGCAGCACAGGAAGGTGAGGAATGGTTAAGAGATTTTGCATCCAGCCTGGGGACTCACCTCCCTGTGCCCTCTCAGGACCCACTGACTGCACTGCAGGCCTCTTCCCTTCCCCAGGGGCGCCATCCGTTCCCAGGCTGCAGTCGTCTCACACAGCCTCTGGGCCCCCATCCCTTCCCGTGCCGCTGAGTTCGTCGGCCCTGCATGTTCCCGCGCTCCTTCGGGCCCCCACCGCTTTTCCCGGGCCCCCACTCCAGCCCGGACCGCTGGCCTCCCCTTCATCCCTCGGGCTCCAGTCTTGCTCCGGGCTCTCCCCCTGCCATAGCGCCTTCGCTACCCGGTACCCGCTCCCATGGCTGCAGCTGTGGGAGGCAGGCAGGCGCGCCGCTCGGTCCTCCCACCCCCCGGAGCGTCTTCATGTTGGCGGCGGTCCGGCGCTCCCGACCCGATGTGCCCCCCCCCGCTCCCGCTCCAGCTCCATCTGTCGCTGCTGCGGGGGGGGGGGGGGCGCCATGCAGGGGCCGCTGTCTGGGTGTTTCAGGTCCCGGCTTCAGGCAGCCAGCGGGCCCTGCATCGCGATCTGGCGTAGCCCCGCCCACTTCCTGTTTGCGGGCACAAACTTCCGGTCCTGCAGCTGGAGCTCTGCTAGCTCCCTCTCCCTTCTCCTCGGTGCCCAGGCCTAATTACATGACAGGCCAGGACCGAGCTACGCTGCACAGCGCCGCACCGGCCCCAACCACTCCGGTTCTACACTACCGTGGACCTCCGGCCAGCCCACTCCTGGCCCGCAATGTCCCCCCCAGCAGGCACATCAGCGTTGCCTGGGCGGGGGGGCGGGGGGTCAGGGGCCAGAGCCCACCACATGGCCGCAGAGCGCGATGACCGGTCTAACCGGACCGGCCAGCGCGCTCTGCAGCCAGGAGAGTGCGCACCAAGCATGCACACAGTCGCACCAAGCACGAACATAACTACAATAAATTACGCGCCACCAACACCCCCGGCATGGGACCGCCAAGCCCCGCCCACTTACTCCCCGGAAAGCAGCAGCGCAGCGTTAGCCTGTGGGGGCCCCAACCCGCCAAATCGGTCGGGGGGCGCCTCACAGACAGCGCTCACTAGCCCCCCGTGCCAGTACCCACCACCGAGCGCTGGACCGGCCCCTGCCAGAACAGGACGGCACCACCGTGGGCCTCTGGCCAGCCCACCCCTTGCCCGCCATGTCCCCCCAGCAGGCACATCGGCGTTGCCTGTGCGGGGGAGCAGGCAGTCGGGGGCCAGAGCCACGAACACGGCCGCGGAGCATGATGACTGGTCTATCGAGACCAGCCAGCACGCTCCGCAGCCAGGAATGTACGCACCAAACACGCACACGGTCGCACCAAACACTAACACAGCTGCAATAAATTACGCGCCCCCAACACCCCCATGCTCCCAAACGCAAATCGCAGACAGTTTCCTATCTGTCCCCGCCCTTCTGCGCTCACCCTGCGGTGCCAGCCTAATAGTCTCCGCACCTTCCCTGCCCTACCCCCTGCACCGCCACTCACGCCCCACGGCCAAGGTAACGTTCCCCCTACTCCCTAGGTAAATGCACCTAACGCAACCCCGATACAGGGCGATCGCAGGCATAGATGCCGCAGATCGTCCTCACCCTCATCAGTAGACTCCTACCACCGTTCCCGCCGTCCCTCTAGCTGTCGGCATTCCCACTCCAGACGCCGACACCACTCACGCAGGAGCCATCCACAACTGGCTCAGAGACATCGGGGAGTTACAACGGGCGGTACCGGTCGCATGCCGAAAGACGGCGGTCTCACCGGACACCCAGAGCGGGTACCCGGTGGGAACAGACACTGACACCCCCCGTTACGGACCAGGCAGAGATCGGAGCCCCAATAGCCTCTCATCCTCGAGCACACGACAGAGGTCATCCGTCACGTGCTCCATCCTGGGCTGACGCACGGGGAGACATGTCATACGTACTTCCCCGGCCCACCAGCCAGCACCGAACCATCAAAACAATAGAAGCCGGAGCACCTCCCTCTCCAGGGGACGCTCGGCACCAGACACAATGCAGCAGAATACATCCCCATCCTCGAGCACACGACAGAGGTCATCCGTCACGTGCTCCATCCTGGGCTGACGCACGGGGAGACACGCCATATGTACCTCCCCGGTCCACCAGCCAGCACCGAACCATCGTAACAATAGAAGCCGGAGCACCTCCCTCTCCAGGGGACGCTCGGCACCAGACATAATGCAGCAGAAGACATCCCCATCCTCGAGCACACGACAGAGGTCATCCGTCACGTGCTCCATCCTGGGCTGACGCACGGGGAGACACGCCATACGTACCTCCCCGGTCCACCAGCCAGCACCGAACCATCAAAGCAATAGAAGCGGGAGCACCTCCCTCTCCAGGGGACGCTCGGCACCAGACACAATGCAACAGAATACATCCCCGTGCCACGGCGCTGGCCGCTGGCCTGCCATCTTCATCCTCCTGGGCGGGCGGCCAGCACCAGGACAGCGCCACGGCAGGTGCCAGAGTACCTCCGTCCGGAGACACTCGGCCTGCATCTGACAGCGGTGAGTTCTTTGATATCGGTGAGCACTCTACAACACAAAATGCGGGAGAAAGCGAGCTGGCAGCCGCTATTAAGACCCTAGTTCAGCAGTTGACACGCCCAGGGTACCAACTGACACTAGCACCACCCAAGCAGCTAGTCTGCACAAGGATGCATTTTTCTGTGGTGTTAGCCCACTAGGAGCGCACGTTGAGTTAGAGACAAAGCAAAAAATTTGGGATAATGCTGGCGTAGATATATGGTCACCGTTATCGGCCGACCAACAGTCCGTGGACAAGGAAAGGAGAATAGGCGAGCGGTTAAAGCGGCGGAACTGCTATATTTCGGTTCTAAAAACGGCTTTTATATCCGTTTTAAACCCAGACCCTTGCCAAACTACTGCAAATAATTTAAAATCACCCAGAACGTTGTTCCGAATTATTTATTTACCAAGATCTAATATATAATTCATACCGCGCGTTTACAAGATAAGGGCAAACCAAAAATAGCGCAAATGATGAATAACTGGCTTCAGGCTTTCGCGTTTCTCGGCTGTATCATGGGCCAAAAGCACCCAGAACGCTGTTCCGAACTATTTATCTATCAGGACCTAATCTAATTCATATAAGTGTCACGGCGGGTCTGCATGGAAGCGGTACGACGAGGAGTTTCGCAGGCGGTTGGCCATGCAACCAGACTTGGGCTGGGGAGTGAAAGCGACGGACGTATGGTTACGATTCATGCTGTCCCAAAAAACAGCCCCTCTTTTCATCAGCGACCACTTATCACTCAGCAACAGCAGGCCAGAATACAGGGGTCGGACGCGGACATGGGGCCGGCTTACTTTTTAACGACGGATACTGCCGCTGCCAAGGGTCCTGTAAATATAGACACGAATGCTCCTCCTGCGGAGGTGGACACCCTGCATTCAGGTGTACCCGCCAAGCAAAACAGAGCGCCTGCGACGTTTAACCCCGGTGAACTTAACCGCAATGGCCCATGGCTAAACCGTTATCCCAATAAGAAGCGGCGCAGCAACCACATTTCTGCTTTAAATACGGCTTCTATATCCCCTTCGAGCACAGTCCCAAGTTAAAATCAGCACGCGAATTCCCAAGATTTTCAAAAAGGAGTAGAACTAGGCTCGATGGCGGGCCCATTAAAATCATTGTGTGCTCCATCGCTGACTGACAGCCTGAGTGAATCTTCACCCAGGGCTACCAGCCAGTCCAACCAACGGGAGCCGGTTTTCATCCTTCAACCGAAGGGTTTACAAATGAGCTACACAAGAGTCGGAGTTCCTCCGTTGGCGGATGTCACTCCTCCTGCGACACGCAATCGGTGTGCATGGTATGATCACTAAGGAATTAATGCCGAAAAAGGTGGTTACTTGAATCGATGCCAAAAAAGGCGGTTAATACAGCTATGACGAATCAATGATAAAGCAATGCCGAATGGGCTTTTACGGCAAATGAGAATAAACTACACTGGAGCAGGAGTTCCTCCATCAATGGGAGTCACTCTGCCAGAAGCAGATAGCGGTGAGTGTTTTCATTTTGGCGAACTCAATGGTCCGGCGGACGGTGGAACAAGCGTCCCTGAGGTGGACTTTACGAATGGGTGAAATATGGTTTCATAATGCGGGCAATGAATACAGGTCCCCGGGAATATGCTCAGAGGACAGTAAATGAGATTATTTATGGGCTTGACATCATACATGCGTTATGGCGCGGGGGACGCCAAACAAAGATTTAGGCCTAAGGGTCGGTGGAAATATTGCAGATGGTTTTGCGGCAATCTACAAGGACCAGTGGTGAAAAGGCCAATGGCCTGAACTATGGACCACGGCCGCATGGGGCCGTGACCCAGCACTGGTAGAGATCTTGGCATCGAGCTATGGGGGCTCAATTGGAAAATACGAACATCCGATTTCTAACCAAACAGCTGAGAACAGCAATAGCCCTAAACAGCATGCCCTCTTCTTCTCAGCCAGCACTCGTGCTGTTGCGCCACCTAGCACTATTATGCCTCAAACACAACATCTGGTGCCGTTACAGCATCTGTAGATGATAAAATTGTTAACTCTTTGTTATCTTCCGATTGGCAGGCATTCAAACTCTTCCTCCCCAAGGCGCAAACATCGGGCCTACAATGTCCTCCTTCCCTCTTGGACATGGTTGCCAATCACTGATGCCCGTGATCCGTGCTTCAGTGACACCGGCTACTTGGCAGGTTTACGGTAAGGCGTGGGAGGAGTGGTGCTCACTAACTCAAGGAACGCCAGTCGACAGGTGCGAACGGGCGAGATGCGACGTCTTTGTAGAACTCTTAGAACGGCTCAGGCGTAGAGGTGCGTCAGGGACATTAGCGTACCGTCATTTATCGGGAATAGCCTTCTTCTCTCAGCTGCTGGGGTGGATGGACATAACCAAATATTTTCTCATCAAACAAGCCGTTAAAGGCCGGAAAGGGCTCCAACCTAGTCAGGAATGCCGTCGCCCAGTTTCCTTAAAGCTACTGCACGACGTAGTTGCAATATCTTCATCAGTGTGCAAGTCACAATACGAGGCAATGCTGATATCTGCAGCGTTCGCAATCGCCTTCTTCGGGGCGCTTCGCATCAGTAAATTAGTGCCGCAGTCAAAAAAAAAAAAAAAAAAAAAAAAAAAAAAAAAACAGCATCAGTAGGCGGTTTAATCAACGAAGACCTCGTCATATGCAGCGAAGCTCTGCACATTGGAGTATGTAGATCCAAACGCGACCCCACCGGGAGGGGGACATGGATTGGTCAAGGCGTCAGACGGCCCCTATATGCCCGCTAAAAATAGTTAAACACTATACGATGGTCATACATCCGGGTAGATTTTTCTTTCAAACAACGACGGGTCCCCTCTTACAAAATATCAATTTCAAGCGATTTTTACACAGTGCCTAGAGGCGGTCGGCGTGGCTCCAAAAAAAAAAAAAAAAAAAATAAATAAATAAATATATGGGACACATTCCTTCCGAATAGGGGCGGCTACCGAAACAGCTAGAGCGGGGGTATCGGAAGTTGAGGTGCAGAGAATGGGCCGCTGGAAATCCGCATGCTTCGCAAGATACATAAGACCGGACCTGCTTTAACACTTTTTTGTCTCTTACAGGCAGCTGTAGGTCCACAGTCCGGGTAGTGGGGCATTCTTTTGTCTACCGGGCGCGCAAAAGGGCCAAACTGAGGCCGGGCGGAATCAAGTTTGGCTTCCCGAATCTGGAAGTCAACTAGAGAGGCATCAGAGGGCTCCGGTGGCGGCAGATCTTCCCGGAGATGGTCGACATCACTAAGAGGGCCAAGGGGCCGGTGGTTCTGGTCCTACATGCCGGAGGCAATGATTTTGGGAAGCGGAAAGGGGCCGAGCTGTACACAGTAATGTCAACAGACATCGATCGCTTTGTCTGTTTATTACCAGATATGGCGGTGGTGTGGTCCGAGATAATACCTCGAGCGGTCTGGCACGGAGCTAAGGACGTAAAAGCCATTGAAAACGCAAGAAAAAGGATTAACACAAAGATGTCGAAGTTTGTGTGAGAAAAGTACGACATTGTGGTTCGACACCAAGAGTGAGAAGGGAACAATTTTGCTTTGCTAAGACTGGATGGCATCCACCTCACGGACATCGGGCTCAACATAAGTTTGGAGGGTTTGCGGGATGGTGTTGAACAGGCTCTAAGGATGTTGTGTGGGGGTCGGAGTCTTGTGTAGGTCATACACATGATCCTCCGTGGCGGTAAGTAGAGGGGGGCAAAGGTTCGTGACCTCTCATCGGCTTGCTGGCCCAGCGGTCATCGGCTGGGGCCTTCAGCAATGAGTGCGTCGCGATGTGTAATTGCCTTTCTCTACTTTGCAAATAATAAAACTGTGACCGACCTGTTCAACCCATCCAGGATTGTCGGTGTCTTTTATTACGGAATGGTGGGACGGGGGGAAGGCACTGGTTACGACACACGGGTCTCTGCAGTCTGGTAGGCACGGCACTGTATAAGGAACGTGCCTCTGACTGCAGAGCCCCTAAGGGACAGCTAGAGGGGAAATCTGTGCAGTGCCCAATTCCCCCCCTCCCACTACCTCCCCAGGTGAGGTCATGATTGGGACGCCCAGCGGACCAACCGGGGAGAAGAGGTGAGTCAGGCCACACCCTCAGGGGTTAAATTCTAGTGACGGGGCCAGGTTCTCCCTCTTTCTCCCCGGCTGACCCTTGGAAGCTGTTGTCCCACCCTCCCTCCCTTATAAACTGGTAAATGTACTGTGCAATTACTGTTAAAATGTTTTGAATTTTAAATTTAAAAAAAAAAAAAAAAAAAAAAAAATGATTTTTTTCTTTATATACGTCACAGCGGTAAGTAGAGGGGGGCAAAGGTTCGTGACCTCTCATCGGCTTGCTGGCCCAGCGGTCATCGGCTGGGGCCTTCAGCAATGAGTGCGTCGCGATGTGTAATTGCCTTTCTCTACTTTGCAAATAATAAAACTGTGACCGACCTGTTCAACCCATCCAGGATTGTCGGTGTCTTTTATTACGGAATGGTGGGACGGGGGGAAGGCACTGGTTACGACACACGGGTCTCTGCAGTCTGCAGACTTAAATGGATTGGTCAGCAGCCGTCACGTTGCATTTGCAGAGCCCCTGATGTACCCAAACAGTACAAACCCCCCACAAGTGACCCCATATTGGAAACTAGACCTCCCAAGGAACTTATCTAGATGTGTTTTGAGAACTTTGAACCCCCAAGTGTTTCACTAAAGTTTATAGCGCAAAGCCGTGAAAATAAAAATTCTTTTTTTTTTTCACAAAAATGATTTTTTAGCCCCCAGTTTTGTATTTTCACAAGGGTAACAGGATAAATTAGACCCCAAAAGTTGTTGTCCAATTTGTCCTGAGTACGCTGATACCCCATATGTGGGGGGGAACCACTGTTTGGGTGCATGACAGAGCTCGGAAGGGAAGGAGCGCCATTTGGAATGCAGCCTTAAATGGATTGGTCTGCAGGCGTCACGTTGCATTTGCAGAGCCCCTGATGTACCCAAACAGTACAAACCCCCCACAAGTGACCCCATATTGGAAACTAGACCTCCCAAGGAACTTATCTAGATGTGTTGTGAGAACTTTGAATCCCCAAGTGTTTCACTACAGTTTATAACGCAGAGCCGTGAAAATAAAACATCTTTTTTTTCCCCACAAAAATGATTTTTAGCCCCCCAAATTTTTATTTTCCTAAGGATAACAAGAGAACTTGGACCCCAGAAGTTGTTGTTCAATTTGTCCCGAGTACGCTGATAACACATATGTTGGGGTAAACCCCTTTTTGGGCGTACGGGAGAGCTCGGTAGGGAAGGAGCACTGTTTTACTTTTTCAACGCAGAATTGGCTGGAATTGAGATTGGACGCCATGTCGCGCTTGGAGAGCCCCTGATGTGCCTGGACAGTGGCAACTCCCCAATTCTACCTGAAACCCTAATCCAAACACACCCCTAACCCTAATCCCAACGGTAACCCTAACCACACCCCTAGCCGTGACACACCCATAATTCTAATCCCAACCCTAATCCAAACCGTAAATGTAATCCAAACCCTAACCCTAACTTTAGCCCCAACCCTAACTTTAGCCCCAACCCTAACCCTAACTTTACCTCCAACCCTAGCCCTAACCCTAACCCTACCCCTACCCCTAAACGTGACTGAAATACGTGGCACTGAAATACGTGGCACTGAAATACGTGGCACTGAAATACGTGGCACTGAAATACGTGGCACTTAAATACGTGGCACTGAAATACGTGATACGTGGCACTTAAATACGTGGCACTGAAACACGTGGCACTGAAATACGTGATACGTGGCACTGAAATACGTGGCACTGAAATACGTGGCACTGAAATACGTGGCACTGAAATACGTGGCACTGAAATACGTGCAACTGAAATACGTGCAACTGAAATACGTGGCACTGAAATACGTGATACGTGGCACTGAAATACGTGATACGTGGCACTTAAATACGTGGCACTGAAACACATGGCACTGAAATACGTGATACGTGGCACTTAAATACGTGGCACTGAAATACGTGATACGTGGCACTGAAATACGTGGCACTGAAATACGTGGCACTGAAATACGTGGCACTGAAATACGTGGCACTGAAATACGTGCAACTGAAATACGTGCAACTGAAATATGTGCAACTAAAATACGTGCAACTGAAATATGTGATACGTGGCACTGAAATACGTGATACGTGGCACTGAAACACGTGGCACTGAAACACGTGGCACTGAAATACGTGGCACTGAAATACGTGGCACTGAAATACGTGGCACTGAAATACGTGGCACTATGACTGTCAGAAAATGTTCATTAAACGGTTAGGGGTGAGGTTAGGGGTAGAGTTAGGGTTAGGGTTTGGATCTCTTTATCACCTTGATGGTGGTGGGTGGCTTTTCAGTGTGTTTTCTGTTTTTTTTTCGATAAAAACGCATGCGTTTTTAACGCAAACGCATGTGCTTAAAAACGCAAGAAAATACTGCAGGTTGTATTTCTGAAAATGAACGCATGCAGAAAAAAAACGCATGCGTTTGAAAACACGACCAAACCCGTACCAAAAAACGCATGCGTTTTCAATGTTAAATATAGGGAAAAAACGCATGCGTTTTCAATGTTAAATATAGGGAAAAAACGCATGCGTTTTTTTGTGCAAAAAACGCTGCAGACAAAAACGCAAGTGTGAAACCAGCGACGCTTTTTATAGCAAAAAAGTTTTTGCGTCTCCACATTTTGAGACCTATAATTTTTCCACATTTTGCTCCACAGAGTCATGCGAGGTCTTGTTTTTTGCGGGAGGAGTTGACGTTTTTATTGGTAACATTTTCGGACACGTGACTGTTTTTGATCACTTTTTATTCCGATTTTTGTGAGGCAGAATGACCAAAAACCTGCTATTCATGAATTTCTTTTGGGAGAGGCGTTTATACCGTTCCGCGTTTGGTAAAATTGATAAAGCAGTTTTATTCGTCGGGTCAGTACGATTACAGTGATACCTCATTTATATCATTTTTTTATGTTTTGGCGCTTTTATACGATAAAAACTATTTTATAGAAAAAATAATTATTTTGGTATCGCTTTATTCTCAGGACTATAACTTTTTTATTTTTTTGCTGATGATGCTGTATGGTGGCTTGTTTTTTGCGGGACAAGATGACGTTTTCAGCGGTACCATGGATATTTATATCAGTCTTTTTGATCGCGTGTTATTCCACTTTTTGTTTGGCGGTATGGTAATAAAGCGTTGTTTTTTGCCTCGTTTTTTTTTTTTATTTCTTACGGTGTTTACTGAAGGGGTTAACTAGTGGGGCAGTTTTATAGGTTGGGTCGTTACGGACGCGGCGATACTAAATATGTGTACTTTTATTGTTTTGTTTTTTTATTTAGATAAAGAAATGTATTTATGGGAATAATATATATTTTTTTATTATTATTTATTTAGGATTTTTTTTTTTTTTTTTTTTTTTTTTACACATGTGGAAAATTTTTTTTTTTACTTTTTTACTTTGTCCCAGGGGGGGACATCACAGATCGATGATCTGATAGTGTGCACAGCACTCTATCAGATCACCGATCTCACTTACATCGGTGCAGGCTTACCAGCGTCTGCACTGAGCAGACACTCGGTAAGCCACCTCCTTCCCTGCAGGACCCGGATGCCGCGGCCATCTTGGATCCGGGACCTGCAGCCAGGAAGGAGGTAGGAGACCCTCGCAGCAACGCGATCACATCGCGTTGCTCCGGGGGTCTCAGGGAAGCCCGCAGGGAGCCCCCTCCCTGCGCGATGCTTCCCTATACCGCCGGTACACTGCGATCATGTTTGATCGCGGTGTGCCGGGGGTTAATGTGCCGGGGGCGGTCCGAGACCGCTCCTGGCACATAGTGCCGGATGTCAGCTGCGATAGGCAGCTGACACCCGGCCGCGATCGGCCGCGCTCCCCCCGTGAGTGCGGCCGATCGCGTATGACGTACTATCCCGTCACCCGGAATTAAGTCCCAGGTCACCTTGACGGGATAGTACGTCATACGGGATTAAGGGGTTAAAATATTATAGTTTATTAGAAGATGATTAAAAACATATAAAATGCCAAAACAAGCTATAGGAACCACATATATCAGAGCACACAAACAGAGACTCCAGAAAAGAAATATTAATCAAAGTGAATGTACAGGTTAGGTATGCTTAGAGGATTAATGCCTTTAGAAAGTGCATAAACAGATGAATATAATTGGCTTGTGCTAATAATTATATTTACCACATGATTATATGTGCAAAAAATGCTACATAAAGTGCCAATTCACAAATAGTTATTAAATATATGTGAAAAAAAAGTTAATAATATAGAGAATATGGACCTGTGAATAGCATAAAGTGTCCTAGTGCAAACTATATGTGCATATAATTAGCTGCCAAAAATAAAATGCTAATGCTCAGTGCAGATGAATGCTGCACAGGTGTGTCATTATAGCTGCAAAGATCCGGCATAAAGTACTGAGTGTTCAATGCAAAAGCATAAATGTGCACGGATCCAGTATAAGGTGCTAAATATTCAATGCAACCGCATAATGCATATATATCTCACCGCAAAAATAACCACAGAATGGATCCGACAAAAAGTGCTAATGCTCAGTGCAAATGTATGACGCACAAGTGTGCTACCAACAGGTTACCCCAGCAAGGATCCAGCTTACTCCGCGAAAAAAATGAGAAGAGAAGAGACAAAAGCATGTAACCATACCTGACTGTTAAATGACTGCGGTTCCAAAATGTGCGTGTGCTCTCACCCCGACAGCGCCGTTTCGCTAATGCTTCCTCTATGGGGGCCCCATACAGTACGTAACTTTATCTCATGTAGAACAACTCATGTGGTATATATTTTATACTGCCCGTGTGATTTTTTCTATATTGGAAAAACGATTCGCCCCATGTTTGTCCGATTCAGAGAACACCTGAATTCATTGCGCACTGGTAAAGGAGTCCCCCGCTTGATAAAACATATGAATGAACAACACGGGGGAGATACAAAAATGCTCCGCTTTGCAGGGATAGAGAAAACTTCCCTACCACAGGATGGCGGTAATTTAAATCGCATACTTTTGCGCAATGAGGCAAGGTGGATTTTAAGAGCAAACGCATCTGGACCAATAGGGTTCAACGACGGAGTAGATATGTCGGTTTTTTTGTAAAAGATCTTTTTCATTGTGACTGTATTATAGTATATTTCTTCCTAAATGTTATTATTCATCACCCGTTAAATGTTTTTATCTTGTTTTAAATGTTTCACTGTTTCACTATATTTTCTCTCCGGATAGTGGCTAATTGTCCATTATGACGAAGTGAATAGTGGGAGGGGCTTTTAAGACCTTTTCAGTCAAAAAGCCTTTCTCCCCCTCACTCGTCATTGGATCTGTTGAAGTGCACACCTAGCACGAAACAGCTGTCATCCTTTTTGTATTCACAAACCCTCCCTGCACCGCATGATTTACATGTGAATAAACCGCCTTGATAGTTCAAAACTGGTGAGTGCGCTTTTATCTTCTTCTTATATGTCACTTTGATTAATATTTCTTTTCTGGAGTCTCTGTTTGTGTGCTCTGATATATGTGGTTCCTATAGCTTGTTTTGGCATTTTATATGTTTTTAATCATCTTCTAATAAACTATAATATTTTAATTATCTTGCTATTTCGTCTTCTCTACTTTGCATGGAAGTAGTAGTGTGTATTTATTTGAGTATTTGACGTTTTTTGCAAAAAAAATTTTCTAAGACTGTGTTTAACAAACATGTTCCTGATTAAGCAGTATTCTTCTAATGATTTTATGTGTAGAGTTCTCTCTGTGGGCGTCCAGTTTACCAACAATACCGGACGCTGAATTCAGCGGGAGTATCCCAATACCTATTTGATAATAGGAGCGCAGGACTCTGCTCCTATACTGTTTGGTTCCTGTTCCGTTTTTTTATCTTATATTGGTTTTATTTGGTATTTAGGTAGAAACCGCCGCCAACGATATTTTTGCTTTCTGTGTGCTGTCTCTGAACTTTATTTGAGTAACAATGTATACCATACTTTAAAGAGTAAGCATGGGATCTGAAATAATATGTATGACCTGGAATGTACGAGGTATTAAATCCCCCCGGAAGAAAATTAAGGTATTCTCACAGATTAGACGTCATCATCCCCACATTGTGGCCTTGGTAGAGACACATTTGACCAGGGATACGGCCCGATGTGTACAGAAACCATGGGTACAATGGTATATCCACGCGTTCCACACTCGCTACTCGAGAAGGGTTTAATTATTGATACACAGAGATGTTAGATGGGAGGCCCGGGAGGCCCGACGGGACTCAGAGTGTTGTTTTGTTTTTGTATATGCACTAATTAACTCATGTCATATTGTGTGTTTATAACCCCCCCTCCGGCTAATACATCAGTCCTTCGGATGGCAATGAGTTTTCCCTTAAATTATCCAGATGCACATGTCATCTGTATGGGAAATTTCAATTTAGTCATGGATAATTGTCTTGATAGACTGAGACTGGGTGATCAGATATCTGGGGAGCCCCCCTCTCCGTCTCCGACTTCGTCTGAATTAGCATTATTTATGGAGAGTAGCAGATGGTTAGATCTGTGGAGGATGCATCACCCTGGGATAAAAGGATATACCTGCCACTCGTCCACTAGACGCTCTCTGTACCGCATAGATTATATATTTGGATCCGGCGGATTGGCAATGTGGGTAGATAGCATAGAACATGGCAATAGGGGAATTTCAGATCATAGCCCGATCATACTTAAACTAAAATATGGGCAACCAAATAACAGAATTGTCTGGAAGATGAACCCCTTTTGGCTAAAATTAATAGACTCTAACAACAGAATGGTAGACCAAGTGAATTGCTTCATTTTGTCCCACCCAGAACCTCAGAACATCAATTTATTTTGGGATGCCCTTAAGGCATATTTAAGGGGATGTTTGTCTTCTACAATTTCTTATGTAAAAAGGGTAACTTCAAAGAAAGATGGTGAGATGGAGCAGCGATTAAAAGATACTGAAGCCGCATATATATCTAACCAAACCAATGGTAATAGAATTGAGTGGCTAACTTTGCATAGATTATATACCCAGCATATAGACACTAAGTCTAAACGTAAATTGCTCTTCACACGTCAATCATATTTTGAATTGGATAACCAAGCAAGTAAAATTTTAGCTTTTCTAGTACGTCAACATAACACATCTAACACGATATTACAGGTCCGTACACCTGATGGCTCATTGGTATCCACGACTGAAGAAATACTTCATTGTTTTCACAATTATTATAAATTGCTATATGAGTCTAAGAGCGGCCTCGATACTTTAGAATGTCTAGACTATCAGATATAACATTCCCCACACTGAGTTCCACCCAGCGGGCCTTTATGGGTGCTGAATTTACTTTGTAAGAGATAGAATATGCTATAGCGGACATGGCCGGATGGGTTTCCCATTGAATTATATAAGAAATATCGGGATATATTAGCACCACTTTTATTGAAGGTATATCGGTGTGTATCAGGGGGTGTATCTGTGCCCGACACCTTTTATGAGGCAAACATTATCATACTCAGAAAGGAGGGAAAAGACCCTCTGGAATGCGAATCCTATCGCCCCATATCGTTAGTAAATGTAGACTACAAAATCTTTACTAAAGTCTTGGCCATCAGACTGAATTCACTTATATTAGATCTAATACATCCAGATCAAACTGGCTTTATGCCCGGTAAGAGCACTTCTATTAACATCAGGCGAGTCCAGTTGATAATCCAATACAGTTCTTTAATATCAGACAATAACTGGGCATTAGCCTTCGCTGGATGCGGCCAAGGCTTTTGATTCTCTTGAGTGGCCCTTTCTGTCTGCATGCTTGCAGAGATATGGTTTTGGGGATAAATTCTTAAAATGGGTTAGTGTACTATACATGAAACCTAAAACCCGTATAATTGTAAACGGTTCCATTTCTGAGCCCTTCTCACTATATAGGGGGACATGTCAGGGATGCCCCCTCTCCCCAGCTCTATTTGCCCTTGCAATAGAGGCATTGGCAATACGCATAAGATCTTCCCCTGATATTAACGGTATAGATATAGCGGGTCGTGTGGACACCATTGGTTTATTTGCTGACGGCATTTTAATATTCGTGGATATCCTCGCCTACTGTATTCTCACCCATCCCTTGTAGATTGTGAGCCTTCGCGGGCAGGGTCCTCTCTCCTCCTGTACCAGTTATGACTTGTATTGTTTAAGATTATTGTACTTGTTTTTATTATGTATATGCAGCGCCCCAGAGTCCTGGTCGTTGCAGTAACGTCGCTCTGCCACTAAGGGGAGCGATGTTACGTCTGATTGCACTAAAAGAGTTCACCTGACCAGGTATCACAGTCACACATTACACTTCACACTCCGGCCACCAGGGGGAGCAATAGGTTCTATGTATTAGGCCACTCCTCACACTCTGGTAAAACTGGGGGTTGGATAGGAAGTTAGACAGAAGCTGACTGGGTTTTGCCCAGGTAACATCTAGTGAGAGAAGAGCGTTACTTGGGAGGATTCAGGGGGGTCCCTGTCAGGGGTGGGATCCTGGCAGAGGCCTAGCAAAGGACAGATCGTTACGGAGCCGTGCCTGCACCTCATTGCGGCGGCATCTTAAGAAAGGACATGAAGCGAAGGATATTGTGGAGAAGTGAGAAACGAGATCACAGCACAAAGGCGATAGAACCAGTAGGAGTCGTGCCCCGAGATCGGCAACATCCTTCTGAGGCGCGAAGCCGGCGGCCGGAACGCAGAGGAAGTAATAGACTCTACGCATTACTTTGAACCACAGCAGGGCAGTTAACTTTAGGTTGGCTGTCTCACCTTTTACACCTAATGAAGACAACGGAGGCAATTGTGGGAGAGGGGCGTCTCTAGGGTCCCTATAAAATAACTCCAGGCCTACCCCGTCATACGGGTGCGTCCTATCCATATCATCTGGGGGACAGAGAGAGAAAGAACAGAAACATACACGACAGTTGTGAGGACTATCCCGTGGTGCTCAGCAGGGAAGTACTACAACACCCAGGCGCTAGTAGGTAGGCTACTGATTTCCACCTGCAAAAGGAACTCTGGATGTGACTTCGGACCGGCCGGTCTCAGCCAGCCCTGTTAGCAGTGCTCTGGATTGTGGATGCCGAAGCCTTCAGTAAAGAGGTAAAGAGACTGCAACCCTGTGTCCTCATTATTTACTGCGACCTACACCGTCACCTACATCTTTAATTGGGCGCCCCTTAGCAGGGCCACGGACCGGGTCAGGCCACCGTGACATCCCCAGAACCGAGAGAGAGAGACCCGGTACCGAGTACCCCGCTGCCCTGCGTTTGGGGGCCGCTCCATATACCCCTCCTTACATGTAAAGCGCCATGGAATAAATGGCGCTGTAACAATAAATAATAATAAGACGGAGGAAACACTGCAACCGGTGATTGCCACTATAGATAAATTTAGTAAATTCTCGGGCCTATATATAAATTGGGACAAGTCTGCTTTTTTGCCACTTTCTCATGCTCTAATGTCTAATCTTGATACTCTTTCCTCGCTACCTAATGTATCTAACTTCAAGTATTTAGGTATCTACATGTCGCAGTACAGTGAATCGGACTTACAACTTAATGTTTATCCAGTACTAGAATTAGTCAAATCCAAATTTACATCTTGGAGCAAACTCCCACTATCCGTAGCAGGCCGCATCAGCCTAATTAAAATGATACTGCTCCCTAAGCTCAGCTATTGTCTTCAACATAGTGCAGTAATAATACCTAAATCTCTTTTCACAAATTTAAATTCTCAAATTACCTCATTTATATGGGGGAAATCTAGGCCTAAGCTTAAGCTGGCTGCTCTGCAGAGACCTAAACAGGCGGGTGCAGTGGCACTACCAGATTTTTTTCTGTATTATCTGGCCGGACAGGCTAAAGCAATAAGTAAATGGATGCCTAATAATTATCTCCCTAATTCTGAAAATCATCTACTTCACTCTGCCCATGCCGACTGTCCGTTGGGTCTTCTGGAATCAGAAAAAATTAATGTCCCCCGTTTGCTACTTTTGCTTCGACTATCACGGTCAACCTGGAGACAAATTAAAAAAGTTGTTGGATTTAAAGATATTATAGCTGAAATGCCTCTATGGAAAAATTATTATTTTCCGGTGCTATTAAACCACCCGTCTACTGATTTTTGGATCTTCTGTGGTGTCTCCTCGGTGGGTGATCTGTATGACTGGGGGACCTTCATGTCTTTTGAACAACTGCAAGCTAAATATAACATCCCAAGGTCTCAATTTTTTTGTTATTTACAACTGAGATCGGCCTTTCAGTCGTATATGAGAAGTATGGGAGCAGTCTACACCATCTCGTCTCTACCCCTGATAGGTATTCTTAACTCGCAAGGTCCTCAGGACCTTATTTCCTCTTTGTATACCTATATGCTATCAGTGGGAACTGGGTCCGCTTTAAGATCTGTTGGGGGAAAATGGGAGGGACTTATTCCTGATGTGCAAGAAGAGGAATGGGAAAAAATTCTAGAATCCCCTCTCAAAGTGTCCCCATCGATTAATAACAGGATGACCCAGTTATAAATAATCTATCAATCATATTTGACTCCGACACGACTTTTTAGGATGGGCCGATTTCAATCATCAGAATGTTTACGATGTCACTCACCAGATGCAGATTTTACTCATATGATATGGAAGTGTCCCATCATTCTTCAATATTGGAAAGAGGTGACGTCATTATTAGCATCCCTATTGTTAACTCCTGTTCCTCTTGAGCCGCTAGTTTGTTTGTTTGGGGTGTGGGATGAGGAGGCTTGGGATCATTATGTCGAGATTTTTCTGCGGGAGATGCTCTTTATGGCACTAAAGGTATTGGCATTACGGTGGATGGGAGGTTCATCCACCTCCCTCAAAACCGGGATTGAATTAGTGAACGCAGTTATCCCATATGAACGTACATTATATCAAAATAGAGGTTGTCTGGGTAAATTTGGTAAAATCTGGGATAGGTGGAACTCTTCTCACCTTACTCTATAAATTTATGACAATCTGGTATTGGCATAAGGCTAGGTTCACACTGCGTTAGCAGCAGCCCGTTCAGCACATACGCTAACGGGCTGCTGTTAACGCAAGTGCTGACGTTACATCGCGCTAGCGCAGATAGAGCATCTGCTAGCTCTATCTGCTAGCAGTGACGGACCTGGAAACGCTGCAGCCCGCGTCTCAGGGTCCGTCACTCAATGACGGCACATGGCTAGCGCACGCCTACTGTGGGCGTGCGCTAGCGATGCGTCAGACATTGCATTCAATGGCGGCGTTAACGGACTACGTTACACCGTGTTATGCCGCGGTATAATGTAGTCCGTCTAACGGACGCCAGGAACGCAATGTGAACCCAGCCTAAGGAGTTTGACTTCTTGTTCTGAAGACATCACACAGAGGAAAATATAATGTATAATGTTAAGTGGCGGAATAGTAGTAGTTACTATAGATATAGTTCTAGTTGTAGTTTAGGAACTTTGTATATTTACAGTTCCATGTTTCCACTTATATGGTTTATATGATGTAAATGATTTGATATACACAATCCGCTATCCTCTTTTTGGAAATTCCATAGATTATAAATGTCATTCTGGACATAATTAAGGGTAAGCACCCTTACCTTATATTTAACAATGTATGCTCTATATTACGTGTAATAACAACAAAGACAAATGTGTATATTGCATAATTTTATTTTGTGGTTAATAAACAAATTTAAAAAAGAAAAGAAAATACCTAAGTGACACTATTCTAAGAACTGCATCCCTGAAGGTGCTCAAAACCACATTCAAGAAGTTTTTTAACCCTTCAGGTGCTTCACAGGAATTTTTGGAATGTTTAAAAAAAAAAGAACTTAACTTTTTTTCACAAAAAATTTACTTCAGATCCAATTTTTTTTATTTTCCCAAGGGTAACAGGAGAAATTGGACACCAAAAGTTGTGTAAATTGTCCTGAGTACGCTAATACCCCATATGTGGGGGTAAACCACTCTTTGGGCACATGGAAGAGCTTGGAAGGGAAGGAGCGCCTTTTTACTTTTTCAATGCAAAATTGGCTGGAATTAAGATCGGACCCCTTGTCGCATTTGGAGACCCCTGATGTGCCTAAACAGTGGAAACCCCCCATATTCTAACTCCAACCCTAACCCCAACACACCCCTAACCCTAATCCCAGCCTTGACCATAACCCTAACCAGAAACATAACCCTAACAAACCCTAACCCTAATCCCAACCCTAGCTCTAATCCCAACCATAAACGTAATCCAAACCCTAACCCTATCTCTAACCACAATCCTAACCCTAAGGCTAGGTTCACATTGCGTTAGGGCAATCCGTTTAGCGCTAGCGCTAGTGGATTGCGCTAACGCAATGTATTTTTCGGGGCCGCGTTTAGGGGTCGCGTTAACGTCCCCGCTCTCGCAGATCCCCGATCTGCGAGAGCGGGGAACGGACCTCGGGCGCGCCGCGGACGCTGCTTGCAGCGTCCGCGGCGCGTCACAAAAGAACGGCACATCGCTAGCGCGAGCCGAAAAGGGCACGCGCTAGCGATGCGCTACAGGCGAAATTTACATTGCTGTCAATGGGTGCGCTAACGGACCCGTTGCACGGCGTTAATTGCGACATTTTCGCCGTGCAACGCTGTCCATTAGCGTGCACACATTAACGCAATGTGAACCTAGCCTCACTTTAGCACCAACACTAACCTTAACTTTAGCCCAACTCACTTTAGCCCAAATCTAACCCTAATGAGAAAATGGAAATAAATACATTTTTTAAATTTTATTATTTTTACCTAAGGGGGTGATAAAGGGGGGTTTGATTTACTTTTTTTTTTTTTTGATTACTGTGATAGGGTCTATCACAGTGATCAAAATGAACCAATAGGAAAAAATCTATTGTTGCCGGGTGCCAGCTGGCAGACCTCAGCGGGCGCACTGCGCATGCGCCCTTCATTTTCTCCCTGAAAAAGCTGGCAGGGGAACTTCAGGGGGGCCTGCAGGGACAACGGAGGTACCGGGGAGGGGTGATCGGGGGACCGGGGAAGCCTATTTCTCTCTCCTCTGATGTGATCGCATCAATTAAATAGAAAATCTGACTTTTTTGCGGTCACCATTATACCATTAATAACAGCGATCACAACTCCGGGGTGTGTTAAAACCGACCTGAATCATGTTCTCTGCTGGGGGTAGCCGAGACCTCGGAGAAATTCCTATGCTGGGGGGCGCTATAACCTTAAACCTCAGCGCCGTTAAAAAGCGGTGCTGTGGCTTAAGTACCCTTAAATGCTGCAGTTAAAAGGCGTATCGGCAAGTGTTAAGAGGTTAAATGTAACTCTCATCATTCTCCCCTGCTCGTGCAAATCGCCGGCAGAGCAGGGGAGAATGAGGAAAGCCGTGTTCAGCACTCGGCGCCGGGGAACAGCGCTTACTGCAAGGCTTCTTCCCTGGCGCCTCTCCGTATGGTACTGATGCGGCACACAAATGCCATACATGTGCCGCAAGTATAACACACACACAGATACTGACATCTCTGGTACCGGAAATATCAGGACGTGTGAAAGATTCCCTATAACGGGTTTTTATGTTTGGCAGCTGTCACACGCTAAAAGATGCTTTTTATTGCAAAAAATAGTTTTTGCATCACCACATTTTGAGAGCTATAATTTTTCCATATTTTGGCCCACAGTCATGTGAGGTCTTGTTTTTTTGGGACGAATGGTCTTGTTTTTTCGGGACAAGCTGACGTTTTTATTGGTATAATTTTCAGGCACACATTTTTTAATCACTTTCTATTCCGATTTTTGGGAGACAGAATGAACATAAACCAGCAATTCAGGAATTTCTTTTGGGGAGGGGGGGGAATTTATACCGTTCCGTGCATGGTAAAATTGATAAGGCAGTCTTATTATTCGGGTCCCGACCGCACCGGACCGCACCGGACCGCCCTCCGGGTGAGTATAATCTAATTTGTTTTTCTTATCTTTCAGGTTACATCGGGGGCTTATCTACAGCATTACAGAATTCTGTAGATAAGCCCCTAAAGGCGGTGGCCGAACCTTATATAAGAAAAAGTAGGTGACAGATTCCCTTTAACTAGTGGGACAGTTTTATAGGTTGGGTCGTTGCGGGAGTGACGATACCAAATATGTGTACTTTTATTGTTTAGATTTTTTTTCATTCAAGTATTTATTTTTTTATTTTTTTATTTTTTTTTTAGATTTTTACAATTATTTAATTTTTCTTTTTTTTACTTTATTCTGACTTTTACACTTTGTCCCACTATGGGACAATCATTTTTTGCAGGCTGATGGCTCCTATAGCATGTAGATGAGGCAGCATCTGCATGCTATAGAAGATGTCAGCCCTGCAGTTTCTATACACTAACCTGAGAGACTTCCTGACATGCACTGCTCATGACCAGGAAGTTTCGGGACCCCCGCCCTCTGCCTGCTCCCGGAATGCTGCGATCGTGTTCGATCGCAGCATTTCAGGGGTTAAAGTGCCAGGAGTGGTCTGTGACCGCTCCTGGCACTTAGTGCCGGGTGTCAGCTGTGAGAATCAGCTGACACCCGGACGCGATCGGCCGCACAACACCCGTAAGCGCTGCCAATTGCTTTGACGTACTATACCGTCCATGGTCAAATTGTGCCGGGTCACATGGACGGTATAGTACATCAGATGGACGAAAAGGGTTAAAATGTAATTTCCCAGTGATTGCATTTGTCTTGGTTGAAAGCAATGCTAAAGTTCAAAAACGCATCAAAAATGCTACGCGTGAACATAGCCCAAGGTGTGGAGGAGCATTTTTGTCTTTGTTTATTTATTTTGTCTTATATACAAGCCATTACCCTGGAAAGGATGTTCCTTAATATATTTCCCATGAAAATCCATTTTGGTTTCGTTTTTGTATGTTTTATTGTGAGTCTGTAAAAGTGGCATAAGACTCTGACATCATTGTTCACAGCAGTGACCTGGGAGTCAGAAATGCTTCCAGGGGTCTTCCTCATGATGTTCCCATGTCATTTGAGCACTGTTCCCATCGATTTCCACAATTTATAGTCCCTCTAAAGTCCAGAAGGGGACACGCTGTAAAAATGCTCGAGTTACCCATAGACTTGCATTGGGCTCGTTTCTCGAGTCGAGCATCCGAGCATTCCAATATGCTCGACCCAAGCAACGAGCACCCGAGCATTTTAGTGCTCGCTCATCACTATTACTAAGTTCAAGACAAAATCCTATGAAGATAATTGTGCTAAAAAGACAACAGTGAACGTTCTGTTTTAACCTACTTTGGGCGCTACACATGAAATTACATATTTAGAATTGTCTAGCCTCCTATTAATCCCATATAATTATTTTATATCAGGTGTTGTCTGTGATGAATCCTGTACACAGGAAAAAAAACCTGGTACTGAGGGAGGAGAAGTCGTTCTACGCGTCCATCAGACAGGGATCCGACTCATCAACTGGATTTTATTACCAAAGGGAGATGTTATTGTTACAGTTAAGCCTGGACAATCTTATGATGATAAAGATGTGTTACCTCAGTATAGAGGAAGAGTGAGCAGTCTCTCTAATGGATCCTTGCAGATCAATAATTTATCACAGCAAGATCAGAGAACCTACAAAGCAGATATGCGAACGAACGACGACAAGGCCTTCTGTGAACTGTTCAATCTCACTATATATGGTAGGTCGTCCTTTCCTCTGTTCTGTCTTAGCTGCCTACTACACAAATTAGGAATATTATATAGCATTATTCATATCTTTTCTCTTCCACCAATACATTTATCTACTATATAATTGTCTAAGGGTCACTTACATCTTTCTGTCCGTCCTTCTGTCTGTCTGTCTGTCACGGATATTCATTGGTCGCGGCCTCTGTCTGTCATGGAAATCCAAGTCGCTGATTGGTCGCGGCAAAACGGCCATGACCAATCAGCGACGGGCACAGTCCGGCGGCAAAATGGCCGCTCCTTCCTCCCCGCAGTCAGTGCCTGCTCCATAATCCCCTCCAGTCAGCGCTCACACAGGGTTAATGGCAATTGGTCTGTGTGACCAACTTTTTACTATTGATGCTGCCTATGCGGCATCAATAGTTAAAAGATCTAATGTTAAAAATAATAAAAAAAATAAAAAATTGTTATATACTCACCGTCCGTCGGCCCCTCGGATCCGGAACCGGCCTTTCCCGCTCCTCGCGAGACCGCAATGTACTCTTGGGACCGGAGTGCGCGAGTAGCGTCAGTAACCGCTTCGCCTGGATCCGGGGCCAACGGAAGGTGAGTATGTAACTATTTTTTATTTTAATTCTTTTTTTTTTAACAGGGATATGATGCCCACATTGCTATATACTGCGTGGGCTGTGCAATATAATACGTGGGCTGTGCAATATAATACATGGGCTGTGCAATATACTACGTGGGCTGTGCTATATACTACGTGGGCTGTGCAATGTACTACGTGGGCTGTGCAATGTACTGCGTGGGCTGTGCAATATACTACGTGGGCTGTGCAATATACTACGTGGGCTGTGCAATGTACTGCGTGGGCTGTGCAATATACTACGTGGGCTGTGCTATATACTACGTGGGCTGTGTTATACACTACTTGGGCTGTGTTATACACTACGTGGGCTGTGTTATACACTATGTGGGCTGTGTTATATGCTACGTGGGCTGTTATAAACTACGTGGCTGTGTTATATGCTATGTGGGCTGTTATACACTCCGTGGGCTGTGCTATATACTATGTGGCTATGCTATATACTCCGTGAGCTGTTATATACTACGTGGCTGTGCTATATACTCCGTGGGCTGTGCTATATACTACGTGGCTGTGCTATATACTACGTGGCTGTGCTATATACTATGTGGCTGTGCAATATACTACGTGGCTGTGCAATATACTACATGGCTGTGCTATTTACTACGTGGGCTGTTATATACTACATGGTTGGCTGCGAACAATCAGCGACAGGCGCAGTCCGGCCGCGAATTGGCGTGGGATTTGAACCATGCTTCGCTAATTGGTTGCGGCCTGCCGAATCCTGTGTATTCAATGTATTATTCTAAAATCTTCATAAATAAACTACATACATATTCTAGAATACCCGATGCGTTAGAATCGGGTTACCATCTAGTATATATATATATATATATATATATATATACATACACACCCTATCCTCACCACAGTATGTGTGTGTATATACACTCCTCAAAAAAATAAAGGGAACACTAAAATACCGCATCAAAGATATCACTGAATGCAATATTTCAGTTGCAAATCTTTTTTCATTACTTAGTGGAATGTGTTGAGAACAATAAAACATAAAAATGATCAATGTAAATCAAAATGAATATCCCATGGAGGTCTGAATTTGGAATTATACTCAAAATCAAAGTGGAAAATCAAATTACAGGCTGAACCAACTTCAGTGGAAATGCCTCAAGACAAGGAAATGATGTTCAGTTGTGTGTGTGTGTTGCCTCCATGTGCCTGTATGACCTCCCTACAATGCCTGGGCATGCTCCTGATGAGGCGGCTGATGGTCTCCTGAGGGATCTCCTCCCAGACCTGGACTAAAGCATCCGCCAACTCCTGGACAGTCTGTGGTGCAACGTGACATTGGTGGATTGTGCGAGACATGATGTCCCAGATGTGTTCAATCAGATTCAGGTCTGGGGAACGGACGGGCCAGTCCATAGCTTCAATGCCTTCATCTTGCAGGAATTGCTGACACACGCCAGCCACATGAGGTCTGGCATTGTCCTGCATTAGGAAGAACCCAGGGCCAACCGCACCAGCATATGGTCTCACAATGGGTCTGAGGATCTCATCTCGGTACTTAATGGCAATCAGGCTACCTCTGGCGAGCACATGGAGGGCTCTGCGACCCTCCAAAGAAATGTCACCCCATACCATTACTGACCCACTGCCAAACCGGTCATGCTGAAGGATTGTGCAGGCAGCAGATGGCTCTCCACAGCGTCTTCAAACTCCGTCACATCTGTCACATGTGCTCAGTGTGAACCTGCTTTTTTCTGTGAAGAGCACAGGGCGCCAGTGGCGAATTTGCCAATCCTGGTGTTCGGTGGCAAATGTCAATCGTCCTGCACGGTATTGGGCTATGAGCATGCAGCGCCCCAGAGTCCTGGTCGTTGCAGTACTGTGGCTCCGCCGCTAAGGGGGGCTATGGTACGTCTGATGGCACTGAAGGAGTTCATCTGACCAGGTATCACATACACCAATACATTTCACAGTCTGGCCTCCAGGGGGAGCTAAGGGTACTATTCATTAGGCCACTCCTCACAGTCTGGTAAAACTGGGGGTTAGGCAGGAAGTTAGAGAGCACGCTGACTGGGTTGGAACCAGGCAACACCTTGTGGCAGAGGGTGTTGTAGGGGAAGATTCGGTAGGGTCCCAGTCAGGGGTGGGATCCTGACAGAGGCCTGGCAATCAGAGAGAAAGCTACGGGACCGCGCCTGCACTTGATAGCGGCGGTGCCCTAAGAAAGGATAAGAAGCGAGATTTATTGTGCTGAGTGAGAAACGAGATCAACGCAACAGGGAGAAATACCAGTAGGAGTCGTGCTGTTAGACCGAGGCAACATCCTACTGAGGCGTAAATAACCGGTGGCCGGAACGCCGAGGAAGTACAGAGCTCTAGGCATTACTTCAAACCAACGGCAGGACAGAGAGCTATAGGCTGGCTGTCTCACCTACATCACCTACGCAGACATAGGGGGCAACCTTTGGAGAGGGGCGACTCTAGGGTCCCGGAAGAGCTCCGAGCCTTCCCGTCATACGGGTGCGTCCTACCATAAGATCTGGGGGACGAGAATAAGAAGAACATCAGAATTGAGTTGTTGTGAGGGAACACGAGGAACAGACACAACAGTTGTGGGGACTATCCCGTAAGCACAGCAGGGGAGGACCACAACACACAAGCGCTAGAAGGAAGGCACAGATTTCCACCTGCAATGGGAACTCTGGAGGTGCCATCGGACCGGCCGGACTTGCACAGCCCGGTTAACCGTATTCCGGACTGAGGACCCAGAAGCCTTCAGTAAAGAGGTAAAGAGACTGCAACCTTGTGTCCTCGTTATTAACTGTGACCGGCACTACACCGCACCACTACCACCATCCACATCTATTACTGTACGCCCCTCAGCAGGGTCACGGACCGGGTCTAGCCACCGTGACAACCCCAGAGCAGAGACTCAGAGGCCCGGTACCGGGTACCCCTCGGCCCTGCGGCAGTGGGGGCGCTACAAACTTGGCATCATGAACAGGATCTACTTAAGCCTGAAGAATCGGGTCATGTGTGCCTTAGAACTGTGATTTACTGTGCTTGGACTGTACTTTATTGCAAAGACTGTCTGCTGCCATTTACCGCCAAAAGTTCCCGCCAAAAGTCGCCGCCATTGCAGCGCCACAGGAAGCGCAGAGGAAGAAGAAGGGCGTGCCATGGGAGGAGACTACCAAAGCGGTGCCAGAAGTAGCGACCGCCCCCTCCGACTCCTGCTGCGAGAGGACGACCTACCCAGCAACAGAGGAGAACCGCCGCCTGATTGGCAATGGCGGGGATGAGGTGAAGAGGGAGCTCGACCTCGGAGAAATGGCGGAGCCAGGTGCATGCGTTGCCGCCGAATGCCAGACAGCGACGATGAGCAGCAAGTGCCCGAGCAACAGCGAGGTGATCCCGGCTTGCCCTCACCCATCAGAGGCGGACTCGCGTCCACCGCCGGTGAAGGACCTGAACTCCTTGGAGCTGCCAGTGGAGGAGCCGAGCTTACCTATCCCAGCCACGGAGCCATGGAGGGCGGAGCCACATCAAGAGGCCACTCCGGGCTGCGGCCGATTCCAGTGTCCTCGTCAACGGAACAGATCGACATCGGTGGAATCACATCAGGCGCAGGTATGGACGGCACCCCTACTCCCCCGGCCGATTCTGCTCTCCCGACCGATCCGGTTCCCCTGACCGATCCCGCTCCTGTGACCGCTCCTCACCCCAGCAACAATAACTGCGCCTTTACGGTAGAACGGGTGGTCCTCACCCCCGAAGTGATGGGGAAGCTGGTACCTCCCCTACCGACCAAGATGGGGGAGCCCATAGATGTGGGCCAAGACGGGGTGATCCTCCGGTGGGACACCCCCTGGAACGACCCGGATGGAGCTCCGGGGGAGAGCCTCACCCTTGCTGTGCTCACTTGGGAGCAGTATAAACAATGTCTGATCCAACACTGGAAAAACCGAGACGAAACAGAACAATCTGATATGCCGAAAACGCAACGCAGGAAGTCTGCGCACAACAGGAAAGACATGGTAAAGCGGGGGACCGTGCTAGCCTTCCACCCGAAGAGGGGTTGGGGCTCCATACAGGAACCGGGACTACCAACTGATGTCTTCGTTACTAGTTACAACGTAAAAACTCCCTGCTGCAGTCGAGATGGTGACCCATTGCAAAAGGGGGATCAGGTGACCTACACCCGCCGCCGGAATGCACAAGGATGGTGCGCTCTGAACATCCACCGGTGTGAGCCTGAGGGAACGTCACCTGTTGCCGCGACCCCGATTGATCCAGATTTGACAGATCTCGTTACTATCACCACCGTCCGCCTTGTAGCAGCCACCGAGCTTGCAAGCAGGGTTAGCCTCCAAATCCAGACACCGGCTGATCTGATGGCACCTGAGAGACCAACCACCAGCACAGACATTGCATCGGCTGAGGACAGAAGACCACCCCCAGCACAGCCACCATCAGAGTAAGCAAAAATGCTTTAATGATTGTAAATAGTTCATTGTTTTTCTCTGCTAAAACCCGTACGGGGTTAGTTAGTGAGTCCTCATAGGAGCCATACAGAGATGGCTCAGTGATCTTAAACTGAAAGAAAAATGATATGTTCTATACTGTGTATAGTAGTGGAAGGACAGTAGGCCCGGGCGGAAAGGGGCGGTCCTGTAACAGAAAGGAGAGGCAGTAGGTCTGGAGCGGTTAGGACAGGCGGTCCTGCAGACTTAAAGTAGGAGAATGTAAAAATGTTCAGTAACCTTATAATGTGATTATAAGAAGGTCTTTAGTGGATTCAGCAGGTACGTCCTTAAAGGCAAAGTTGGATTAGTGTTCAAAATTTTGCACTTAGTAGAATACCCGGTTGGGTAAGAAAAGTTATTTATAGTAAAGTTATTTAAAAGTATTTAACCATGTTTGTAACGTTCAAGTGTCCTCACCTCCCATAAAGGGAAGCTCTGTTAAAAAAAGTTGATTTGTACTTGCATTTTCAAAATTGTATGTCTTTTTGCTGACATGTATTGTTGTTTTCTTCCCAGTCCAGGAGTACTGGATTTAACCGGGGGGGAGTGCAGCGCCCCAGAGTCCTGGTCGTTGCAGTACTGTGGCTCCGCCGCTAAGGGGGGCTATGGTACGTCTGATGGCACTGAAGGAGTTCATCTGACCAGGTATCACATACACCAATACATTTCACAGTCTGGCCTCCAGGGGGAGCTAAGGGTACTATTCATTAGGCCACTCCTCACAGTCTGGTAAAACTGGGGGTTAGGCAGGAAGTTAGAGAGAACGCTGACTGGGTTGGAACCAGGCAACACCTTGTGGCAGAGGGTGTTGTAGGGGAAGATTCGGTAGGGTCCCTGTCAGGGGTGGGATCCTGACAGAGGCCTGGCAATCAGAGAGAAAGCTACGGGACCGCGCCTGCACTTGATAGCAGCGGTGCCCTAAGAAAGGATAAGAAGCGAGATTTATTGTGCTGAGTGAGAAACGAGATCAACGCAACAGGGAGAAATACCAGTAGGAGTCGTGCTGTTAGACCGAGGCAACATCCTACTGAGGCGTAAATAACCGGTGGCCGGAACGCCGAGGAAGTACAGAGCTCTAGGCATTACTTCAAACCAACGGCAGGACAGAGGCTATAGGCTGGCTGTCTCACCTACATCACCTACGCAGACATAGGGGGCAACCTTTGGAGAGGGGCGACTCTAGGGTCCCGGAAGAGCTCCGAGCCTTCCCGTCATACGGGTGCATCCTACCATAAGATCTGGGGGACGAGAATAAGAAGAACATCAGAATTGAGTTGTTGTGAGGGAACACGAGGAACAGACACAACAGTTGTGGGGACTATCCCGTAAGCACAGCAGGGGAGGACCACAACACACAAGCGCTAGAAGGAAGGCACAGATTTCCACCTTCAACGGGAACTCTGGAGGTGCCATCGGACCGGCCGGACTTGCGCAGCCCGGTTAACCGTATTCCGGACTGAGGACCCAGAAGCCTTCAGTAAAGAGGTAAGGAGACTGCAACCTTGTGTCCTCGTTATTAACTGCGACCGGCACTACACCGCACCACTACCACCATCCACATCTATTACTGTACGCCCCTCAGCAGGGTCACGGACCGGGTCTAGCCACCGTGACAACCCCAGAGCAGAGACTCAGAGGCCCGGTACCGGGTACCCCTCGGCCCTGCGGCAGTGGGGGCGCTACAAGCACAACCCCCATCCTTATGGAGTCAGTTTCTAACCATTTGTGCAGACACATGCACATTTGTGGCCTGCTGGAGGTCATTTTGCAGGGCTCTGGCAGTGCTCCTCCTGTTCCTCCTTGCGCAAAGGCTGAGATAGCAGTCCTGCTAGTGGGCTGTTGCTCTCTTCACGTCTCCTGGTATACTGGTCTGTCTCCTGGTAGTGCCTCCAGCCTCTGGACACTACGCTGACAGTTACAGCAAACCTTCTTGCCACAGGTCGCATTGATGTGCCATCCTGGATGAACTGCACTACCTGAGCCACTTGTGTGGGTTGTAGAAACCATCTCATGCTACCTCGAGTGTGAAAGCACAACCAACATTCAAAAGTGACCAAAACATCAGCCAGAAAGCATTGGTACTGAAATGTGGTCTGTGGTCCCCACCTGCAGAACCACTCCTTTATTGAGTGTGTCTTTATAATTGCTAATAATTTCCATCTGTTTTCTATTCCATTTGCACAACAGCATGTGAAATTGATTGTCAAACAGTGTTGCTTCCTAAATGGACAGTTGATTTCACATAAGTTTGATTTACTTGGAGTTATATTCTGTTGTTTAAGTGTTCCCTTAATTTTTTTGAGCAGTGTATATAATATACATACCGATCAAAAAAATAAAGAGAACACTTAAACAACACAATGTAACTCCAAGTCAATCACACTTCTGTGAAATCTTCCTGTCCAGTTATGAAGCAACACAGACTGAGAATCAATTTCTCCTCCTGTTGTGTAAATAGAACAGACAACAGGTAGAAATGATCGTCAATTAGAAAGACAACCCCTTTAAAGGAGTGGTTCTGCAGGGGGTGACCACAGACCATTTCTCTGATCTCCTCCTTTTTGGCTGTTGTTTTTTGGTTACTTTTACATTTTTATGTTCTTCTCATCCCTAGAGGTACAGTAGCAGCATGAGGCGGTGTCTACAATCCACCGAAATTGCTCAGGTAGTGCAACTCATCTGCCCCTTTCCCAAACCTGAATCCAATCAAGCACATCTGGAACATCATGTCTCATTCCGTCTACCAACACCATGCACCACAGACTGTCCAGGAGATGAATGATGCTTTAATCCCGGTTTGGGAGAAGATCCCTCAGAAGAACATCCTTCGCCTCATCAGGACCTTGCCCAGGCATTGTAGGGAGGTCATATAGGCAGGTTGAGGCCACACACACTACTGAGCATCATTTCCTTGTCTTGAGGCATTTCCACTAAAGTTGGATCAGCCTGTAAGTTCATTTTCCACTTTGATTTTGAGTATCATTCCAAATCCAGGCCTCCTTGGGATATTAATTTTAATTTATATTGATAATTTTTATGTCCCACTGTGTAAGGAATAAAGATTTGCAACTGGAATATTTCATTCAGTGATCGGTTGCGGAATTTTAGTGTTCCCTTTATTTCTCTGAGCAATGTCTATATACTTTATATCAGATGAACAAAAGACACAAATTGTTATTTTCTTTTTATTCAATCAAAATGACAAAACAATTAGTACTATATACTATACAGGGGAGCCACACCAGGAGGAGGGGGGACCCTTTCTAGGACCTCAGTATGGGTAAGCCTTATTGATTATAGCACGTTGCTTTGCTTTTCTTTGCACCAGCTGTTTATTGATTGTGAGTTGGGGATACCGCAGGACCCTGTATGCTATTAAGATGGCTCTAAGCTGGGCACCTTACTGAGATAAGGGGGTGTTTAAGGGCACATTATTTTGTGCCGAAAAAGTCCCTCCTTGTGGTTGGCTACCATTCTGTCCCCTTTCTTGTGTTACCTCCCTGTACCTGCGGGTTGCGTACAGCACTCGCGGTAGTATGTGTATATATATATCAATGTTTATGAGTTGTATGTAATAAACTTTTTGCTTCTATACAACTATGTTGTTGTGGATATTTCTGCTCCGTTTTTTTGTATATATCCTTGCTTGGAGCTATCCTGTGTGGCCTAAAGGGCATGAAGAGGGAGTCTCTGTGACTAGTTCCCCTCCAATACCAATTATAGTAGTGCTTCAGTTTTCTTCTATTATATATACTACTAGCTGTACTACCCAGCTTCGCCCGGGGTAATAACTGTTGTTAGCAATATAGAATGTGTTAACAAAAATTTATTCTGCACAAAAAAACCACAAAACAAATAGATAGAAATGTAATTATTAAAAGGCAAAAACTAAGCTAATAGAAGCATGTTACAACATATATTTCAACACCAGAGATATTCCAGATTTAACTAAATTGGCCAAGTAATGTGAAGTAATCTTCTACTACTTATTCGAGAGCCTTTTGATAAACGACATTCTTAGTTTTTCCTTCAGGTGCAAAGACAAACAGATTTTTGGCTGTTCCAACTCTTGAACAGGCCACAAAGTTGACCATGAGAAAAGCATGGAGATTGTAAATCTAAGCTAGCTGAAGAGCCCGGCATTGCCTGGGCATAGTAAATATCTGTGGTTAGTTATAGCACCTCACTTCTCTTATTTTCCCATCACGCCTCTCATTTTCCCCATCACATCTTTCATTTTCCCCCTCACATCTCTCATTTTCTCCCTCACACCTCTCATTTTCCACCTCACTCCTCTTATTTTCCCCCTCACTCCTCTCATTCCCCCCTAACACTTGTCATTTCGACCTCACATCTGTCATTTTCCGATCACTCCACTATTTTCCCTCACTCCTCTCATTTTGCACTCACACCTTTTCATTTTCACCTCACACCTCTCATTTTCACCTCAGTATATACATGTTTGTCATCTCCCTTATATATAGTATACACCTGTATGTCATCTCCTGTATATAGTATATACCTGTATGTCATCTCCCCTGTATATAGTATATACCTGCTGTGTGTCATCTCCCCTGTATATAGTATATACCTGTATGTCATCTCCTCCTATATATAGTATATACCTGTATGTAATCTCCTCCTGTATATAGTATATACCTGTGTGTCATCTCCTTCTGTATATAGTATATACCTGTATGTCATCTCCTGCTGTATGTAGTATGTACCTGTATGTCATCTCCTCCTCTATATAGTATATACCTGTGTGTCATCTCTCCTGTATATAGTATATATATGTGTGTCATCTCCTCCTGCATATAGTATATACCTGTGTGTCATCTCCCCTGTAAATAGTATATACCTGTGTGTCATCTCCTCCTGTATATAGTATATATCTGTATGTCATCTCCTCCTGTATTAGACCTCGTTCACACGTTATTTGGTCAGTATTTTTACCTCAGTATTTGTAAGCTAAATTGGCAGCCTGATAAATCCCCAGCCAACAGTAAGCCCACCCCCTGGCAGTATATATTAGCTCACACATACACATAATAGACTGGTCATGTGACTGACAGCTGCTGGATTCCTATATGGTACATTTGTTGCTCTTGTAGTTTGTTAGCTTATTAATCAGATTTTTATTTTTGAAGGATAATACCAGACTTGTGTGTGTTTTAGGGCGAGTTTCGTGTGTCAAGTTGTGTGTGTTGAGTTGCGTGTGGCGACATGCATGTAGCGACTTTTGTGAGATGAGTTTTGTGTGGCGACATGCGTGTAGCAACTTTTTGTGTGTCGAGTTGCATGTGACAGGTTAGTGTAGCAAGTTGTGTGCAGCAAGTTTTGCGCATGGCGAGTTTTGCGCGTGGCGAGTTTTATGTGTGGTGCCTTTTGAGTATGTGCAAGTTTTGTGTGAGGCAACTTTTGCATGTGTTGCAACTTTTGTGCATGTGGCAATTTTTCCGCGTGTGCAAGTTTTGCGTGTGGCGAGTTTTCCATGAGGTGAGTTTTGCACGTGTGGCGAGTTTTGCATGTGGAGAGTTTTGCGCGTGGCGAGTTTTGAGCGGCGACTTTTGTGTTTCAACTTTTATGTGGCGAGGTTGGTGTATGTGTGGTGAAATGTGCGCTGAGGGTGGTATATGTGTTCGAGCACGTGGTAGTGTGTGGCGCATTTTGTGTGTGTGTTCATATCCCCGTGGTGGTGTGGTGATTATCCCATGTCGGGGCCCAACCTTAGCAACTGTACAGTATATACTCTTTGGCGCCATCGCTCTCATTCTTTTTAAGTCCCCCTTGTTCACATCTGGCAGCTGTTAATTTGCCTCCAACACTTTTCCTTTCATTTTTTCCCCATTATGTAGGTAGGGGCAAAATTGTTTGGTGAATTGGAAAGCGCGGGGTTAAAATTTCACCTCACAACATAGCTTTGACGCTCTCGGGGTCCAGACGTGTGACTGTGCAACATTTTGTGCCTGTAGCTGCGACACCTCCAACACTTTTCCTTTCACTTTTTCCCCATTATGTAGATAGGGGCAAAATTGTTTGGTGAATTGGAAAGCGCGGGGTTAAAATTTCACCTCACAACATAGCCTATGACGCTCTCGGGGTCCAGACGTGTGACTGTGCAAAATTTTGTGGCTGTAGCTGCGACGGTTCAGATGCCGATCCCGGACATACATACACACATACATACACACATTCAGCTTTATATATTAGATACGTATACTATATTGCCTATATAATTTTATACAGTACTATATATTTTGCTATTTTTACAGTATTAAGAAAAATAGCAGGAGTTACCATATTCCCAGAGACACTATTTTTATATTGTGAAGTATTGTGGCTTTTTTTTTTTTTTTTTGCTTAATGAACTGTAGTTTTTATTTGCACCATTTTGGGTTGAACACCCTTTATTAATCAACTTTTATTCTATGTCATTGGAAGTTGATGTCACCATAAGAACAGCAATTCTTCTTTATTCATGGTGCTCATTGTCATTGAAAATATTAAAAACTCTAAAGCCAGTAGTGAAGGGGTATTCATCCACCCTCCTCCCCTCTCTCTTTTGCAATAGGACAAGAGCTAGAAAAAAAACAGCTACCAGTTTGAATCTCCTAGACTCAGATTAGTACAATGGGCATAAAGGTGCAAGAAATCTTAATTAACATGCAGGAGCTCCTTTTAGAACAAAAAACCCCAGCAGTACCAAGGAGAATGTCTTTTGTGCATAGACTAAAAGTTATAGATTGGACTTGAGACAGGAGCGCTTTTTAAGAGGGCTGGACAACAATAGGGTACCTGTGTTTACACATAAATAGCCAAGTGGAAGGGGCTTTGTCCCCAGGAAAAGCATTTTGTGGTTTACTGCAAGGGAAATACTACAATAGCCAGCCCAGACATATGCATCCAAAGGAAAATTATGAAAATTGGAGTTTGTATAAATCTGATAGTGATGGGACATACACTTTCAGTTTAAGGGCTAATAGGGGAAGAATATGCATATCTATAATATAACGCTGGGAGCGTCACTCTGTCCGAAGCCTCTATAGACTGCGCAAGCGCAAGCGCCGGCGCAGTCTGGACCGCACAGAGCGACGCTCCCAGGAGATCGCGGTATGCGTAAGCGCTGAACGCACACCGCGATCTCCACCGGACAAGCAGGGACGAGCCAGGAGGCGGAGGGTGAGTATACTTACCCGACCCGTTCCACCGACGCGCTTCCGGGCCGTGACTGTCCCCCTGTTCCCGGAATCGGCGCCTGCGCAGTCCGCGCTTTCCGGCGCCATTTTCTTGAAGACACATTGCAGTGTCTTCAAGAAAATGGCGCCGGAAAGCGCGGACTGCGCAGGCGCCGACTCCGGGAGCAGGACCAAGAAAATGGCCGCACCCAGCACCGCCGCCGCGCCCAGCACAGCCACGCACAGCACAGCCACGCACAGCACAGCCGCCCACAGCAACGCACAGCCGCCGCACCCAGCACAGCCGACCATAGCCGCCCACAGCCGCCCGCTGCACCCAGCACAGCTGCCCACAGCCACCCATAGCCACGCACAGCCGCCGCACCCAGCACAGCCGACCACAGCCACGCACAGCCGCCGCACCCAGCACAGCCACGCACAGGCGCCCACAGCCACGCACAGGCGCCCACAGCCACGCACAGCCGCCGCACCCAGCACAGCCGACCATAGCCGCCCACAGCCACGCACAGGCGCCCACAGCCACGCACAGCTGCCCGCTGCACCCAGCACAGCCGCCGCACCCAGCACAGCTGCCCACAGCCACCCATAGCCACGCACAGCCGCCACACCCAGCACAGCCGACCACAGCCACGCACAGCCGCCGCACCCAGCACAGCCGACCATAGCCGCCCACAGCCACGCACAGGCGCCCACAGCCACGCACAGCCGCCGCACCCAGCACAGCTGCCCACAGCCAGCACAGCTGCCCACAGCCACGCACAGCCACCCATAGCCACGCACAGCCGCCGCACCCAGCACAGCCGACCACAGCCACGCACAGCCGCCGCACCCAGCACAGCCGCCCACAGCCACGCACAGCCGCCCACAGCCACGCACAGCCGCCGCACCCAGCACAGCCACCCACAGCCGCCGCACCCAGCACAGCCGCCGCATCCAGCACATCCGCCGCACCCAGCACAGCCATGCACAGCCGCCACAGCCACGCACAGCCGCCTACAGCCACGCACAGCCGCCGCACCCAGCACAGCCGACCATAGCCGCCCACAGCCATGCACAGGCGCCCACAGCCACGCACAGCCGCCCGCTGCACCCAGCACAGCCGCCGCACCCAGCACAGCTGCCCACAGCCACCCATAGCCACGCACAGCCGCCGCACCCAGCACAGCCGACCACAGCCACGCACAGCCGCCGCACCCAGCACAGCCGACCATAGCCGCCCACAGCCACGCACAGCCGCCCACAGCCACGCACAGCCGCCGCACCCAGCACAGCTGCCCACAGCCAGCACAGCTGCCCACAGCCACGCACAGCCACCCATAGCCACGCACAGCCGCCGCACCCAGCACAGCCGACCACAGCCACGCACAGCCGCCGCACCCAGCACAGCCGCCCACAGCCACGCACAGCCGCCCACAGCCACGCACAGCCGCCGCACCCAGCACAGCCACCCACAGCCGCCGCACCCAGCACAGCCGCCGCATCCAGCACATCCGCCGCACCCAGCACAGCCATGCACAGCCGCCACAGCCACGCACAGCCGCCTACAGCCACGCACAGCCGCCGCACCCAGCACAGCCGCCCACAGCCGCCCACAGCAACGGACAGCCGCCGCACCCAGCACAGCCGCCGCACCCAGCACAGCCGCCCACAGCCACGCACAGCCGCCCACAGCCACGCACAGCCGCCGCACCCAGCACAGCCACGCACAACCGCTGCACCCAGCACAGCCACCCACAGCCGCCGCACCCAGCACAGCCGCCGCACCCAGCACAGCCGCCGCACCCAGCACATCCGCCGCACCCAGCACAGCCGCTGCACCCAGCACAGCCGCCACAGCCACGCACAGCCTCCGCACCCAGCACAGCCACGCACAGCCGCCTACAGCCACGGACAGCTGCCGCACCCAGCACAGCCACCGCACCCAGCACAGCCGCCGCACCCAGCACAGCCGCCCACAGCCACGCACAGCCGCCTACAGCCACGCACAGCCGCCGCACCCAGCACAGCCTCCCACAGCCGCCCACAGCCACGCACAGCCGCCCACAGCAACGGACAGCCGCCGCACCCAGCACAGCCGCCGCACCCAGCACAGCCGCCGCACCCAGCACAGCCGCCGCACCCAGCACAGCCGCCCACAGCCACGCACAGCCGCCGCACCCAGCACAGCCACGCACAACCGCTGCACCCAGCACAGCCACCCACAGCCGCCGCACCCAGCACAGCCGCCGCACCCAGCACATCCGCCGCACCCAGCACAGCCGCTGCACCCAGCACAGCCGCCACAGCCACGCACAGCCTCCGCACCCAGCACAGCCACGCACAGCCGCCTACAGCCACGGACAGCCGCCGCACCCAGCACAGCCGCCGCACCCAGCACAGCCACCGCACCCAGCACAGCCGCCGCACCCAGCACAGCCGCCCACAGCCACGCACAGCCGCCACACCCAGCACAGCCACGCACAGCCTCCCACAGCCACGCACAGCCGCTGCACCCAGCACAGCCACCGCACCCAGCACAGCCGTCCACAGCTGCCGCACCCAGCACAGCCGCCCGCACCCAGCACAGCCACGTCACATACAGCCGCCCGCACTCAGCACAGCCACATACAGCCGCCCGCACTCAGCACAGCCGCCCGCACTGATGGGGGCGCAGGATGGAGCAGCACGTGATAGGATGGGGGCGCAGGATAGGAGCACATGACAGGATGGGGATGAGGATGGAGCAGCACATGACACGGTGGAGTGGCACATGACAGGATGGGGGCGCAGGATGGAGCAGCACATGACACGGTGGAGCAGCACATGACAGGATGGGGGCGCAGGATGGAGCAGCACATGACAGGATGGGGATGCAGGATGGAGCAGCACATGACACGGTGGAGCAGCACATGACAGGATGGGGGCGCAGGATGGAGCAGCACATGACAGGATGGGAGCAGCACATGACAGGATGGGGGCGCAGGATGGAGCAGCATATGACAGGATGGGAGCAGCACATACCAGGATGGAGACCATATTCCAATATAAATGCTCGCCACCCGGGCGTAGAACGGGTTCAATAGCTAGTTTCTTTATAACCGTTTCATCTGCCTATAAGCCAAAAATCAATAGTGACCAGATAACTGACACCAGCCATTTCATGTTTGAACCATAGGTAACAGTTAAATCCCAATAAAAAAATATGGCGTCGATCTTGAACTTCTGCTATCATCTAGAAATAAGTTATTGCATAAGTTGGTAATTTCATAAAATCTTGAGGGGCTGAGAACAACCCACAACCCAGCCCATGTGAGGTCATCAAAGAGGGGTGTGGATGTAACTCAGGTGCTGATAAAACGTCAATCCGAATTATGGTCTTGGGTCCTGAGGACTAGTGCTCTCCACTCCGTTCCTCAAGAGCCATCAACAGGTCATGTATTCAGAATTTCCTTAGTATTGCACACACAGGTGATGGAATTCTTGCCTTTCCAGGTAATGGTTTAACAAAAAAGACCCCCCATATAAAACTTTGATATTTTATTGTTGAATTTTACATACAAAAAACCCCACATATAAGAAACAAACCCTATAACAAAAAAGTCAGCTCAAAAAAGGGGGGAGTGTGAATAACCCCCACAGATTATAAATATATACTTAGGTAGTGCACATCATAAAAAATGTCACACATTAGCAGTGGTCAACATACGTGACACCTACTCTTTGCTAGAAGGGTGTATAGATATATGTGAACTATCCCTTCAACTGCAAAAAATACACCCTAAAATCACTCTGCCTAGGTGCGGAGGTTGACACCCTAAGAGGTAACGAGAATGGCGCCCCCGCTCGTGCGACGGCTGCCCCTAATCTCCTACCTTTTCCCTATAAGATAATAGGGCAGAAACAGAAGGCCAGATGGCTGATATTAACTTGTAGTAGTATTATGTGAACAATCTACATAACATCTCAGGCCCTCCCCCTCCGATGTGCTGTAAGGCAGAGGATAGGGACTCTATACATACATAAGGTGTATCCACCACACTATTAAGGATAAAACAAAAACAATTCTGAATATGCACCTAATCCCACTATAAAGCTGACTGATAACAATATGGTATAAAAGATATATTTGCCATAAATATATTATAGTGCCACCACGTCTGACTGAAAAACAGAGAGAAAATGACTATACACAGCAGGGTAACCTGAAGTCATAATTAAAGCTTCACATTCAATTGATAATGTACTCATCTGCTGTGTTCATAATCCCAAGATAGATGACCAATCCAGATACCGTGGCTCAGACACCAATTAGTAGATGAAAAAACCTTCAAAAACGCTCTCGACGCGTTTCCCCCACATGTCTGGGTTCATCAGGAGAGAGATATGGCAGTATGGAGTTGTCCACAAAAATAAGGCTGCATTTCATTACCTCTGGGTCCCACTTAAATATCCGCGCACATATGTCCTGGCTTCCTGTTTCATGATAAATATCATACCTCCATCTTAGTCCTACAAGGAGGTAGGAAAAGTGCAATCACCTCACACGGCATCGCCATGATAGTGGAGTCCATTTATGACCCCACACACATCAAACATCCTCGCATGCACTAGCCGCCATAAAAGGCGGAAGTGCGGCACACAGCCGATTGGTAGGGCGCATGCGCCAATCAATGATGGGCTGGTGAGACGGCAGGCCGCTACTGCGCACGCGCGGTCTTCTCATACATGCCGAGAGGGAAAGAGATATAACGCGCACGCGCACGCGTACGCGCATAAAGCAAAACCAGGATGCCAGCACGCAGCAGCCCCCTATATAGGAGGTACTACGGTATAGGGTGCTACTCATACATGTATAGGAATGGTGGAGTATTATATGCATAATACATGTATTCGCCCAGCTCATTCACCAAAAAAGACTCTCATGGCATATTGGTAAGTATAACAGGAACATACATAAATGGACACATATATTGGCACATAGTGTCAAATACTCCATACCATATTACATTTCAAATATCAACGGCGGACCATTACATAAGCAGCATATATAAAGTTGAGACCCAGTCAGGGTTAAAGAACTAGATATATATTATATGATAAAGGTAAAGAATAAGTGATGAGAACGAGCCGAGATAACATACCTCGGTTATTAGGTCTGACTAATGATAATGGACTACCAAATCATAAAAAACAGCAAAAATTCTGCTGCTCATTCAGACCATCCGGTACAAGAGTTCGCAGTTTGAAAATCCATTGACACTCTTTTTGAAGAAGTAATTTATTTAGATTGCCACCCCGTGGGTTACGCCGTACAACTTCAAGGACACAGAAAGAGATGGCTCGATTATCATTCAGGTGGGACAATCTGATATGTTTAGCCACCGGTGTATCCCGCTTATGCTTTATATCCCCCAGATGCTCGCCAATGCGTCTTCGTAACTCCCTCTTAGTTTTCCCGATGTAGTTAAGGGGACATAAGCAGGTGGCCATGTACACCACTCCCTCTGTTTTACAATTTGCGAAATCCCTCATATAGTAGATTCTAGCTAGTGTGGTACTCTTGAAAGTTTTCTCTTTTCTCACCCATGAGCAGAATTTGCAATCTCCACATTTAAAAGTACCACATGGTTTACGATCTAGCCAAGTGCCTACTGTTTTTGGACGATCATAGAAACTATGAACTAGTCGATCCCTAATGGATCTCCCCTTTTTATATGTGACTTTTGGGGTGGGTGGGATAAAATCTTTGAGGTCGGGGTCAGCTCTCAAGATCCCCCAATGCTTTTTCAAGATATTCTGTACCACACTCGATTTATTATCGAAAATACCAATAATTCTCGGGATCTCAGGCACATTGACCTTAGGTTTTGGGTGAAGTAAATCATGACGGGTACACTCTGCTGCATGTTTCCACGCTCCATCGAGGACCACTCCAGGGTATCCCCTCTGGCCGAATCTACACTTAAGATCATGGGCCTGTGTAGTAAATTCACGGTTATCAGAGCAGTTTCTTCTGATGCGCAGAAACTGGCCCTTGGGGATACCCTTGCGTAGTGTACCTGGATGGAAGCTATCCCACCTGAGGAGACCATTGGTGGATGTTGGCTTCCTAAAAGTCCTAGTGGTGATGCCACCCCCATGATTCTTACTAATGTTAAGGTCAAGAAAATTTATCGACTTCTCATGTATCTCCAATGTAAATCTCATGTTAATTTCATTCTCATTAATACACAGAATGAAGCGATTGAATTCATCAACAGTCCCAGTCCACAACATGAACACATCGTCGATAAATCTCGACCAAAATAAAATTTTTGGGAACCACCAGGCCTCCTCCACAAATATCATGGTCTCCTCCCACCAGCCCAGGAAGAGGTTAGCATACACTTGATGGGACATACACTTTCAGTTTAAGGGCTAATAGGGGAAGAATATGCATATTTCTTTATAACCGTTTCATCTGCCTATAAGCCAAAAATCAATAGTGACCAGATAACTGACACCAGCCATTTCATGTTTGAACCATAGGTAACAGTTAAATCCCAATAAAAAATATGGCGTCGATCTTGAACTTCTGCTATCATCTAGAAATAAGTTATTGCATAAGTTGGTAATTTCATAAAATCTTGAGGGGCTGAGAACAACCCACAACCCAGCCCATGTGAGGTCATCAAAGAGGGGTGTGGATGTAACTCAGGTGCTGATAAAACGTCAATCCGAATTATGGTCTTGGGTCCTGAGGACTAGTGCTCTCCACTCCTTTCCTCAAGAGCCATCAACAGGTCATGTATTCAGAATTTCCTTAGTATTGCACACACAGGTGATGGAATTCTTGCCTTTCCAGGTAATGCAATGATCACCTGGGCAATACTAAGGAAATCCTGAAAACATGACCTGTTGGTGGCTCTTGAGGACCGGAGCTGGGGAACACTGCTGTAGAGAGAAACATAGCTGTGTATGCATGAATTCCATTCACTGAATGTCACCAAAGTGCTCTCCTTTGGCTAAGTGGACTCATCTTTGTGAGTGGCGTAGTAAGTTTCTTCCATTATTCCTTTTTATTTTATGTAACTGACTGTATGCTGTATTGTTTTGTCCCCTTGGTAAAATCTTTTGTACATTTTTTATAAACACTGCCTTTCATTTGGATTAAATATAAAATTTAATAGTTCTATTCCTTTTGTTCTATAACCCACACCCTTGAATCCATACTCTACTAGAACCAGGCCTCCAGTCAGCCTGAATATACTGGTGGTAGCAGCGAGTAGTTGTAGTCTTGGGTTATCGTGAAGTTTGCAGTTACTATATCGGGAGTATATACATATATTCCATGTGTTGGAATCAGAGGTGTATATACCATATGCTCACTGCTTTTTCCCAACAACCAGCCTATTAGTGCAAATAGCCTGCAGTCTCCTCTGTTAGTCGTCGGTCAACCGCGTAATTGCTCAGACGATATGGGGCATCAGAGGGCTGTTTGTTCCAAAGATAACAGTGGGTGGATTTGCAATACGACCCTCTAGCTAAAATCTTTGATAAATTGTTGGCAGCAGAGGGATTCTGAGTGACCCCCTCCGGTGTCCCCTCCTTGACGCTCATAATGCAGGAAAAATAACTCATTAATATTTGGTAGTTTGGACAGTTATATACATGCAGCAATAGCAATAATTTGGTCTTTTATATTTAACAAATGGGAAAAAGGTAATTATTTAAAGATTTTGTCCGGTTTGATTTTTTTTTCAATTTTTAAAACTTGTTAATGTTCTTGTTTTTTATCCCACAAGGAGATTTACCGCTGGTGCATTACTTAGAAATACTTCTGTAAATGCCTTTACATTCTAATACCTTCAGTTGCCCTCGGGTCCCATTTCAGAACTTATATGGTCACATTCTCTAGACATCAGAAATGGCTGGATTGAGAAAACCGTTGACTTTGGAGCTAGTGATTGCCAGAGCGGCCTTTCCTCTGTGTTGAGGATTGGACAAGGATGCAGAAACCAGTATGTGCCAGAAAAGTCATGAAACAGGACCTGAGGAGGACAAAGGACGCTGGCGAGTACCGATTCATGCAGGATAAATAAGATGAAATAATACTGATAATCATTCCAAAATAATTGCTTAAACGGAACCTGTCACCAGAAAAAATCTTTATCAACCTGCAGATTAACCCCCCATATCTAATAATAGCACTACTAACCTGCCCGGAAGCTGCACGTAGCCTATCGAGGCAGGGAGAAAATTAACTTTATTTCCACAGGCAGTGTTCCCGTTTCAGTCATGGGGACAGTTCCGCCTCTTGTTCAGTCACCGCTGAGCATGCAGAGCAGCAGCTGTAGCCGCACCCCTGGCCTGACTGACACTTGCTCTGCATTGCTGCCGGCTGTCATTCAGTGCTGGGGGTTTAGTTACAGCCGACGCTCTGTATTCTCAGAATGGTGACGCTATTAACCTGCCGATTAACCTCCACTCTGCTGGTTTCATAAAGCTTTTTCTGGTGACAGATTCCCTTTAAAACTAGTCTTCTCTCATTTATATAGTACCTTGAAATCATAGTTGGTGCTGTCCCAGAAGTCTTGGGAATTCTAGACCAAAAGAGGGTGGGATTTATGCAAACATTGCCCAAAAATGGCTCTTCTCAGGAGGACTGAGAACACTTGGAACATAGTTTGTGGCAAGTTTTGAAAAAAGTTTTTGAAAAATTCATAGAGGAGAAGTCAATAGTCATCTCCACCTCACATTCACCATCTCTTCGCATGGTTTCCAGCACGATCAGACTACACAGGGTTTACCTATAGTCAGTAACAAAGGAAACACACAGATCTGCATAGGAAAAGCATACACTACTTGTTACAAAATGTTTTCACAAATATTTGCAAGATTGCTTTAATTTTATCTTTTTTTGTATTTGAACAGTAAACATTTTTGCTGGTTACTTTGGAAAATTCCATTAATAATGTGAAAAGCTACATGAAGACCACTGCTTACCTAACTAAAGATAAAATATCATAATAGAAAGCTCGCTATACAGTTTAGTTAACCATTTAGAACAATGGCTTGCCTCATCATTCGGCCGGCAGCCATTTTGGCCATTTCTTCCCTATTCCAAACTGGCATCTTATCTCTTACAGAACAAAAAGAATTGGCCTTTCAAAATTGGACATACTGGATCTCAATCATCTGCCGGCGTAGGGTTGGGATTACCCCCATGCGCATTACTGTTGGCCAAACCCGTAGATATCGAAGGGTTTGGCCAACAGTCTAATCAAATTAGTATGGGGCATTTACTTAAGAACGCCGAATGTTGTATTCTAATGCAGCATCTCTCCAACTTCACACCTACTTTAAATTTTGATCTCATAGCTTGAGTTATGGACTTGGAGCTCTTCCTGGGGTGGAGACTGGTGGACATAGACACATCCATGGCTACACTCTTGCTTTTGTCTACTTTGCTTAACAAATGTTTGTTAATGGAGCAAATCTCTTCCTGCTCCAGGTTGATTTTTCTTGTCACTTTTTGTTGGACCCAACCCATCTTCATGTGACTATTTACCTTGACTTATTGCTGACTCTGTTAGCCAGCAGCTTACCACCGCCTTTAAGTGTATTTGCCAGCCCATGAGCTTTCACCACATGTCCCACCCCTGATGATTGCAAACTGAGAATTATGATTAAGTTAAAAAAGTAAGACAATAGGCTTGTCAGACTACATCTCAGTCACAGCCAGCACCGATCTATGAGGACATTTTTTTACACAAAGATCAAAGCTTTATTTATTTATGCTTAAATTCAATAGAGCCATGATATTTAACCCTTGGTGCACAGTTATTAAATTTTTGTATTTTTTTAATTAAAAAAAACATTTACTATCTATCTGTATGTTTCCTGCCACTGGTTTTATTTTTGCAACAATTTCCTTCTCTATTCCAGTAATTGGTCAACTCAACATATTCTTAAACCTTAGTTTCATTGTTTCTTGCACAGAGAGATTATCAGAAACAGACATCAAGATCAACCACAGCCTCATTGGGAATGACTCTTGCTCACTGAGCCTGTTGTGCACTGTGGACAAACGAGATGTGACTATAACATGGAGTCAAGTACACAGCGGTCCTGTCAATGTGATTCAAGATGTCCTGTATGTACTTCCCAGTGATGTGAACGTCACCTATATCTGCACCGTACGTAACCCGGTCAGTAGCATCTCCAAGACTGTAATCCCTGGGGATTACTGTAAGAAAGGTAATGATTTAAACAAAGTGGGGACAAGCTTATACAGCAATATGTGTAGATAAATATTACAAATAAAAATAATTTCCCATAATCTCATGACACCCATACTCCTATCTTGTACCTGCCGCCTGCACTATTGGTGCTGGACCTTATTTTCTTCAAAGCCATTTTACAGATGAGGGAAGCAGAAGACAAGAGACAAAAACCTACCCCCACTTCTCATACAGAGATATGTCGCCATATCAAGTAGAGACAAAACCACTCCTAAACCATCAGTCTTGGCATCTTTGCTGCTAGAGATGGATTAGACTTGACAGCAGGCAGTGGAAAACACGTTAAACAGAAGGAGAACACTTGGTAGCTGGCACTCTACAGTGAAGTTTTGAGTGTAATTAATCACGTTGTCTTTCAACTATGATCAAGAGATCAGAACGGACAGTTCTTGGTAATTGAAGCAGTGTTGATTGGTGACACAACTGCAGGTACAGTGATTTACAAAGAGTTTGGTCACTGTTTCCTAATAGTAATAATAATATTTAATTAGCGCCAACATATTCTGCAATACTGTACAGTAAGCGGACACGTGTACAGACAACAAAGCAATACAAGGTAACACACATTTCACCAGTTACAGGAGCAGTGAGGGCCCGGCTGCTCACAAGCTACAATCTATAAGGAAGTAGGGGGGACACAAGAGGTAGAATGTGCCGTCATCTACGGTCCGGCCATCATAATAAGCGTTTTCATTTAAAGCTGCAGGATCCGGTCGTCAGCCAGGATCTGTCGGAGTGCAGTTACTGTGTGTTATTGGGGGCATGGAAGGTGTGGAGACAGGTGAATAGGAGGGAGCAGATTATGATTGACATTTCAGGGGGAACATCGGAGAGTTAGGTTTGTGAGTTGAGGTGATAGGCTTCTTTAAAGAGCAGTGTTTTTAAAGCACAATTAAAAACATGGGGACAAGGTATTATTCGGATCCTCTGGGGTAGTGCATTCCAGAACACTGGCGCAGCACGAGAGAAGTCTTGGAGCTGAGTTTTGGATTATGGAGGATGTTAGTCTTAGATCTGTTGTGGAGCAGAGATGATGGGTAGGGTGATATAGGGTGGTGCAGGACTGTGGAGAGCTTTGTGGGTGAGAGAGATGAGTTTATATAGTATTCTGTAGTGGATAGGCAACCAGTGTAATGACTGGCACAAGGTGGAGGCATCGGTGAAGTGGCTGGACAGAAATACAACACTGGCTGCTGCATTCACGATGGATTTTAGAGGAGAGCGCTTGGTTAGAGGAATCAGAAGAGAGATGCAGTAGGCCAGACGAGAATGAATAAGAGCTACAGTAAGAGTTTTTGCAGTTTCAAAGGTGAGAAAAGGTCGGATTCTGGAGATGTTTTAGGATGCAGGTGACAGGAGCGAGTGATCGGGTATAGGGAATAAAGGAAAGTTCTGTGTCCAATATAACCCCCAGACAGTGAGAATGCCTCTTGTGAGTGATGATTGAACCACCCAATGCAATATCAGGCATAAGTAGGTTACAAGAGGGAGGAATCATAAGAAGTTCAGTTTTGGAGAGATTCAGTATCAGATAGAGGGAGGACCAATCACTCGTGTTTTGTAGTAATGCAGGGGTAATGTCAGGAGATGATGTGTATAATTGGTGTCATCAGCACAGAGATGGTACCAGAAACCAAATCTACTGATAGTTTGTCCAATAGGGGTGGTATACAAGGAGAAGAGGAGGGGGCCTAGGACTGATCCTTGAGGAACAACGTTAGTAAGGGGAAGATGAGAGGAGGAGGAGCCAGCAAAAGATACAGTGAAGGTGCGGTCAGAGAGGTAGGAGGAGAACCAGGAGAGAATGGTGTCCTTGAGGCCACTAGAGCAGAGCATAGTGAGGACATTTCTGCACATATGTATAGAGAAGGAAACATCGTAGAATCTCCTATCAATAGAGTATATTCTTACAGACCCTGTTGATGCTTCAGAACTAACCACGTAAGGTGACCATGCACTCAGCCATTAGAGCAGCGTGCTTTAGAGTCCAAAGAAGATCAACAGAGTCTTCACCCCGTCCTGATCTACTTAACTGATGGGTCTCTTTCTATGTACATAAATAAGGTGAGACTTATCAGTCTAGTTGTGTCGTGCAGGGAGGAGACACTGGAAACTGGGCTTGGACTAGTCAGCCAAAACATATAGTCCTGGGGCAGTTTTTTTTAAGCCCTTTCTGACATCAGACATACTATCCCGTCCATGTGCCCTGGGCCCATATGCCCATGGATGGGATAGTACGTCACAGGCGATCAGCTGATCGCGGCCGGGTGTCACAGACCGCTCCCGGCTGACAGCCCCTCTGCCTTTGGATCGGAGACCCCATGGCATGACGCAGGGTCCCAATTGCTGCCATGGGACCCGATGTCGTCATGATGACATCCGGGTCTCCAGAGCTGAGAGACTTTCTGTCATGCACAGTGCATGTCAGGAAGTCAGTGTCAATGTCGGTGTACAGAAGCTGCAGTGATGACATCTTCTATAGCTATAGAAGCGATCAGCCTGCAGAAAATGAGTGTCCCATAGTGGGACAAAGTGTAAAAATACGAATGAAATAAAAATAAAATGTTTTTAATAATTGTAAAATATTTTAAATACTAATAAAAAATAATAATGAAAAAATCAATGTATTCCATCAATAAATAAATATTTGAATAAAAAAAAAATCTAAACAATAAAAGTACACATATTTGGTATCGCTGCATCCGTAACGACCTGTCCTATAAAACTGTCCCACTAGTTAAAGGGAACCTGTCACCCCCCCAGGCGTTTTTAACTAAAAGAGCCACCTTGTGCAGCAGTAATGCTGCATTCTGACAAGGTGGCTCTTTTAGTTCTGGGAGCTGTAACTGCCAAAGTAATCAATTTTGTAATTTGTCCAAAATACCTTTTCTTCAGTCAAGGAGGCAGGCCTTTCCCCCCCTGCTGCAGACGCCACACAGCCGTCACTCAAGTCTTCTTGGCGCCGGCCGCCGCTTCCTCACCGCTGTTTTAAAATGAGCCGGCGCCTGCGCTCTTTTCTCCTGCCTTGGGCAGGCGCAGTGAGCACTGCCCGTCTTTCCTCATATGCAGCCCAGCTGACTGCGTCTGTGCGGCCGCCCTGCCTGTGAATCCCAGCCCCGCAGTGAGAATAAATCAGAAGACACTGCGGGGCTGGGATTCACAGGCAGGGCGGCCACACAGGCGCAGTCAGCTAGACTGCATATGAGCACAGAGGACGGGCAGCGCTCACTGCGCCTGCCCAAGGCAGGAGAAAAGAGCGTAGGTGCCGGCTCATTTCAAAACAGCGCTGAGGAAGCGGCGCCCGGCGCCAAGAAGACTTGAGTGACGGCTGTGTGGCGTCTGCAGCAGGGGGGGAAAGGCCTGCCTCCAGTACTGAAGAAAGGTATTTAGGACAAATTACAAAATGGATTATTTCTGCAGTTACAGCAACCAGAACTAAAAGCCACCTTGTCAGAATGCAGCATTACTGCTGCACAAGGTGGCTCTTTTAGTTAAAAACGCCTGGGGAGGGGTGACAGGTTCCCTTTAACCCCTTTAGCGAGCGCCATTAAAAAAAAACATGCCCAAAAATGCTTTATCATCATGCCGCTGAACATAAAGTGGAATAACACGCGATCAAAAAGACGGATATAAATAAACATGCTACCGCTGAAAATGTCATCTTGTCCAGCAAAAAACAAACTGCCATATAGCTCCATCGCCAAAATAAAAAAGTTATAGCTCTTAGAATAAAGGGATGCAAAAATAATTATTTTTTATATAAAATCGTTTTTACTGTATAAAAGTGTCAAAACATAAAAAAAGATATAAATGAGGTATTGCTGTAATCGTACTGACCCGAAGAATAAAACTGCTTTATCAATTTTACCACACGCAGAATGGTGTAAACGCCCCCCCACCCGAAAAGAAAATCATGAATAGCTGGTTTTTGTTCATTCTGCCTCCCAAAAATTGGAATAAAAAGCGATCAAAAAACGTCATGTGCCCGAAAAAGGTACCAATAAAAACGTCAACTTGTCCTGCAAAAAACAAGATCTTACATGACTCCATGGGCCAAAATATGGAAAAATTATAGCTCTCAAAATGTGGTACCGCAAAAACTATTTTTTGCAATAAAAAGCGTCTTTTAGTGTGTGACAGCTGCCAAATCTAAAAATCAGCTATATATAGTAAATCAAACCCCCCTTTATCACCCCCTTAGTTAGGGAAAAATAATAACTAAAAAATGTATTTATTTCGAGTTTTCCATTAGGGTTAGGATTGGGTTGGGGTTAGTGCTAGGACTGGGGTTAGGGTTAAGGTTGGAGTTAGAATTGGGGGGTTTCCACTGTTTAGGCACATCAGGGGCTCTCCAAGTGCGACATGGCATCTGTTCTCAATTCCAGCCAATTTTGCATTAAAAAGTCAAACGGCGCTCCTTCCCTTCCGAGCTCTGCCATGCGCCCAAACAGTGGTTTACTCCCACATATGGGGTATCAACGTACTCAGGACAAATTGCACAACAACTTTTGAGGTCCAATTTCTCCTGTTACCGTTGGGAAAATAAAATGTCTGTAGCCTGTGATTGAGATACACGATCGACATAAGGACAATATACACAAATCAATAAAAAACATTTTCAGGAATAATTTCAAAATTATTTCAATTTGATATTTATGATAAATTTTGCTTAAGTATTTTGTCGATCTTCACTAACAATGCAAAAGTCTACATAGAAAGCTGGAATTGACAGAAAGTAACATTGCGATGTTATATCTTTCTTGCCAGATCCCAAAGAACCAGTTAAAAAATCAGAATTACCTTGGATCCTTGGAAGCGCTTTCACCGCCTGTGTGATAATTGTTCTTTTTGTAATTTACAAAAAACTCGCAAAAGGTAATAATAAAACACAGAATACAAGAGACAATAAAGTAGCAGACAAAAATCATGTATCATTGTCATTGTACCCCAAGTGTCATTATCCTGTACCCCAAGTGTCATTATCCTGCACCCCAAGTGTCAGTGTCATTATCCTGTACCCCAAGTGTCAGTGTCATTATCCTGTACCCCAAGTGTCAGTGTCATTATCCTGTACCCCAAGTGTCAGCGTCATTATCCTGTACCCCACGTGTCAGTGTCATTATCCTGTACCCCAAGTGTCAGTGTCATTATCCTGTACCCCAAGTATCAGTGTCATTATCCTGTACCCCAAGTGTCAGTGCCATTATCCTGTACCCCGAGTGTCAGTGCTATTATCCTGTACCCCGAGTGTCAGTGTCATTATCCTGTACCCCAAGTGTCAGTGTCATTATCCTGTACCCCAAGTGTCAGTGTCATTATCCTGCACCCCAAGTGTTAGTGACATTATCCTGTACCCAAAGTGTCAGTGTCATTATCCTGTACCCCAAGTGTCATTATCCTGCACCCCAAGTGTTAGTGCCATTGTCCTGTACCCCAAGTGTCAGTGTCATTATCCTGTACCCCAAGTGTCAGTGCCATTATCCTGTACCCCAAGTGTCAGTGCCATTATCCTGTACCCCGAGTTTCATTATCCTGTACCCCAAGTGTCAGTGCCTTTATCCTGTACCCCAAGTGTCAGTGCCATTATCCTGCACCCCAAGTGTCAGTGCCATTATCCTGTACACCAAGTGTCAGTGCTATTATCCTGTACCCCGAGTGTCATTATCTTGTACCCCAAGTGTCAGTTCCATTATCCTGTACCCTAAGTGTCAGTGTCATTATCCTGTACCCCAAGTGTCATTATCTTGTACCCCAAGTGTCAGTGCCATTATCCTGTACCCCAAATGTCAGTGTCATTATCCTGTACCCCAAGTGTCAGTGACATTATACTGTACCCCGAGTGTCATTATCTTGTACCCCAAGTGTCAGTGCCATTATCCTGTACCCCAAGTGTCAGTGTCATTATCCTGTACCCCAAGTGTCAGTGTCATTATCCTGTACCCCAAGTGTCAGTGACATTATACTGTACCCCGAGTGTCATTATCTTGTACCCCAAGTGTCAGTGCCATTATCCTGTACCCCAAGTGTCAGTGTCATTATCCTGTACCCCAAGTGTCAGTGTCATTATCCTGTACCCCAAGTGTCAGTGTCATTAACCTGTACCCCAAGTGTCAGTGCCATTGTCCTGTACCCCAAGTGTCAGTGCCATTATCCTGTACCCCAAGTGTCAGTGCCATTATCCTGTACCCCGAGTTTCATTATCCTGTACCCCTAGTGTCAGAGCCATTATCCTGTACCCCAAGTGTCAGTGCCATTATCCTGTACCCCAAGTGTCAGTGCAATTATCCTGTACCCCGAGTGTCATTATCTTGTACCCCAAGTGTCAGTTCCATTATCCTGTACCCCAAGTGTCAGTGACATTATCCTGTACCTAAAGTGTCAGTACCATTATCCTGCACCCCGAGTTTCATTATCCTGTACCCCAAGTGTCACTGTTTTTTTTCCTGTACCCCAAGTGTCAGTGCCATTATCCTGTATGCTGAGTATCATTATCCCGTACTCCAAGTGTCAGTGTCATTATACTGTAACCCAATAGTCATCATCCTGTACCCCAAGTGTCAGTGTCATTATCCTGTATCCCAAGTGTCATTATCCTGCACCCCAAGTGTCAGTGTCATTATCCTGTACCCCAAGTGTCAGTGTCATTATCCTGCACCCCAGTGTCATTATCCTGTACCTCAAGTGTCATTATCCTGCACCTCAAGTGTGTGTCAATATCCTGCACCACAAGTGTCAGTGTCATTATCCTGTACCCCAAGTGTGAGCACCATTATTCTGTACCCCAAGTGTCAGTGTCATTATCCTGTACCCCAAATATCAGAGCCATTATCCTGCACCCCGAATTTCATTATCCTGTACCCCAACTGTCAGTGCCATTATCCTATACCCTGAGTATCATTATCCTGTACCCCAAGTGTAAGTGTCATTTTACTGTACCTCAATAGTCATCATCCTGAACCCCAAGTGTCAGTTCCATTATCCTGTACCCCAAGAGTCAGTTCCATTATCCTGTACCCAAAGTGTCAGTGTCATTATCCTGTACCCCAAGAGTCAGTTCCATTATCCTGTACCCCAAGTATCAGTGTCATTATCCTGTACCCCAAGTGTCAGTGATATTATACTGTACCCCAAGTGTCAGTGACATTTTCCTGTACCCCAAGTGTCAGTGCCATTAACCTGTACCCCAAGTGTCAGTGCCATTATCCTGTACTCCAAGTTTCAGTGTCATTATCTTGTACCTCAAGTGTCAGTGCCATTATCCTGTACCCCAAGTGTCAGTGCCATTATCCTGTACCCCAAGTGTCAGTGTCATTATCCTGAACCCCAAGTGTCAGTGTCAATATCTTGTACCCCAAGTGTCAGTCATTATCCTGTACCCCAAGTGTCAGTGTAATTATCCTGTACCCCAAATGTCAGCGCCATTAGCCTGTACCCCAAGAGTCAGTGTCATTATCCTGTACCCCACGTATCAGTGTCAGTGTCTTTATCCTGTACCCCAAGTGTCAGTGTCATTATCCTGTACCCCAAGTGTGAGCACCATTATCCTGTACCCCAAGAGTCAGTGTAATTATCCTTTACCCCAAGTGTCAGTGTTTTTATTCTGTACCCCAAGTGTCAATGACCTTATCCTGTACCCCAAATATCAGAGCCATTATCCTGCACCCCGATTTTCATTATCCTGTACCCCAAGTGTCAGTGCCATTATCCTGTACCCTGAGTATCATTATCCTGTACCCGAAGTGTAAGTGTCATTATACTGTACCCCAATAGTCATCATCCCTTACCCCAAGTGTCAGTTCCATTATCCTGTACCCCAAGAGTCAGTTCCATTATCCTGTATCCAAAGTGTCAGTGCCATTATCCTGTACTCCAAGTGTCAGTGTCATTATCTTGTACCCCAAGTGTCAGTTCCATTATCCTGTACCCCAAGAGTCAGTTCCATTATCCTGTACCCAAAGTGTCAGTGCCATTATCCTGTACTCCAAGTGTCAGTGTCATTATCTTGTACCCCCAGTGTCATTGTCAATATCCTGTACCCCAAGTGTCAGTGTCATTATCCTGTACTCCAAGTGTCAGTGTCATTATCTTGTACCCCAAGTGTCAGTTCCATTATCCTGTACCCTGTTATGACCCCAATGGCAGAGGGTCTCAGGAATCAATACCAAGTCTGCAAACACAAAAAACCAGCTCATAGGGCAGTGGTAACTGGGCTGACCATATATCTAATCCTAGCACCACAAATAGAAGCAGCCGGGGAACGTGCCTACGTTGGTTCTAGACGTCTCGCGCCAGCCGGAGAACTAACTAACCCTAGAAGGGAAAAGAAAGACCTTTCTTGCCTCCAGAGAAAAGACCCCAAAAGTTGGATACAAGCCCCCAACAAATAATAACGGTGAGGTAAGAGGAAAAGACAAACAAAAGAATGAGCTAGGTATTTAGCAAAGAGAGGCCCACTAGCTAATAGCAGAATATAGTAAGATGACTTATATGGTCAGCAAAAACCCTATTAAAATATCCACACTGGATATTCAAGAACCCCCGAACCGTCTAACGGCCGGGGGGAGAACACCAGCCCCCTAGAGCTTCCAGCAAGGTCAGAAATCACATTTAGTACAAGCTGCACAAAAATAGTAGCAAGCAAGTAACTCAAAAAACAAAGAAGCAAGACTTAGCTTAATTTAGCAAGAGCCAGGACCAGCAGACAGGAGCAACAGAAGGATCTGATTACAACGATGCCAGGCACTGGACTAAGGATCCAGGAAGTTAATATAGCGACACCCCTGGACTAACGACCCAGGTGAGTGCCAAACAGAAAAAAGACAATCCCAGAGTCATACCACTAGTGACCACAAGAGGGAGCCAAAAAGTCTAATTCACAACAGTACCCCAAGAGTCAGTTCCATTATCCTGTACCCAAAGTGTCAGTGCCATTATCCTGTACTCCAAGTGTCAGTGTCATTATCTTGTACCCCAAGTGTCAGTGCCATTATCCTGTACCCCAAGAGTCAGTTCCATTATCCTGTACCCCAAGTGTCATTGTCAATATCCTGTACCCCAAGTGTCAGTGTCATTATCCTGTACCCCAAGTGTCAGTGTCATTATCCTGTACCCCAAGTGTCAGTGTCATTATCCTGTACCCCAAGTGTCAGTGCCATTATCCTCTACCCCAAGTGTCAGTGTCATTATCCTGTACCTCAAGTGTCAGTGTCATTATCCTGTACCCCAAGTGTCAGTGTCATTATCCTATACCCCAAGTGTGAGCACCATTATCCTGTACCCCAAGTGTCAGTGCCAACATCCTGTACCCCAAGTGTCAGTGTCATTATCCTGTACCCCAAGTGTCAGTGCCATTATCCTGTACCCTGAGTATTATTATCGTGTACCCCAAGGGTAAGTGTCATAATACTGTACCCGAATAGTCATCATTCTGTACCCCAAGAGTCAGTTCCATTATCCTGTACCCAAAGTGTCAGTGCCATTATCCTGTACTCTGAGTATCATTATCCTGTACCCGAAGTGTAAGTGTCATTATACTGTACCCCAATAGTCATCATCCCTTACCCCAAGTGTCAGTTCCATTATCCTGTACCCTGAGTATCATTATCCTGTACCCGAAGTGTAAGTGTCATTATACTGTACCCCAATAGTCATCATCCCTTACCCCAAGTGTCAGTTCCATTATCCTGTACCCCAAGAGTCAGTTCCATTATCCTGTATCCAAAGTGTCAGTGCCATTATCCTGTACTCCAAGTGTCAGTGTCATTATCTTGTACCCCAAGTGTCAGTTCCATTATCCTGTACCCCAAGAGTCAGTTCCATTATCCTGTACCCAAAGTGTCAGTGCCATTATCCTGTACTCCAAGTGTCAGTGTCATTATCTTGTACCCCAAGTGTCATTGTCAATATCCTGTACCCCAAGTGTCAGTGTCATTATCCTGTACTCCAAGTGTCAGTGTCATTATCTTGTACCCCAAGTGTCAGTTCCATTATCCTGTACCCTGTTATGACCCCAATGGCAGAGGGTCTCAGGAATCAATACCAAGTCTGCAAACACAAAAAACCAGCTCATAGGGCAGTGGTAACTGGGCTGACCATATATCTAATCCTAGCACCACAAATAGAAGCAGCCGGGGAACGTGCCTACGTTGGTTCTAGACGTCTCGCGCCAGCCGGAGAACTAACTAACCCTAGAAGGGAAAAGAAAGACCTTTCTTGCCTCCAGAGAAAAGACCCCAAAAGTTGGATACAAGCCCCCAACAAATAATAACGGTGAGGTAAGAGGAAAAGACAAACAAAACAATGAGCTAGGTATTTAGCAAAGAGAGGCCCACTAGCTAATAGCAGAATATAGTAAGATGACTTATATGGTCAGCAAAAACCCTATTAAAATATCCACACTGGATATTCAAGAACCCCCGAACCGTCTAACGGCCGGGGGGAGAACACCAGCCCCCTAGAGCTTCCAGCAAGGTCAGAAATCACATTTAGTACAAGCTGCACAAAAATAGTAGCAAGCAAGTAACTCAAAAAACAAAGAAGCAAGACTTAGCTTAATTTAGCAAGAGCCAGGACCAGCAGACAGGAGCAACAGAAGGATCTGATTACAACGATGCCAGGCACTGGACTAAGGATCCAGGAAGTTAATATAGCGACACCCCTGGACTAACGACCCAGGTGAGTGCCAAACAGAAAAAAGACAATCCCAGAGTCATACCACTAGTGACCACAAGAGGGAGCCAAAAAGTCTAATTCACAACAGTACCCCAAGAGTCAGTTCCATTATCCTGTACCCAAAGTGTCAGTGCCATTATCCTGTACTCCAAGTGTCAGTGTCATTATCTTGTACCCCAAGTGTCAGTGCCATTATCCTGTACCCCAAGAGTCAGTTCCATTATCCTGTACCCCAAGTGTCATTGTCAATATCCTGTACCCCAAGTGTCAGTGTCATTATCCTGTACCCCAAGTGTCAGTGTCATTATCCTGTACCCCAAGTGTCAGTGTCATTATCCTGTACCCCAAATATCAGAGCCATTATCCTGTACCCTGAGTATCATTATCCTGTACCCGAAGTGTAAGTGTCATTATACTGTACCCCAATAGTCATCATCCTGTACCCCAAGTGTCAGTTAAATTATCCTGTACCCCAAGAGTCAGTTCCATTATCCTGTACCCCAAGTGTCATTGTCAATATCCTGTACTTCAAGTGTCAGTGTCATTATCTTGTACCCCAAGTGTCAGTGCCATTATCCTGTACCCCAAGAGTCAGTTCCATTATCCTGTACCCCAAGTGTCATTGTCAATATCCTGTACCCCAAGTGTCAGTGTCATTATCCTGTAACCCAAGTGTCAGTGTCATTATCCTGTACCCCAAGTGTCAGTGTCATTATCCTATACCCCAAATGTCAGTGCCATTATCCTGTACCCCAAGTATCAGTGTCATTATCCTGTACCCCAAGTGTCAGTGTTCTTATTCTGTACCCCAAGTGTCAGTGTCATTATCCTGTACCCCAAGTGTCAATGACATTATCCTGTACCCCAAATATCAGAGCCATCATCCTGTACCCTGAGTATCATTATCCTGTACCCGAAGTGTAAGTGTCATTATACTGTACCCCAATAGTCATCATCCTGTACCCCAAGTGTCAGTTAAATTATCCTGTACCCCAAGAGTCAGTTCCATTATCCTGTACCCCAAGTGTCATTGTCAATATCCTGTACCTCAAGTGTCAGTGTCATTATCTTGTACCCCAAGTGTCAGTGCCATTATCCTGTACCCCAAGAGTCAGTTCCATTATCCTGTACCCCAAGTGTCATTGTCAATATCCTGTACCCCAAGTGTCAGTGTCATTATCCTGTAACCCAAGTGTCAGTGTCATTATCCTGTACCCCAAGTGTCAATGACATTATCCTGTACCCCAAATATCAGAGCCATTATCCTGTACCCTGAGTATCATTATCCTGTACCCGAAGTGGAAGTGTCATTATACTGTACCCCAATAGTCATCATCCTGTACCCCAAGTGTCAGTTAAATTATCCTGTACCCCAAGAGTCAGTTCCATTATCCTGTACCCCAAGTGTCATTGTCAATATCCTGTACCTCAAGTGTCAGTGTCATTATCTTGTACCCCAAGTGTCAGTGCCATTATCCTGTACCCCAAGAGTCAGTTCCATTATCCTGTACCCCAAGTGTCATTGTCAATATCCTGTACCCCAAGTGTCAGTGTCATTATCCTGTAACCCAAGTGTCAGTGTCATTACCCTGTACCCCAAGTGTCAGTGTCATTATCCTATACCCCAAATGTCAGTGCCATTATCCTGTACCCCAAGTATCAGTGTCATTATCCTGTACCCCAAGTGTCAGTGTCATTATCCTGTACCCAAGTGTCAGTGTCAATATCCTGTACCCCAAGTGTGAGCACCATTATCCTATACCCCAAGAGTCAGTGTCAATATCCTGTACCCCAAGTGTGAGCACCATTATCCTGTACCCCAAGAGTCAGTGCCATTATCCTGTACCCCAAGTGTCAGTGCCATCATCCTGTACCCCAAGTGTCAGTGTCATTATCCTGTACCCAAAGTTTCAGTTCCATTATCCTGTACCCCAAGTGTCAGTGGCATTATCCTGTACCCCAAGTGTCAGTGTGAATATCTTGTACCCCAAGTGTCAGTCATTATCCTGTACCCCAAGTGTCAGTGAAATTATCCTGTACCCCAAGTGTCAGCGCCATTATCCTGTACTCCAAGAGTCAGTGTCATTATCCTGTACCCCACGTATCAGTGTCAGTGTCTTTATCCTGTACCCCAAGTGTCAGTGTCATTATCCTGTACCCCAAGTGTGAGCACCATTATCCTGTACCCCAAGAGTCAGTGTAATTATCCTGTACCCCAAATGTCAGTGTTCTTATTCTGTACCCCAAGTGTCAGTATCATTATCCTGTACCCCAAGTGTCAATGACATTATCCTGTACCCCAAATATTAGAGCCATTATCCTGCACCCCGAGTTTCATTATCCTGTACCCCAAGTGTCAGTGCCATTATCCTGTACCCTGAGTATCATTATCCTGTACCCCAAGTGTAAGTGTCATTATACTGTACCCCAATAGTCATCATCCTGTACCCCAAGTGTCAGTTCCATTATCCTGTACCCCAAGAGTCAGTTCCATTATCCTGTACCCAAAGTGTCAGTGCCATTATCCTGTACTCCAAGTGTCAGTGTCATTATCTTGTACCCCAAGTGTCAGTACCATTATCCTGTACCCCAAGAGTCATTGTCAATATCCTGTACCCCAAGTGTCGGTGTCATTATCCTGTAACCCAAGTGTCAATGTCATTATCCTGTACCCCAAGTGTCAGTGTCATTATCCTGTACCCCAAGTGTCAGTGCCATTATCCTGTACCCCAAGTGTCAGTGTCATTATCCTGTACCCCAAGTGTCAGTGCCATTATCCTGTACCCTGAGTATCATTATCCTGTACCCCAAGTGTAAGTGTCATTATACTGTACCCCAATAGTCATCATCCTGTACCCCAAGAGTCAGTTCCATTATCCTGTACCCAAAGTGTCAGTGTCATTATCCTGTACCCCAAGTGTCAGTGATATTATCCTGTACCCCAAGTGTCAGTGCCATTATCCTGTACCCCAAGTGTCAGTGCCATTATTCTGTACCCCAAGTGCCAGTGTCATTATCCTGTACCCCAAGTGTCAGTGCCATTATCCTGTACCCCAAGTGTCAGTGTCATTATCCTGTACCCCAAGTGTCAGTGTCATTATCCTGTACCCCAAGTGTCAGTGTCATTATCCTGTACCCCAAGTGTGAGCACCATTATCCTGTACCCCAAGAGTCAGTGTCAATATCCTGTACCCCAAGTGTCAGTGCCATCATCCCGTACCTCAAGTGTCAGTATCCTGTACCCCAAGTGTAAGTTTCATTATACTATACCCCAATAGTCATCATCCTGTACCCCAAGAGTCAGTACCATTACCTTGTACCCAAAGTGTCAGTGCCATTATCCTGTACTCCAAGTGTCAGTGTCATTATCTTGTACCCCAAGTGTCAGTGCCTTTATACTGTACCCCAAGTGGCAGTGTCATTATCCTTCACCCCAAGTGTCAGTGTCATTATCCTGTACCCCAAGTGTCAGTACCATTGTCCTGCATCCCGAGTTTCATTATCCTGTACCCCAAGTGTCAGTGTTTTTTTCCTGTACCCCAAGTGTCAGTGCCATTATCCTGTACCCCAAGTGTCAGTGCCATTATCATGTACTCCAAGTGTCAGAGTCATTATCCTGTATCCCAAGTGTCAGTGTCATTATCCTGTACCCCAAGTGTCAGTGCCATTATCCTGTACTCCGAGTGTCAGTGTCATTATCCTGTACCCCAAGTGTCAGTGCCATTATCCTGTACCCCAAGTGTCAATGTCATTATCCTGCACCCCAAGTGTCAGTGTCATTATCCTGTACCTCAAGTGTCAGTGCCATTATCCTGTACCCCAAGTGTCAGTACCACTGTCCTGCATCCCGAGTTTCATAATCCTGTACCCCAAGTGTCAGTGTTTTTTTCCTGTACCCCAAGTGTCAGTGCCATTATCCTGTACCCCAAGTGTCAGTGCCATTATCCTGTACTCCAAGTGTCAGAGTCATTATCCTGCACCCCAAGTGTCAGTGTCATTATCCTGTACCTCAAGTGTCAGTGCCATTATCCTGTACCCCAAGTGTCAGTACCATTGTCCTGCATCCCGAGTTTCATTATCCTGTACCCCAAGTGTCAGTGTTTTTTCCTGTACCCCAAGTGTCAGTGCCATTATCCTGTACCCCAAGTGTCAGTGTCATTATCCTGTATCCCAAGTGTCAGTGTCATTATGCTGTACCCCACGTATCAGTGTCAGTGTCTTTATCCTGTACCCAAGTGTCAGTGTCATTATCCTGTACCCCAAGTGTGAGCACCATTATCCTGTACCCCAAGAGTCAGTGTCAATATCCTGTATCCCAAGTGTCAGTGTTCTTATCCTGTACCCCAAGTGTCAGTGACATTATCCTATGCCCCAAATATCAGAGCCATTATCCTGTACCCCAAGTGTCAGTGTCATTATCCTGTATCCCAAGTGTCAGTGTCATTATGCTGTACCCCACGTATCAGTGTCAGTGTCTTTATCCTGTACCCAAGTGTCAGTGTCATTATCCTGTACCCCAAGTGTGAGCACCATTATGCTGTACCCCAAGAGTCAGTGTCAATATCCTGTACCCCAAGTGTCAGTGTTCTTATCCTGTACCCCAAGAGTCAGTGTTCTTATCCTGTACCCCAAGTGTCAGTGACATTATCCTATGCCCCAAATATCAGAGCCATTATCCTGTACCCCAAGTGTCAGTGTCATCTTACTGAACCCCAAGTGTCAGTGTCAATATTTTGTACCCCAAGTGTCAGTCATTATCCTGTACCCCAAGTGTCAGTTTAATTATCCTGTACCCCAAGTGTCAGCGCAATTATCCTGTACCCCAAGAGTCAGTGTCATTATCCTGTACCCCACGTATCAGTGTCAGTGTCTTTATCCTGTACCCCAAGTGTCAGTGTCATTATCCTGTACCCCAAGTGTGAGCACCATTATCCTGTACCCCAAGAGTCAGTGTAATTATCCTGTACCCCAAATGTCAGTGTTCTTATTCTGTACCCCAAGTGTCAGTGTCATTATCCTGTACCCCAAGTGTCAATGACATTATCCTGTACCCCAAATATCAGAGCCATTATCCTGCACCCCGAGTTTCATTATCCTGTACCCCAAGTGTCAGTGCCATTATCCTGTACCCTGAGTATCATTATCCTGTACCCCAATAGTCATCATCCTGTACCCCAAGTGTCAGTTCCATTATCCTGTACCCCAAGAGTCAGTTCCATTATCCTGTACCCAAAGTGTCAGTGCCATTATCCTGTACTCCAAGTGTCAGTGTCATTATCTTGTACCCCAAGTGTCAGTGCCATTATCCTGTACCCCAAGTGTCATTGTCAATATCCTGTACCCCAAGTGTCGGTGTCATTATCCTGTAACCCAAGTGTCAATGTCATTATCCTGTACCCCAAGTGTCAGTGTCATTATCCTGTACCCCAAGTGTCAGTGCCATTATCCTGTACCCCAAGTGTCAGTGTCATTATCCTGTACCCCAAGTGTCAGTGTCATTATCCTGTACCACAAGTGTCAGTGTCATTATCCTATACCCCAAGTGTGAGCACCATTATCCTGTACCCCAAGAGTCAGTGTCAATATCCTGTACCCCAAGTGTCAGTGCCATCACCCTGTACCCCAAGTGTCAGTGTCATTATCCTGTACCCCAAGTGTCAGTGTCATGATCCTGTACCCTGAGTATCATTATCCTGTACCCCAAGTGTAAGTGTCATTATACTGTACCCCAATAGTCATCATCCTGTACCCCAAGAGTCAGTGCCATTATCCTGTACTCTAAGTGTCAGTGTCATTATCTTGTACCCATAGTGTCAGTGCCTTTATCCTGTACCCCAAGTGTCAGTGTCATTATCCTGTAACCCAAGTGTCAGTGTCATTATCCTGTACCCCAAGTGTCAGTGATATTATCCTGTACCCCAAGTGTCAGTGCCATTATCCTGTACCCCAAGTGTCAGTGCTATTATTCTGTACCCCAAGTGCCAGTGTCATTATCCTGTACCCCAAGTGTCAGTGCCATTATCCTGTACCCCAAGTGTCAGTGTCATTATCCTGTAACCCAAGTGTCAGTGTCATTATCCTGTACCCCAAGTGTCAGTGCCATTATCCTGTACCCCAAGTGTCAGTGCTATTATTCTGTACCCCAAGTGCCAGTGTCATTATCCTGTACCCCAAGTGTCAGTGCCATTATCCTGTACCCCAAGTGTCAGTGTCATTATCCTGCACCCCAAGTGTCAGTGTCATTATCCTGTACCCCAAGTGTCAGTGTCATTATCCTGTACCCCAAGTGTGAGCACCATTATCCTGTACCCCAAGAGTCAGTGTCAATATCCTGCACCCCAAGTGTCAGTGTCATTATCTTGTACCCATAGTGTCAGTGCCTTTATCCTGTACCCCAAGTGTCAGTGTCATTATCCTGTACCCCAAGTGTCAGTGTCATTATCCTGTACCCCAAGTGTCAGTGTCATTATCCTGTAACCCAAGTGTCAGTGTCATTATCCTGTACCCCAAGTGTCAGTGCCATTATCCTGTACCCCAAGTGTCAGTGCTATTATTCTGTACCCCAAGTGCCAGTGTCATTATCCTGTACCTCAAGTGTCAGTGCCATTATCCTGTACCCCAAGTGTCAGTGTCATTATCCTGTACCCCAAGTGTCAGTGTCATTATCCTGTACCCCAAGTGTCAGTGTCATTATCCTGTACCCCAAGTGTGAGCACCATTATCCTGTACCGCAAGAGTCAGTGTCAATATCCTGTACCCCAAGTGTCAGTGCCATTATCCCGTACCCCAAGTGTCAGTATCCTGTACCCCAAGAGTCAGTGCCATTATCCTGTACCCTGAGAATCATTATCCTGTACCCCAAGTGTAAGTGTTATTATACTATACCCCAATAGTCATCATCCTGTACCCCAAGAGTCAGTTCCATTACCTTGTACCCCAAGTGTCAGTGTCATTATCCTGTACCCCAAGTTTCAGTGTCATTATCCTGTACCCCAAGTGGCAGTGCCATTATCCTGTACCCCAAGTGTCAGTGCCATTATCCTGTACTCCAAGTGTCAGTGTCATTATCCTGTACCCCAAGTGTCAGTGCCATTATCCTGTACCCCAAGTGTCAGTGCCATTATCCTGTACTCCAAGTGTCAGTGTCATTATCCTGTACCCCAAGTGTCAGTGCCATTATCCTGTACCCCAAGTGTCAATGTCATTATCCTGCACCCCAAGTGTCAGTGTCATTATCCTGTACCTCAAGTGTCAGTGCCATTATCCTGTACCCCAAATGTCAGTACCATTGTCCTGCATCCCAAGTTTCATTATCCTGTACCCCAAGTTTCAGTGTTTTTTTCCTGTACCCCAAGTGTCAGTGCCATTATCCTGTACCCCAAGTGTCAGTGTCATTATCCTGTACCCCAAGTGTCAGTGTCATTATCCTGTACCCCAAGTGACAGTGCCATTATCCTGTACCCCAAGTGTCAGTGCCATTATCCCGTACTCCAAGTGTCAGTGTCATTATCCTGTACCCCAAGTGTCAGTGCCATTATCCTGTACCCCAAGTGTCAATGTCATTATCCTGCACCCCAAGTGTCAGTGTCATTATCCTGTACCTCAAGTGTCAGTGCCATTATCCTGTACCCCAAGTGTCAGTACCATTGTCCTGCATCCCGAGTTTCATTATCCTGTACCCCAAGTGTCAGTGCCATTATCTTGTACCCCAAGTGTCAGTGTCATTATCCTGTATCCCAAGTGTCAGTGTCATTATGCTGTACCCCACGTATCAGTGTCAGTGTCTTTATCCTGTACCCAAGTGTCAGTGTCATTATCCTGTACCCCAAGTGTCAGTGTCATTATCTTATACCCCAAGTGTGAGCACCATTATCCTGTACCCCAAGAGTCAGTGTCAATATCCTGTACCCCAAGTGTCAGTGCCATCACCCTGTACCCCAAGTGTCAGTGTCATTATCCTGTACCCCAAGTGTCAGTGCCATGATCCTGTACCCTGAGTATCATTATCCTGTACCCCAAGTGTAAGTGTCATTATACTGTACCCCAAGAGTCAGTTCCATTATCCTGTACCCAAAGTGTCAGTGTCATTATCTTGTACCCCAAGTGTCAGTGCCTTTATCCTGTACCCCAAGTGTCAGTGTCATTATCCTGTACCCCAAGTGTCAGTGTCATTATCCTGTACCCCAAGTGTCAGTGTCATTATCCTGTAACCCAAGTGTCAGAGTCATTATCCTGTACCCCAAGTGTCAGTGATATTATCCTGTACCCCAAGTGTCAGTGCCATTATCCTGTACCCCAAGTGTCAGTGCTATTATTCTGTACCCCAAGTGCCAGTGTCATTATCCTGTACCCCAAATGTCAGTACCATTGTCCTGCATCCCATGTTTCATTATCCTGTACCCCAAGTGTCAGTGTTTTTTTCCTGTACCCCAAGTGTCAGTGCCATTATCCTGTACCCCAAGTGTCAGTGCCATTATCCTGTACTCCATGTGTCAGAGTCATTATCCTGTATCCCAAGTGTCAGTGTCATTATCCTGTACTCCAAGTGTCAGTGTCATTATCTTGTACCCCAAGTGTCAGTGCCTTTATACTGTACCCCAAGTGTCAGTGTCATTATTCTGTACCCCAAGTGTCAGTGTCATTATCCTGTACCCCAAGTGTCAGTGCCATTATCCTGTACCCCAAGTGTGAGCACCATTATCCTGTACCCCAAGAGTCAGTGTCAATATCCTGTACCCCAAGTGTCAGTGCCATTATCCCGTACCCCAAGTGTCAGTATCCTGTACCCCAAGAGTCAGTGCCATTATCCTGTACCCTGAGAATCATTATCCTGTACCCCAAGTGTAAGTGTCATTATACTATACCCCAATAGTCATCATCCTGTACCCCAAGAGTCAGTTCCATTACCTTGTACCCCAAGTGTCCGTGCCATTATCCTGTACCCCAAGTGTCAGAGTCATTATCCTGTATCCCAAGTGTCAGTGTCATTATCTTGTACCCCAAGTGTCAGTGCCTTTATACTGTACCCCAAGTGTCAGTGTCATTATCCTGTACCCCAAGTGTCAGTGTCATTATCCTGTACCCCAAGTGTCAGTGCCATTATCCTGTACCCCAAGTGTCAATGTCATTATCCTGCACCCCAAGTGTCAGTGTCATTATCCTGTACCTCAAGTGTCAGTGCCATTATCCTGTACCCCAAATGTCAGTACCATTGTCCTGCATCCCAAGTTTCATTATCCTGTACCCCAAGTGTCAGTGTTTTTTTCCTGTACCCCAAGTGTCAGTGCCATTATCCTGTACCCCAAGTGTCAGTGCCATTATCCTGTACTCCAAGTGTCAGAGTCATTATCCTGTATCCCAAGTGTCAGTGTCATTATCCTGTACTCCAAGTGTCAGTGTCATTATCTTGTACCCCAAGTGTCAGTGCCTTTATACTGTACCCCAAGTGTCAGTGTCATTATCCTGTACCCCAAGTGTCAGTGTCATTATCATGTACCCCAAGTGTCAGTGCCATTATCCTGTACCCCAAGTGTCAGTGCCATTATCCTGTACTCCAAGTGTCAGTGTCATTATCCTGTACCCCAAGTGTCAGTGCCATTATCCTGTACCCCAAGTGTCAATGTCATTATCCTGCACCCCAAGTGTCAGTGTCATTATCCTGTACCTCAAGTGTCAGTGCCATTATCCTGTACCCCAAGTGTCAGTACCATTGTCCTGCATCCCGAGTTTCATTATCCTGTACCCCAAGTGTCAGTGTTTTTTTCCTGTACCCCAAGTGTCAGTGCCATTATCCTGTACCCCAAGTGTCAGTGTCATTATCCTGTATCCCAAGTGTCAGTGTCATTATGCTGTACCCCACGTATCAGTGTCAGTGTCTTTATCCTGTACCCAAGTGTCAGTGCCATTATCCTGTACCCCAAGTGTGAGCACCATTATCCTGTACCCCAAGTGTCAGTGCCATTATCCTGTACCCCAAGTGTCAATGTCATTATCCTGCACCCCAAGTGTCAGTGTCATTATCCTGTATCCCAAGTGTCAGTGTTCTTATCCTGTACCCCAAGTGTCAGTGACATTATCCTATGCCCCAAATATCAGAGCCATTATCCTGTACCCCAAGTGTCAGTGTCATTATACTGAACCCCAAGTGTCAGTGTCAATATTTTGTACCCCAAGTGTCAGTCATTATCCTGTACCCCAAGTGTCAGTGTAATTATCCTGTACCCCAAGTGTCAGCGCAATTATCCTGTACCCCAAGAGTCAGTGTCATTATCCTGTACCCCACGTATCAGTGTCAGTGTCTTTATCCTGTACCCCAAGTGTCAGTGTCATTATCCTGTACCCCAAGTGTGAGCACCATTATCCTGTACCCCAAGAGTCAGTGTAATTATCCTGTACCCCAAATGTCAGTGTTCTTATTCTGTACCCCAAGTGTCAGTGTCATTATCCTGTACCCCAAGTGTCAATGACATTATCCTGTACCCCAAATATCAGAGCCATTATCCTGCACCCCGAGTTTCATTATCCTGTACCCCAAGTGTCAGTGCCATTATCCTGTACCCTGAGTATCATTATCCTGTACCCCAACAGTCATCATCCTGTACCCCAAGTGTCAGTTCCATTATCCTGTACCCCAAGAGTCAGTTCCATTATCCTGTACCCAAAGTGTCAGTGCCATTATCCTGTACTCCAAGTGTCAGTGTCATTATCTTGTACCCCAAGTGTCAGTGCCATTATCCTGTACCCCAAGTGTCATTGTCAATATCCTGTACCCCAAGTGTCGGTGTCATTATCCTGTAACCCAAGTGTCAATGTCATTATCCTGTACCCCAAGTGTCAGTGTCATTATCCTGTACCCCAAGTGTCAGTGCCATTATCCTGTACCCCAAGTGTCAGTGTCATTATCCTGTACCCCAAGTGTCAGTGTCATTATCCTGTACCCCAAGTGTCAGTGTCATTATCCTATACCCCAAGTGTGAGCACCATTATCCTGTACCCCAAGAGTCAGTGTCAATATCCTGTACCCCAAGTGTCAGTGCCATCACCCTGTACCCCAAGTGTCAGTGTCATTATCCTGTACCCCAAGTGTCAGTGTCATGATCCTGTACCCTGAGTATCATTATCCTGTACCCCAAGTGTAAGTGTCATTATACTGTACCCCAATAGTCATCATCCTGTACCCCAAGAGTCAGTTCCATTATCCTGTACCCAAAGTGTCAGTGCCATTATCCAGTACTCTAAGTGTCAGTGTCATTATCTTGTACCCATAGTGTCAGTGCCTTTATCCTGTACCCCAAGTGTCAGTGTCATTATCCTGTACCCCAAGTGTCAGTGTCATTATCCTGTACCCCAAGTGTCAGTGTCATTATCCTGTAACCCAAGTGTCAGTGTCATTATCCTGTACCCAAGTGTCAGTGATATTATCCTGTACCCCAAGTGTCAGTGCCATTATCCTGTACCCCAAGTGTCAGTGCTATTATTCTGTACCCCAAGTGCCAGTGTCATTATCCTGTACCCCAAGTGTCAGTGCCATTATCCTGTACCCCAAGTGTCAGTGTCATTATCCTGTACCCCAAGTGTCAGTGTCATTATCCTTTACCCCAAGTGTCAGTGTCATTATCCTGTACCCCAAGTGTGAGCACCATTATCCTGTACCCCAAGAGTCAGTGTCAATATCCTGTACCCCAAGTGTCAGTGCCATTATCCCGTACCCCAAGTGTCAGTATCCTGTACCCCAAGAGTCAGTGCCATTATCCTGTACCCTGAGAATCATTATCCTGTACCCCAAGTGTAAGTGTCATTATACTATACCCCAATAGTCATCATCCTGTACCCCAAGAGTCAGTTCCATTACCTTGTACCCCAAGTGTCAGTGTCATTATCCTGTACCCCAAGTTTCAGTGTCATTATCCTGTACCCCAAGTGTCAGTGCCATTATCCTGTACCCCAAGTGTCAGTGCCATTATCCTGTACTCCAAGTGTCAGTGTCATTATCCTGTACCCCAAGTGTCAGTGCCATTATCCTGTACCCCAAGTGTCAGTGCCATTATCCTGTACTCCAAGTGTCAGTGTCATTATCCTGTACCCCAAGTGTCAGTGCCATTATCCTGTACCCCAAGTGTCAATGTCATTATCCTGCACCCCAAGTGTCAGTGTCATTATCCTGTACCTCAAGTGTCAGTGCCATTATCCTGTACCCCAAATGTCAGTACCATTGTCCTGCATCCCAAGTTTCATTATCCTGTACCCCAAGTTTCAGTGTTTTTTTCCTGTACCCCAAGTGTCAGTGCCATTATCCTGTACCCCAAGTGTCAGTGTCATTATCCTGTACCCCAAGTGTCAGTGTCATTATCCTGTACCCCAAGTGACAGTGCCATTATCCTGTACCCCAAGTGTCAGTGCCATTATCCCGTACTCCAAGTGTCAGTGTCATTATCCTGTACCCCAAGTGTCAGTGCCATTATCCTGTACCCCAAGTGTCAATGTCATTATCCTGCACCCCAAGTGTCAGTGTCATTATCCTGTACCTCAAGTGTCAGTGCCATTATCCTGTACCCCAAGTGTCAGTACCATTGTCCTGCATCCCGAGTTTCATTATCCTGTACCCCAAGTGTCAGTGTTTTTTTCCTGTACCCCAAGTGTCAGTGCCATTATCTTGTACCCCAAGTGTGAGCACCATTATCCTGTACCCCAAGAGTCATTGTCAATATCCTGTACCCCAAGTGTCAGTGCCATCACCCTGTACCCCAAGTGTCAGTGTCATTATCCTGTACCCCAAATGTCAGTGCCATGATCCTGTACCCTGAGTATCATTATCCTGTACCCCAAGTGTAAGTGTCATTATACTGTACCCCAATAGTCATCATCCTGTACCCCAAGAGTCAGTTCCATTATCCTGTACCCAAAGTGTCAGTGTCATTATCTTGTACCCCAAGTGTCAGTGCCTTTATCCTGTACCCCAAGTGTCAGTGTCATTATCCTGTACCCCGAGTGTCAGTGTCATTATCCTGTAACCCAAGTGTCAGAGTCATTATCCTGTACCCCAAGTGTCACTGATATTATCCTGTACCCCAAGTGTCAGTGCCATTATCCTGTACCCCAAGTGTCAGTGCTATTATTCTGTACCCCAAGTGCCAGTGTCATTATCCTGTACCCCAAATGTCAGTACCATTGTCCTGCATCCCATGTTTCATTATCCTGTACCCCAAGTGTCAGTGTTTTTTTCCTGTACCCCAAGTGTCAGTGCCATTATCCTGTACCCCAAGTGTCAGTGCCATTATCCTGTACTCCATGTGTCAGAGTCATTATCCTGTATCCCAAGTGTCAGTGTCATTATCCTGTACTCCAAGTGTCAGTGTCATTATCTTGTACCCCAAGTGTCAGTGCCTTTATACTGTACCCCAAGTGTCAGTGTCATTATTCTGTACCCCAAGTGTCAGTGTCATTATCCTGTACCCCAAGTGTCAGTGCCATTATCCTGTACCCCAAGTGTGAGCACCATTATCCTGTACCCCAAGAGTCAGTGTCAATATCCTGTACCCCAAGTGTCAGTGCCATTATCCCGTACCCCAAGTGTCAGTATCCTGTACCCCAAGAGTCAGTGCCATTATCCTGTACCCTGAGAATCATTATCCTGTACCCCAAGTGTAAGTGTCATTATACTATACCCCAATAGTCATCATCCTGTACCCCAAGAGTCAGTTCCATTACCTTGTACCCCAAGTGTCCGTGCCATTATCCTGTACCCCAAGTGTCAGTGCCATTATCCTGTACTCCAAGTGTCAGAGTCATTATCCTGTATCCCAAGTGTCAGTGTCATTATCTTGTACCCCAAGTGTCAGTGCCTTTATACTGTACCCCAAGTGTCAGTGTCATTATCCTGTACCCCAAGTGTCAGTGTCATTATCCTGTACCCCAAGTGTCAGTGCCATTATCCTGTACCCCAAGTGTCAATGTCATTATCCTGCACCCCAAGTGTCAGTGTCATTATCCTGTACCTCAAGTGTCAGTGCCATTATCCTGTACCCCAAATGTCAGTACCATTGTCCTGCATCCCAAGTTTCATTATCCTGTACCCCAAGTGTCAGTGTTTTTTTCCTGTACCCCAAGTGTCAGTGCCATTATCCTGTACCCCAAGTGTCAGTGCCATTATCCTGTACTCCAAGTGTCAGAGTCATTATCCTGTATCCCAAGTGTCAGTGTCATTATCCTGTACTCCAAGTGTCAGTGTCATTATCTTGTACCCCAAGTGTCAGTGCCTTTATACTGTACCCCAAGTGTCAGTGTCATTATCCTGTACCCCAAGTGTCAGTGTCATTATCCTGTACCCCAAGTGTCAGTGCCATTATCCTGTACCCCAAGTGTCAGTGCCATTATCCTGTACTCCAAGTGTCAGTGTCATTATCCTGTACCCCAAGTGTCAGTGCCATTATCCTGTACCCCAAGTGTCAATGTCATTATCCTGCACCCCAAGTGTCAGTGTCATTATCCTGTACCTCAAGTGTCAGTGCCATTATCCTGTACCCCAAGTGTCAGTACCATTGTCCTGCATCCCGAGTTTCATTATCCTGTACCCCAAGTGTCAGTGTTTTTTTCCTGTACCCCAAGTGTCAGTGCCATTATCCTGTACCCCAAGTGTCAGTGTCATTATCCTGTATCCCAAGTGTCAGTGTCATTATGCTGTACCCCACGTATCAGTGTCAGTGTCTTTATCCTGTACCCAAGTGTCAGTGTCATTATCCTGTACCCCAAGTGTGAGCACCATTATCCTGTACCCCAAGAGTCAGTGTCAATATCCTGTACCCCAAGTGTCAGTGTTCTTATCCTGTACCCCAAGTGTCAGTGTTCTTATCCTGTACCCCAAGTGTCAGTGACATTATCCTATGCCCCAAATATCAGAGCCATTATCCTGTACCCCAAGTGTCAGTGTCATTATCCTGTATCCCAAGTGTCAGTGTCATTATGCTGTACTCCAAGTGTCAGTGTCATTATCTTGTACCCCAAGTGTCAGTGCCTTTATACTGTACCCCAAGTGTCAGTGTCATTATTCTGTACCCCAAGTGTCAGTGTCATTATCCTGTACCCCAAGTGTCAGTGCCATTATCCCGTACCCCAAGTGTGAGCACCATTATCCTGTACCCCAAGAGTCAGTGTCAATATCCTGTACCCCAAGTGTCAGTGCCATTATCCCGTACCCCAAGTGTCAGTATCATGTACCCCAAGAGTCAGTGCCATTATCCTGTACCCTGAGAATCATTATCCTGTACCCCAAGTGTAAGTGTCATTATACTATACCCCAATAGTCATCATCCTGTACCCCAAGAGTCAGTTCCATTACCTTGTACCCCAAGTGTCCGTGCCATTATCCTGTACCCCAAGTGTCAGTGCCATTATCCTGTACTCCAAGTGTCAGAGTCATTATCCTGTATCCCAAGTGTCAGTGTCATTATCTTGTACCCCAAGTGTCAGTGCCTTTATACTGTACCCCAAGTGTCAGTGTCATTATCCTGTACCCCAAGTGTCAGTGTCATTATCCTGTACCCCAAGTGTCAGTGCCATTATCCTGTACCCCAAGTGTCAATGTCATTATCCTGCACCCCAAGTGTCAGTGTCATTATCCTGTACCTCAAGTGTCAGTGCCATTATCCTGTACCCCAAATGTCAGTACCATTGTCCTGCATCCCAAGTTTCATTATCCTGTACCCCAAGTGTCAGTGTTTTTTTCCTGTACCCCAAGTGTCAGTGCCATTATCCTGTACCCCAAGTGTCAGTGCCATTATCCTGTACTCCAAGTGTCAGAGTCATTATCCTGTATCCCAAGTGTCAGTGTCATTATCCTGTACTCCAAGTGTCAGTGTCATTATCTTGTACCCCAAGTGTCAGTGCCTTTATACTGTACCCCAAGTGTCAGTGTCATTATCCTGTACCCCAAGTGTCAGTGTCATTATCCTGTACCCCAAGTGTCAGTGCCATTATCCTGTACCCCAAGTGTCAGTGCCATTATCCTGTACTCCAAGTGTCAGTGTCATTATCCTGTACCCCAAGTGTCAGTGCCATTATCCTGTACCCCAAGTGTCAATGTCATTATCCTGCACCCCAAGTGTCAGTGTCATTATCCTGTACCTCAAGTGTCAGTGCCATTATCCTGTACCCCAAGTGTCAGTGCCATCATCCTGTACCCCAAGTGTCAGTGTCATTATCCTGTACCCAAAGTTTCAGTTCCATTATCCTGTACCCCAAGTGTCAGTGGCATTATCCTGTACCCCAAGTGTCAGTGTCATTATCCTGAACCCCAAGTGTCAGTGTGAATATCTTGTACCCCAAGTGTCAGTCATTATCCTGTACCCCAAGTGTCAGTGAAATTATCCTGTACCCCAAGTGTCAGCGCCATTATCCTGTACTCCAAGAGTCAGTGTCATTATCCTGTACCCCACGTATCAGTGTCAGTGTCTTTATCCTGTACCCCAAGTGTCAGTGTCATTATCCTGTACCCCAAGTGTGAGCACCATTATCCTGTACCCCAAGAGTCAGTGTAATTATCCTGTACCCCAAATGTCAGTGTTCTTATTCTGTACCCCAAGTGTCAGTATCATTATCCTGTACCCCAAGTGTCAATGACATTATCCTGTACCCCAAATATTAGAGCCATTATCCTGCACCCCGAGTTTCATTATCCTGTACCCCAAGTGTCAGTGCCATTATCCTGTACCCTGAGTATCATTATCCTGTACCCCAAGTGTAAGTGTCATTATACTGTACCCCAATAGTCATCATCCTGTACCCCAAGTGTCAGTTCCATTATCCTGTACCCCAAGAGTCAGTTCCATTATCCTGTACCCAAAGTGTCAGTGCCATTATCCTGTACTCCAAGTGTCAGTGTCATTATCTTGTACCCCAAGTGTCAGTACCATTATCCTGTACCCCAAGAGTCATTGTCAATATCCTGTACCCCAAGTGTCGGTGTCATTATCCTGTAACCCAAGTGTCAATGTCATTATCCTGTACCCCAAGTGTCAGTGTCATTATCCTGTACCCCAAGTGTCAGTGCCATTATCCTGTACCCCAAGTGTCAGTGTCATTATCCTGTACCCCAAGTGTCAGTGCCATTATCCTGTACCCTGAGTATCATTATCCTGTACCCCAAGTGTAAGTGTCATTATACTGTACCCCAATAGTCATCATCCTGTACCCCAAGAGTCAGTTCCATTATCCTGTACCCAAAGTGTCAGTGTCATTATCCTGTACCCCAAGTGTCAGTGATATTATCCTGTACCCCAAGTGTCAGTGCCATTATCCTGTACCCCAAGTGTCAGTGCCATTATTCTGTACCCCAAGTGCCAGTGTCATTATCCTGTACCCCAAGTGTCAGTGCCATTATCCTGTACCCCAAGTGTCAGTGTCATTATCCTGTACCCCATGTGTCAGTGTCATTATCCTGTACCCCAAGTGTCAGTGTCATTATCCTGTACCCCAAGTGTGAGCACCATTATCCTGTACCCCAAGAGTCAGTGTCAATATCCTGTACCCCAAGTGTCAGTGCCATCATCCCGTACCTCAAGTGTCAGTATCCTGTACCCCAAGTGTAAGTTTCATTATACTATACCCCAATAGTCATCATCCTGTACCCCAAGAGTCAGTACCATTACCTTGTACCCAAAGTGTCAGTGCCATTATCCTGTACTCCAAGTGTCAGTGTCATTATCTTGTACCCCAAGTGTCAGTGCCTTTATACTGTACCCCAAGTGGCAGTGTCATTATCCTGCACCCCAAGTGTCAGTGTCATTATCCTGTACCCCAAGTGTCAGTACCATTGTCCTGCATCCCGAGTTTCATTATCCTGTACCCCAAGTGTCAGTGTTTTTTTCCTGTACCCCAAGTGTCAGTGCCATTATCCTGTACCCCAAGTGTCAGTGCCATTATCATGTACTCCAAGTGTCAGAGTCATTATCCTGTATCCCAAGTGTCAGTGTCATTATCCTGTACCCCAAGTGTCAGTGCCATTATCCTGTACTCTAATTGTCAGTGTCATTATCCTGTACCCCAAGTGTCAGTGCCATTATCCTGTACCCCAAGTGTCAATGTCATTATCCTGCACCCCAAGTGTCAGTGTCATTATCCTGTACCTCAAGTGTCAGTGCCATTATCCTGTACCCCAAGTGTCAGTACCACTGTCCTGCATCCCGAGTTTCATAATCCTGTACCCCAAGTGTCAGTGTTTTTTTCCTGTACCCCAAGTGTCAGTGCCATTATCCTGTACCCCAAGTGTCAGTGCCATTATCCTGTACTCCAAGTGTCAGAGTCATTATCCTGCACCCCAAGTGTCAGTGTCATTATCCTGTACCTCAAGTGTCAGTGCCATTATCCTGTACCCCAAGTGTCAGTACCATTGTCCTGCATCCCGAGTTTCATTATCCTGTACCCCAAGTGTCAGTGTTTTTTCCTGTACCCCAAGTGTCAGTGCCATTATCCTGTACCCCAAGTGTCAGTGTCATTATCCTGTATCCCAAGTGTCAGTGTCATTATGCTGTACCCCACGTATCAGTGTCAGTGTCTTTATCCTGTACCCAAGTGTCAGTGTCATTATCCTGTACCCCAAGTGTGAGCACCATTATCCTGTACCCCAAGAGTCAGTGTCAATATCCTGTATCCCAAGTGTCAGTGTTCTTATCCTGTACCCCAAGTGTCAGTGACATTATCCTATGCCCCAAATATCAGAGCCATTATCCTGTACCCCAAGTGTCAGTGTCATTATCCTGTATCCCAAGTGTCAGTGTCATTATGCTGTACCCCACGTATCAGTGTCAGTGTCTTTATCCTGTACCCAAGTGTCAGTGTCATTATCCTGTACCCCAAGTGTGAGCACCATTATGCTGTACCCCAAGAGTCAGTGTCAATATCCTGTACCCCAAGTGTCAGTGTTCTTATCCTGTACCCCAAGAGTCAGTGTTCTTATCCTGTACCCCAAGTGTCAGTGACATTATCCTATGCCCCAAATATCAGAGCCATTATCCTGTACCCCAAGTGTCAGTGTCATCATACTGAACCCCAAGTGTCAGTGTCAATATTTTGTACCCCAAGTGTCAGTCATTATCCTGTACCCCAAGTGTCAGTTTAATTATCCTGTACCCCAAGTGTCAGCGCAATTATCCTGTACCCCAAGAGTCAGTGTCATTATCCTGTACCCCACGTATCAGTGTCAGTGTCTTTATCCTGTACCCCAAGTGTCAGTGTCATTATCCTGTACCCCAAGTGTGAGCACCATTATCCTGTACCCCAAGAGTCAGTGTAATTATCCTGTACCCCAAATGTCAGTGTTCTTATTCTGTACCCCAAGTGTCAGTGTCATTATCCTGTACCCCAAGTGTCAATGACATTATCCTGTACCCCAAATATCAGAGCCATTATCCTGCACCCCGAGTTTCATTATCCTGTACCCCAAGTGTCAGTGCCATTATCCTGTACCCTGAGTATCATTATCCTGTACCCCAAGTGTCATCATCCTGTACCCCAAGTGTCAGTTCCATTATCCTGTACCCCAAGAGTCAGTTCCATTATCCTGTACCCAAAGTGTCAGTGCCATTATCCTGTACTCCAAGTGTCAGTGTCATTATCTTGTACCCCAAGTGTCAGTGCCATTATCCTGTACCCCAAGTGTCATTGTCAATATCCTGTACCCCAAGTGTCGGTGTCATTATCCTGTAACCCAAGTGTCAATGTCATTATCCTGTACCCCAAGTGTCAGTGTCATTATCCTGTACCCCAAGTGTCAGTGCCATTATCCTGTACCCCAAGTGTCAGTGTCATTATCCTGTACCCCAAGTGTCAGTGTCATTATCCTGTACCACAAGTGTCAGTGTCATTATCCTATACCCCAAGTGTGAGCACCATTATCCTGTACCCCAAGAGTCAGTGTCAATATCCTGTACCCCAAGTGTCAGTGCCATCACCCTGTACCCCAAGTGTCAGTGTCATTATCCTGTACCCCAAGTGTCAGTGTCATGATCCTGTACCCTGAGTATCATTATCCTGTACCCCAAGTGTAAGTGTCATTATACTGTACCCCAATAGTCATCATCCTGTACCCCAAGAGTCAGTGCCATTATCCTGTACTCTAAGTGTCAGTGTCATTATCTTGTACCCATAGTGTCAGTGCCTTTATCCTGTACCCCAAGTGTCAGTGTCATTATCCTGTAACCCAAGTGTCAGTGTCATTATCCTGTACCCCAAGTGTCAGTGATATTATCCTGTACCCCAAGTGTCAGTGCCATTATCCTGTACCCCAAGTGTCAGTGCTATTATTCTGTACCCCAAGTGCCAGTGTCATTATCCTGTACCCCAAGTGTCAGTGCCATTATCCTGTACCCCAAGTGTCAGTGTCATTATCCTGTAACCCAAGTGTCAGTGTCATTATCCTGTACCCCAAGTGTCAGTGCCATTATCCTGTACCCCAAGTGTCAGTGCTATTATTCTGTACCCCAAGTGCCAGTGTCATTATCCTGTACCCCAAGTGTCAGTGCCATTATCCTGTACCCCAAGTGTCAGTGTCATTATCCTGTACCCCAAGTGTCAGTGTCATTATCCTGTACCCCAAGTGTCAGTGTCATTATCCTGTACCCCAAGTGTGAGCACCATTATCCTGTACCCCAAGAGTCAGTGTCAATATCCTGCACCCCAAGTGTCAGTGTCATTATCTTGTACCCATAGTGTCAGTGCCTTTATCCTGTACCCCAAGTGTCAGTGTCATTATCCTGTACCCCAAGTGTCAGTGTCATTATCCTGTACCCCAAGTGTCAGTGTCATTATCCTGTAACCCAAGTGTCAGTGTCATTATCCTGTACCCCAAGTGTCAGTGCCATTATCCTGTACCCCAAGTGTCAGTGCTATTATTCTGTACCCCAAGTGCCAGTGTCATTATCCTGTACCTCAAGTGTCAGTGCCATTATCCTGTACCCCAAGTGTCAGTGTCATTATCCTGTACCCCAAGTGTCAGTGTCATTATCCTGTACCCCAAGTGTCAGTGTCATTATCCTGTACCCCAAGTGTGAGCACCATTATCCTGTACCGCAAGAGTCAGTGTCAATATCCTGTACCCCAAGTGTCAGTGCCATTATCCCGTACCCCAAGTGTCAGTATCCTGTACCCCAAGAGTCAGTGCCATTATCCTGTACCCTGAGAATCATTATCCTGTACCCCAAGTGTAAGTGTTATTATACTATACCCCAATAGTCATCATCCTGTACCCCAAGAGTCAGTTCCATTACCTTGTACCCCAAGTGTCAGTGTCATTATCCTGTACCCCAAGTTTCAGTGTCATTATCCTGTACCCCAAGTGGCAGTGCCATTATCCTGTACCCCAAGTGTCAGTGCCATTATCCTGTACTCCAAGTGTCAGTGTCATTATCCTGTACCCCAAGTGTCAGTGCCATTATCCTGTACCCCAAGTGTCAGTGCCATTATCCTGTACTCCAAGTGTCAGTGTCATTATCCTGTACCCCAAGTGTCAGTGCCATTATCCTGTACCCCAAGTGTCAATGTCATTATCCTGCACCCCAAGTGTCAGTGTCATTATCCTGTACCTCAAGTGTCAGTGCCATTATCCTGTACCCCAAATGTCAGTACCATTGTCCTGCATCCCAAGTTTCATTATCCTGTACCCCAAGTTTCAGTGTTTTTTTCCTGTACCCCAAGTGTCAGTGCCATTATCCTGTACCCCAAGTGTCAGTGTCATTATCCTGTACCCCAAGTGTCAGTGTCATTATCCTGTACCCCAAGTGACAGTGCCATTATCCTGTACCCCAAGTGTCAGTGCCATTATCCCGTACTCCAAGTGTCAGTGTCATTATCCTGTACCCCAAGTGTCAGTGCCATTATCCTGTACCCCAAGTGTCAATGTCATTATCCTGCACCCCAAGTGTCAGTGTCATTATCCTGTACCTCAAGTGTCAGTGCCATTATCCTGTACCCCAAGTGTCAGTACCATTGTCCTGCATCCCGAGTTTCATTATCCTGTACCCCAAGTGTCAGTGCCATTATCTTGTACCCCAAGTGTCAGTGTCATTATCCTGTATCCCAAGTGTCAGTGTCATTATGCTGTACCCCACGTATCAGTGTCAGTGTCTTTATCCTGTACCCAAGTGTCAGTGTCATTATCCTGTACCCCAAGTGTCAGTGTCATTATCTTATACCCCAAGTGTGAGCACCATTATCCTGTAACCCAAGTGTCAGAGTCATTATCCTGTACCCCAAGTGTCAGTGATATTATCCTGTACCCCAAGTGTCAGTGCCATTATCCTGTACCCCAAGTGTCAGTGCTATTATTCTGTACCCCAAGTGCCAGTGTCATTATCCTGTACCCCAAATGTCAGTACCATTGTCCTGCATCCCATGTTTCATTATCCTGTACCCCAAGTGTCAGTGTTTTTTTCCTGTACCCCAAGTGTCAGTGCCATTATCCTGTACCCCAAGTGTCAGTGCCATTATCCTGTACTCCATGTGTCAGAGTCATTATCCTGTATCCCAAGTGTCAGTGTCATTATCCTGTACTCCAAGTGTCAGTGTCATTATCTTGTACCCCAAGTGTCAGTGCCTTTATACTGTACCCCAAGTGTCAGTGTCATTATTCTGTACCCCAAGTGTCAGTGTCATTATCCTGTACCCCAAGTGTCAGTGCCATTATCCTGTACCCCAAGTGTGAGCACCATTATCCTGTACCCCAAGAGTCAGTGTCAATATCCTGTACCCCAAGTGTCAGTGCCATTATCCCGTACCCCAAGTGTCAGTATCCTGTACCCCAAGAGTCAGTGCCATTATCCTGTACCCTGAGAATCATTATCCTGTACCCCAAGTGTAAGTGTCATTATACTATACCCCAATAGTCATCATCCTGTACCCCAAGAGTCAGTTCCATTACCTTGTACCCCAAGTGTCCGTGCCATTATCCTGTACCCCAAGTGTCAGAGTCATTATCCTGTATCCCAAGTGTCAGTGTCATTATCTTGTACCCCAAGTGTCAGTGCCTTTATACTGTACCCCAAGTGTCAGTGTCATTATCCTGTACCCCAAGTGTCAGTGTCATTATCCTGTACCCCAAGTGTCAGTGCCATTATCCTGTACCCCAAGTGTCAATGTCATTATCCTGCACCCCAAGTGTCAGTGTCATTATCCTGTACCTCAAGTGTCAGTGCCATTATCCTGTACCCCAAATGTCAGTACCATTGTCCTGCATCCCAAGTTTCATTATCCTGTACCCCAAGTGTCAGTGTTTTTTTCCTGTACCCCAAGTGTCAGTGCCATTATCCTGTACCCCAAGTGTCAGTGCCATTATCCTGTACTCCAAGTGTCAGAGTCATTATCCTGTATCCCAAGTGTCAGTGTCATTATCCTGTACTCCAAGTGTCAGTGTCATTATCTTGTACCCCAAGTGTCAGTGCCTTTATACTGTACCCCAAGTGTCAGTGTCATTATCCTGTACCCCAAGTGTCAGTGTCATTATCATGTACCCCAAGTGTCAGTGCCATTATCCTGTACCCCAAGTGTCAGTGCCATTATCCTGTACTCCAAGTGTCAGTGTCATTATCCTGTACCCCAAGTGTCAGTGCCATTATCCTGTACCCCAAGTGTCAATGTCATTATCCTGCACCCCAAGTGTCAGTGTCATTATCCTGTACCTCAAGTGTCAGTGCCATTATCCTGTACCCCAAGTGTCAGTACCATTGTCCTGCATCCCGAGTTTCATTATCCTGTACCCCAAGTGTCAGTGTTTTTTTCCTGTACCCCAAGAGTCAGTGTCAATATCCTGTACCCCAAGTGTCAGTGCCATTATCCCGTACCCCAAGTGTCAGTATCCTGTACCCCAAGAGTCAGTGCCATTATCCTGTACCCTGAGAATCATTATCCTGTACCCCAAGTGTAAGTGTCATTATACTATACCCCAATAGTCATCATCCTGTACCCCAAGAGTCAGTTCCATTACCTTGTACCCCAAGTGTCCGTGCCATTATCCTGTACCCCAAGTGTCAGAGTCATTATCCTGTATCCCAAGTGTCAGTGTCATTATCTTGTACCCCAAGTGTCAGTGCCTTTATACTGTACCCCAAGTGTCAGTGTCATTATCCTGTACCCCAAGTGTCAGTGTCATTATCCTGTACCCCAAGTGTCAGTGCCATTATCCTGTACCCCAAGTGTCAATGTCATTATCCTGCACCCCAAGTGTCAGTGTCATTATCCTGTACCTCAAGTGTCAGTGCCATTATCCTGTACCCCAAATGTCAGTACCATTGTCCTGCATCCCAAGTTTCATTATCCTGTACCCCAAGTGTCAGTGTTTTTTTCCTGTACCCCAAGTGTCAGTGCCATTATCCTGTACCCCAAGTGTCAGTGCCATTATCCTGTACTCCAAGTGTCAGAGTCATTATCCTGTATCCCAAGTGTCAGTGTCATTATCCTGTACTCCAAGTGTCAGTGTCATTATCTTGTACCCCAAGTGTCAGTGCCTTTATACTGTACCCCAAGTGTCAGTGTCATTATCCTGTACCCCAAGTGTCAGTGTCATTATCATGTACCCCAAGTGTCAGTGCCATTATCCTGTACCCCAAGTGTCAGTGCCATTATCCTGTACTCCAAGTGTCAGTGTCATTATCCTGTACCCCAAGTGTCAGTGCCATTATCCTGTACCCCAAGTGTCAATGTCATTATCCTGCACCCCAAGTGTCAGTGTCATTATCCTGTACCTCAAGTGTCAGTGCCATTATCCTGTACCCCAAGTGTCAGTACCATTGTCCTGCATCCCGAGTTTCATTATCCTGTACCCCAAGTGTCAGTGTTTTTTTCCTGTACCCCAAGTGTCAGTGCCATTATCCTGTACCCCAAGTGTCAGTGTCATTATCCTGTATCCCAAGTGTCAGTGTCATTATGCTGTACCCCACGTATCAGTGTCAGTGTCTTTATCCTGTACCCAAGTGTCAGTGCCATTATCCTGTACCCCAAGTGTGAGCACCATTATCCTGTACCCCAAGTGTCAGTGCCATTATCCTGTACCCCAAGTGTCAATGTCATTATCCTGCACCCCAAGTGTCAGTGTCATTATCCTGTATCCCAAGTGTCAGTGTTCTTATCCTGTACCCCAAGTGTCAGTGACATTATCCTATGCCCCAAATATCAGAGCCATTATCCTGTACCCCAAGTGTCAGTGTCATTATACTGAACCCCAAGTGTCAGTGTCAATATTTTGTACCCCAAGTGTCAGTCATTATCCTGTACCCCAAGTGTCAGTGTAATTATCCTGTACCCCAAGTGTCAGCGCAATTATCCTGTACCCCAAGAGTCAGTGTCATTATCCTGTACCCCACGTATCAGTGTCAGTGTCTTTATCCTGTACCCCAAGTGTCAGTGTCATTATCCTGTACCCCAAGTGTGAGCACCATTATCCTGTACCCCAAGAGTCAGTGTAATTATCCTGTACCCCAAATGTCAGTGTTCTTATTCTGTACCCCAAGTGTCAGTGTCATTATCCTGTACCCCAAGTGTCAATGACATTATCCTGTACCCCAAATATCAGAGCCATTATCCTGCACCCCGAGTTTCATTATCCTGTACCCCAAGTGTCAGTGCCATTATCCTGTACCCTGAGTATCATTATCCTGTACCCCAACAGTCATCATCCTGTACCCCAAGTGTCAGTTCCATTATCCTGTACCCCAAGAGTCAGTTCCATTATCCTGTACCCAAAGTGTCAGTGCCATTATCCTGTACTCCAAGTGTCAGTGTCATTATCTTGTACCCCAAGTGTCAGTGCCATTATCCTGTACCCCAAGTGTCATTGTCAATATCCTGTACCCCAAGTGTCGGTGTCATTATCCTGTAACCCAAGTGTCAATGTCATTATCCTGTACCCCAAGTGTCAGTGTCATTATCCTGTACCCCAAGTGTCAGTGCCATTATCCTGTACCCCAAGTGTCAGTGTCATTATCCTGTACCCCAAGTGTCAGTGTCATTATCCTGTACCCCAAGTGTCAGTGTCATTATCCTGTACCACAAGTGTCAGTGTCATTATCCTATACCCCAAGTGTGAGCACCATTATCCTGTACCCCAAGAGTCAGTGTCAATATCCTGTACCCCAAGTGTCAGTGCCATCACCCTGTACCCCAAGTGTCAGTGTCATTATCCTGTACCCCAAGTGTCAGTGTCATGATCCTGTACCCTGAGTATCATTATCCTGTACCCCAAGTGTAAGTGTCATTATACTGTACCCCAATAGTCATCATCCTGTACCCCAAGAGTCAGTGCCATTATCCTGTACCCCAAGTGTCAGTGTCATTATCCTATACCCCAAGTGTGAGCACCATTATCCTGTACCCCAAGAGTCAGTGTCAATATCCTGTACCCCAAGTGTCAGTGCCATCACCCTGTACCCCAAGTGTCAGTGTCATTATCCTGTACCCCAAGTGTCAGTGTCATGATCCTGTACCCTGAGTATCATTATCCTGTACCCCAAGTGTAAGTGTCATTATACTGTACCCCAATAGTCATCATCCTGTACCCCAAGAGTCAGTTCCATTATCCTGTACCCAAAGTGTCAGTGCCATTATCCAGTACTCTAAGTGTCAGTGTCATTATCTTGTACCCATAGTGTCAGTGCCTTTATCCTGTACCCCAAGTGTCAGTGTCATTATCCTGTACCCCAAGTGTCAGTGTCATTATCCTGTACCCCAAGTGTCAGTGTCATTATCCTGTAACCCAAGTGTCAGTGTCATTATCCTGTACCCAAGTGTCAGTGATATTATCCTGTACCCCAAGTGTCAGTGCCATTATCCTGTACCCCAAGTGTCAGTGCTATTATTCTGTACCCCAAGTGCCAGTGTCATTATCCTGTACCCCAAGTGTCAGTGCCATTATCCTGTACCCCAAGTGTCAGTGTCATTATCCTGTACCCCAAGTGTCAGTGTCATTATCCTTTACCCCAAGTGTCAGTGTCATTATCCTGTACCCCAAGTGTGAGCACCATTATCCTGTACCCCAAGAGTCAGTGTCAATATCCTGTACCCCAAGTGTCAGTGCCATTATCCCGTACCCCAAGTGTCAGTATCCTGTACCCCAAGAGTCAGTGCCATTATCCTGTACCCTGAGAATCATTATCCTGTACCCCAAGTGTAAGTGTCATTATACTATACCCCAATAGTCATCATCCTGTACCCCAAGAGTCAGTTCCATTACCTTGTACCCCAAGTGTCAGTGTCATTATCCTGTACCCCAAGTTTCAGTGTCATTATCCTGTACCCCAAGTGTCAGTGCCATTATCCTGTACCCCAAGTGTCAGTGCCATTATCCTGTACTCCAAGTGTCAGTGTCATTATCCTGTACCCCAAGTGTCAGTGCCATTATCCTGTACCCCAAGTGTCAGTGCCATTATCCTGTACTCCAAGTGTCAGTGTCATTATCCTGTACCCCAAGTGTCAGTGCCATTATCCTGTACCCCAAGTGTCAATGTCATTATCCTGCACCCCAAGTGTCAGTGTCATTATCCTGTACCTCAAGTGTCAGTGCCATTATCCTGTACCCCAAATGTCAGTACCATTGTCCTGCATCCCAAGTTTCATTATCCTGTACCCCAAGTTTCAGTGTTTTTTTCCTGTACCCCAAGTGTCAGTGCCATTATCCTGTACCCCAAGTGTCAGTGTCATTATCCTGTATCCCAAGTGTCAGTGTCATTATCCTGTACCCCAAGTGACAGTGCCATTATCCTGTACCCCAAGTGTCAGTGCCATTATCCCGTACTCCAAGTGTCAGTGTCATTATCCTGTACCCCAAGTGTCAGTGCCATTATCCTGTACCCCAAGTGTCAATGTCATTATCCTGCACCCCAAGTGTCAGTGTCATTATCCTGTACCTCAAGTGTCAGTGCCATTATCCTGTACCCCAAGTGTCAGTACCATTGTCCTGCATCCCGAGTTTCATTATCCTGTACCCCAAGTGTCAGTGTTTTTTTCCTGTACCCCAAGTGTCAGTGCCATTATCTTGTACCCCAAGTGTGAGCACCATTATCCTGTACCCCAAGAGTCATTGTCAATATCCTGTACCCCAAGTGTCAGTGCCATCACCCTGTACCCCAAGTGTCAGTGTCATTATCCTGTACCCCAAATGTCAGTGCCATGATCCTGTACCCTGAGTATCATTATCCTGTACCCCAAGTGTAAGTGTCATTATACTGTACCCCAATAGTCATCATCCTGTACCCCAAGAGTCAGTTCCATTATCCTGTACCCAAAGTGTCAGTGTCATTATCTTGTACCCCAAGTGTCAGTGCCTTTATCCTGTACCCCAAGTGTCAGTGTCATTATCCTGTACCCCGAGTGTCAGTGTCATTATCCTGTAACCCAAGTGTCAGAGTCATTATCCTGTACCCCAAGTGTCAGTGATATTATCCTGTACCCCAAGTGTCAGTGCCATTATCCTGTACCCCAAGTGTCAGTGCTATTATTCTGTACCCCAAGTGCCAGTGTCATTATCCTGTACCCCAAATGTCAGTACCATTGTCCTGCATCCCATGTTTCATTATCCTGTACCCCAAGTGTCAGTGTTTTTTTCCTGTACCCCAAGTGTCAGTGCCATTATCCTGTACCCCAAGTGTCAGTGCCATTATCCTGTACTCCATGTGTCAGAGTCATTATCCTGTATCCCAAGTGTCAGTGTCATTATCCTGTACTCCAAGTGTCAGTGTCATTATCTTGTACCCCAAGTGTCAGTGCCTTTATACTGTACCCCAAGTGTCAGTGTCATTATTCTGTACCCCAAGTGTCAGTGTCATTATCCTGTACCCCAAGTGTCAGTGCCATTATCATGTACCCCAAGTGTGAGCACCATTATCCTGTACCCCAAGAGTCAGTGTCAATATCCTGTACCCCAAGTGTCAGTGCCATTATCCCGTACCCCAAGTGTCAGTATCCTGTACCCCAAGAGTCAGTGCCATTATCCTGTACCCTGAGAATCATTATCCTGTACCCCAAGTGTAAGTGTCATTATACTATACCCCAATAGTCATCATCCTGTACCCCAAGAGTCAGTTCCATTACCTTGTACCCCAAGTGTCCGTGCCATTATCCTGTACCCCAAGTGTCAGTGCCATTATCCTGTACTCCAAGTGTCAGAGTCATTATCCTGTATCCCAAGTGTCAGTGTCATTATCTTGTACCCCAAGTGTCAGTGCCTTTATACTGTACCCCAAGTGTCAGTGTCATTATCCTGTACCCCAAGTGTCAGTGTCATTATCCTGTACCCCAAGTGTCAGTGCCATTATCCTGTACCCCAAGTGTCAATGTCATTATCCTGCACCCCAAGTGTCAGTGTCATTATCCTGTACCTCAAGTGTCAGTGCCATTATCCTGTACCCCAAATGTCAGTACCATTGTCCTGCATCCCAAGTTTCATTATCCTGTACCCCAAGTGTCAGTGTTTTTTTCCTGTACCCCAAGTGTCAGTGCCATTATCCTGTACCCCAAGTGTCAGTGCCATTATCCTGTACTCCAAGTGTCAGAGTCATTATCCTGTATCCCAAGTGTCAGTGTCATTATCCTGTACTCCAAGTGTCAGTGTCATTATCTTGCACCCCAAGTGTCAGTGCCTTTATACTGTACCCCAAGTGTCAGTGTCATTATCCTGTACCCCAAGTGTCAGTGTCATTATCCTGTACCCCAAGTGTCAGTGCCATTATCCTGTACCCCAAGTGTCAGTGCCATTATCCTGTACTCCAAGTGTCAGTGTCATTATCCTGTACCCCAAGTGTCAGTGCCATTATCCTGTACCCCAAGTGTCAATGTCATTATCCTGCACCCCAAGTGTCAGTGTCATTATCCTGTACCTCAAGTGTCAGTGCCATTATCCTGTACCCCAAGTGTCAGTACCATTGTCCTGCATCCCGAGTTTCATTATCCTGTACCCCAAGTGTCAGTGTTTTTTTCCTGTACCCCAAGTGTCAGTGCCATTATCCTGTACCTCAAGTGTCAGTGCCATTATCCTGTACCCCAAATGTCAGTACCATTGTCCTGCATCCCAAGTTTCATTATCCTGTACCCCAAGTGTCAGTGTTTTTTTCCTGTACCCCAAGTGTCAGTGCCATTATCCTGTACCCCAAGTGTCAGTGCCATTATCCTGTACTCCAAGTGTCAGAGTCATTATCCTGTATCCCAAGTGTCAGTGTCATTATCCTGTACTCCAAGTGTCAGTGTCATTATCTTGTACCCCAAGTGTCAGTGCCTTTATACTGTACCCCAAGTGTCAGTGTCATTATCCTGTACCCCAAGTGTCAGTGTCATTATCCTGTACTCCAAGTGTCAGTGCCATTATCCTGTACCCCAAGTGTCAGTGCCATTATCCTGTACTCCAAGTGTCAGTGTCATTATCCTGTACCCCAAGTGTCAGTGCCATTATCCTGTACCCCAAGTGTCAATGTCATTATCCTGCACCCCAAGTGTCAGTGTCATTATCCTGTACCTCAAGTGTCAGTGCCATTATCCTGTACCCCAAGTGTCAGTACCATTGTCCTGCATCCCGAGTTTCATTATCCTGTACCCCAAGTGTCAGTGTTTTTTTCCTGTACCCCAAGTGTCAGTGTCATTATCCTGTATCCCAAGTGTCAGTGTCATTATGCTGTACCCCACGTATCAGTGTCAGTGTCTTTATCCTGTACCCAAGTGTCAGTGTCATTATCCTGTACCCCAAGTGTGAGCACCATTATCCTGTACCCCAAGAGTCAGTGTCAATATCCTGTACCCCAAGTGTCAGTGTTCTTATCCTGTACCCCAAGTGTCAGTGTTCTTATCCTGTACCCCAAGTGTCAGTGACATTATCCTATGCCCCAAATATCAGAGCCATTATCCTGTACCCCAAGTGTCAGTGTCATTATCCTGTATCCCAAGTGTCAGTGTCATTATGCTGTACTCCAAGTGTCAGTGTCATTATCTTGTACCCCAAGTGTCAGTGCCTTTATACTGTACCCCAAGTGTCAGTGTCATTATTCTGTACCCCAAGTGTCAGTGTCATTATCCTGTACCCCAAGTGTCAGTGCCATTATCCTGTACCCCAAGTGTGAGCACCATTATCCTGTACCCCAAGAGTCAGTGTCAATATCCTGTACCCCAAGTGTCAGTGCCATTATCCCGTACCCCAAGTGTCAGTATCATGTACCCCAAGAGTCAGTGCCATTATCCTGTACCCTGAGAATCATTATCCTGTACCCCAAGTGTAAGTGTCATTATACTATACCCCAATAGTCATCATCCTGTACCCCAAGAGTCAGTTCCATTACCTTGTACCCCAAGTGTCCGTGCCATTATCCTGTACCCCAAGTGTCAGTGCCATTATCCTGTACTCCAAGTGTCAGAGTCATTATCCTGTATCCCAAGTGTCAGTGTCATTATCTTGTACCCCAAGTGTCAGTGCCTTTATACTGTACCCCAAGTGTCAGTGTCATTATCCTGTACCCCAAGTGTCAGTGTCATTATCCTGTACCCCAAGTGTCAGTGCCATTATCCTGTACCCCAAGTGTCAATGTCATTATCCTGCACCCCAAGTGTCAGTGTCATTATCCTGTACCTCAAGTGTCAGTGCCATTATCCTGTACCCCAAATGTCAGTACCATTGTCCTGCATCCCAAGTTTCATTATCCTGTACCCCAAGTGTCAGTGTTTTTTTCCTGTACCCCAAGTGTCAGTGCCATTATCCTGTACCCCAAGTGTCAGTGCCATTATCCTGTACTCCAAGTGTCAGAGTAATTATCCTGTATCCCAAGTGTCAGTGTCATTATCCTGTACTCCAAGTGTCAGTGTCATTATCTTGTACCCCAAGTGTCAGTGCCTTTATACTGTACCCCAAGTGTCAGTGTCATTATCCTGTACCCCAAGTGTCAGTGTCATTATCCTGTACCCCAAGTGTCAGTGCCATTATCCTGTACCCCAAGTGTCAGTGCCATTATCCTGTACTCCAAGTGTCAGTGTCATTATCCTGTACCCCAAGTGTCAGTGCCATTATCCTGTACCCCAAGTGTCAATGTCATTATCCTGCACCCCAAGTGTCAGTGTCATTATCCTGTACCTCAAGTGTCAGTGCCATTATCCTGTACCCCAAGTGTCAGTACCATTGTCCTGCATCCCGAGTTTCATTATCCTGTACCCCAAGTGTCAGTGTTTTTTTCCTGTACCCCAAGTGTCAGTGCCATTATCCTGTACCCCAAGTGTCAGTGTCATTATCCTGTATCCCAAGTGTCAGTGTCATTATGCTGTACCCCACGTATCAGTGTCAGTGTCTTTATCCTGTACCCAAGTGTCAGTGTCATTATCCTGTACCCCAAGTGTGAGCACCATTATCCTGTACCCCAAGAGTCAGTGTCAATATCCTGTACCCCAAGTGTCAGTGTTCTTATCCTGTACCCCAAGTGTCAGTGTTCTTATCCTGTACCCCAAGTGTCAGTGACATTATCCTATGCCCCAAATATCAGAGCCATTATCCTGTACCCCAAGTGTCAGTGTCATTATCCTGTATCCCAAGTGTCAGTGTCATTATGCTGTACCCCACGTATCAGTGTCAGTGTCTTTATCCTGTACCCAAGTGTCAGTGTCATTATCCTGTACCCAAGTGTGAGCGCCATTATCCTGTACCCCAAGAGTCAGTGTCAATATCCTGTACCCCAAGTGTCAGTGTTCTTATCCTGTACCCCAAGTGTCAGTGTTCTTATCCTGTACCCCAAGTGTCAGTGACATTATCCTATGCCCCAAATATCAGAGCCATTATCCTGTACCCCAAGTGTCAGTGTCATTATCCTGAACCCCAAGTGTCAGTGTCAATATTTTGTACCCCAAGTGTCAGTCATTATCCTGTACCCCAAGTGTCAGTGTTCTTATCCTGTACCCCAAGTGTCAGTGCCATTATCCTGTACCCTACGTATCAGTGTCAGTGTCTTTATCCTGTAAAAGAAAAAAAAAGAAGCCAGCACTGCTTATGGTCCGAACGCAATACAAATGATGCACATGCACCTACTGAATTCTAACTGTAGTTAGTTTTGGAGGTGTGGAAGCCAGATCTGATATGTCCGTACAGGACCTGATCGGCCTTCACCTACGCTTTTCCTTCCTGGCACCAAGGGAGTGATTCTGAAAATGCTCCATGTACAGCTTGCATGTCATAGTAAAGTAATGGTGTCTTTCTTTTTATGCTTTTTTTATACATCTAGGAGGCCGTAATGGCACAATGTTAATAAAATACGTAGTGTAGGACTGCCCCATTATGATATTGCCGTAAAGTGGCGGGGTAGCTCATAAAATTGATTAATTATTTGCTAAATGTCTCATATTTGAACTACAGTTAGAATTCAGTAGGTGCATGTGCATCATTTGTATTGCGTTCGGACCATAAGCAGTGCTGGCTTCTCCTTTTTTTGTCTTTATCCTGTACCCCAAGTGTCAGTGTCATTATCCTGTACCCCAAGTGTGAGCACCATTATCCTGTACCCCAAGAGTCAGTGTAATTATTCTGTACCCCAAGTGTCAGTGTTCTTATTCTGTACCCCAAGTGTCAGTGTCATTATCCTGTACCCCAAGTTTCAATGACATTATCCTGTACCCCAAATATCAGAGCCATTATCCTGCACCCCGAGTTTTATTATCCTGTACCCCAAGTGTCAGTGCCATTATCCTGTACCATGAGTATCATTATCCTGTACCCCAAGTGTAAGTGTCATTATACTGTACCCCAATAGTCATCATCCTGTACCCCAAGTGTCAGTTCCATTATCCTGTACCCAAAGTGTCAGTGCCATTATCTTGTACCCCAAGTGTCAGTGCCATTATCCTGTACCCCAAGAGTCAGTTCCATTATCCTGTACCCCAAGTGTCATTGTCAATATCCTGTACCCCAAGTGTCAGTGTCATTATCCTGTAACCCAAGTGTCAGTGTCATTATCCTGTACCCCAAGTGTCAGTGTCATTATCCTGTAACCCAAGTGTCAGTGTCATTATCCTGTACCCAAGTGTCAGTGATATTATCCTGTACCCCAAGTGTCAGTGCCATTATCCTGTACCCCAAGTGTCAGTGCTATTATTCTGTACCCCAAGTGCCAGTGTCATTATCCTGTACCCCAAGTGTCAGTGCCATTATCCTGTACCCCAAGTGTCAGTGTCATTATCCTGTACCCCAAGTGTCAGTGTCATTATCCTGTACCCCAAGTGTCAGTGTCATTATCCTGTACCCCAAGTGTGAGCACCATTATCCTGTACCCCAAGAGTCAGTGTCAATATCCTGTACCCCAAGTGTCAGTGCCATTATCCCGTACCCCAAGTGTCAGTATCCTGTACCCCAAGAGTCAGTGCCATTATCCTGTACCCTGAGAATCATTATCCTGTACCCCAAGTGTAAGTGTCATTATACTATACCCCAATAGTCATCATCCTGTACCCCAAGAGTCAGTTCCATTACCTTGTACCCCAAGTGTCAGTGTCATTATCCTGTACCCCAAGTTTCAGTGTCATTATCCTGTACCCCAAGTGTCAGTGCCATTATCCTGTACCCCAAGTGTCAGTGCCATTATCCTGTACTCCAAGTGTCAGTGTCATTATCCTGTACCCCAAGTGTCAGTGCCATTATCCTGTACCCCAAGTGTCAGTGCCATTATCCTGTACTCCAAGTGTCAGTGTCATTATCCTGTACCCCAAGTGTCAGTGCCATTATCCTGTACCCCAAGTGTCAATGTCATTATCCTGCACCCCAAGTGTCAGTGTCATTATCCTGTACCTCAAGTGTCAGTGCCATTATCCTGTACCCCAAGTGTCAGTACCATTGTCCTGCATCCCGAGTTTCATTATCCTGTACCCCAAGTGTCAGTGTTTTTTTCCTGTACCCCAAGTGTCAGTGCCATTATCTTGTACCCCAAGTGTGAGCACCATTATCCTGTACCCCAAGAGTCATTGTCAATATCCTGTACCCCAAGTGTCAGTGCCATCACCCTGTACCCCAAGTGTCAGTGTCATTATCCTGTACCCCAAGTGTCAGTGCCATGATCCTGTACCCTGAGTATCATTATCCTGTACCCCAAGTGTAAGTGTCATTATACTGTACCCCAATAGTCATCATCCTGTACCCCAAGAGTCAGTGCCATTATCCTGTACTCTAAGTGTCAGTGTCATTATCTTGTACCCATAGTGTCAGTGCCTTTATCCTGTACCCCAAGTGTCAGTGTCATTATCCTGTAACCCAAGTGTCAGTGTCATTATCCTGTACCCCAAGTGTCAGTGATATTATCCTGTACCCCAAGTGTCAGTGCCATTATCCTGTACCCCAAGTGTCAGTGCTATTATTCTGTACCCCAAGTGCCAGTGTCATTATCCTGTACCCCAAGTGTCAGTGCCATTATCCTGTACCCCAAGTGTCAGTGTCATTATCCTGTAACCCAAGTGTCAGTGTCATTATCCTGTACCCCAAGTGTCAGTGCCATTATCCTGTACCCCAAGTGTCAGTGCTATTATTCTGTACCCCAAGTGCCAGTGTCATTATCCTGTACCCCAAGTGTCAGTGCCATTATCCTGTACCCCAAGTGTCAGTGTCATTATCCTGTACCCCAAGTGTCAGTGTCATTATCCTGTACCCCAAGTGTCAGTGTCATTATCCTGTACCCCAAGTGTGAGCACCATTATCCTGTACCCCAAGAGTCAGTGTCAATATCCTGTACCCCAAGTGTCAGTGTCATTATCTTGTACCCATAGTGTCAGTGCCTTTATCCTGTACCCCAAGTGTCAGTGTCATTATCCTGTACCCCAAGTGTCAGTGTCATTATGCTGTACCCCAAGTGTCAGTGTCATTATCCTGTAACCCAAGTGTCAGTGTCATTATCCTGTACCCCAAGTGTCAGTGATATTATCCTGTACCCCAAGTGTCAGTGCCATTATCCTGTACCCCAAGTGTCAGTGCTATTATTCTGTACCCCAAGTGCCAGTGTCATTATCCTGTACCCCAAGTGTCAGTGCCATTATCCTGTACCCCAAGTGTCAGTGTCATTATCCTGTACCCCAAGTGTCAGTGTCATTATCCTGTACCCCAAGTGTCAGTGTCATTATCCTGTACCCCAAGTGTGAGCACCATTATCCTGTACCCCAAGAGTCAGTGTCAATATCCTGTACCCCAAGTGTCAGTGCCATTATCCCGTACCCCAAGTGTCAGTATCCTGTACCCCAAGAGTCAGTGCCATTATCCTGTACCCTGAGAATCATTATCCTGTACCCCAAGTGTAAGTGTTATTATACTATACCCCAATAGTCATCATCCTGTACCCCAAGAGTCAGTTCCATTACCTTGTACCCCAAGTGTCAGTGTCATTATCCTGTACTCCAAGTGTCAGTGTCATTATCCTGTACCCCAAGTGTCAGTGCCATTATCCTGTACCCCAAGTGTCAGTGCCATTATCCTGTACTCCAAGTGTCAGTGTCATTATCCTGTACCCCAAGTGTCAGTGCCATTATCCTGTACCCCAAGTGTCAATGTCATTATCCTGCACCCCAAGTGTCAGTGTCATTATCCTGTACCTCAAGTGTCAGTGCCATTATCCTGTACCCAAAATGTCAGTACCATTGTCCTGCATCCCAAGTTTCATTATCCTGTACCCCAAGTTTCAGTGTTTTTTTCCTGTACCCCAAGTGTCAGTGCCATTATCTTGTACCCCAAGTGTCAGTGTCATTATCCTGTACCCCAAGTGTCAGTGTCATTATCCTGTACCCCAAGTGACAGTGCCATTATCCTGTACCCCAAGTGTCAGTGCCATTATCCCGTACTCCAAGTGTCAGTGTCATTATCCTGTACCCCAAGTGTCAGTGCCATTATCCTGTACCCCAAGTGTCAATGTCATTATCCTGCACCCCAAGTGTCAGTGTCATTATCCTGTACCTCAAGTGTCAGTGCCATTATCCTGTACCCCAAGTGTCAGTACCATTGTCCTGCATCCCGAGTTTCATTATCCTGTACCCCAAGTGTCAGTGCCATTATCTTGTACCCCAAGTGTCAGTGTCATTATCCTGTATCCCAAGTGTCAGTGTCATTATGCTGTACCCCACGTATCAGTGTCAGTGTCTTTATCCTGTACCCAAGTGTCAGTGTCATTATCCTGTACCCCAAGTGTCAGTGTCATTATCTTATACCCCAAGTGTGAGCACCATTATCCTGTACCCCAAGAGTCAGTGTCAATATCCTGTACCCCAAGTGTCAGTGCCATCACCCTGTACCCCAAGTGTCAGTGTCATTATCCTGTACCCCAAGTGTCAGTGCCATGATCCTGTACCCTGAGTATCATTATCCTGTACCCCAAGTGTAAGTGTCATTATACTGTACCCCAATAGTCATCATCCTGTACCCCAAGAGTCAGTTCCATTATCCTGTACCCAAAGTGTCAGTGTCATTATCTTGTAACCCAAGTGTCAGTGCCTTTATCCTGTACCCCAAGTGTCAGTGTCATTATCCTGTACCCCAAGTGTCAGTGTCATTATCCTGTACCCCAAGTGTCAGTGTCATTATCCTGTAACCCAAGTGTCAGAGTCATTATCCTGTACCCCAAGTGTCAGTGATATTATCCTGTACCCCAAGTGTCAGTGCCATTATCCTGTACCCCAAGTGTCAGTGCTATTATTCTGTACCCCAAGTGCCAGTGTCATTATCCTGTACCCAAAATGTCAGTACCATTGTCCTGCATCCCATGTTTCATTATCCTGTACCCCAAGTGTCAGTGTTTTTTTCCTGTACCCCAAGTGTCAGTGCCATTATCCTGTACCCCAAGTGTCAGTGCCATTATCCTGTACTCCATGTGTCAGAGTCATTATCCTGTATCCCAAGTGTCAGTGTCATTATCCTGTACCCCAAGTGTCAGTGTCAGTGTCCTGCATGCCAAGTGCCAGTGTCATTATCCTGTACCCCAAGTGTCAGTGCCATTATCCTGTACCCCAAGTGTCAGTGTCATTATCCTGTACCCCAAGTGTCAGTGTCATTATCCTGTACCCCAAGTGTCAGTGTCATTATCCTGTACCCCAAGTGTGAGCACCATTATCCTGTACCCCAAGAGTCAGTGTCAATATCCTGTACCCCAAGTGTCAGTGCCATTATCCCGTACCCCAAGTGTCAGTATCCTGTACCCCAAGAGTCAGTGCCATTATCCTGTACCCTGAGAATCATTATCCTGTACCCCAAGTGTAAGTGTTATTATACTATACCCCAATAGTCATCATCCTGTACCCCAAGAGTCAGTTCCATTACCTTGTACCCCAAGTGTCAGTGCCATTATCCCGTACTCCAAGTGTCAGTGTCATTATCCTGTACCCCAAGTGTCAGTGCCATTATCCTGTACCCCAAGTGTCAATGTCATTATCCTGCACCCCAAGTGTCAGTGTCATTATCCTGTACCTCAAGTGTCAGTGCCATTATCCTGTACCCCAAGTGTCAGTACCATTGTCCTGCATCCCGAGTTTCATTATCCTGTACCCCAAGTGTCAGTGCCATTATCTTGTACCCCAAGTGTCAGTGTCATTATCCTGTATCCCAAGTGTCAGTGTCATTATGCTGTACCCCACGTATCAGTGTCAGTGTCTTTATCCTGTACCCAAGTGTCAGTGTCATTATCCTGTACCCCAAGTGTCAGTGTCATTATCTTATACCCCAAGTGTGAGCACCATTATCCTGTACCCCAAGAGTCAGTGTCAATATCCTGTACCCCAAGTGTCAGTGCCATCACCCTGTACCCCAAGTGTCAGTGTCATTATCCTGTACCCCAAGTGTCAGTGCCATGATCCTGTACCCTGAGTATCATTATCCTGTACCCCAAGTGTAAGTGTCATTATACTGTACCCCAATAGTCATCATCCTGTACCCCAAGAGTCAGTTCCATTATCCTGTACCCCAAGTGTCAGTGTCATTATCTTGTACCCCAAGTGTCAGTGCCTTTATCCTGTACCCCAAGTGTCAGTGTCATTATACTGAACCCCAAGTGTCAGTGTCAATATTTTGTACCCCAAGTGTCAGTCATTATCCTGTACCCCAAGTGTCAGTGTAATTATCCTGTACCCCAAGTGTCAGCGCAATTATCCTGTACCCCAAGAGTCAGTGTCATTATCCTGTACCCCACGTATCAGTGTCAGTGTCTTTATCCTGTACCCCAAGTGTCAGTGTCATTATCCTGTACCCCAAGTGTGAGCACCATTATCCTGTACCCCAAGAGTCAGTGTAATTATCCTGTACCCCAAATGTCAGTGTTCTTATTCTGTACCCCAAGTGTCAGTGTCATTATCCTGTACCCCAAGTGTCAATGACATTATCCTGTACCCCAAATATCAGAGCCATTATCCTGCACCCCGAGTTTCATTATCCTGTACCCCAAGTGTCAGTGCCATTATCCTGTACCCTGAGTATCATTATCCTGTACCCCAATAGTCATCATCCTGTACCCCAAGTGTCAGTTCCATTATCCTGTACCCCAAGAGTCAGTTCCATTATCCTGTACCCAAAGTGTCAGTGCCATTATCCTGTACTCCAAGTGTCAGTGTCATTATCTTGTACCCCAAGTGTCAGTGCCATTATCCTGTACCCCAAGTGTCATTGTCAATATCCTGTACCCCAAGTGTCGGTGTCATTATCCTGTAACCCAAGTGTCAATGTCATTATCCTGTACCCCAAGTGTCAGTGTCATTATCCTGTACCCCAAGTGTCAGTGCCATTATCCTGTACCCCAAGTGTCAGTGTCATTATCCTGTACCCCAAGTGTCAGTGTCATTATCCTGTACCCCAAGTGTCAGTGTCATTATCCTATACCCCAAGTGTGAGCACCATTATCCTGTACCCCAAGAGTCAGTGTCAATATCCTGTACCCCAAGTGTCAGTGCCATCACCCTGTACCCCAAGTGTCAGTGTCATTATCCTGTACCCCAAGTGTCAGTGTCATGATCCTGTACCCTGAGTATCATTATCCTGTACCCCAAGTGTAAGTGTCATTATACTGTACCCCAATAGTCATCATCCTGTACCCCAAGAGTCAGTTCCATTATCCTGTACCCAAAGTGTCAGTGCCATTATCCTGTACTCTAAGTGTCAGTGTCATTATCTTGTACCCATAGTGTCAGTGCCTTTATCCTGTACCCCAAGTGTCAGTGTCATTATCCTGTACCCCAAGTGTCAGTGTCATTATCCTGTACCCCAAGTGTCAGTGTCATTATCCTGTAACCCAAGTGTCAGTGTCATTATCCTGTACCCAAGTGTCAGTGATATTATCCTGTACCCCAAGTGTCAGTGCCATTATCCTGTACCCCAAGTGTCAGTGCTATTATTCTGTACCCCAAGTGCCAGTGTCATTATCCTGTACCCCAAGTGTCAGTGCCATTATCCTGTACCCCAAGTGTCAGTGTCATTATCCTGTCCCCCAAGTGTCAGTGTCATTATCCTGTACCCCAAGTGTCAGTGTCATTATCCTGTACCCCAAGTGTGAGCACCATTATCCTGTACCCCAAGAGTCAGTATCAATATCCTGTACCCCAAGTGTCACTGCCATTATCCCGTACCCCAAGTGTCAGTATCCTGTACCCCAAGAGTCAGTGCCATTATCCTGTACCCTGAGAATCATTATCCTGTACCCCAAGTGTAAGTGTCATTATACTATACCCCAATAGTCATCATCCTGTACCCCAAGAGTCAGTTCCATTACCTTGTACCCCAAGTGTCAGTGTCATTATCCTGTACCCCAAGTTTCAGTGTCATTATCCTGTACCCCAAGTGTCAGTGCCATTATCCTGTACCCCAAGTGTCAGTGCCATTATCCTGTACTCCAAGTGTCAGTGTCATTATCCTGTACCCCAAGTGTCAGTGCCATTATCCTGTACCCCAAGTGTCAGTGCCATTATCCTGTACTCCAAGTGTCAGTGTCATTATCCTGTACCCCAAGTGTCAGTGCCATTATCCTGTACCCCAAGTGTCAATGTCATTATCCTGCACCCCAAGTGTCAGTGTCATTATCCTGTACCTCAAGTGTCAGTGCCATTATCCTGTACCCCAAATGTCAGTACCATTGTCCTGCATCCCAAGTTTCATTATCCTGTACCCCAAGTTTCAGTGTTTTTTTCCTGTACCCCAAGTGTCAGTGCCATTATCCTGTACCCCAAGTGTCAGTGTCATTATCCTGTACCCCAAGTGTCAGTGTCATTATCCTGTACCCCAAGTGACAGTGCCATTATCCTGTACCCCAAGTGTCAGTGCCATTATCCCGTACTCCAAGTGTCAGTGTCATTATCCTGTACCCCAAGTGTCAGTGCCATTATCCTGTACCCCAAGTGTCAATGTCATTATCCTGCACCCCAAGTGTCAGTGTCATTATCCTGTACCTCAAGTGTCAGTGCCATTATCCTGTACCCCAAGTGTCAGTACCATTGTCCTGCATCCCGAGTTTCATTATCCTGTACCCCAAGTGTCAGTGTTTTTTTCCTGTACCCCAAGTGTCAGTGCCATTATCTTGTACCCCAAGTGTGAGCACCATTATCCTGTACCCCAAGAGTCATTGTCAATATCCTGTACCCCAAGTGTCAGTGCCATCACCCTGTACCCCAAGTGTCAGTGTCATTATCCTGTACCCCAAGTGTCAGTGCCATGATTCTGTACCCTGAGTATCATTATCCTGTACCCCAAGTGTAAGTGTCATTATACTGTACCCCAATAGTCATCATCCTGTACCCCAAGAGTCAGTTCCATTATCCTGTACCCAAAGTGTCAGTGTCATTATCTTGTACCCCAAGTGTCAGTGCCTTTATCCTGTACCCCAAGAGTCAGTTCCATTATCCTGTACCCCAAGTGTCATTGTCAATATCCTGTACCCCAAGTGTCAGTGTCATTATCCTGTAACCCAAGTGTCAGTGTCATTATCCTGTACCCCAAGTGTCAGTGTCATTATCCTGTAACCCAAGTGTCAGTGTCATTATCCTGTACCCAAGTGTCAGTGATATTATCCTGTACCCCAAGTGTCAGTGCCATTATCCTGTACCCCAAGTGTCAGTGCTATTATTCTGTACCCCAAGTGCCAGTGTCATTATCCTGTACCCCAAGTGTCAGTGCCATTATCCTGTACCCCAAGTGTCAGTGTCATTATCCTGTACCCCAAGTGTCAGTGTCATTATCCTGTACCCCAAGTGTCAGTGTCATTATCCTGTACCCCAAGTGTGAGCACCATTATCCTGTACCCCAAGAGTCAGTGTCAATATCCTGTACCCCAAGTGTCAGTGCCATTATCCCGTACCCCAAGTGTCAGTATCCTGTACCCCAAGAGTCAGTGCCATTATCCTGTACCCTGAGAATCATTATCCTGTACCCCAAGTGTAAGTGTCATTATACTATACCCCAATAGTCATCATCCTGTACCCCAAGAGTCAGTTCCATTACCTTGTACCCTGTCACGATTCACTCCGTGACTGTCAGGATCCCTTAGCCGCTGCCCACAATCTGTCACGGACGGGGGTGACCTTAGACCAGCAGACGGCTATCACATGTGCAGGGGGCTTATCCTAGTTATCCCTCCACTGCCACAATGTGATGAAAAAAAAACACACACGAGGCTATTGACCTCTTAGTTTACAGCAGGGGCTTATTTTAGGTATCCCACTGCTCTTCAATATACCATGAACTGCAGGGATTTGTGTATCCCGCTTACAGTTCCACTTAAACCTTGCAGCTCTCTGGCGCCCCCCTTTCTGTCAGGTCAGATTAGGTACTGCACCTGGGGTAATTAGTCGCCAGAAACGCTGCCTGCTATGTACTGGCTATTGGGTGTACTGCAGCGATGCGATAACTACTCCCGCTCAGGCAGGAACAATAATTATCAAGCCGCAGTCGCTACAGTGACCCCCCAAAAGCCGGCACACGGTCGCTGCCACCAGCTCCAATTGAACGGGTCTGGAGCAAACCCCAAAAAACAGTAGCGTAATTCCCTTCAGAGACAGGGTACGGTTTAGGGCAGGAAGAACGAACTAGTATTAAATAGGATACCCCATAAATGATTTTAGGCAGTGTTTATAAAATATTTTACAAAGATGTTACAAATGAGACAATTGCAAATATGTACAAGGTAATTATAAAAATAAAAGGATTAAAGGAAGAAAAGATAACTCACATGTTCTTAGATCATTGCATTGCAGGCAACAGGCTAGGAGCTTTCCATCTATCCCAGTGCATTGGGCACTCGCAGTCTGGTCGCTTCAGGTAAAAACTCACAACTCTGCTCTCTTGGATGCCTGCCAGCACTTAAAACCTACAGTCTGTGACCTCACAGAAAGGGCTTGGTTTTCCAACTCCTCCTCCCTCTTCGGTTTCACTAACTGGGCATTAAATATATCTGATGCCCGTATCTTCGCTACAGAACATAAAATAATCGCACCATACCCATCGTTCATCTCATAGTATCGTGGGCATTCCGATGAGATCAAATATGCCCTGTCTGGGATACATATTTACAGAGAAATCCCTACTTCTTCACCAGATGGAGTTAGACGCCCGTATTTAGAGTGATGCGTAGATCCTCCGAGTGTGATTATGACGATATATTTTGGTGTTCGTAACTTAAACGGTTTGCATAATATCTTCCAAAAACAGAACAAAGAAATCCCATGCATTCTAGAAGTTTCTCTAACAGTTCCTGCTAACACAAATTTCTCTTGCAGCTATGCCCGTCGTAAATACCTTTCGTCAATAAAACTCCCCCACAAGGCAAGCTCTTCTACACAGACAGCTAGAAACACAGGGAAAGAAAGAGAACCAGAGAGAAGGGGGGTTTAGCCCCCGCATGCTAGCAGGAAAACTAACTTATGATATTTCATACCATATCGTGACACCTCCCCCTTTTAGCGTGCGCTACGGCGGCAGGACCTCTCGGTATGCCTCCATGCGCACGTCCGTGGGTTCACCCTGACGGGAAAGTCCATCTGCATTACCATGCTCTTTGCCCGCTCTGTGCTTAATGGTGAAGTCAAATTGCTGAAGGGCAAGGCTCCAGCGTAGCAACCTGCCATTGGTTCCACACATGGTGCTTAGCCAGCGCAGAGGGTTGTGGTCGGTCACCACCGTGAAGGTGCGACCGTACAAGTAGGGCTGCAAGCGCTGCAGAGCCCAGACTATGGCCAGGCACTCCTTCTCGATGGTGGAGTAGGCCACTTCCCTCGGCAAAAGTTTCCGGCTCAGGTACAACACGGGGTGCTCTTGGTCCTCCGAGTCAACCTGGCTGAGCACAGCACCAAGGCCAAACTCGCTGGCGTCGGTCTGTACCAAGAACGGTCGACTGCTGTCGACTGCTTTCAACACAGGGGCGTTGCACAGTGCTGTTTTCAACGCCTGGAAGGCCCCCTCACAGCCATCTGTCCAGTTGACGATGTGGGGTAGCTTCTTCCTGGTGAGGTCCGTCAAAGGTTTTGCCAGGCTACTATAGTGCTGCACGAAGCGCCTATAGTACCCTGCAGTGCCCAGGAAGGACATCACCTGTTTCTTGTTCCTGGGAGTGGGCCAGTTCACGATCACGCCCACTTTGTCAGGCTCCGGTTTCAGGGTGTTTCCACCTACCCGGTGCCCCAGGTAGTGAACCTCCCTCATGCCCATCTGGCACTTTCCCGGCTTGATAGTCAGTCCTGCTCGGTGAATTCGCCCGAGCACCTCCTCAAGATGCTGCAGGTGTTCATCCCAGGAGGGACTGAAGATGGCAATGTCATCTAAGTACGCCACGGCGTACTTCTCCAGTCCCTGAAGCAGGAGATTGACCATCCGCTGGAAAGTGGCAGGGGCATTCTTCATGCCAAAGGGCATGACCGTGGACTCGTACAGTCCGAAGGGTGTGATAAAGGCGGACTTCTCCTGCGCCTCGGGGCTCAGGGGAATCTGCCAGTATCCGCGACTCAGATCCATGATTGTCAGGTATTTTGCGCCAGCTAACTTCTCAAGCAGCTCCTCGATGCGCGGCATTGGGTGCGCATCAGAGGCTGTAATGGCGTTGAGCCCCCTGTAGTCCACGCAGAACCGGGTGGTCCGGTCCTTCTTTGGCACGAGAACTACAGGTGAGGCCCACGCGCTCTTTGACCGTCGAATCACCCCCAGCTGTAACATCTCATCGATCTCCTGGCGCATAATCTGCTGCACCTGGTCAGAGATTCGATAGGGTGTTCGCCGTAGTGGGGCGTGATTCCCGGTGTCCACCTCGTGGACCGCTAACTCAGTCCTTCCAGGCCGGTTGGAGAACACGACCCGGAAGGGTTCCAGTGTGGTTTGCAACTGCAACCGCTGTGGTTCATCTAGCGAGGCGCTTACCTCCACGTCCTCAATGGACCCACGGGCCTTGGCTTGGGCCAGCATGTCCAGGAGGGCGTCTTCCTCCCCGTCTTCGGGTGCGCTGCAGACCGGTAGGACGAAAGGTTCACGTTCGTGATGAGCCTTCATCATGTTGACGTGAAAGGCCTTTCGCCTACCCCGAGTGTGGTCAAGCGTGACCACATAGGTGACCGGGTTGAGCTGTTGGTGGACGACGTACGGGCCCTCCCAGGCTGCCTGAAGCTTATCCGTTGGTACAGGAACCAGCACCCACACCTTTTGACCCACGTGGTAGGTCCGCTCCCGGGCGTTCTGGTCGTACCAGTGCTTCTGATCAGCTTGAGCCTGCGTCATGTTGTCATGCACCAACTGCGTCAAGGTCTGCATCTTGTCACGGAAGCGCAGGACATACTCCACTATGGACACTTCAGAAGGGTTCGGCTCCTCTTCCCAGGATTCTCTTACCAACCCAAGGGGTCCCCGGACTCGCCTGCCGTACAGGAGCTCGAAGGGGGAGAACCCCGTCGAGGCCTGCGGAACCTCTCTGTAAGCGAATAGCAGGTGTGGGAGGTACCGCTCCCAGTCGCGCCCTTGTGTCTCAACCAGCATGCGTAGCATCTGTTTGAGGGTACCATTGAAGCGTTCACACAAGCCATTGGTCTGTGGGTGATACGCACTCGATACCAGGTGCTTCACCTGCATTTTCTTTCAGAGAGCCTCCATTAGGTGAGACATAAATTGGGTCCCTCGATCAGTAAGCATTTCCCTGGGAAATCCTACACGTGAAAAGATGGCCAACAGGGCATCCGCCACCTTATCTGCCCTAGTTGACGACAGAGCTACTGCCTCTGGGTACCGGGTAGCGTAGTCTACCACAGTAAGAATAAATCGCTTTCCAGAGCTGCTGGAGACGGCCAGCGGGCCCACAATGTCCACCGCAATCCTCTGGAAAGGCTCCTCTATCACTGGCAAAGGGATCAGGGGAGCCTTAAGAGCAGGCCCCGCCTTCCCCACTCTTTGACAGGTGACACAGGAGGGGCAGTAGTTTGACACATCTGTCCCCATCTTAGGCCAATAGAAGTGTTGAGACAGCCGGGCCTTAGTTTTGCTGATCCCCAAGTGTCCAGCTAGCGGGATCTCATGGGCAATCCGCAACAACGCACCCCGGAATTGCTGTGGGACGACCAGCTGTCTTTCCCTCAACCACTCCTTTTGTGATTCTCCGGGTACTGTCTCCCGGTACAACCTTCCTCCTTCCCAGAACACCTTCTCCTTATCAGTTTCAGAGAATGACGTCCCGGCGAGTTGTCTCAAACTCTCTAGGCTCGCATCTGTGTGCAGAGCGGCCTGAAACTCCTGGCTAGGGGAAGCCAGAAGTGACGTCAGGGTCCCTTCCCCACGGGAGCCCTCTGGGACCTGCACTGGGTCCACCTCTGGTTCAGTCACACTGATGACTGAGGAGGGTCCGGGAGGCAAACAGTTATCTGCGTTCCGGGCACTCTGACTGCGGGTGACAGCAGCTACGTAGGCTGTCTCCCCGGGGGTTTCTACAGACCCATCAGCTGATGCTGCTATGGGCTCTACCTCCCCATCCTCCCCCATTACCTCAGGAGCATTGCTACTTATGGGCCAGTTACCTTCCTCGGTGGCACTGGTCAATTTCATGGCGTCACCTGTCTCACGGTTCCCATGTATCTCCCCATTTCTTGTAGCACCGACACTTGCCCCTGCTAGGGGTTCCTCAGCCGTCTCACTCCGCAGAGGGACTTGGCTGAGCACTCCTGTACCTATGGACACATCAACTTTCACAGAAACATCATTATCAGATACAGTTGGCACAGGTACAACATTTCCCCCATCAATCCTAGGGAAAAAATGGTTAACAGATGCATCATTACAAGATAAAGCATGGTCAGGTAACACATGCGATTTCCCATCATCATCATCATCATCATCAGGGTTAACGTTACGCTTATTAGCAGATTGGGGAGGGGTGTCAGGGACGTAGTATGCAAACAACCTCCCCAAATCAGTCCCCAACAAAACATCAGTGGGCAAATTATCAGACAGCCCCACTTCTTTCACCCCGCTCCCGGCACCCCAATCAATAAAAACCCGGGCCATCGGTAAGGGACAGCTGATGCCCCCAATCCCAGTGACAGTTAGGGTTTTCCCCGGAATGATTTCTTCAGGGGCCGCCAGTTCGGGTCGGATGAGGGTTCGTTCAGCCCCGGTGTCCTTGAGGCCTGTAGCAACACGACCTCCCACAGTGACGGGCTGTACGTTGTCACACACCCTCCCAACCACACCACCCACCAAAAGAACTGCTGCATTAGGCCCTGGGGCCTGGGATGAGGGGTTCTTCTGCTTGGCTAGACATTGGTGACTGAGGTGTCCAGTCTGCCTGCAGTGGTAACACTGGCGAAGTTCGGTGGTAGGTCTGGTGCTGTTGGCCACGGGGACAGGACCTCTGGTGTGTTGGCTGGCAGGGGTACTGGCGTTGGCTGCAGGCTTACCCCCTCTCCAGCTGGTGGTGACTGGCTTCCGCACTTCCGATCTACGGTTGGCCTCATAGGCATCGGCAATCTGCGCTGCTTTCGTCACATCGTTGGGTTCTCTGTCCATCACGAACTGTCGCACTTCAGTTGGGCAAAGACGGAAGAACTGGTCTTTGATCATCAGGTCTCGCAGCTGTGTAAAGGTGGTCACTGACAGTCCTTGGGTCCACTGGTCAAAGTGGGTCCCCAGTCTATGCACCACATCACTGTAACTGTCGTGTGGGCCACGTAGGAGGGTCCGAAACTTTTTACGGTACACCTCGGGTGTAAGCTGGTACTTAGCTATGAGAGCCTGCTTGATGGCCTCATAGTCACCATCTTGTTCTTGAGGGAGGGCAGCAAACGCCTCCAGAGCTTTTCCTCTCAGCCCTGGTGTCAGGTATCGTGCCCATTCTTGTGTAGGCAGCTGGTACTGTCTGCAGGCTTTCTCAAAGGCCCGCAGAAACGTGTCCAAGTCCCCATCCTTTTCCATAACAGGAAAGTGGTCGGGCCGGGGCTTTGGTATCTGAGCGCTGCTGGGCTCACGGCTCTGGGCAGTGGAAGGCGTCCCCCCCCGCCGGAGCATCTCCAGTTCATGTTCTCGCTGGGCTTGGCGCTCGGCTCGCTGGGCCTGGGCCTCTCGCTCGGCTCTCTCAGCCTCTCGCTCAGCTCTCTCTGCCTCTCGCTGGGCCTCTCGCTCGGCTCGCTCCTGGTATTGCTGGATCAGCTGCAGACGTCTCTCTAGGTCATCTGCGGAGCATTGTTGCAGAGCCAGCTGCAGGCGGAGGTCTGCGCCCCCCTGGTTGCCAGTAGGGCCCGTATTCAGTGGTTGAACCTCTGCTGCAGCACCACGTTCGCTGGTGCTGGCATCTGCGGCCTCTGGGCTCTGTGAGTGGTCTAGAGCGGCTTCCCATTGCACCAGTTCAGCGACCATTTGAGTCTTGGTCATGCTCTGGGGGTTCAGGCCATGATACGTGCATATCCCAGCAAGAGTGTCCTTCTTCTGCTGGGTGTACCAGGCTTCTCCTTTCGCAGCCATGGTTGCCAAATAAAAGATAGAATAGAAAAACTAAGAGAAAGGGAAGGGATAATTACCAGTACACAATTGTCTCACAACTAATAAACACTGAGTTCGTTCTCCAAACTTATTTGCGCAGAGTTCTCGCAAGAAGTTTCTGCAAGTTTTTAGTGAGAGGAATGATTGCTCAAACCAAATCACTAATGCTCTAATATCCCACCGCCTTGCCACCAATATGTCACGATTCACTCCGTGACTGTCAGGATCCCTTAGCCGCTGCCCACAATCTGTCACGGACGGGGGTGACCTTAGACCAGCAGACGGCTATCACATGTGCAGGGGGCTTATCCTAGTTATCCCTCCACTGCCACAATGTGATGAAAAAAAAACACACACGAGGCTATTGACCTCTTAGTTTACAGCAGGGGCTTATTTTAGGTATCCCACTGCTCTTCAATATACCATGAACTGCAGGGATTTGTGTATCCCGCTTACAGTTCCACTTAAACCTTGCAGCTCTCTGGCGCCCCCCTTTCTGTCAGGTCAGATTAGGTACTGCACCTGGGGTAATTAGTCGCCAGAAACGCTGCCTGCTATGTACTGGCTATTGGGTGTACTGCAGCGATGCGATAACTACTCCCGCTCAGGCAGGAACAATAATTATCAAGCCGCAGTCGCTACAGTGACCCCCCAAAAGCCGGCACACGGTCGCTGCCACCAGCTCCAATTGAACGGGTCTGGAGCAAACCCCAAAAAACAGTAGCGTAATTCCCTTCAGAGACAGGGTACGGTTTAGGGCAGGAAGAACGAACTAGTATTAAATAGGATACCCCATAAATGATTTTAGGCAGTGTTTATAAAATATTTTACAAAGATGTTACAAATGAGACAATTGCAAATATGTACAAGGTAATTATAAAAATAAAAGGATTAAAGGAAGAAAAGATAACTCACATGTTCTTAGATCATTGCATTGCAGGCAACAGGCTAGGAGCTTTCCATCTATCCCAGTGCATTGGGCACTCGCAGTCTGGTCGCTTCAGGTAAAAACTCACAACTCTGCTCTCTTGGATGCCTGCCAGCACTTAAAACCTACAGTCTGTGACCTCACAGAAAGGGCTTGGTTTTCCAACTCCTCCTCCCTCTTCGGTTTCACTAACTGGGCATTAAATATATCTGATGCCCGTATCTTCGCTACAGAACATAAAATAATCGCACCATACCCATCGTTCATCTCATAGTATCGTGGGCATTCCGATGAGATCAAATATGCCCTGTCTGGGATACATATTTACAGAGAAATCCCTACTTCTTCACCAGATGGAGTTAGACGCCCGTATTTAGAGTGATGCGTAGATCCTCCGAGTGTGATTATGACGATATATTTTGGTGTTCGTAACTTAAACGGTTTGCATAATATCTTCCAAAAACAGAACAAAGAAATCCCATGCATTCTAGAAGTTTCTCTAACAGTTCCTGCTAACACAAATTTCTCTTGCAGCTATGCCCGTCGTAAATACCTTTCGTCAATAAAACTCCCCCACAAGGCAAGCTCTTCTACACAGACAGCTAGAAACACAGGGAAAGAAAGAGAACCAGAGAGAAGGGGGGTTTAGCCCCCGCATGCTAGCAGGAAAACTAACTTATGATATTTCATACCATATCGTGACATACCCCAAGTGTCAGTGTCATTATCCTGTACCCCAAGTTTCAGTGTCATTATCCTGTACCCCAAGTGTCAGTGCCATTATCCTGTACCCCAAGTGTCAGTGCCATTATCCTGTACTCCAAGTGTCAGTGTCATTATCCTGTACCCCAAGTGTCAGTGCCATTATCCTGTACCCCAAGTGTCAGTGCCATTATCCTGTACTCCAAGTGTCAGTGTCATTATCCTGTACCCCAAGTGTCAGTGCCATTATCCTGTACCCCAAGTGTCAATGTCATTATCCTGCACCCCAAGTGTCAGTGTCATTATCCTGTACCTCAAGTGTCAGTGCCATTATCCTGTACCCCAAGTGTCAGTACCATTGTCCTGCATCCCGAGTTTCATTATCCTGTACCCCAAGTGTCAGTGTTTTTTTCCTGTACCCCAAGTGTCAGTGCCATTATCTTGTACCCCAAGTGTGAGCACCATTATCCTGTACCCCAAGAGTCATTGTCAATATCCTGTACCCCAAGTGTCAGTGCCATCACCCTGTACCCCAAGTGTCAGTGTCATTATCCTGTACCCCAAGTGTCAGTGCCATGATCCTGTACCCTGAGTATCATTATCCTGTACCCCAAGTGTAAGTGTCATTATACTGTACCCCAATAGTCATCATCCTGTACCCCAAGAGTCAGTGCCATTATCCTGTACTCTAAGTGTCAGTGTCATTATCTTGTACCCATAGTGTCAGTGCCTTTATCCTGTACCCCAAGTGTCAGTGTCATTATCCTGTAACCCAAGTGTCAGTGTCATTATCCTGTACCCCAAGTGTCAGTGATATTATCCTGTACTCCAAGTGTCAGTGCCATTATCCTGTACCCCAAGTGTCAGTGCTATTATTCTGTACCCCAAGTGCCAGTGTCATTATCCTGTACCCCAAGTGTCAGTGCCATTATCCTGTACCCCAAGTGTCAGTGTCATTATCCTGTAACCCAAGTGTCAGTGTCATTATCCTGTACCCCAAGTGTCAGTGCCATTATCCTGTACCCCAAGTGTCAGTGCTATTATTCTGTACCCCAAGTGCCAGTGTCATTATCCTGTACCCCAAGTGTCAGTGCCATTATCCTGTACCCCAAGTGTCAGTGTCATTATCCTGTACCCCAAGTGTCAGTGTCATTATCCTGTACCCCAAGTGTCAGTGTCATTATCCTGTACCCCAAGTGTGAGCACCATTATCCTGTACCCCAAGAGTCAGTGTCAATATCCTGTACCCCAAGTGTCAGTGTCATTATCTTGTACCCATAGTGTCAGTGCCTTTATCCTGTACCCCAAGTGTCAGTGTCATTATCCTGTACCCCAAGTGTCAGTGTCATTATGCTGTACCCCAAGTGTCAGTGTCATTATCCTGTAACCCAAGTGTCAGTGTCATTATCCTGTACCCCAAGTGTCAGTGATATTATCCTGTACCCCAAGTGTCAGTGCCATTATCCTGTACCCCAAGTGTCAGTGCTATTATTCTGTACCCCAAGTGCCAGTGTCATTATCCTGTACCCCAAGTGTCAGTGCCATTATCCTGTACCCCAAGTGTCAGTGTCATTATCCTGTACCCCAAGTGTCAGTGTCATTATCCTGTACCCCAAGTGTCAGTGTCATTATCCTGTACCCCAAGTGTGAGCACCATTATCCTGTACCCCAAGAGTCAGTGTCAATATCCTGTACCCCAAGTGTCAGTGCCATTATCCCGTACCCCAAGTGTCAGTATCCTGTACCCCAAGAGTCAGTGCCATTATCCTGTACCCTGAGAATCATTATCCTGTACCCCAAGTGTAAGTGTTATTATACTATACCCCAATAGTCATCATCCTGTACCCCAAGAGTCAGTTCCATTACCTTGTACCCCAAGTGTCAGTGTCATTATCCTGTACTCCAAGTGTCAGTGTCATTATCCTGTACCCCAAGTGTCAGTGCCATTATCCTGTACCCCAAGTGTCAGTGCCATTATCCTGTACTCCAAGTGTCAGTGTCATTATCCTGTACCCCAAGTGTCAGTGCCATTATCCTGTACCCCAAGTGTCAATGTCATTATCCTGCACCCCAAGTGTCAGTGTCATTATCCTGTACCTCAAGTGTCAGTGCCATTATCCTGTACCCAAAATGTCAGTACCATTGTCCTGCATCCCAAGTTTCATTATCCTGTACCCCAATTTCAGTGTTTTTTTCCTGTACCCCAAGTGTCAGTGCCATTATCCTGTACCCCAAGTGTCAGTGTCATTATCCTGTACCCCAAGTGTCAGTGTCATTATCCTGTACCCCAAGTGACAGTGCCATTATCCTGTACCCCAAGTGTCAGTGCCATTATCCCGTACTCCAAGTGTCAGTGTCATTATCCTGTACCCCAAGTGTCAGTGCCATTATCCTGTACCCCAAGTGTCAATGTCATTATCCTGCACCCCAAGTGTCAGTGTCATTATCCTGTACCTCAAGTGTCAGTGCCATTATCCTGTACCCCAAGTGTCAGTACCATTGTCCTGCATCCCGAGTTTCATTATCCTGTACCCCAAGTGTCAGTGCCATTATCTTGTACCCCAAGTGTCAGTGTCATTATCCTGTATCCCAAGTGTCAGTGTCATTATGCTGTACCCCACGTATCAGTGTCAGTGTCTTTATCCTGTACCCAAGTGTCAGTGTCATTATCCTGTACCCCAAGTGTCAGTGTCATTATCTTATACCCCAAGTGTGAGCACCATTATCCTGTACCCCAAGAGTCAGTGTCAATATCCTGTACCCCAAGTGTCAGTGCCATCACCCTGTACCCCAAGTGTCAGTGTCATTATCCTGTACCCCAATTGTCAGTGCCATGATCCTGTACCCTGAGTATCATTATCCTGTACCCCAAGTGTAAGTGTCATTATACTGTACCCCAATAGTCATCATCCTGTACCCCAAGAGTCAGTTCCATTATCCTGTACCCAAAGTGTCAGTGTCATTATCTTGTACCCCAAGTGTCAGTGCCTTTATCCTGTACCCCAAGTGTCAGTGTCATTATCCTGTACCCCAAGTGTCAGTGTCATTATCCTGTACCCCAAGTGTCAGTGTCATTATCCTGTAACCCAAGTGTCAGAGTCATTATCCTGTACCCCAAGTGTCAGTGATATTATCCTGTACCCCAAGTGTCAGTGCCATTATCCTGTACCCCAAGTGTCAGTGCTATTATTCTGTACCCCAAGTGCCAGTGTCATTATCCTGTACCCAAAATGTCAGTACCATTGTCCTGCATCCCATGTTTCATTATCCTGTACCCCAAGTGTCAGTGTTTTTTTCCTGTACCCCAAGTGTCAGTGCCATTATCCTGTACCCCAAGTGTCAGTGCCATTATCCTGTACTCCATGTGTCAGAGTCATTATCCTGTATCCCAAGTGTCAGTGTCATTATCCTGTACCCCAAGTGTCAGTGTCAGTGTCCTGCATGCCAAGTGCCAGTGTCATTATCCTGTACCCCAAGTGTCAGTGCCATTATCCTGTACCCCAAGTGTCAGTGTCATTATCCTGTACCCCAAGTGTCAGTGTCATTATCCTGTACCCCAAGTGTCAGTGTCATTATCCTGTACCCCAAGTGTGAGCACCATTATCCTGTACCCCAAGAGTCAGTGTCAATATCCTGTACCCCAAGTGTCAGTGCCATTATCCCGTACCCCAAGTGTCAGTATCCTGTACCTCAAGAGTCAGTGCCATTATCCTGTACCCTGAGAATCATTATCCTGTACCCCAAGTGTAAGTGTTATTATACTATACCCCAATAGTCATCATCCTGTACCCCAAGAGTCAGTTCCATTACCTTGTACCCCAAGTGTCAGTGTCATTATCCTGTACCCCAAGTTTCAGTGTCATTATCCTGTACCCCAAGTGGCAGTGCCATTATCCTGTACCCCAAGTGTCAGTGCCATTATCCTGTACTCCAAGTGTCAGTGTCATTATCCTGTACCCCAAGTGTCAGTGCCATTATCCTGTACCCCAAGTGTCAGTGCCATTATCCTGTACTCCAAGTGTCAGTGTCATTATCCTGTACCCCAAGTGTCAGTGCCATTATCCTGTACCCCAAGTGTCAATGTCATTATCCTGCACCCCAAGTGTCAGTGTCATTATCCTGTACCTCAAGTGTCAGTGCCATTATCCTGTACCCAAAATGTCAGTACCATTGTCCTGCATCCCAAGTTTCATTATCCTGTACCCCAAGTTTCAGTGTTTTTTTCCTGTACCCCAAGTGTCAGTGCCATTATCCTGTACCCCAAGTGTCAGTGTCATTATCCTGTACCCCAAGTGTCAGTGTCATTATCCTGTACCCCAAGTGACAGTGCCATTATCCTGTACCCCAAGTGTCAGTGCCATTATCCCGTACTCCAAGTGTCAGTGTCATTATCCTGTACCCCAAGTGTCAGTGCCATTATCCTGTACCCCAAGTGTCAATGTCATTATCCTGCACCCCAAGTGTCAGTGTCATTATCCTGTACCTCAAGTGTCAGTGCCATTATCCTGTACCCCAAGTGTCAGTACCATTGTCCTGCATCCCGAGTTTCATTATCCTGTACCCCAAGTGTCAGTGCCATTATCTTGTACCCCAAGTGTCAGTGTCATTATCCTGTATCCCAAGTGTCAGTGTCATTATGCTGTACCCCACGTATCAGTGTCAGTGTCTTTATCCTGTACCCAAGTGTCAGTGTCATTATCCTGTACCCCAAGTGTCAGTGTCATTATCTTATACCCCAAGTGTGAGCACCATTATCCTGTACCCCAAGAGTCAGTGTCAATATCCTGTACCCCAAGTGTCAGTGCCATCACCCTGTACCCCAAGTGTCAGTGTCATTATCCTGTACCCCAAGTGTCAGTGCCATGATCCTGTACCCTGAGTATCATTATCCTGTACCCCAAGTGTAAGTATCATTATACTGTACCCCAATAGTCATCATCCTGTACCCCAAGAGTCAGTTCCATTATCCTGTACCCAAAGTGTCAGTGTCATTATCTTGTACCCCAAGTGTCAGTGCCTTTATCCTGTACCCCAAGTGTCAGTGTCATTATCCTGTACCCCAAGTGTCAGTGTCATTATCCTGTACCCCAAGTGTCAGTGTCATTATCCTGTAACCCAAGTGTCAGAGTCATTATCCTGTACCCCAAGTGTCAGTGATATTATCCTGTACCCCAAGTGTCAGTGCCATTATCCTGTACCCCAAGTGTCAGTGCTATTATTCTGTACCCCAAGTGCCAGTGTCATTATCCTGTACCCAAAATGTCAGTACCATTGTCCTGCATCCCATGTTTCATTATCCTGTACCCCAAGTGTCAGTGTTTTTTTCCTGTACCCCAAGTGTCAGTGCCATTATCCTGTACCCCAAGTGTCAGTGCCATTATCCTGTACTCCATGTGTCAGAGTCATTATCCTGTACTCCAAGTGTCAGTGTCATTATCTTGTACCCCAAGTGTCAGTGCCTTTATACTGTACCCCAAGTGTCAGTGTCATTATTCTGTACCCCAAGTGTCAGTGTCATTATCCTGTACCCCAAGTGTCAGTGCCATTATCCTGTACCCCAAGTGTGAGCACCATTATCCTGTACCCCAAGAGTCAGTGTCAATATCCTGTACCCCAAGTGTCAGTGCCATTATCCCGTACCCCAAGTGTCAGTATCCTGTACCCCAAGAGTCAGTGCCATTATCCTGTACCCTGAGAATCATTATCCTGTACCCCAAGTGTAAGTGTCATTATACTATACCCCAATAGTCATCATCCTGTACCCCAAGAGTCAGTTCCATTACCTTGTACCCCAAGTGTCCGTGCCATTATCCTGTACCCCAAGTGTCAGTGCCATTATCCTGTACTCCAAGTGTCAGAGTCATTATCCTGTATCCCAAGTGTCAGTGTCATTATCTTGTACCCCAAGTGTCAGTGCCTTTATACTGTACCCCAAGTGTCAGTGTCATTATCCTGTACCCCAAGTGTCAGTGTCATTATCCTGTACCCCAAGTGTCAGTGCCATTATCCTGTACCCCAAGTGTCAATGTCATTATCCTGCACCCCAAGTGTCAGTGTCATTATCCTGTACCTCAAGTGTCAGTGCCATTATCCTGTACCCCAAATGTCAGTACCATTGTCCTGCATCCCAAGTTTCATTATCCTGTACCCCAAGTGTCAGTGTTTTTTTCCTGTACCCCAAGTGTCAGTGCCATTATCCTGTACCCCAAGTGTCAGTGCCATTATCCTGTACTCCAAGTGTCAAAGTCATTATCCTGTATCCCAAGTGTCAGTGTCATTATCCTGTACTCCAAGTGTCAGTGTCATTATCTTGTACCCCAAGTGTCAGTGCCTTTATACTGTACCCCAAGTGTCAGTGTCATTATCCTGTACCCCAAGTGTCAGTGTCATTATCATGTACCCCAAGTGTCAGTGCCATTATCCTGTACCCCAAGTGTCAGTGCCATTATCCTGTACTCCAAGTGTCAGTGTCATTATCCTGTACCGCAAGTGTCAGTGCCATTATCCTGTACCCCAAGTGTCAATGTCATTATCCTGCACCCCAAGTGTCAGTGTCATTATCCTGTACCTCAAGTGTCAGTGCAATTATCCTGTACCCCAAGTGTCAGTACCATTGTCCTGCATCCCGAGTTTCATTATCCTGTACCCCAAGTGTCAGTGTCATTATCCTGTATCCCAAGTGTCAGTGTCATTATGCTGTACCCCACGTATCAGTGTCAGTGTCTTTATCCTGTACCCAAGTGTCAGTGTCATTATCCTGTACCCCAAGTGTGAGCACCATTATCCTGTACCCCAAGTGTCAGTGCCATTATCCTGTACCCCAAGTGTCAATGTCATTATCCTGCACCCCAAGTGTCAGTGTCATTATCCTGTATCCCAAGTGTCAGTGTTCTTATCCTGTACCCCAAGTGTCAGTGACATTATCCTATGCCCCAAATATCAGAGCCATTATCCTGTACCCCAAGTGTCAGTGTCATTATACTGAACCCCAAGTGTCAGTGTCAATATTTTGTACCCCAAGTGTCAGTCATTATCCTGTACCCCAAGTGTCAGTGTAATTATCCTGTACCCCAAGTGTCAGCGCAATTATCCTGTACCCCAAGAGTCAGTGTCATTATCCTGTACCCCACGTATCAGTGTCAGTGTCTTTATCCTGTACCCCAAGTGTCAGTGTCATTATCCTGTACCCCAAGTGTGAGCACCATTATCCTGTACCCCAAGAGTCAGTGTAATTATCCTGTACCCCAAATGTCAGTGTTCTTATTCTGTACCCCAAGTGTCAGTGTCATTATCCTGTACCCCAAGTGTCAATGACATTATCCTGTACCCCAAATATCAGAGCCATTATCCTGCACCCCGAGTTTCATTATCCTGTACCCCAAGTGTCAGTGCCATTATCCTGTACCCTGAGTATCATTATCCTGTACCCCAATAGTCATCATCCTGTACCCCAAGTGTCAGTTCCATTATCCTGTACCCCAAGAGTCAGTTCCATTATCCTGTACCCAAAGTGTCAGTGCCATTATCCTGTACTCCAAGTGTCAGTGTCATTATCTTGTACCCCAAGTGTCAGTGCCATTATCCTGTACCCCAAGTGTCATTGTCAATATCCTGTACCCCAAGTGTCGGTGTCATTATCCTGTAACCCAAGTGTCAATGTCATTATCCTGTACCCCAAGTGTCAGTGTCATTATCCTGTACCCCAAGTGTCAGTGCCATTATCCTGTACCCCAAGTGTCAGTGTCATTATCCTGTACCCCAAGTGTCAGTGTCATTATCCTGTACCCCAAGTGTCAGTGTCATTATTCTATACCCCAAGTGTGAGCACCATTATCCTGTACCCCAAGAGTCAGTGTCAATATCCTGTACCCCAAGTGTCAGTGCCATCACCCTGTACCCCAAGTGTCAGTGTCATTATCCTGTACCCCAAGTGTCAGTGTCATGATCCTGTACCCTGAGTATCATTATCCTGTACCCCAAGTGTAAGTGTCATTATACTGTACCCCAATAGTCATCATCCTGTACCCCAAGAGTCAGTTCCATTATCCTGTACCCAAAGTGTCAGTGCCATTATCCTGTACTCTAAGTGTCAGTGTCATTATCTTGTACCCATAGTGTCAGTGCCTTTATCCTGTACCCCAAGTGTCAGTGTCATTATCCTGTACCCCAAGTGTCAGTGTCATTATCCTGTACCCCAAGTGTCAGTGTCATTATCCTGTAACCCAAGTGTCAGTGTCATTATCCTGTACCCAAGTGTCAGTGATATTATCCTGTACCCCAAGTGTCAGTGCCATTATCCTGTACCCCAAGTGTCAGTGCTATTATTCTGTACCCCAAGTGCCAGTGTCATTATCCTGTACCCCAAGTGTCAGTGCCATTATCCTGTACCCCAAGTGTCAGTGTCATTATCCTGTACCCCAAGTGTCAGTGTCATTATCCTGTACCCCAAGTGTCAGTGTCATTATCCTGTACCCCAAGTGTGAGCACCATTATCCTGTACCCCAAGAGTCAGTGTCAATATCCTGTACCCCAAGTGTCAGTGCCATTATCCCGTACCCCAAGTGTCAGTATCCTGTACCCCAAGAGTCAGTGCCATTATCCTGTACCCTGAGAATCATTATCCTGTACCCCAAGTGTAAGTGTCATTATACTATACCCCAATAGTCATCATCCTGTACCCCAAGAGTCAGTTCCATTACCTTGTACCCCAAGTGTCAGTGTCATTATCCTGTACCCCAAGTTTCAGTGTCATTATCCTGTACCCCAAGTGTCAGTGCCATTATCCTGTACCCCAAGTGTCAGTGCCATTATCCTGTACTCCAAGTGTCAGTGTCATTATCCTGTACCCCAAGTGTCAGTGCCATTATCCTGTACCCCAAGTGTCAGTGCCATTATCCTGTACTCCAAGTGTCAGTGTCATTATCCTGTACCCCAAGTGTCAGTGCCATTATCCTGTACCCCAAGTGTCAATGTCATTATCCTGCACCCCAAGTGTCAGTGTCATTATCCTGTACCTCAAGTGTCAGTGCCATTATCCTGTACCCCAAATGTCAGTACCATTGTCCTGCATCCCAAGTTTCATTATCCTGTACCCCAAGTTTCAGTGTTTTTTTCCTGTACCCCAAGTGTCAGTGCCATTATCCTGTACCCCAAGTGTCAGTGTCATTATCCTGTACCCCAAGTGTCAGTGTCATTATCCTGTACCCCAAGTGACAGTGCCATTATCCTGTACCCCAAGTGTCAGTGCCATTATCCCGTACTCCAAGTGTCAGTGTCATTATCCTGTACCCCAAGTGTCAGTGCCATTATCCTGTACCCCAAGTGTCAATGTCATTATCCTGCACCCCAAGTGTCAGTGTCATTATCCTGTACCTCAAGTGTCAGTGCCATTATCCTGTACCCCAAGTGTCAGTACCATTGTCCTGCATCCCGAGTTTCATTATCCTGTACCCCAAGTGTCAGTGTTTTTTTCCTGTACCCCAAGTGTCAGTGCCATTATCTTGTACCCCAAGTGTGAGCACCATTATCCTGTACCCCAAGAGTCATTGTCAATATCCTGTACCCCAAGTGTCAGTGCCATCACCCTGTACCCCAAGTGTCAGTGTCATTATCCTGTACCCCAAGTGTCAGTGCCATGATCCTGTACCCTGAGTATCATTATCCTGTACCCCAAGTGTAAGTGTCATTATACTGTACCCCAATAGTCATCATCCTGTACCCCAAGAGTCAGTTCCATTATCCTGTACCCAAAGTGTCAGTGTCATTATCTTGTACCCCAAGTGTCAGTGCCTTTATCCTGTACCCCAAGTGTCAGTGTCATTATCCTGTACCCCGAGTGTCAGTGTCATTATCCTGTAACCCAAGTGTCAGAGTCATTATCCTGTACCCCAAGTGTCAGTGATATTATCCTGTACCCCAAGTGTCAGTGCCATTATCCTGTACCCCAAGTGTCAGTGCTATTATTCTGTACCCCAAGTGCCAGTGTCATTATCCTGTACCCCAAATGTCAGTACCATTGTCCTGCATCCCATGTTTCATTATCCTGTACCCCAAGTGTCAGTGTTTTTTTCCTGTACCCCAAGTGTCAGTGCCATTATCCTGTACCCCAAGTGTCAGTGCCATTATCCTGTACTCCATGTGTCAGAGTCATTATCCTGTATCCCAAGTGTCAGTGTCATTATCCTGTACTCCAAGTGTCAGTGTCATTATCTTGTACCCCAAGTGTCAGTGCCTTTATACTGTACCCCAAGTGTCAGTGTCATTATTCTGTACCCCAAGTGTCAGTGTCATTATCCTGTACCCCAAGTGTCAGTGCCATTATCCTGTACCCCAAGTGTGAGCACCATTATCCTGTACCCCAAGAGTCAGTGTCAATATCCTGTACCCCAAGTGTCAGTGCCATTATCCCGTACCCCAAGTGTCAGTATCCTGTACCCCAAGAGTCAGTGCCATTATCCTGTACCCTGAGAATCATTATCCTGTACCCCAAGTGTAAGTGTCATTATACTATACCCCAATAGTCATCATCCTATACCCCAAGAGTCAGTTCCATTACCTTGTACCCCAAGTGTCCGTGCCATTATCCTGTACCCCAAGTGTCAGTGCCATTATCCTGTACTCCAAGTGTCAGAGTCATTATCCTGTATCCCAAGTGTCAGTGTCATTATCTTGTACCCCAAGTGTCAGTGCCTTTATACTGTACCCCAAGTGTCAGTGTCATTATCCTGTACCCCAAGTGTCAGTGTCATTATCCTGTACCCCAAGTGTCAGTGCCATTATCCTGTACCCCAAATGTCAGTACCATTGTCCTGCATCCCAAGTTTCATTATCCTGTACCCCAAGTGTCAGTGTTTTTTTCCTGTACCCCAAGTGTCAGTGCCATTATCCTGTACCCCAAGTGTCAGTGCCATTATCCTGTACTCCAAGTGTCAGAGTCATTATCCTGTATCCCAAGTGTCAGTGTCATTATCCTGTACTCCAAGTGTCAGTGTCATTATCTTGTACCCCAAGTGTCAGTGCCTTTATACTGTACCCCAAGTGTCAGTGTCATTATCCTGTACCCCAAGTGTCAGTGTCATTATCCTGTACCCCAAGTGTCAGTGCCATTATCCTGTACCCCAAGTGTCAGTGCCATTATCCTGTACTCCAAGTGTCAGTGTCATTATCCTGTACCCCAAGTGTCAGTGCCATTATCCTGTACCCCAAGTGTCAATGTCATTATCCTGCACCCCAAGTGTCAGTGTCATTATCCTGTACCTCAAGTGTCAGTGCCATTATCCTGTACCCCAAGTGTCAGTACCATTGTCCTGCATCCCGAGTTTCATTATCCTGTACCCCAAGTGTCAGTGTTTTTTTCCTGTACCCCAAGTGTCAGTGCCATTATCCTGTACCCCAAGTGTCAGTGTCATTATCCTGTTTTCCAAGTGTCAGTGTCATTATGCTGTACCCCACGTATCAGTGTCAGTGTCTTTATCCTGTACCCAAGTGTCAGTGTCATTATCCTGTACCCCAAGTGTGAGCACCATTATCCTGTACCCCAAGAGTCAGTGTCAATATCCTGTACCCCAAGTGTCAGTGTTCTTATCCTGTACCCCAAGTGTCAGTGTTCTTATCCTGTACCCCAAGTGTCAGTGACATTATCCTATGCCCCAAATATCAGAGCCATTATCCTGTACCCCAAGTGTCAGTGTCATTATCCTGTATCCCAAGTGTCAGTGTCATTATGCTGTACCCCACGTATCAGTGTCAGTGTCTTTATCCTGTACCCAAGTGTCAGTGTCATTATCCTGTACCCAAGTGTGAGCGCCATTATCCTGTACCCCAAGAGTCAGTGTCAATATCCTGTACCCCAAGTGTCAGTGTTCTTATCCTGTACCCCAAGTGTCAGTGTTCTTATCCTGTACCCCAAGTGTCAGTGACATTATCCTATGCCCCAAATATCAGAGCCATTATCCTGTACCCCAAGTGTCAGTGTCATTATCCTGTATCCCAAGTGTCAGTGCCATTATCCTGTATCCCAAGTGTCAGTGTCATTATGCTGTACCCCACGTATCAGTGTCAGTGTCTTTATCCTGTACCCAAGTGTCAGTGTCATTATCCTGTACCCAAGTGTGAGCGCCATTATCCTGTACCCCAAGAGTCAGTGTCAATATCCTGTACCCCAAGTGTCAGTGTTCTTATCCTGTACCCCAAGTGTCAGTGTTCTTATCCTGTACCCCAAGTGTCAGTGACATTATCCTATGCCCCAAATATCAGAGCCATTATCCTGTACCCCAAGTGTCAGTGTCATTATCCTGAACCCCAAGTGTCAGTGTCAATATTTTGTACCCCAAGTGTCAGTCATTATCCTGTACCCCAAGTGTCAGTGTTCTTATCCTGTACCCCAAGTGTCAGTGCCATTATCCTGTACCCTACGTATCAGTGTCAGTGTCTTTATCCTGTAAAAGAAAAAAAAAGGAGAAGCCAGCACTGCTTATGGTCCGAACGCAATACAAATGATGCACATGCACCTACTGAATTCTAACTGTAGTTAGTTTTGGAGGTGTGGAAGCCAGATCTGATATGTCCGTACAGGACCTGATCGGCCTTCACCTACGCTTTTCCTTCCTGGCACCAAGGGAGTGATTCTGAAAATGCTCCATGTACAGCTTGCATGTCATAGTAAAGTAATGGTGTCTTTCTTTTTATGCTTTTTTTATACATCTAGGAGGCCGTAATGGCACAATGTTAATAAAATACGTAGTGTAGGACTGCCCCATTATGAGATTGCCGTAAAGTGGCGGGGTAGCTCATAAAATTGATTAATTATTTGCTAAATGTCTCATATTTGAACTACAGTTAGAATTCAGTAGGTGCATGTGCATCATTTGTATTGCGTTCGGACCATAAGCAGTGCTGGCTTCTCCTTTTTTTGTCTTTATCCTGTACCCCAAGTGTCAGTGTCATTATCCTGTACCCCAAGTGTGAGCACCATTATCCTGTACCCCAAGAGTCAGTGTAATTATTCTGTACCCCAAGTGTCAGTGTTCTTATTCTGTACCCCAAGTGTCAGTGTCATTATCCTGTACCCCAAGTTTCAATGACATTATCCTGTACCCCAAATATCAGAGCCATTATCCTGCACCCCGAGTTTTATTATCCTGTACCCCAAGTGTCAGTGCCATTATCCTGTACCCTGAGTATCATTATCCTGTACCCCAAGTGTAAGTGTCATTATACTGTACCCCAATAGTCATCATCCTGTACCCCAAGTGTCAGTTCCATTATCCTGTACCCAAAGTGTCAGTGCCATTATCCTGTACCCCAAGTGTCAGTGTCATTATGCTGTACCCCACGTATCAGTGTCAGTGTTTTTTTCATGTACCCCAAGTGTCAGTGCCATCATCCTGTACCCCAAGTGTCAGTGTTCTTATCCTGTACCCCAAGTGTCAGTGTCATTATCCTGTACCCCAAGTGTCAGTGTTCTTATCCTGTACCCCAACTGTCAGTGTTCTTATCCTGTACCCCAACTGTCAGTGTTCTTATCCTGTACCCCAAGTGTCAGTGACATTATCCTATGCCCCAAATATCAGAGCCATTATCCTGTACCCCAAGTGTCAGTGTCATCATCCTGTACCCCAAGTGTCAGTGTCATTATCCTGAACCCCAAGTGTCAGTGTCAATATCTTGTACCCCAAGTGTCAGTCATTATCCTGTACCCCAAGTGTCAGTGTAATTATCCTGTACCCCAAGTGTCAGCGCCATTATCCTGTGCCCCAAGAGTCAGTGTCATTATCCTGTACCCCACGTATCAGTGTCAGTGTCTTTATCCTGTACCCCAAGTGTCAGTGTCATTATCCTGTACCCAAATGTGTGAGCACCATTATCCTGTACCCCAAGTGTCAGTGTCATTATACTGTACCCCAAGTGTCAATGACATTATCCTGTACCCCAAATATCAGAGCCATTTTCCTGCACCCCGAGTTTCATTATCCTGTACCCCAAGTGTCAGTGCCATTATCCTGTACCCCAAGAGTCAGTTCCATTATCCTGTACCCAAAGTGTCAGTGCCATTATCCTGTACTCCAAGTGTCAGTGTCATTATCTTGTACCCCAAGTGTCAGTGTCATTATCCTGTACCCCAAGTGTCAGTGTCATTATCCTGTACCCCAAGTGTCAGTGTCATTATCCTGTAACTAAAGTGTCAGTGTCATCATCCTGTACCCCAAGTGTCAGTGATACTATCCTGTACCCCAAGTGTTAGTGCCATTATCCTGTACCCCAAGTGTCAGTGCAATTATTCTGTACCCCAAGTGTCAGCATCATTATCCTGCACCCTAAGTGTCAGCGCCATTATCCTGTACCCCAAGTGTCAGTGTCATTATCCTGTATCCCAAGTGTCAGTGTCATTATCCTGTACCCCAAGTGTCAGTGTCATTATCCTGTACCCCAAGTGTCAGTGTCATTATCCTGTACCCCAAGTGTCAGTGTCATTATCCTGTACCCCAAGTGTCAGTGTCATTATCCTGTACCCCAAGTGTCAGTGTCATCATCCTGTACCCCAAGTGTCAGTGTCATCATCCTGTACCCCAAGCGTCAGTTTCATTATCCTGTACCCCAAGTGTCAGTGTCATTATCCTGTACCCCAAGTGTCAGTGTCATTATCCTGAACCCCAAGTGTCAGTGTCAATATCTTGTACCCCAAGTGTCAGTCATTATCCTGTACCCCAAGTGTCAGTGTAATTATCCTGTACCCCAAGTGTCAGCGCCATTATCCTGTGCCCCAAGAGTCAGTGTCATTATCATGTACCCCACGTATCAGTGTCAGTGTCTTTATCCTGTACCCCAAGTGTCAGTGTCATTATCCTGTACCCAAATGTGTGAGCACCATTATCCTGTACCCCAAGTGTCAGTGTCATTATCCTGTACCCCAAGTGTCAATGACATTATCCTGTACCCCAAATATCAGAGCCATTTTCCTGCACCCCGAGTTTCATTATCCTGTACCCCAAGTGTCAGTGCCATTATCCTGTACCGAGTATCATTATCTTGTACCCCAAGTGTCAGTTCCATTATCCTGTACCCCAAGAGTCAGTTCCATTATCCTGTACCCAAAGTGTCAGTGCCATTATCCTGTACTCCAAGTGTCAGTGTCATTATCTTGTACCCCAAGTGTCAGTGTCATTATCCTGTACCCCAAGTGTCAGTGTCATTATCCTGTACCCCAAGTGTCAGTGTCATTATCCTGTAACTAAAGTGTCAGTGTCATCATCCTGTACCCCAAGTGTCAGTGATACTATCCTGTACCCCAAGTGTCAGTGCCATTATCCTGTACCCCAAGTGTCAGTGCAATTATTCTGTACCCCAAGTGTCAGCGTCATTATCCTGTACCCTAAGTGTCAGCGCCATTATCCTGTACCCCAAGTGTCAGTGTCATTATCCTGTATCCCAAGTGTCAGTGTCATTATCCTGTACCCCAAGTGTCAGTGTCATTATCCTGTACCCCAAGTGTCAGTGTCATTATCCTGTACCCCAAGTGTCAGTGTCATTATCCTGTACCCCAAGTGTCAGTGTCATCATCCTGTACCCCAAGTGTCAGTGTCATCATCCTGTACCCCAAGCGTCAGTTTCATTATCCTGTACCCCAAGTGTCAGTGTCATCATCCTGTACCCCAAGTGTCAGTGTCATTATCCTGAACCCCAAGTGTCAGTGTCAATATCTTGTACCCCAAGTGTCAGTCATTATCCTGTACCCCAAGTGTCAGTGTAATTATCCTGTACCCCAAGTGTCAGCGCCATTATCCTGTGCCCCAAGAGTCAGTGTCATTATCCTGTACCCCACGTATCAGTGTCAGTGTCTTTATCCTGTACCCCAAGTGTCAGTGTCATTATCCTGTACCCAAATGTGTGAGCACCATTATCCTGTACCCCAAGTGTCAGTGTCATTATCCTGTACCCCAAATATCAGAGCCATTTTCCTGCACCCCGAGTTTCATTATCCTGTACCCCAAGTGTCAGTGCCATTATCCTGTACCGAGTATCATTATCTTGTACCCCAAGTGTCAGTTCCATTATCCTGTACCCCAAGAGTCAGTTCCATTATCCTGTACCCAAAGTGTCAGTGCCATTATCCTGTACTCCAAGTGTCAGTGTCATTATCTTGTACCCCAAGTGTCAGTGTCATTATCCTGTACCCCAAGTGTCAGTGTCATTATCCTGTACCCCAAGTGTCAGTGTCATTATCCTGTAACTAAAGTGTCAGTGTCATCATCCTGTACCCCAAGTGTCAGTGATACTATCCTGTACCCCAAGTGTCAGTGTCATTATCCTGTACCCCAAGTGTCAGTGTCATTATCCTGTACCCCAAGTGTCAGTGTCATTATCCTGTAACTAAAGTGTCAGTGTCATCATCCTGTACCCCAAGTGTCAGTGATACTATCCTGTACCCCAAGTGTCAGCGTCATTATCCTGTACCCTAAGTGTCAGCGCCATTATCCTGTACCCCAAGTGTCAGTGTCATTATCCTGTATCCCAAGTGTCAGTGTCATTATCCTGTACCCCAATTGTCAGTGTCATTATCCTGTACCCCAAGTGTCAGTGTCATTATCCTGTACCCCAAGTGTCAGTGTCATTATCCTGTACCCCAAGTGTCAGTGTCATCATCCTGTACCCCAAGTGTCAGAGTCATCATCCTCTACCCCAAGTGTCAGTGTCATTATCCTGTACCCCAAGTGTCACTGCCATTATCCTGTACCCCAAGTGTCAGTGTCATTATCCTGTACCCCAAGCGTCATCCTGTACCCCAAGTGCCAGTGTCGTTATACTGTACCCCAAGTGTCATCCTGTACCCCAAGTGTCCGTGTCATCATCCCGTACCCCAAGTGCTAGTGTCATCATCCTGTACACCAAGTGCCAGTGTCATCATCCTGTACCCCATGTGCCAGTGTCATCATCCTGTACCCCAAGTGTCAGTGTCATTATACTGTACCCCTAGTGTCAGTGTCATTGTCCTGTACCCCAAGTGTCAGTTTCATTATCCTGTACCCAGGTACGGACTGGGGCTGAATTTCAGTCCTGGCATTTGAAATCACACAGGCCCATTCTGTCCCTGTTCCCAAGCACCAAATTGGAATATATTACCAATATTACCATGGATGGAGGAAAGCACGATTTCCTACAAGACCAATATTTCTAATGATACCCATGGCCTGCTGGGGTAAGTGACTGGGTCAGCGAATTTGTGCTCCGTCACAACTCTTAGCAGTATGGGTGTCTTGATAACAAAGATTCTGCTAATAACGTAGCAGACAAGGCAGCCCATTGCCAGACAGGCCCTTCTGGTATTTGCCAGAATTGCCTGATGGCCAGTCCGGCCCTGCCTGTACCCCAAGTGTCATTATCCTGCACCCCAAGCCAAGTGTTATTATCCTCTTATTATCCTGCTCTCCCCCAAGTGTCAGTGTACCCATCTCTTTATTAAATATAAATTGCTATTTTTATTTTTTGTTTTAGGAAAAAGTAAAAAAAATGAAGTTTCAACGACGTACGGGCAGGTTAGAAATCTTCACTTTTTCAATAATGAAAAACATTTAGCAAAAGACTCCATTTGAGCAGAGGTGATTTGTAGAAATCCGATACTTGGATATTTCATTGTATTTTTAATGTCTGCCAACATGAACTGAATGCAGATAATCTGCTAGGAATTTGTGCAGCTTTTAGTCTAGTAATAGATTTATTCTGCTGTAGATAATGGCGTCTTGAGTATAATGACCTGAGGAACCTGAAGACGTCTTACCTGGTTTATAATTCTTCGCTTTTCTAAATGAATGACAGTGGATTTCCCATTTTTCCATTTATTTCTGTATTGATTTTATAGGTGGGAGAGATTCCATTACATGAGCAAAATCTTTATCATGAGAGTCAAAAAGAGCAACAATCCCTAACTGTATATAGTGAGGTCCAGCATGCCAAGGTATGTTCTCCTCCGGGGTCACAAAACGTTCCGATTCTTTTACGCAATGTTTTCCCAGTATTTTTACGCAAAGACAGGAAATTCTCCTGAACATCAATGGGTGATGACTCTGTAAGTCAATGTCTGATCCATTAAATAACATATATATATATATATATATATATATATATATATATATATATATAAATAGTATATAAAAAATAAAATGCAGAAAATCACATTGTATAAATTATATAAATTAATTAGCATTTTGCATTGAGAAATAAGTAATTGATCCCTCTAGCAAACAAAACTTAATGCTTGGTGGCAAAACCCTTGTTGGCAAGCACAGCAGTCATATGTTTTTTTGTAGTTAATGATAAGGTTTGCGCACATGTCAGGAGGAATTTTGGTCCACTCCTCTTTGCAGATCTTCTCTAAATCATTAAGGTTTTGAGGCTGTTGCTTGGCAACTCGGAGCTTCAACTCCCTCCATAAGTATTCTGTGGGATTAATGTGTTCTGTCTTCATCCACGTTGATACGGTGTGTGATCAAACATACAGCATAAACCACTTCTGTCTTCCAAATTAAGCAGACTGTTCTCTGTAGTCTAACTTGTTTATTGGTAACAGGTATTGAAATGCGGTAAAACTATAAGAATATAAAAGATACGTATAAGTATTGAGCCAAATAACAATACAGCTGATACTTTACAACTAATAGAAAAGTATACAGGATGATGCAACTTCTACATATAACTACATACAGCAAGTGACTGGTAATAGATTTCCTAAGTACTAGCTGCTATGCAATAATCACATTAGTAGAACACTATATTGCAAGAACAGGGATAACAATCTTACCGGATAAACTTAACCCGGGTGGCAAGTAAGTGAAGTAGTTCCAACACAGCAGATTAACACGAGTGTACAGGAAAATACACAGAGAGAAAATGGGGGATTCCCCTATCCCATGATGCTTTGGTGCAATCCCATAATGCAACACTCTAATAATCACTAAGAAAAACACAGGTAATAAATTTATCCACCACTGGGTGGTGCTATAACACAGCAAAAAACCAGAACTATGGTACTAAAACTCTTTAATGGATATATGAACCACGCTGTCCTATTAGAAGGACAGAACACTCCCCGCTTGGCATCAACCGATGCCACCTACAGGTTCCTTTGGCGAAAACAGTAAGACAAGTTCCGCAACTGGTCTGAGGAATAGTTTACTCTCCCCAGACTTGCCTACTTTGACCTCGACCTTACGCACCTTCCCATCTTTGCTTGGGAATATTTTAGTGATGAGGCCTAGTGGCCACTCATTACGGTGAGACTGGCTGTCTTTCATGAGAATGACATCACCGGTTTTGATGTTTGGTACGGTAAAGGCAAGCTTGCCGTGATGCCAACCTTTGCTAGGTTTCTGGATGGCGGGTGACGTTGACTTATAAGACCGAGCCACGTGAATCAAACATACGAGGGCACGAACACGCGAGTTCCAAGTTGAGAACCTGTTGAAACGGTGGGATTTGAGGTGATTGTCTTTAGTCACCGTACGTAGAACGGACACCTGAGGGCGGATTTCCTCGTCTGCCTCTGGATCTACCAGTTCAAAGATGTTTGACCCGTCCACGTATGGCGTCGAACGGTATAAGAATGTAGGGCCAGTAAACCAGGTTGTGTCCTTAAGGTGTCTTGCTTCAACGGATCTGGTTGCGTGGTCCGCCGGATTGTGGTGCGTGGACACATAGTGCCACTGTTCAGGGTGGGTGGATCTCCTGATCCTTAGCACCCAATTGCTGACATAGACATAAAAGCGATGAGTTTCATTGCCAATGTACCCCAACACTACCTTGCTGTCTGTGTAGAATCTACTGTGTAGATAAGCTCAGCTAACTCTACTGCTAGCACAGCTGCACAGAGTTCCAGTCTGGGTACTGTGTGTTCACGGAGTGGGGCCAGTTTTGTCCGGCTCATAACAAGCCTTACGTGGCACTGTTCATTGATGTCAGTAGTTTTCAAATACGCCACTGCTGCAATTGGTTTGGTTGAGGCATCGCAGAAGATACAAAGCCTGTGCATCTTGATTTCTGTTGATGGCACAGAAGCATATGGTCGTGCCACGTAGAGACTTGACAAGGCTTCTAAAGAGTTCTTCCATCTTACCCACAAGTCTCTTTTCTCGTTGGGAAGCTGATCATCCCAATCGGATGTCTCTTGGGTGAAGTCTCTCAACATCATTTTACCTTGGATAGTTACAGGGGTTACAAATCCCAGAGGATCGTACAAGCTGTTTACAAAGGACAGGACGCCTCTACGTGTGAAGGGTTTCTCTTCTTCACTGATCTGGAAGGTGAATGCATCCTTTTTCAAATCCCAGAGTAAACCCAGGCTCCGCTGCATGGGAAGGGAGTCCGTGCTTAAATCCAAGTCTTTTAAATTGGTTGAGTAATCTTGAGAGGGAAAGGCTGCCATTAGTTTTTGGTTGTTGGAAGCAATTTTGTGCAACCTCAAATTGGATGAAGCGAGCATTTCTTGTGCCCTTTTCAGGAGACTGACTGCTGACTCATCTGTGGGTGTGGATTTCAGGCAGTCATCTACGTAGAAATCCTTTTCCACAAATGATCTTACATCCGATGCATACTTTGCTTCACCCTCTCTGGCTGAATGTCTAAGGCCATAAATAGCGACAGCAGGGGAAGGGCTGTTCCCGAAGATGTGTACCTTCATACGATATTCCACGATGTCCTTGTAGGGGTCATTATCGCCGTACCAGAAGAACCTCAAGTAGTTTCTGTGTTCTTCTTTAACAAGGAAGCAGTGAAACATCTGTTGTATGTCAGCCATAAATGCTACTGCATCTTTGCGGAAACGAAGAAGTACTCCCAGAAGTCTGTTGTTGACGTCTGGACAAGACAGGAAGACGTCGTTTAAAGAAACACCTTCGTATCTGGCACTTGAGTCAAATACCACTCTTATCTGACCTGGTTTCTTCGGATGATACACGCCGAAAATAGGTAAGTAAGTACCAACATTCCTCGGAATCTTGAAGTACAGGTGCAATTTCCGCGTGGCCACTCTGGAATATTCTCTCCATGAAGGTAAAGAAGTGTTCTTTTGTTTCTGGTGCCTTCTGCAGTTTGCGTGTAAGGGAGACAAATCGACTGTAGACAAGTTCTCTGTTGTTGGGTAAGCGTTGCCTCCGTGGTTTGAATGGTAAAGGTGCGACCCAACTCTTTGATTCATCTCTTACTATCTCTCGCTCCATGATGTCCAAGAACAGTCTGTCCTCTATGGACGTTGCTACCTGGTTGTCTTCTCTTGTCCTGTGGAAAACTGTGCACCCTATATGATCTTGCTCACCGTCGCATGCATGGTCTTCACAGGAAGGATCAGCTAATGGACAAGGTGGAGGGGTGTGGTGTGGCAATTCTTTAATCAGGAAACTGCTCTCGCATGGCTGGAAGAGAGACGGACGTCCATTCTCGAGGGTATTGGTGAGCATGCTGTTGACTGAAGTTGGCCTGTGTGCTCCACCCAAACAGACGTCTCCCACAATGACCCATCCTAGGTCAAGTCTCTGAGCATATGGGGCATTTTGTGGGCCGTTAATCTGTCCTCTAGCCTTGTGGACCCGTAGTCTGTCTCTTCCGAGGAGTAAGACGATAGGAGCTCCTTGGTCAAGCTCCGGTATCAGGTGAGCTATACATCTCATGTGGGTGTGATGAGCTGCTACCTCTGGTGTAGGTATCTCAGACCTGTTGTTGGGAATCTGGTTGCACTCCAGTATTGATGGCAAGGATAAGCAGGTTTGACCGTCCATAGACTCTACTTTGAATCCAGTCGCTTTCCTCCCCGCCGTCTCGACAGTACCTGCACATGTCTTCAAGGAGTACGGAGAGCCGGGACCAGCAATGTTGAAGGTGTCGAAGAGAAAGGACTTAGCTAGAGACCTGTTGCTCTGATCGTCCAAGATTGCATATACCTTGATTGCCTTATCCCGTTGGCTCGCTGGGAATACTCTGACAAGACAGATCTTCGAGCAGGATCTTCCTGCTACGAGTTCCTTGCAGATCTCTGTACACTGAGAAGTGACCACTGGGGTGTCCATGTCAGTGTCCATCTGTTTTTCGGCAGACTCTTCTACTCGCGACGATACCCCTGAGGGTGGTCCAGGATGTAAGGCGGTGTTGTGCTCCACACTACTACATTCTGTGCATTTCACACTGGTTTCGCAGTTCTTGGCGAAGTGTGAGGTCGTCGCGCAGCATCTGAAGCATATCTTGTTTTCCTTTAGGAAACTCTTACGGTCTTCTAGAGACTTCTCCCTGAAGGCTCTACATTTTAGTAGAGGATGAGGTTTCTTGTGTAGGGGGCAGTGTTTGCTGAGATCTTAGGGTTTGTTCTCGTCTGGAGAGGATTTACTTGCCCTGTAAGGAAAACCTGTGGAGGTAACATTAGTTTTGTGGACTGCCACTGGTGTTTTATTGGGTTTTACACCAGAGGCAGTGGTACATGACATAGTGAAATCGAAACTGGGGTCATTTCTAACTTTAGCTTGCTGAGCAACAAAGTCTACAAACACCCTGAAAGGAGGAAATAGTACCTTGTGAGCCTGTTTGTAATGGGACCCATGACTGACCCACTTTTCTTGTAAGTTGTAAGGGAGCTTTTGGACAATCGGGTTGAAACCCCTGGCAGTGTCAAGGAATGCCAACCCTAGTAGGTCACCTTCTGCCTGAGCAGCGTGTACCTCCATTAACAAGTCGCTCAGTTCCCTGAGCTTTTGATAACCCTTTATATGCTATCTTGGGAAAATCATCAATTCTTTTATACAAAGTGTTTTCTATAGCTTCTATTGACCCATAACATTCTTCGAGTCTCTCCCACACCATGCGAAGTCCTGTGTGTGGGTACTTTATGTTAATGTTCCTGATTCTTTTGGCGTGTTCAGCTGACTCGCTCCCAAGCCACTTAACCAGTAGATCTAACTCTTCACTACTGGAAACATGCAAGTCTCTGATGGCATTCTGGAAAGAGGCTCGCCATGCTCTGTAGCTTTCAGCTCGATCAGTGAACTTTACAAGTCCCTTGGTCACCAGCTCCCGGCGGGTAAAGAACCTTGCAAAGTTCATAGTGGCTGAGTCAGTGCTAACGTGAGCTGGTGTGCTGTTGTCATGCGGTGTGTGTGGTGCATCCTCATACCTGGTAGGAGCTTCTGGCTTAGGAAAGTCTGTATAAAACCATTCCGAAGCGAAGGGTGTCCCTGTCTGTCTGGGAGGAGGCTGTACCTTCTGTTCCGTAGGACGGTATTGGTGGTCGACGTCGTTTCGCAGTATACCTTCCTGCTTCCAGTACGGTGTTTGGAGGAAAGATCTCTGGAAATATGCATAGGCTGGTTGGTATAACGGATCAGAGTTGTCTTCAATTTTAGGATGTTGGTGGACATATTCTGAGATGCGTTGGGCTGGGTCCTGTCGATCAAGGTCTGGTCCACGTACATCGCTGCCTCCCTCGGATTCAGGAAACTCCACGGCTTCTAAGAACTCAGCTTTGGGTATTGCGGCTGCTGCTTCTTTTTCAGCGGAAAGCCTTTCTAAGGTCGCTTGCAGGCGAGCTCTTTCTGCTTCTTGCTCTGCTTGCAGGCGGGCTCTTTCTGCTTCTTGGCGGGCTCTTTCTGCTTCTTGGCGGGCTCTTTCTGCTTCTTGCTCTGCTTGCAGGCGGGCTCTTTCTGCATCTTGGCAGGCTCTTTCTGCTTCTCTATCTGCTTGCAGGCGAGCTCTTTCTGCTTCTTGCTCTGCTTGTCTTAACTTTAACTGCATCTCTTGTGCAGCGAAGGAGGATCTTACTTTCGCCGCCTCAGCTTCTGCTCGGGCGAGGGTGACAGACCTTTTCGAGGAAGACTTGCTAGAGCGGCTTGTTTGGGATCTCGTCCTGAGTGAAGATGCTCGACTTGCAGACATTTTATGTCCGTTTGCAGGCTGTAGGACGTCCCAGAGCGGGTAGGGATGACTTCAGCGTGCACTGAGATGTGTGGTGCTTGGTGGGCTGCACTCTCGGTACTTGTGACTGTATGGCGGCCGCTGCGGTATCTGCAGGCAGTGCGGTGTGGTACAAGCGGCTGCGTAAGTGGTATTTGCTATCGCTGGTGTCTAGCCTCCTTTTTACTGGCCTCCGCTCGTATTTAGCATCCGTTTTACTGTTCTGTCTTCATACACATCGATACGGTGTGTGATCAAACATACAGCATAAACCACTTCTGTCTTCCAAATTAAGCAGACTGTTCTCTGTAGTCTAACTTGTTTATTGGTAACAGGTATTGAAATGCGGTAAAACTATAAGAATATAAAAGATACGTATAAGTATTGAGCCAAATAACAATACAGCTGATACTTTACAACTAATAGAAAAGTATACAGGATGATGCAACTTCTACATATAACTACATACAGCAAGTGACTGGTAATAGATTTCCTAAGTACTAGCTGCTATGCAATAATCACATTAGTAGAACACTATATTGCAAGAACAGGGATAACAATCTTACCGGATAAACTTAACCCGGGTGGCAAGTAAGTGAAGTAGTTCCAACACAGCAGATTAACACGAGTGTACAGGAAAATACACAGAGAGAAAATGGGGGATTCCCCTATCCCATGATGCTTTGGTGCAATCCCATAATGCAACACTCTAATAATCACTAAGAAAAACACAGGTAATAAATTTATCCACCACTGGGTGGTGCTTTAACACAGCAAAAAACCAGAACTATGGTACTAAAACTCTTTAATGGATATATGAACCACGCTGTCCTATTAGAAGGACAGAACATAAGGTCTGGAGACTGGCTAGGCCACTCCATGACCTTAGTGTGCTTCTTTTTGAGCCATTCCTTTGTTGCCTTGGCTGTATGTTTTGGGTCATTGTCTTGCTGGAAGGACCCAGCCACGACCCATTTTTAATGTCCTGGCAGAGGGAAGGAGGTTGTCACTCAGGAAGGATTTTATAGTACATGGCTCCATCCATTCTCCCATTGATGTGATGAAGAGGTCATGTGCCCTTAGCAGAGAAACACCCCCAAAACATAATGTCTCCACCTCCATGCTTGACAGTGGGGACGGTGTTCATTGGGTCATAGGCAGCATTTCTCTTCCTCCAAACATGGCGAGTTGATTTAGTCACAAAGGCCTCAATTTTTGCCTCATCTGACCATAGCACCTTCTCCCAATCACTCACAGAATCATCCAGGTGTTCATTGGAAAACTTCAGACGGGCCTGCACATGTGCCTTCTTGAGCAGGGGGACCTTGCAGGCACTGCAAAATTTTAAACCTTTATGGCGTAATGTGTTACCAATGATTTTCTTGGTGACTGTGGTCCCAGCTGCCTTGAGATCATTAACAAGTTCCCCCCGTGTAGTTTTAAGCTGATCTCTCACCTTCCTCATGATCAAGGATACGCCATGAGGTGAGATTTTGCATGGTGCCCCAGATCGATGTCGATTGACAGTCAGTTTGTAATTTGTCAATTTTCTTGCTATTGCACCAACAGTTGTCTCCTTCTCACCTAGCGTCTTACGTATGGTTTTGTAGCCCATTACAGCTTTTTGCAGGTCTATGATCTTGTCCCTGACAGCCTTATAAATCTCTTTGGTCTTGCGCATGTTGTAAGGGTTAGAGTCTGACTGATTTAATTGAGTCTGTGGACAGGAGTCTTTTATAAAGGTGAATATGTAAGACAGCTGTCTTTAATGCAGGTAACAAGTTGATTAGGAGCGTCAAACTGGTCTGTAGGAGCTAGAACTCTTAATGGTTGGTAGGGGATCAAATACTTATTTCTCACTGCAAAATGCAAATAAATTTATATAATTTATACAATGTGATTTTCTGGATTTTATTTTTGATATTCTATCTCTTAATGTTAAATTAACCTACCCTTAAAATGATAGACTGTTCATGTCTTTGTCAGTGGTCAAACTTACAAAATCAGCAAGGGATCAAATACTTATTTCCCCCACTGTATATACAGTGGGTACGGACAGTTTTCAGACCCCTTTAAATTTTTCACACTTTGTTTCATTGCAGCCATTTGGTAAATTCAAAAAAGTTCATTGTTTCCCCTTAATGTACACTCTGCACCCCATCTTGACTAATAAAAAAACAAAACAGAAATGTAGAAATTTTTGAAAATTTATTAAAAAAGAAAAACTGAAATATCACATGGTCCTGACTCCTAAGTATTCAGACCCTTTGCTCAGACACTCATATTTAAGTCACATGCTGTCCATTTCCTTGTGATCCTCCTTGAGATGGTTCTACTCCTTCATTGGAGGCCAGCTGTTTAATCAAACTGATAGGACTTGCTTTGGAAAGGCACACACCTGTCTATATAAGACCTCACAGCTCACAGTGGATGTCAGACCAAATGAGAATCATGAAGTCAAAGGAAGTGGTCAGGGAGCTCAGAAACAGAATTGTGGCAAGGCACACTTCTGGCTAAGGTTACAAAAGAATTTCAGCAGAACTCGAGGTTCCTAAGAGCACAGTGGCCTTCATAATCCTTTAATGGAAGAAGTTTGGGACCACCAGAAGTCTTCATAGATCTGGACATCCAGCCTTGATGAGAGAGGTAAAAAAGAACCCCAAGATCGCTGTGGCTGACCTCCACAGGTGCAGTAGGCAGATGAGAGAAAGTTCTACAAAGTCAACTATCACTGCAGCCCTCCACCAGTCAGGCCTTTATGGCAGGGTGGCCCGACAGAAGCCTCTCCTCAGTGCAAGATATATGAACACCCACATAAAGTTTGCTAAAAACACATGAAGGACTCCCAGACCATGAGAAATAAAATTCTCTGGTCTGATGAGATGAAGATAAAACTTTTTGGTGATAATTCTAAGCGGTATGTGTGGAGAAACCCAGGCACTGCTCATCACCTGCCCAATTAAATCCCAACAGTGAAACATGGTGGCAACATCATGCTATGGGGGTGTTTTTCAGCTGCAGGGCCAGGATGACCGGTTGTCATTGAAGGAAACATTTCTGCAGCCAAGTACAGAGATATCCTGGATGAAAACCTCTTTCAGAATGCTCTAGACCTCAGACTTGGCCGAAGGTTCACCTTCCAACAAGACAATGACCCTAAGCACACAGCTAAAATAACAAAGAAGGCGACTTCAGAACAACTCTGTGACCATTCTTGACTGGCCCAGCCAGAGCTCTGACCTAAACCCAATTGAGCATCTCTGGAGAGACCTGAAAATGGCTGTCCACCAAAGTTCACCTTCCAACCTGACGGAACTTGAGAGGATCTTTAAGGAAGAATGGCAGAGGATCCCCAAATCCAGGTGTGTAAAACTTGTTGCATCATTCCCAAGAAGACTCATTGGCTGTACTAGCTCAAAAGGGTGCTTCTACTCAATACTGAGAAAAGGGTCTGAATGCTTATGACCATGTGATATTTCAGTTTTTCTTTTTTTTTTTTAAATTTGCAAAAATGTCTACATTTATGTTTTTTTTCAGTCAAGATGGGGTGCAGAGTGTACATTAATGAGAAAAAAATGAACTGTTTTGAATTTACTAAATGGCTGCAATGAAACAAAGAGTGAAAAATTTAACAGGGTATGAATACTTTAAAGGGGTATGAATACTTTCCGTACCTACTGTATATATAAAAAATCCTTAATGTTATCTTTCAGATTGATATAGTTTTGTTTCCTGTCAAACTTAAAACTAAAAAAATAAAAATAAGATAAAAACTGCAATGTTTCACTGAAAAATGTCACACAAGATGAGGTTAAAACTACATGTTCCCATCAGATCAACCAATACTGTATCTGGTTGTTAGACAACTGGCTGCAGCAGGAGCCTCCCAGCTCATGCTCCACTCAAATGCAATCCCTTAGTTTCATCATTTTGTTTGACCTTTTTTTTAGTTCTCCAGAATTATTAAAACTCAAAAATAATTCACTGGCAATTGGATCAAAATTTCATGTAAAAATCCCATGCTCCCCAGCAGGTCAGGTGAAAATAACTGTTCCCAACAGAATAATAGGAGTAATGTATCTGGCTGTAAAACAACTGACTATAGCATGAGCTTCCTCATTATGCAATGACCAGGTGAAAGTACCTGTTTCCAACAGAAAAGCCTACTAGTACTGGATATGGCTGTAAGACAACTGTCTGCAGTAGGAACCTTCTTATCCTCCCCCTTATGCAATTCTTTAATCTTATCATTTTGTTCAGGTTTTTGTTTGTCTTTTTTGTAGTCATTAAAACAAAAAATAAATCACTGAAAATATTATCAAATTTATAATATTTCATGAAAACATGCTATACTCACCCATAATAAACAGAAGATCCAGAAAAACGCAGTCATAAGTCCAAATACATAGAAATATACAAAAATGTATTTAATCATAACAAGTATAAAACAGCAGGATGGGAAATCCCCCCGTGCCGTCCACAGCACGTACGATCGGACAGGGGAAGGTACACACAAATATATCATTCACTGTAGATCATGGCAGCATTAGCATGTAATATATGTGAAAAAATAATAATCACGTATTAACAATCAACTGCAATGCCAACACGAGATATCACGATGAAAGTATATACATACCAGTGATTCAGTAACAGGGATGTGTATGCACCAAACACACCCTGACGCGCGTTTCGGCGAATGCCCCATTGAGGAAGGCTACAGATCTATGTCTTTCATAAACCCCAAACATTGAATAGCAGAAAATGTAGAAAGATCAGAAAACGAACTTGTGTTCTCTAGAATTCATGAAGGCTGTTTACTTATGGAACATGCAGAAAACCTATGTGTTAGAAATAAATAATTACACTTGTGCTCAAAAGTTTACATACCCCAGCAGAATTTTTTCCCTCTTGGCTTTTTTTCAGAGAATATGAGAAACTTTGAGAAACTATGAGAAACTATAGAAACTGAGAGAAACTTGCCATGTTTTCTCTTTTTAAATCATAATGACACCCCAAAACATCCATATAAACCTGATCAAAAGTTCACATACCCTGGTGATTTTGGCCTGATAACTTGCACAGAAGTTGACATAAAGGGGTTTGAATGGTTAGTAAAGGTACCATCCTCACCTGTGACCTGTTTGCTTGTAATCAGTGTGTGCATAAAAGCGGAGTGAGTTTCTGGGATCCAGACAGACTCTTGCATCTTTCATCCAGCCACTGACATTTCTGGATTGTGAGTCACGGGAAAGCAAAAGAATTGTCAACGGATCTATGGGAAAATGAAGTTGAACTGTATAAGGCTAGTTTCACACTAGCGTTTACCTGATCTGCGGCAGGCTGCGGACTTCCTCCGTGAAGCCCCGCCCTCAGCCGCACCTCCGCCGCTAGCTCCGCCTACTTCTGCATGCGGCCCGCATGCGGCCTCCGTACCAATCTTTAACATTAGGTACGCAGGTCGTGCGGCTGTATGCGGATGCTGTCGCATGCGTCATTTTGACGATGCAGAAAAAAAAATGCTACAGGCTGCGTCCTACGCTGGTCGCCGCATCGTCAAAACGACGCATGCAGCAGCATCCGCATACAGCCGCACGACCTGCGTACCTAATGTTAAAGATAGGTACGGAGGCCACATGCGGGCCGCATGCAGAAGTAGGTGGAGCTAGTGGCGGAGGTGCGGCCGAGGGCGGGGCTTCACGGAGGAAGTCCGCAGCCTGCCGCAGATCAGGTAAATGCTAGTGTGAAACTAGCCTAAAACAGGATAGGGATACAAAAAGATATCCAAGGAATTTATAATGCCAGTCAGCAGGGTTTAAACTGTGATTAACAAATGGAAAATCAGGGGCTCTGTAAAAACCACGGTCAGGTAGACCAACAAAAATGTCATGTAAAACTGTCAGGAAAATTGTTTGGGATGAAAAGAAAAACCCACAAATAATATCAGCTGAAATACAGAACTCTCTGAAATCTAGTGGTGTGGATGTTTCAAGATGCACAATAAGGAGGCACTTGTAGAAGAATGGGCTGCATGGTCGAGTCGCCAGGAGAAAGCCATTACTGCACAAATGCCACAAAGTATCTTGCCTTGAATATGCAAAACAGCACAAAGACAAGCCTCATAACTTCTGGAACAAGGTAATTTGGAGTGATGAGACCAAAATTGAACATTTTGGCCACAATCATAAACGTTACATTTGGAGACAGGTCAACAAGGCCTATGATGAAAGAAACACCATTCCTACTGTAAAGCACGGAGGTGGATCGCCGATGTTTTGGGGATGTGTGAGCTACAAAGGCACAAGAACTTGGTAAAAGTTGAAGGAATGATGAATGCAGCACGTTATCAGCAAATGCTGGAGGCAAATTTGCACTCATCAGCCTGGAAGCTGAAGGTTCTGGAGTGGCCATCTCAGTCTCCTGACCTCAATATAATTTAGCCACTCTGGGGAGATCTCAAGCGAACAGTTCAAGCTAGACAGCCCAGGAATTTACAGGAACTGGAGGCTTTTTGCCAAGAAGAGTGGGCAGCTTTACCATCTGAGAAAATAAAGAACCTCATCCACAACTACCACAAAAGACTTCAAGCTGTCATTGATGTTAGAGGGGGCAATACACGGTATTAAGAAATGGGGCATGTGAACTTTTGATCTAGGTCATTTGGATGTTTTGGGTTGTCATTATGATTTAAAAAGAGAATACACAGTAGTTTGACAATAAACGGCTTCACCTAACCACTAACGATGAGTGGAGAAAGAGTTTTGGTGTTATCATTCATATTCTCTGAAAAAAGGCCAAGAAAGCAAAAACTCTGCCGGGGTATGTAAACTTTTGAGTACAACTGTACAAGATGTAAATGATAGATGGACAGAGCACTGTATTATGAGAAATGATATATTTTTATTTCAGAAAACAAATTCTCAGAAGAAGGCAGCAGAGAACAAGCCCAACTCATTAGAAACTGTGTACAGTACGGTTCAATTAACAAAGGTAAAGTACACAGTGTCATTATCCTGTACCTCTAGTGTCAGTGTCATTGTCTCGTACCCCAAGAGTCAGTGTTATTGTCCCGTACCCCAAATGTCATTCTCATCCTGTACCCCAAGTGTCAGTGCCATTATCCTGTACCCCAAGTGTCAGTGTCATTATCCTGTACCCAAAGTATCAGTGTCTTTATCCTGTACCCAAGTGTCAGTGTCATTATCCTGTACCCCAAGTGTCAGTGTCAGTGTCCTGCATGCCAAGTGTCAGTGTCATTATCCTGTACCCCAAGTGTCAGTGTCATTATCCTGTACCCCAAGTGTCAGTGTCATTGTCATGTATTCCAAGTGTCAGTGTCATTATCCTGTACCCCAAGTATCAGTGTCATTATCCTGTACCCCAAGTGTCAGTGTCATTATCCTGTACCCCAAGTGTTAGTGTCATTATCTTGTACCCCAAGTGTCAGTGTCATCATCCTGTATCTCAAGTGTCAGTGCCATTATCCTGTACCCCAAGTGTCAGAGCCATTATCCTGAACCCCAAGTGTCAGTGTCATTATCCTTTACCCCAAGTGTCAGTGTCATTATCCTGTACCCCAAGTGTCAGTGCCATCAATCTGTACCCCAAGTGTCAGTGTCATTATCCTGTACCCCAAGTGTCAGTGTCATTATCCTGTACCCCAAGTGTCAGTGTCATTGACCTGTACCCCAAGTGTCAGTGCCATCAATCTGTACCCCAAGTGTCATTGTCATTATCCTGTACCCCAAGTGTCAGTGTCATTATCCTGCATCCCAAGTGTCAGTGTCATTATCCGGTACCCCAAGTGTCAGTGATATTATCCTGTACCCCAAGTGTCAGTACCATTATCCTGTACCCCAAGTGTCAGTGTCATTATCCTGTACCCCAAGTGTCAGTGTCATTATCCCGTATCCCAAGTGTCAGTGTCATTATCCTGTAGCCCAAGTGTCAGTGATATTATCCTGTACCCCAAGTGTCAGTGCCATTATCCTGTGTCCCAAGTGTCAGTGTCAATATCCTGTACCCCAAGTGTCAGTGTCATTATCCTGTACCCCAAGTGTCAGTGTCATTATCCTGTACCCCAAGTGTCAGTGTCATCATCCTGTATCTCAAGGGTCAGAGCCATTATCCTGTACCCCAAGTGTCAGTGCCATTATCCTGTGTCCCAAGTGTCAGTGTCAATATCCTGTACCCCAAGTGTCAGTGTCATTATCCTGTACCCCAAGTGTCAGTGTCATTATCCTGTACCCCAAGTGTCAGTGTCATCATCCTGTATCTCAAGTGTCAGTGCCATTATCCTGTACCCCAAGGGTCAGAGCCATTATCCTGTACCCCAAGTGTCAGTGCCATTATCCTGTACCCCAAGTGTCAGTGTCAATATCCTGTACCCCAAGTGTCAGTGTCATTATCCTGTACCCCCAGTGTCAGTGTCATTATCCTGTACCCCAAGTGTCAGTGTCATTATCCTGTACCCCAAGTGTCAGTGTCATTATCCTGTACCCCAAGTGTCAGTGTCATTATCCTGTACCCCAAGTGTCGGTGTCATTATCCTGTACCCCAAGTGTCAGTGTCATTATCCTGTACCCCCTGTGTCAGCGCCATTATCCTGTACCCCATGTGTCAGTGTCATTATCCTGTACCCCAAGTGTCTGTGTCATTATCCTGTACCCCAAGTGTCAGTGTCATTATCCTGTACCCCAAGTGTCAGTGTCATTATCCTGTACCCCCTGTGTCAGCGCCATTATCCTGTACCCGAAGTGTCAGTGTCATTATCCTGTACCCCAAGTGTCTGTGTCATTATCCTGTACCCCAAGTGTCAGTGCCATTATCCTGTACCCCATGTGTCAGTGTCATTATCCTGTACCCCCTGTGTCAGCGCCATTATCCTGTACCCCAAGTGTCAGGGTCATTATCCTGTACCTCTAGTGTCAGTGTCATTATCCTGTACCCCAAGTGTCAGTGTCATTATCCTGTACACCAAGTGTCAGTGTCATTAACCTGTACCTCTAGTGTCAGTGTCATTATCCTGTACCCCAAGTGTCAGTGTCATTATTCTGTACCCCCTGTGTCAGCGCCATTATCCTGTACCTCACATGTCAATGATTATGTTTCTAAGGCAATTATTATATGTTGAAGGATTGATATAATTAAATATACATGGTTTTATGACACAATAAACAAAAACTAATGTAATATTGCACATCGCTACTTTTTTTTTTTTTTTTTTCAGGAAAATCAGCAAAATGGAACTTGTGCCCAATCTGCAGGACCAAGTAACCATAGTGTCAGATAAAGTGAGCAAAAAAGATAAAATGTAAAAGCTTAAGTCTTGGACACTTAGAAAAATATCTTAACGCAAAAATGTCACCAGTTTTAACAATCAAACCTTGTACATTAATAAATAGATCTGGTAGAGCTGATGATGCTGATATGTTTATTCGGATAAACCAGAATGGTTGTACACATTAAGGCTGCCGTCACACTAGCAGTATTTAGTCAGTATTTTACATCAGTATTTGTAAGCCAAAAATCTGATGATGCCTAAGGGGGGCATCACAACTATCTAATATCTGAATCAGCGGACAATAAAACGTCCACACTTGTCATCTCTGAACTGCTACAGCGGTTCTCCCCTAGTCATAGCGATGATTCTAGTTTACATAACTTTTCTATATATTGTATATAATTACTATAGATTTTTCATTAAACCATGTCCACGAAGAACCTAAAATTTTGCCACCAACCTTCCAGTTAGCCATCAACCAGTATCCGCTACAATTTTGATCTTTTAATAGTATAACATTTTTCTTTAGAAAATGTTTTAAAGTCTGTAAATGATGAAAGTCTTGTGGTGATGACAATCAACAGGAAACACATTGGTGTTACGTTACTAAAATAGATATTAGGTTGAGAAAAATATGGTGAGTGCAAGATACGCTCGACACCACAAGAATGTTCTAAAATCTTAAAGTCAATGTGTTAGGGCATTTTCACAAAAAAAAACAAAAAAACAAACAAAAAGTTTTGAATTGAGCCTAAGGTTTCATACATAGAAAATACATTCATAGAGCCTAAATGGAGACACATGGCTTCCCTAGGTCACATAGATTATGGGCTCAAAGATTACACTGAGCGATCCTTTGGTCCATAACCATCTTTCCTAACTCCATGGCTTTAATTTTAATTAATTAATTTTAATTAATTTCTAATGGCAGAAATTGAACAGGTCAGATCCTTTTTTACCCTGACATGGTGTCCAGGGAGCAACAGGAAGCTCCTGTACATTTTAGACTGTTAGCAATCCCACTGATGTTGATTGGATTGGAAAATGTTAACCTAATTTGTATGGGATCCTTGAAGCGGTTATCAGTGACTTATCTTTTACAATGGGCCTAAAAACTTAGAGGCAGGCAGTTGCTACCTTCCTGTCTGTTCTGCCCATTGCCAATTTCTGCCAGCTCAGAGTTATCACAGACTCCTTCAGCTGGTGATTCTGCAGCTTGTACTGACGTTATGTTGAAAAAGCAGCTTCTCTTCTATTCCACTCTGCTCTGCTGACTGGGTATCACTGCCAATGTCATGCTGATTTACTACTGTCTCCCTGCTGCCTAACCGCGGGGAGCCAGTTGTCAATCAGCATGATGTCGGCAGTCATGCTCTGTCCACAGAGCAGCCCAGAAGAAGAAGAGCTGTTCTGTTGAATGGAAGCATCAGAATCACCAGCAAGAGCGGTCTATGACAGCTCTGAGTAGGCATCGGGTAGAACAGGCAAGTAATTAGCAATTACCTGCCTGTTATTTGTCAGGCTCATTATAAAAAATAAAATAGTCCAGGATAATCCCTTTTAGTGTTTTTCTGTAAGGTACTTTCGAGGTAAGAAGAAGTCTATAATATGGCATCCAATGGAGCATGTCATACTTTCCATATCGCATACGGATATACAGAAGGACCTCATAGACTTCTGTATTAAAACTCTGTACAACTTGTGAGGAGCCATAAGAAGGTGTTGAGTCCTTATTCTGTATGTTCTGGGGGAATCCACAGCTATGTTAGATGTATTGCCTGATAGACCAGTAGCTGTGACATCATGCTCACCACTAGAGATTGACCTTTTGCCTTACAATTTATTTCAATGATGATGCTTCTATTTATAAACTTCACCAATTTACTGTTTTTTTTACACAGGCTTGACGAGAACATCGAACAACTTCATAGCTTTACCTTTGGGTATTTAATAGACTTGTGCTAAGTACAGTAAATATATATATATCGTTGAAATATGACTTGTGTTAGCAGCCAAGCTGGGGAGCCTGATTCATAGACAGGAACAGATTGATATACTGCAATTTTCATGAGTATTAAGGACATGAAGAGTGGAAATGAAACCTCATGATGTTCTAAAATTTCCCAAACCAAATTTTTCAAACTTCTGATCTTCCAGTCTGTGTCCTACAAGTACACAGGCCTTAGCTCACGGAAATTCCAAAGAGTGAAATCATCAATCCAGACCGGACAGTAGAAAAAAAGAAAGGTCTGGTCACTCAGATTGCAAAGATCTACACAACTCAAGAAGATCAAAAATATTCTTTGGTCAAAATTTGTTGGGCTTTTTTTTTTGCCTCCTGATCTTTGAACAGTTGCCATGTGTTTCTGGGAAACTTGAATCAATCTGAAACATGAAGTTTTGCCATTTTTTGGATGTGTTTGAGTCACGTTCTTTCTACACTCTTAAAAAAAAATACTGTGGTTTATTTAAATTGGTCCACATGCTTTGTGTGACCTAAAATTTACCTCTCGAAAAGGGCATCTCCTTTCTCAGTGCTCAATCTTGGTAATAAAAATGTTGGCATGTCCATCATGTTTAAGGCCAGATTGGACAATGGACAACTCTCTGACCAATGTGGGTGAATGGACCAGTTCCTGTTAGTGATGTTCCACAAAGACTAACTGGTCCATTTTCCGAATTAGAGAGCGCTAGTTTCAGCTGTTCTGAATGGGACATATTACATATTACAGAAGAGCGCATGTGCTAAGTGCACTGAGCTGCACACCACTGTAGTTATGTCGTTGATTTTCAGACATGACTGACCCTAGTATTCATATGCTCTTGTGTATTTGGCCTTAACCCTTCATTGAACTTACTGTAGTTTGGAAGCTCTACTGTCAAATACACTTTGTACAGGACTGTAGGATGTATCCTCCCTCTCTACATAAGTTTGATGAACACTTCAGCTTTTTGCTAGTTTCACCATTGTTAGGCAATTTTTTACAGCATACACCCTGGAAACCACAGTCAGAACTGAAAATGGCTAAGATATGAGGTTGAGAATATCACAGAATTGTCCTAGAATTACTGTAGTCTGCTCATCTCATACTGTACAGAGGCATTGTAACACAGGCTTTCTACAGTCCAAGTACTTGGTAGCACGGACCAGTTGTCAGTACAAGGTTCTACTATTTGTACGTAGGTACGGAGTTTCTGTGGTTCCAGCTCAGCTGAAGATGTCATTATTTGTAGAGATGATCAAAAAGATTTACAGGATTCTGTTCCAACCACTTCTATTATGCCCCCACACATGCCCCTTAGGGCGCAGTATTATGTCCCCACACATGCCTTTAGGGCACAGTTATGTTCCCACACTTCCCTTTAGGGCACAGTTAGGTCCCAACACATCCCTTTAGGGCACAGTAATGTCCCCACACATGCCCTTTAGGGCACTTTATTATGTCCCCACCCATTCAACTTAAAACGCTGTGTTATGTCTCCATATATGTCCCTTAGGGTGCAGTATTATGTCTCTACACATGCCCCTTAGCCCACAGTATTATGTCCACACACAGGCCCTTTAAGCCACAGTATTCTATCCCCACACATGCCCTTTAGGGCACAGTATTATATCCCCACACATGCCCTTTAGGGTGCAGTATTATGTCCCCAGACATGCCCTTTAGGGCGCAGTATTATGTCCCCACACATGCCCCTTAGGGTGCAGTATTATGTCTCCAGACATTGTATGCAAATTAGGTCACTGTGCTAACCAAATAAAAGAAGTTTCACTGAGCAAGCTCAAACAATAGCGTACTTGGGTAAACCTTGGGGTACTAGTATACATGCAAATGAATAACCAATCCAGATCAATAAATCAATAACGCACTGGCTGGCAGCCACCAACAGTGGTGACGGCCGGTGCTCAGTATGTATATAAATGACTGATCTGGATAAGAATTTTTAGGCGTTGTTAAGCAGCCACTAGTGATACTGGACCTATACCGAGATGGAATATCACAATGCCAAATGACAATTAAACACTTCCTCGCAGTCACCGATGATAATAATCATATGCCCAGATGTATGATGCAATAGCAAGTGAATGTCTGAAAGATGGTTCCAATTGGAAAAAAGTGAGGCAAACACTTACTGATGTTGCATAGCTGCAGTGTCGATGATAAGTCTGCTCCGGAGAGATGATATGTCGGAAGAGAAAGACAACCTGCAGTCTGTATATCCAGAGCTTGGGGGTCAGAACGGCGGTGTGGGGCGGCAGAGCTATGGGGAGCGTCCTCCCCTACTAATGCCTGGCCGCCACGCGCACCTAGAACACCAGTAAGCGGCAAGCCTCGGCCAAAAGCACCGCTAGATGGTAGTGGTGTGTGAGGGGGGCGTGGTCTGGGTGACGTCACCTAGAGTAGGAAGCGAAGGGCGGGGGACGGGTGCCGAGCTGGACCAAATTGCCTACGCGTTTCGAAGGTCACCGGACCTTCTTTGTCAGGGCTAAAGCTCCCGACTGTCTCCTGCTCTTTATATAGAAAACCCCTGCCCACCGCTGATAGGAGAAACATGAGCCGCAAAAAAGCCCCAAGAGAAAAGGCTAGAGGACTAGTTCCAAACTGAATGTGGATAAATAATCTAGTTGCATAAATAAATATACAGTATATCAAATATGAGCATTAATGTATCCCACGCATACAATACACATAACTACAAAAAACCTTTATTAAATTAAAAACGGGGGATTTTAATAAAAAAATAATTGGATTAAAATATGAGTATTAACCAACCCATAAAGAGTATATACCCATACATATAATAGGAATTGATTGACCGAATACGCATAAGGTTCCCCCGGGAGCGAAGAAAGAAAAAGAAAAGGGAAAAGGGAAGGGGGGAATAATATTAGGGATTGTTAAACAAATGAAAGAATTTAAAAGCTGTAAAAAGTATAGTTTATTCATTCATAAAAAATATAAATATATCTATCTGGAATATTATTTAAAAGCATATAGCTCTACCTCGTGGTTCAAACCCCTAGGGGCTAAACTGTCCAGGATGAAAATCCACTTGGATTCGGTACGTGACATTAATTTTATATAGTCACCTCTCCTCCAATTCTTATGTGCCACCTGAATGCCACAAAACGTTAACCCTCTTGTGGACCTCCCGTGGTGCTCTTTAAAGTGTCTCGAAAGGGGATGGCCTACAAAGCCTTTTTCTATATTATTAAAATGTTCCTTCAATCGATCCATAAGTCTACGCTTAGTGCGGCCTACATAGGTTTTATTGCAAGGACATTTGATTAGATAGATAACTCCTGATGACCAACACGATATGCCATCCTTGATTACAAATTCCTGAGTACCGTCGGAATTATAGTCTTGAAGTTGTCTTATTTTCCTAAAATTTGTACGCACACAACAGGAGCAAGTGCCACATGGTGTGAAACCTAGATTTTGTGAAGATGTTCCTTTAGTAAGACCCTTACTGGTTGTTGAAGCTATAATGTTCCCTATTGTTTGCGATTTTCTAAAAACGAACTTTGGATGTTTCGGTAGCAGTTCACCTATCACTTTATCTGACTGGAGAGTTGGTCAGTGCTTATGGATAATTTTAGTAAATTTCTTGTATCCATAATGATATTGCGTAATAATAGGTAACTGAAGAATTTGTTCTGGAATACCCATTAAGGTAGATGTGTCTCTCATTGTTTTGTGTATAAGGGTATCTCTAGATGTTTCATATACCTCTTTATTAGCTGCATCTAGCAAGTCCTTAGATAACCTTTTTCCAGAAATGTACCTGTTAGGTACTCTGCCTCAGTTGTATAGTCCTGTATTTTAGTACAATTCCGTCTTATTTGGGTAAATTGACTTTTAGGGATATTAGTCAACCAAATGGGTAAATGGCAACTATTTATGTCAATAAAGCCATTAGAGTCCACTGCCTTACGGAGGCACTTTGTTAGCACCTGATTGTCTTCAATAAAAATGCTCAGATCTAAAAAATAAATTTCTGTTTTGTTAGTAGTAGCCGTGAATTTCAACCCAAAATCATTAAAGTTAAGGTTGGCAATAAATGCTTCTAATTCATATTGAGGGCCATTCCAAATGAATAATACATCGTCAATGAAGCGTTTCCACATGACCAAACCAATATTGGGACTATCGGTGAGTTTAATATGTAGCTCCTCCCATTTGGCTACATAAAGGTTCGCGTAGCTGGGAGCGAAGCGGGTACCCATGGCCGTTCCCCATGTCTGAAGGTAGAACTGGCCATCGTAGACAAAGTAATTGTGCTCTGAAATAAATAAGATACTCCCCATACATGCCCTTTAGGGCGCAGTATTATGTCCCCACACATGCCCTTTAGGGCACAGTATTATGTCCCCCACATGCCCTTTAGGGCATAGTATTATATCCCCACACATGCCCTTTAGGGCGTAGTATTATGTCCCCACACATGCCCTTTCAGACACAGTATTATGTCCCCACACATGCCCTTTAGGGCGCAGTATTATTTCCCCACACATGCCCTTTAGGGCGCAGTATTGTGTCCTCACACATGCCGTTTAGGACGTAGTATTATTTCCACACACATGCCACTTAAGGTGCAGTATTATGTCCCTACAGATGCCTCTTAGCCAACAGTAATAGGTCCCCACACACATGCCCTTTAGGGCACAGTATTCTATCCCCACACATGCCCCTTAGGGAAAAAAATACTGTTTCCCACAATGTGCTGTCAATTAGAAAAACAAACAGCTACTCATCTAACACCACTCCGCCGCTTCTCATCTCTGTGCTGTGTACTGAGGAACAGCCGATGCAATGTACTGTCATAATTGTGCCTGGTGTGCTCTCAGACACACAGACTCCATGATGTAAGTGGGCGCTGACAACTCTCTCTTCCATCTCTGTGTTCACCGGTATCTGCATTCAGAGGATATCAGTGAAAGTAAAACACCAGGCAGGGAGCAACCACATGGTGTTGGCCACCACTGTACCCAGCCCTTTGGCTGTCCTAGATCAAGCACCACACTGGAACATCCAAAGGGCCACTATCAGTCTTGGTAATAAAAATGTATCAGTGTTTTATTAACTTGTTCATTCTTTGATTTTAATGAGTTGACACTGTTCATTCTACTATAGTCCATACAGTAAAGTAAAAAAGCAAGCTGCAGAACACAGTACGGGTCCTCTAGTGGTTAGTGAGAAAACCACTAGAAATCTTCAAATATTTTATCATGCTTTTTTCCATCATTACACCAATATCCTAAAGTTTTCATCACACGTCCATACAATTGATCAGTATTATCTCAGTGTGTATCGTCCAAGGAGCTTGGGTGTGTGTGGTTCACTTTCCGATTCTCTAATCTTATTAAGATATCTGTGCTCATTCTGACCAAGTCTTTGCAGTAAAGCCAAAAGTGAGCTGCCAAGACACAGGAAGTATTAGGGTGCTCTGTATCATCTGGGGGTCAGTGTTAGAACTGCAATGTATAACTTTTTTTTGTATATGTAAGGTTATATAAAACATTTTAAATTTGTCTCATTTGTCATTATTCACATTTTTGCATTTGTTTCAGTTTTAATCATTTGTGTTTCTAAAAAAATGTATATAAAGCTGTAAAAAAATAGGAAATTTTGTACCAAATGAAAACTGAACAAATATTAATGATACAATGGCTACATTAATACAGGTAGCTAATGTTATTTTTATTATTTTAAAAATGCCACATTAAGTTTTTTAGACTTTTTTTTACTTTTGTACTTTTTATAGGCAGCCTTTTAAGGTATGTATAATTTATCGAATACCTGATTTTTTTTTATATCGTTTTTTTTCTGCTACAGTTTTTTGGCTGTTTTTGTGCCATAAACTGTGTTTAATTAATTCTGCTAATCAGAAAAGTTACAACGATGCCAAATTATTTTGCAATGCTTTTATACTGAATAAAAGTTTTCTAATGAACAATTTATGAGCCATCAGACAAGTTTACTTTAATCTATATAAAAAGTATGTTTTAACAAAGATTTGAGTTGCTTTTTATGCTTTAGTACATCTTTATAAATAAAATAATGTTTTATGGGGGGAAAATGACAGGTAGTACTTTTGGTATACATATAATTTATAGAATCAATATTTATTTTATCGATTGCTGAATTTTTAGGAATTAGCTGAACCCGGCGATTTTGAACAATTTGAAGCTAATCACCTAAACTGGTTGCCAACATGTTACACATTATAAAAGATTATATCAGCCAGGGAAGGATCATATGAGCTTGGATGGGGTTTTCCATAATGCCTTTCAACTATCACATCAAATGGTTTATAGCCCAGGTAATCAAGGGAGTATGACAGCCTGTATCAAAGCTTAGGCAAGGAATGTAGCTGCCTTATTCTGGTGAATCTGGATAGTGAGAATCGGATGTCACACCTCACAGCTTAGCCATAAATATAGGGAGACAAAGCCATAAAACATTGAATAAATGATAGAGGTAGTGAATGACAGCACAGTAGTAAAGCGGAAAAGAGAATAGTGTCATACATGTTTTTCAGCACAATTTGGTAAAAATTTGTCAAATTCAAATTTCGAAAGATTAGGACAACGAATCAAACATCTGAAGACAAGAGTATAGAACAAAATGGGAAATAAATGTGATAGTAAAAGCCATATGTGCTGGAGAGCACTGATCAAACATCTGCAATAGACAGTCTCACTTCTCTCCTCTGCGGCTCTCTCACAGGAAATGTGGAGGCTGCTGTAAAATGAGGGGAAATACACGACACACTATTTGTGACAGCGCAGTGTTTCTATGTCAAAACCATAAAACCAATGGAAATTTATAGACCACTGGTTAGGGTCAATTAGTCAGAAATGACTACAGATGGGAAAACTCCACTTTTCTTCAGTGTTTCCATTTCAAGAGACATTTTGGTGGGCATGTATACGTTTGCATTTTTTTTTTTAAAGTATAAAATGAAAAATGAGGCAACTGTGCAATTAATCTTAATTGAAATGTCTGGTATCTATAGATCTTATGCTGTTCTGTGTTTCCATAGTAACAGACTACATACTATGATCCTGCATTTATATTTTCATCAATCTGTATGATTACAAGAAACAAGGGAGCATTTTACTTTTATATCATGGACATACATAGGACTGCATAAAAGCTGAAGACACAAAATGGGAGAATATCTGTTATCCAATATTGAGAGGCAGAAGACAACAAATTGTTTTTACGTAGAAATTTATGCAAATAGATAATTGTGTGACCAAGGTGGGTTCTCTTGGCCTTCATAATAACTGATTATAGCTATAGCTTCTGTTTTGTTCAGACTAAGGGGACATGTATGGGGTTGCACTCTATAGATGACACTTGGGAAGTAGAAAAGGTCCCCTCAGAAGTTACATTAGCTCATACTTACAAAACCTACAAGAGACAAAATGAGGAAAAACCCTGCTGTAACTAAATAAGTAAAAAGCAAAAGTGCATTTAAATAACACAGGGTTCTGAGTAATACTGTTTTTTTTTTTTATCAAAAATAACATAAAAGCCGTCCCACCGTCGACAAAGTGACTCTGATTGGGACGGTCCTACACTGTCTAATATTAAAAACCTCATATTAAATTTTTTGCGTTTTTGACGCGTTTTTTGTGCGGTTTTTTTTGCTGTTTTTCCCAATGCATAGAACAGCGGGAAAAACACGGAAAATCCGCAAAATTAATGAACATGCTGCTTTTTTTACCGCGATGCATTTTTTCGTGAAAAAAAACGCATCATGTGCACAAAAATTGCAGAATGCATTCTAAATGATAGGATGCATAATGTATGCGTGTTTAATGAGTTTTTATAGCGTTTTTATCGCGAAAAAAAGCGAAAAAACCTGAATGTGTGCACATACCCTTAAGGAGCTACATTAACTCATACTTGTCAGCTTTGATTTATGGCCATTTTGGAGGCTCTTTACAGGTCACACCCTTTCAAGCCCCGTCTACACCTCATTTTGTGCCCCACTTTTCCTGCCCAATGTCTGTAAGATCGTTATTGCTGTGGAATTATGATCATCCAAAACTTTTGGAAGTCCTGCATTCTTGGAAGTTTTGGAAGATTTGTGGTACCTAAGACATTTGCCTGTTTCTCTATTTTCTGGGAGACTAAAGGACATACTTTAGTATACAGTTGCTGTGCCATTACCTCTGAGAGCATATAATGAGACTCATCTGATGGTAAGCCACTTGTAGTGGGAGTGTTCTTATGATATTTCTCACCCTTTCAGTTTTTGGTGCATTGCATAATTGGGATAAATACCAGACATATGCTGCTTATATATAGATAGATGGATATAGATAGATGGATATATATATATATATATATATATATATATATATATATATAGGGCTAGATATCTGTTTCTCAAGATGTAAAGAACTGTAATTTTTTTACGGTTTTGCACAACATTACCGACTTCTCCAATTTGAAAAACAAAATATATTAGGCAACAAGTCGTATGTGTGTCAGTCACTTGATCATACAGCAAAGTTTATTATAGGGCTTCTCTGGTATTGTTGTCTGGTTTAAACAATGCTTGTCTTGTTGTCTGGTTTAGACAATGCCAAGGATGATTTGATCATGAAGATCTGCAACAAATGAAACTTTACGTTGCATCCATTAACAAATCAATTGGCCAAATATGTTATAAAGAAATGAGGCAGGTCCATCAGGAGAAAATCTCCTGTTTGTGATGGTTCCAGAGGGGAGAAACAAAATATTTACCAGTAGAAAATCCTGTGGGTAAATGATTACATTCTAAGCTGGGATAACCCTTTGACCTGCAGTGAAATGTCTCATTCCCTCACTCAGAGAGGGTCCCGTTGCTCCCACCTTAACATCTTCACTCCAGAATTGAAAAAGTCCATCATGTGGAATACCTGATGGCCTCAAACCACCTGGTGGATCACCTCCACCCACTACATAATTTCGACTGCTTTTAAAATGTTATATTTTCTTCCAGGATACTTGCCATCTTTTGGAGGATCTTGCTTATTCTTTATTTTATCATTCACATTTTGCCTTTTCATCTATAACATCGAATTTTCTTGATACTCAGTTGGCTCCAGGGCTTTATTGCTTCAAAGTTCCCTGTGCAAGTGGAGTGTTACTGAGCATGTGCAAACACTACTCTATTCACACATGCTCACTACCACCAACAATTATACATTTATCATCTATCCTGTGGAAAGGATAAAATGTTATTTCTAAGACATTTTTAAGGTTACATTCATGTATAAGTTGGGTAACACGCATGCTAAATAGTATACACTAAATTTATATGTTCCAATTAAAAAGTCATCCAAAAGCTATCTGTCCAAAAGCTTATAAAATATTTCTGGCGTCAGCAAATATTCAACCCTGGACTTTTTTGGTCTTGCACAACAAGCATCTAATATCTGGAAAGAACACCATTATATTTAGCGATAAGCAATCATGGCTGATTTGCAATAATAAGGAGCTTAAAATAAATATTTGTTTGGCTTTGAATAAATTTAGTAAGTGGCATCAGTGTGATGTTCTTTTTCATTTACTGGCTTTGCAAATAACATGAAATGGAGTTTCCTCTGATAATATCTATAAAAAGCTGGTTGTATAATGTACACTCACTGGCCACTTTATTAGGTACACCATGCTAGTAACGGGTTGGACCCCCTTTTGCCTTCAGAACTGCCTCAATTCTTCGTGGCATAGATTCAACAAGGTGCTGGAAGCATTCCTCAGAGATTTTGGTCCATATTGACATGATGGCATCACACAGTTGCCGCAGATTTGTCGGCTGCACATCCCAAAGATGCTCCATACAAGGCAGGATGGATCCATGCTTTCATGTTGTTTACGCCAAATTCTGACCCTACCATCCGAATGTCGCAGCAGAAATCGAGACTCATCAGACCAAGCAACGTTTTTCCAATCTTCTACTGACCAATTTCGATGAGCTTGTACAAATTGTAGCCTCAGTTTCCTGTTCTTAGCTGAAAGGAGTGGTACCCGGTGTGGTCTTCTGCTGCTGTAGCCCATCTGCCTCAAAGTTCGACGCACTGTGCATTCAGAGATGCTCTTAGGCCTACCTTGGTTGTAACGGGTGGCGATTTGAGTCACTGTTGCCTTTCTATCAGCTCGAACCAGTCTGCCCATTCTCCTCTGACCTCTGGCATCAACAAGGCATTTCCGCCCACAGAACTGCCGCTCACTGGATTTTTTTTCTTTTTCGGACCATTCTCTGTAAACCCTAGAGATGGTTGTGCGTGAAAATCCCAGTAGATCAGCAGTTTCTGAAATACTCAGACCAGCCCTTCTGGCACCAACAACCATGCCACGTTCAAAGGCACTCAAATCACCTTTCTTCCCCATACTGATGCTCGGTTTGAACTGCAGGAGATTGTCTTGACCATGTCTACATGCCTAAATGCACTGAGTTGCCGCCATGTGATTGGCTGATTAGAAATTAAGTGTTAACAAGAAGTTGGACAGGTGTACCTAATAAAGTGGCCAGTGAGTGTATATACAAAAGGGTTGGCTTTTAAGTCTCTGGATCCTGTCATGACACCCCACCCAAGGATGCCACATCAAGAAAAGTGGACTTAGTTTTAGCAAAAAAACTTGAATTTTCCTCCACAAAACAATGGCACTTAGCGCTGCATGCTAAATTCTGCAGTGGAGCAGGGAGACACCATCTCCCTGCACTGCTGCTCCATGCTCTGTAGACTGCAGGTAGATTTAGTGGTCTGCAGAAAAGCAGGGAGGTACACCGGCTAGGCGGAGGACAAGACAGCATGATGGCGTCATCTTGCCGGGACTCCTCGTGCTCCGGCGCCATGACAAGACCACGTTCCTCCGCCCATACCTTGGGCCTGTTTGCCGGTGGACTCCTTATGATCCATGGTTAAGGGAGTAGAAGATTTTTTTATTTTAATAGTAATTATTGGGGGTAATCTATACAGTGTAGGGGGCTACTGTGTAATGCTGGTGGATGTGCCCAGTATGCTATGGGCTGGGCTTACCATGAAAGGGCGTAGCTAAATAACTGCCAGATATTGACTCTGATAGTGAGGATAGGCCTTGCTCTGGAAGTCACTAGGTACAATTCCAAGGCAGTTCCCAGGTCTGCAGCAGCTGGCTGGAGGGTCGGAGGCGCAGGTACGAGGTACTGAAGATAAAGACAGAGGCATAGTCAGATGGTCTGCGGTCAGGGCAGGCAGCACAGGTTTAATACACATAACCAAGGTCAAGAGCAGAGAGGTTAGACAGAATGGGTAAATAGGCCAGGTCATTAACGACATACGAATTTGGAGGACCAGGTGCTATCGGAACAGGAATCCATGTTTGGGTGAGGATTGGCAAGAGGGCAGTGTCAATTATAGGCCCTGCTGGTGCGGGATAGGCCGGGAAACCTAATCTCTGCAGGACACAGCAGGGGCAATTTCCTGCAGAGACCGACCATGGCCTCTGAGACTAGAGAGAAGGCACATGCAGCTGTGCTGCTAGAAGCAGACTCGGCGGGACTGCCAGACATGAGGAGAAATTGCATGGTGAGCAGAATGCCGCTAAGTAGACCTGCGAGTCACCACCTTAACATACTGAACTACAGAGGGCCATCCATACACTGTAGGGGGCTATTGATCTACTGAAAGTCATTTATACAGTCATACACTGTGAGATGTGGACTACTGGAGGTCATTATATAGTGTGGGGGTCTACTGGAGGCCATCATACAGTGTAGGGGGACTACTGGGAGCCATCATACAGTGTGAGGGGACTACTGTTGGCCATCATACAGTGTGGGGAGACTACTGTGGGCCATCATGCAGTGTGGGAGGACTACTGGGGGCCATTGTACAATGTTAGAGGACTACTTGGGGCCATCATACAGTGTGGGGGGGACTACTGGAGGCTACCATACAATGTGTGGGAGACTACTGGAGGCCATCCTACCGTGTGGGGGGACTACTGTAGGCCACTGGTGGGACTATTAGAGGCCATCATACAGTGTGGGGGGACTACTGGAGGGCATCATACATTGTGGGGGAACTACTAGAGGCCATCATATGGTGCGGGGGACTACTGGAGGACATCATATGGTTTGAGGGGACTACTGGAGACCATCATACAGTGTGGAGGGACTACTGGAGGCCATCATACAGTGTGGGGGGACTACTGGAGGACGTCATACAGTGTGGCGGGGACTACTGTGGGCCATCATACAGTGTGGGGGACTATTGGGGGCCATTGTACAATGTAAGGGGACTACTTGGGGCCATCATACAGTGTGGGGGGGACTACTGGAGGCTACCATACAGTGTGTGGGAGACTACTGGAAGCCATCACACCATGTGGGGGAGACTACTGAAGGCCACCATATCGTGTAGGGGGACTACTGGAGGGCATCATACAGTGTGGGGGACTACTGAAGGCCATCATGGTGTGGGATTCTACTTGAGGGCATCATATGGTATGGGGGGACTACTGGAGGTCATCATACAGTGTGGGGGGACTACTGGAGGGCATCATACAGTGTGGGGGGACTACTGGAGGACATCGTACAGTGTGGAGGGACTACTGGAGGGCATCATATGTGGGGTGACTACTGGAGGGCATCACACTGTGTGGGGGACTACTGGAGGGCATCATACAGTCATACAGTATGGGGGACTACAAAAGGCACCATATAGTGTGGGGGTCTACTGGAGGCCACCATACAGTGTAGGGAGACTACTGTGAGCCATCATACAGTGTGAGGGGACTTCTGTTGGCCATCATACAGTGTGGGGAGACTACTGTGGGCCATCATGCAGTGTGGGAGGACTACTGGGGGCCATTGTACAATGTGAGAGGACTACTTGGGGCCATCATACAGTGTGGGGGGATTACTGGAGGCTGCCATACAATGTGTGGGAGACTACTGGAGACCATCCTACCATGTGGGGGGGACTACTGTAGGCCACTGGTGAGACTATTAGAGGCAATCATACAGTGTGGGGGGACTACTGGAGGGCATCATACATTGTGGGGGAACTACAAGAGGCCATCATATGGTGCGGGGGACTACTGGAGGACATCATATGGTTTGAGGGGACTACTGGAGACCATCATACAGTGTGGGGGGACTACTGGAGGACGTCATACAGTGTGGCGGGGACTACTGTGGGCCATCATACAGTGTGGGGGGGACTACTGGAGGCTACCATACAGTGTGTGGGAGACTACTGGAAGCCATCACACCATGTGGGGGAGACTACTGAAGGCCACCAAATCATGTAGGGGGGCTACTGGAGGGCATCATACAGTGTGGGGGGACTACTGAAGGCCATCATATGGTGTGGGATTCTACTGGAGGGCATCATATGGTATGGGGGGACTACTGGAGGTCATCATACAGTGTGGGGGGACTACTGGAGGGCATCATACAGTGTGGGGGGACTACTGGAGGACGTCGTACAGTGTGGGGGGACTACTGGAGGGCATCACACTGTGTGGGGGACTACTGGAGGGCATCATACAGTCATACAGTATGGGGGACTACTAAAGGCACCATATAGTGTGGAGGGACTACTGGAGGTCATCATACATTGTGTGGGGGACTACTGGAGGCCATCATATGGTGTGGGGGGACTACTCGAGGGCATCATGTGGTGTGGGGGACTCCTGGAGGGCATCATACAGTGTGGCAGATTACTGGAGGCCATCATACAGTGTGGGGGGACTACTGGAAAGCATGCATACAGTGTAGGAGGACTACTGGGAACCATCAATAAAGTATGGGAGGACTACTGAGGGTCATCAATCAGTGTGGGAAGACTACTGGAGACCTTTACAATGTGCGATGGGTTACTAAGGGATATCAGGAGGGCTAATGGGGGTTTACATACATTGAGAGCAGGCTACTGTGTGACCCATCATGCTGTTTATAGGGAAGTAAGGGCCCAATATGCTACGTATGTAGGAACTGAGAGGAACATCATGTTTTGTATAGGGAACTGTGGGTCCAACATGCTGTGCATGTAGGAGCTGTAGGGACATCCTGCTGTGTAGAGGGGATCTAAATATCGGGGGACTCAGGATATTATTAATTGTTATGTGGGCACGTAAGAACTCTAAATGTTATACAGGTACTCGGTATTGTGACTGTCAAATGGGCATACCTTGGGGCATTATTACTTTCTAGGGGCAAAATGTGGGCACTTTTCTAGGGCATTTGCAAAGGACATTAATATTTTCTTATCTACAGAACACAAAAGAGGCATTTTACTTTGTAAGGGGCACAGTGGTGGGCATTATTATGAGGGGTACTAAGAGGATTAATGATGAGGACACATACAGCAGCAGCAGCTCAGTATTGGGGTGACAGCAGGATAAGGAGTTTGTGCAGGCTGAGAATAGATGGGGACAGTGCAGGAAATGTGAGGAGTCCAATGTGACTTTGCTGTAATCTCTGCAGCCGAGTCCTGGCTGGAAGAAGTCGTCATGTAGGTCTGGGCCAGATGGAAAAGATGGGAAAAGTGAACGATTTCATCAGAAATCAGTCAGCTGTAAGTCATTATTGGTCACTGTGCTGTAATCACTTATGTGTTCTGCAGCAGAGGTATCTACCACTCTGGACGGTTTTAGACAAAGTGGGGCCCTGGGCAAAAGTTTAAAGTGGGGCCCCAGATGCTCACATATTGCGCCATTACACAAACATTTTGGTTGTATTTACGCTGCATATGCACTGGTTTCAGGCTGTTAACCCCATTCTGACATTGGACGTACTATCCAGTCGAGGTGGCCTGGGCCCGTATGACCACCGACGGGATAGTACGTCATATGCGATCAGTCGCGCTCACGGGGAGGAGCGTGATTATCACAGCTGACATCCGGCACTATGAGACAGGAGTGTTCACGGGCCGCTCCCGGCACATTAACCCCCGGAACACTGCAATCAGATATGATCGCAGCATTCTGTCGGCATAGGGAAGCATCGCGCAGGGAGGGGGCTCCCTGCGTGCTTCCCTGAGACTCTCAGAACAACGCGATGTGATCGCGTTGTTCCGAGCATCTCCTCTGTCCTCCTCCCTGCAGACCCCGGATCCAAGATGGCTGCGGGGGTCCTTCCGGGTCATGCAGGGAGGTGTCTTGCAAGCGCCAACTGAGAGCAGGCGCCGGCAAGCCTCCTGCACTGCCTGTCAGATCGCTGATCTGTCACAGTGCTTTGCAAAGTGTCAGATCAGCGATCTGACACTATACAGGGATATCCCACCCTGGGACAAAGTAAAAAAGTAAAAAAAAAAATATTAACATGTGTAAAAAAAAAAAAATCCTAACTAAAGAAAAAAAAATAGTTTCAATAAATACATTTCTTTATGTAAATAAAAAAAAAATAAAAGTACACGTAGTTAGTATCGCCGCGTCCGTAACGACCCGACCTAAAAAACTGTCCCACTAGGGAACCCCTTCAGTGAACACCATAAAAAAAGCGAGGCACAAAACAATGCTTTATCATCATACTGCCGAACAAAAAGTGGAATAACATGCGATCAAAAAAGACGGATATAAATAAATATGCTACCGCTGAAATGTCATCTTGTCCCGCAAAAAGAAAGCCACCACACAGCGTCATCAGCGAAAAAAAACAGTTATAGCCCTCAGAATAAAGTGATGCAAAAATTATTTTTTCTATAAAATAGTTTTTATTGTATGAAAGCGCCAAAACATAAAAAAAGATATAAATGAGGTATTGCTGTAATTGTACTCACCCGAAGAATAAAATAGCTTTATCAATTTTACCAAATGCAGAACGGTATAAACGCCCCCCCAAAAGAAATTCATGAATTGGTGGTTTTTGTTCAATCTGCCTCACAAAATTTGGAATAAAAAGCGATCAAAAAATGTAATGTGCCCAAAAATGGTACCAATAAAAACGTCAACTCCTCCCGCAAAAAACAAGACCTCACATGACTTTGTGGGCTAAAACATGGAAAAATTATAGCTCTCAAATTTTTGCAATAAAAAGCATCTTTTAGTGTGCCAAACATAAAAACCCGCTATAAAAACCCACTATAAATAGTAAATAAACCCCCCCTTTATCACAGCCTTAGTTAGGGAAAAATAATAAAATAAAAAATGTATTTATTTCCATTTTCCCATTAGGGTTAGGGTTAGGGCTAAAGTTAGGGTTAGGGTTGGGGCTAAAGTTAGGGTTGGGGCTAAAGTTGGGGTTAGGGTTTGGATTATGTTTATGGTTGGGTTAGGGGTGTGTCAGGGTTAGGGGTGTGGTTAGGGTTATGGTTATGGTTGGGATTAGGGTTAGGGGTGTGTTGGGGTTAAGGTTGGGATTAGGGTTAGGGGTGTATTGGGGTTATAAACTTTAGTGAACAATTGGGGGTTCAGAGTGCACACCACACATCTAGATAAGTTCCTTAGGTGGTCTACTTTCCAAAATGTGGTCACTTGTGGGGGGTTTCCACAGTTTAGGAACATCAGGGGCGACATGGCGTCTGATCTCAATTCCAGCCAATTCTGCATTGAAAAAGTTAACTAGTGCCCCTTCTGAGCTCTGCCATACACTCAAACAGTGGTTTACCTCCACATATGGGGTATCAGCGTACTCAGGGCATATTGCACAGCAACTTTTGGGGTCCAATTTCTCCTGTTACCATTGGGAAAATAAAAAAATGGGGGGTGAAAAGATCATTTTTGTGAAAAAATATGATTTTTTATTTTTACGGCTCTACATTATAAACTTCTGTGAAGCACTTGGGGGTTCAAAGTGCTCACCATATAGGTAAGTTCCTTAGGTGGTCTAGATTCCAATATGGTGTCACTTGTGGGGGGTTTCCACTGTTTAGGCACATCAGGGGCTCTCCAAACGCGACATGGCGTCCTATCTCAATTCCAGCCAATTTTGCATTGAAAAGTCAAATGGCGCTTCTTCCCTTCCGAGCTCTGCCATGCGCCCAAACAGTGGTTTACCCCCACATATGGGGTATCAGCGTACTCAGGACAAATTGTACAGCAACTTTTCTGGTCCAATTTCTCCTGTTACCCTTGGTAAAATAAAACAGATTGGATCTGAAGTAATTTTCTTGTGAAAAAAAGTTAAATGTTCATTTTTTTTTTAAACATTTAAAAAATTCCTGTGAAGCACTTGAAGGGTTAATAAACTTCTTAAATGTGGTTTTGAGCACCTTGAGGGGTGCAGTTTTTAGAAAGGTGTAACTTTTTGGTATTTTCTATCATATAGACCCCTCAAAGTGACTTCAAATGAGATGTGGTCCCTAAAAAAAAAATGGTGTTGCAAAAATGAGAAATTGCTGGTCAACTTTTAACCCTTATAACTCTCTAACAAAAAAAAAACTGGTTCTAAAAGTGTGCTGATATAAAGTAGACATGTGGGAAATGTTACTTATTAAGTATTTTGTGTAACATATCTCTGTGATTTAAGGGCATGGAAATTCAAAGTGGGAAAATTGCGAAATTTTCAATATTTTTGCCAAATTTCCATTTTTTTTCGGAAATAAATGCAAGTAATATCAAAGAAATGTTGCCACTATTATGAAGTACAATATGTCACGAGAAAACAATGTCAGAATTTCGGGATCCGTTGAAGCGTTCCAGAGTTATAACCTCATAAAGGGACAGTGGTCAGAATTGTAAAAATTGGCCCGGTCATTAACGTGCAAACCACCCTTGCAGGGGTTAAACAAGCGCGATCGATAATATTGAAATTGTCTGGTCCTTGCTTCCCAGCCTCTTTACACTGGCTGAGGAACAATGAAGGGGACAGAACAATCATTAGTAGATCAATCTGTCCCCATACAGTATGATGTTATCAGCAGCACATCTGCAGTTTTCACCGTGCGATGTGCTTCTGAGAACAATGATTTTTGTTCCAGCATAACCAATTCAATCACTTGAATAGGCAGCATAGTCATCCACATAGCATAATGCACCACATAGTCCTCCACATAATATAGCGCACTCCCCATAGGTATCCACATAGTATACTACACTCTCCATAGTCTTTCATATAGAAGTAGATTGTGAGCATTCGTGGGCAGGGTGCTCTCTCCTCCTGTATCAGTCATGACTTGTATTGTTTAAGATTACTGTACTTGTTTTTTGTTTTGTATACCCCACCTCACATGTAAAGAGCCATGAAATAAATGATATATTATAATAATATAGTATAATACATTCCATCCTTCAAATAGCATAATTCACACCCCATAGTCCTCCACATAGTATAATGCACTCCATAGTCCACCATAAGGTATTATGTACCCTATAGTCCTCCATATAATAATAATAATCTTTATTTATATAGCGCCAACATATTCCGCAGCGCTTTACAGTTTAACAGTTTCAAACACAACAGTCATAAGTACAACGTTAACAATACAATAATAAAGCAAAATAAGACGACCCTGCTCGTGAGAGCTTACAATCTACAATGAGGTGGGGGAGATACAAAGTACAGGTGTGTATTTACAATGATGTATTTACAATGATGGTCCAGCCATCTTCAGGGGGTGGGGGGTAGATGGAGATAGTGAATGGGCTACACACACACAAACATAAAATGACTGATTAGGGAACGTGATAGGCCGCTCTGAACAAATGTGTTTTGAGCGAGCGCCTAAAACTATGCAAATTGTGGATGATCCTAATTTCTTGGGGTAGAGCATTCCAGAGGATTGGCGCAGCACGGGAGAAGTCTTGGAGTCGGGAGTGGGAGGTACGGATTAGTGCAGAGGTTAGTCGAAAGTCGTTTGCAGAGCGCAGCGGTCGGTTAGTGACAGTGAATGGTGACAGTTTTCTTGTGTAGGGTGTCTTGCATTGAAATCTGCTGCAATGACCCGTGTACTGCGTTCACCAGACATCAACACAATTTCTATCCGCTCCTCACGTGTTAACCTCTGCGACATGTCAATGGCTGTAAGAGAAACTTGTAAATAACTCAATAAGTTTGATGTGTCAAATGACCCTCTTCCCATTGGAAAAAATAACGTTGGATCCAAAATGGCCAGCTTCAAAATGGCCGCCATGGTCAACACCCATCTTTAAAAGTTTTCCCCTCCCATATACTAATTGCCACAAACAGGAATTTGATATCACCAACCATTCCCATTTTATTTAGGTGTATCCATATAATGGCCCATCCTGTATATGAAGGACTATGAAGAGTGCATTGTACTATATGGAAGACTAATGCTGTGCATTATAATATATGTAGGACTATGGGGGTGCATTATACCCTGTACATATATATATATATTTATATATATATATATATATACATATACATATTATATATATATATATATATATATATATATATATACACATATATATATATATATATATATATATATATATATATATATATATATATATTATATATATATATATATCTACTATATAATTGTCTAAGGGTCACTTCCGTCTTTCTGTCTGTCTGTCACGGATATTCATTGGTTGCGGCCTCTGTCTGTTATGGAAATCCAAGTCGCTGATTGGTCGCGGCAAAACGGCCACGACCAATCAGCGACGGGCACAGTCCAGTGGCAAAATGCACGCTCTTTCCTCCCCGTAGTCAGTGCCTGCTCCATACTCCCCTCCAGTCAGCGCTCACACAGGGTTAATTGCAGCAGTAATGGACCGCGTTATGCCACGGGTAATGCACTCCGTTACCGTTGCTATTAACCCTGTGTGACCAACTTTTAACTATTGATGCTGCCTATGCGGCATCAATAGTTAAAAGATCTAATGTTAAAAATAATAATAAAAAAAAAAATCGTTATATATTCACAGTCCGGCCGCCCCTCGGATCCAGAACCGGCCTTTCCCGCTCCTCGCGACGCTCCGGTGACCGCCCCATGCATTGCGGTCTCGTGAGATGATGACGTAGCGGTCTCGCGAGATCGCAATGCACTCTTGAGTCCGGAGTGCGCGAGGAGCGTCGGTAACCGCTGCGCTTGGATCCGGGGCCAACGGAAGGTGAGTATATAACTATTTTTTTATTTTAATTCTTTTTTTTAACAGTGATATGATGCCCAAATTGCTATATACTGCGTGGGCTGTGCAATATACTACGTGGGCTGTGCAATATAATACGTGGGCTGTGCAATATACTACATGGGCTGCTATATACTACATGGGCTGTGCAATATACTACATGGGCTGTGCAATATACTACGTGGGCTGTGCAATATAATACGTGGGCTGTGCAATATACTACGTGGGCTGTGCAATATACTACGTGGGCTGCTATATACTACATGGGCTGTGCAATATACTACATGGGCTGTGCAATATAATACGTGGGCTGTGCAATATACTACGTGGGCTGTGCAATATAATACGTGGGCTGTAGAATATAATATGTGGGCTGTGCAATATACTACATGGCCTGTGCAATATAATACGTGGGCTGTGCAATATACTACGTGGGCTGTGCAATATACTATATGGGCTGTGCAACATAATACGTGGGCTGTGCAATATAATACGTGGGCTGTGCAATGCACTACATGGGCTGTGCAATGTACTACGTGGGCTGTGCAATGTACAACCTGGGCTGTGCAATGTACTGCGTGGGCTGTGCAATACACTACGTGGGCTGTGCAATATACTACGTGGGTTGTGCTATATACTACGTGGGCTGTGCCATATACTATGTGGGCTGTGCAATGTACTATGTGGGCTGTGCAATATGCTGCGTGGGCTGTGCTATATACTATGTGGGCTGTGCAATATACTACGTGGGCTGTGCTATATACTACGTGGGCTGTGCTATATACTACGTGGGCTGTGCAATATGCTATGTGGGCTGTGCAATGTACTACGTGGGCTGTGCAATATACTGCGTGGGCTGTGCTATATACTACGTGGGCTGTGCAATATACTATGTGGCCTGTGTTATACACTACGTGGCCTGTGTTATACACTACATGGGCTGTGTTATACACTATGTGGCCTGTGTTATACACTACATGGCCTGTGTTATACACTACGTGGGCTGTGTTATATATTGCGTGCGTGGGCTGTTATATACTACGTGAGCTGTGTTATATGCTACGTGGGCTGTTATAAACTATGTGGCTGTGTTATATGCTTTGTGGGCTGTGCTATATACTACGTGGCTGTGCTATATACTCCATGGGCTGTGCTATATACTACGTGGCTGTGCTATATACTCCGTGGACTGTGTTATATACTACATGGCTGTGCTATATACTCCATGGGCTGTGCTATATACTCCGTGGGCTGTGCTATATACTACGTGGCTGTGCTATATACTACGTGGCTGTGCAATATACTACGTGGCTGTGCTATTTACTACGTGGGCTGTTATATACTACATGGGCGGCCGCGAACAATCAGGGACAGGAGCAGTCCGGAATCCTGTGTATTCAATGTATTATTCTAAAATCTGCATAAATAAACTATATACATATTCTAGAATACCAGATGCGTTAGAATCGGGCTACCATCTAGTATATATATATATATATATATATATATATATATATATTTATACAGTGGTTACGGAAAGTATTCATATCCCTTTTAATTTTTCACTCTGTTTCATTGCAGCCATTTGGTAAATTCAAAAAAGTTAATTTTTTCTCATTAATGTACACTCTGAACCCAATCTTGACTGAAAACAGAAACGTAGAAATTATTGCAAATTTATTAAAAAAGAAAAACTGAAATATCACATGGTCATAAGTATTCAGACCCTTTGCTCAGTATTGAGCAGAATCACCATTTTGAGCTAGTACAGCCATGAGTCTTCTTGGGAATGATGCATCAAGTTTTTCACACCTTGATTTGGGTCTCCTCTGTCATTCTTCCTTCCAGATCCTCTCCAGTTCCATCAGGTATGGTTGGATGGTGAACATTGGTGGACAGCCATTTTCAGGTCTCTCCATAGATGCTCAAATGGGTTTAGGTCAGGGCTCTGGCTCAGCCAGTCAAGAATGGTCACAGAGTTGCTCTGAAGCCACTCCTTTGTTATTTTAGTTGTGTGCTTAGGTCCATTGTCTTTTTGGAAGCTGAACCTTCGGTCAAGTCGGAGGTCTAGAGCACTCTGGAAGAGCTTTTCGTCCAGGATATCTCTGTACTTGGCCGCATTCATATTTCCTTCAATGACAACTAGTTATCCTGTGTTATGACCCCAATGGCGAGGGTCTCAGAGGAACGTGGAAGTCTGCAGAATACAAAAATCCAGCTCATAGGGCAGTGGTAACTGGGTTGACCATATATCTACTCCTAACGCCAACACTAGAAGTAGCCGGGGATCATTCCTACGTTGATTCTAGATGACACGCGCCAGCCGGAGAATCTAGCTACCCCTAGTAGAGGAAAACAAAGACCTTTCTTGCCTCCAGAGAAGGGGACCCCAAAGCTGGATAGAAGCCCCCCACAAATAATGACGGTGAGGTAAGAGGAAATGACAAACACAGAAATGAACCAGGTTTAGCACAGAGAGGCCCGCTTACTGATAGCAGAATAAAGAAAGGTAACTTATATGGTCAACAAAAACCCTATCAAAATCCACACTGGAAATTCAAGAACCCCCGAACCGTCTAACGGTCCGGGGGGAGAACACCAGCCCCCTAGAGCTTCCAGCAAAGGTCAGGATATAGATTAGGAACAAGCTGGACAAAAATACAAAACCAAAACAAATAGCAAAAAGCAAAAGGCAGACTTAGCTGATATAACTGGAACCAGGATCAGTAGACAAGAGCACAGCAGACTAGCTCTGATAACTACGTTGCCAGGCATTGAACTGAAGGTCCAGGGAGCTTATATAGCAACACCCCTAACTAACGACCCAGGTGCGGATAAAAGGAATGACAGAAAAACCAGAGTCAAAAAACTAGTAACCACTAGAGGGAGCAAAAAGCAAATTCACAACAGAACCCCCCCCTTAGTGAGGGGTCACCGAACCCTCACCACGACCACCAGGGCGATCAGGATGAGCGGCATGAAAGGCACGAACTAAATCGGCCGCATGAACATCAGAGGCGACCACCCAGGAATTATCCTCCTGACCATAGCCCTTCCACTTGACCAGGTACTGAAGCCTCCGCCTGGAGAGGCGAGAATCCAAGATCTTCTCCACCACGTACTGCAACTCGCCCTCAACCAACACCGGAGCAGGAGGCTCAGCAGAAGGAACTACAGGCACAATGTACCGCCGCAACAAGGACCTATGAAATACATTGTGAATAGCAAACGACACAGGAAGATCCAGACGAAAAGATACAGGATTAAGGATTTCCAATATCTTGTAAGGCCCAATAAAACGAGGTTTAAATTTGGGAGAGGAGACCTTCATAGGAACAAAGCGGGAAGAAAGCCATACCAAATCCCCAACGCGTAGTCGGGGACCCACACCGCGGCGGCGGTTGGCAAAGCGCTGAGCCTTCTCCTGTGACAACTTCAAGTTGTCCACCACATGATTCCAGATCTGCTGCAACCTATCCACCACAGAATCCACCCCAGGACAGTCAGAAGGCTCCACATGACCCGAAGAAAAGCGAGGATGGAAACCAGAGTTGCAGAAAAAAGGCGAAACCAAGGTGGCGGAACTAGCCCGATTATTAAGGGCAAACTCAGCCAACGGCAAGAATGTCACCCAATCGTCCTGATCAGCAGAGACAAAACACCTCAAATAAGCCTCCAAAGTCTGATTGGTTCGCTCCGTCTGTCCATTAGTCTGAGGATGGAAAGCAGACGAAAACGACAAATCAATGCCCATCCTACTACAAAAGGATCGCCAGAACCTGGAAACGAACTGGGATCCTCTGTCTGACACAATATTCTCAGGGATGCCGTGCAAACGAACCACGTTCTGGAAAAACACAGGAACCAGATCGGAAGAGGAAGGCAGCTTAGGCAAAGGAACCAAATGGACCATCTTTGAGAAGCGATCACATATCACCCAGATAACGGACATGCCCTGAGATAGCGGAAGATCAGAAATGAAATCCATGGAGATATGTGTCCAAGGTCTCTTCGGGACAGGCAAGGGCAAGAGCAAACCGCTGGCACGAGAACAGCAAGGCTTAGCTCGAGCACAAGTCCCACAGGACTGCACAAATGACCGCACATCCCTTGACAAGGAAGGCCACCAAAAGGACCTGGCCACCAGATCTCTGGTGCCAAAAATTCCCGGGTGACCTGCCAACACCGAGGAATGAACCTCGGAAATGACTCTGCTGGTCCACTTATCCGGGACAAACAGTCTGTCAGGTGGACAAGACTCAGGCCTATCAGCCTGAAATCTCTGCAACACACGTCGCAGATCCGGAGAAATAGCTGACAAGATAACTCCATCTTTAAGAATACCAACAGGATCAGCGACTCCAGGAGCATCAGGCACAAAGCTCCTAGAAAGAGCATCGGCCTTCACATTCTTTGAACCTGGTAAATACGAGACAACAAAATCAAAGCGGGAGAAAAACAATGACCAGCGAGCCTGTCTCGGATTAAGGCGTTTAGCAGACTCGAGATACATCAGATTTTTGTGATCAGTCAAGACCACCACACGATGCTTAGCACCCTCGAGCCAATGACGCCACTCCTCAAATGCCCATTTCATGGCCAACAACTCCCGATTGCCCACATCATAATTTCGCTCGGCAGGCGAAAACTTCCTAGAGAAAAAGGCACAAGGTTTCATAACAGAGCAACCAGGGCCTCTCTGCGACAAAACGGCCCCTGCCCCAATCTCCGAAGCATCCACCTCAACCTGAAAGGGAAGTGAGACGTCAGGCTGGCACAAAACAGGCGCCGAAGTAAACCGGCGTTTCAACTCCTGGAAAGCCTCCACGGCAGCAGGAGCCCAGTTAGCTACATCGGAGCCCTTCTTGGTCATATCCGTCAAAGGTTTCACAATGCTAGAAAAATTAGCGATAAAACGACGGTAGAAGTTAGCGAAGCCCAAGAACTTCTGAAGACTCTTAACTGACGAGGGCTGAGTCCAATCAAGAATAGCTCGGACCTTGACTGGGTCCATCTCCACAGCAGAAGGGGAAAAAATGAACCCCAAAAAGGGAACCTTCTGTACACCAAAGAGACACTTTGAGCCCTTGACAAACAAAGAATTTTCACGCAAAATTTTAAAGACCAACCTGACCTGCTCCACATGCGAATCCCAATTATCAGAAAAAACCAAAATATCATCCAGATAAACAATCAAAAATTTATCCAGATACTTCCGGAAAATGTCATGCATAAAGGACTGAAAAACTGAAGGCGCATTGGAGAGCCCAAAAGGCATCACCAAGTACTCAAAATGACCTTCGGGCGTATTGAATGCGGTTTTCCATTCATCACCTTGCTTAATGCGCACAAGGTTGTACGCACCACGAAGGTCTATCTTGGTGAACCACTTGGCACCCTTAATCCGGGCAAACAAGTCAGACAACAGCGGTAAAGGATACTGAAATTTGACAGTGATCTTATTTAAAAGCCGATAATCAATACAAGGTCTCAAAGATCCGTCCTTTTTTGCCACAAAAAAGAATCCCGCACCAAGAGGGGAAGAAGACGGACGAATATGTCCTTTCTCCAGAGACTCCTTGATATATGAACGCATAGCGGTATGTTCAGGTACCGACAGATTAAACAGTCTTCCCTTAGGAAATTTACTGCCTGGGATCAAATCTATAGCACAGTCACAGTCCCTATGAGGAGGCAGTGCACTGGACTCAGACTCACTGAAGACATCCTGATAATCAGACAAATACTCCGGAACTTCCGAAGGCGTAGAAGAAGCAATAGACACAGGCGGGGAATCCCCATGAATACCACGACAGCCCCAACTTGAGACTGACATAGCCTTCCAGTCCAGGACTGGATTATGGGTCTGTAACCATGGCAGCCCTAAAACAACCAAATCATGCATTTTATGTAAAACCAGGAAACGTATCACCTCGCGGTGTTCAGGAGTCATGCACATGGTAACCTGTGTCCAATACTGCGGTTTATTTGCTGCCAATGGTGTAGCATCAATACCCCTAAGAGGAATAGGATTTTCTAATGGTTCAAGAGTAAAACCACAGCGCTTAGCAAATGAGAGATCCATGAGACTCAGGGCAGCACCTGAATCTACAAACGCCATGACAGGATAAGATGACAGTGAGCAAATCAAAGTTACAGACAGAATAAATTTAGGTTGCAAATTACCAACGGTGACAGGACTAACAACCTTAGCTATACGTTTAGAGCATGCTGAGATAACATGTGTAGAATCACCACAGTAGTAGCACAAGCCATTCCGGCGTCTATGAATTTTCCGCTCATTTCTAGTCAGGATTCTATCACATTGCATTAAATCAGGTGTCTGTTCAGACAACACCATGAGGGAATTTGCGGTTTTTCTATCACATTGCACCGAATTAGGTGTCTGTTCAGACAACACCATGAGGGAATTTGCGGTTTTGCGCTCCCGCAACCGCCGGTCAATTTGAATAGCCAGTGCCATAGTATCATTCAGACCTGTGGGAATGGGAAAACCCACCATAACATTCTTAATGGTTTCAGAAAGGCCATTTCTAAAATTAGCGGCCAGTGCACACTCGTTCCAATGTGTCAGCACGGACCATTTCCGAAATTTTTGGCAATACACTTCAGCCTCGTCCTGCCCCTGAGACATAGCCAGCAAGGCCTTTTCTGCCTGAATCTCAAGATTGGGTTCCTCATAAAGTAAACCGAGCGCCAGAAAAAACGCATCAAGATCAGCCAATGCCGGATCTCCTGGCGCCAGCGAAAAAGCCCAATCCTGAGGGTCGCCCCGTAAGAACGAAATAACAATTTTTACTTGCTGAGCAGAATCTCCAGATGAACAGGGTCTCAGGGACAAAAACAATTTACAATTATTCACGAAATTCCTAAACTTAAACCTGTCTCCGGAAAACAGTTCAGGAATCGGTATTTTAGGTTCTGACCTAGGATTTCTGATAACATAGTCTTGTATGCCCTGCACACGAGTAGCCAGCTGGTCCACACTTGTAATCAAGGTCTGGACATTCATGTCTGCAGCAAGCATAGCCACTCTGAGGTAAAGGGGAAGAAGAAAAAAAAAACGAGGGTCTCAGAGGAACGTGGAAGTCTGCAGAATACAAAAATCCAGCTCATAGGGCAGTGGTAACTGGGTTGACCATATATCTACTCCTAACGCCAACACTAGAAGTAGCCGGGGATCATTCCTACGTTGATTCTAGATGACACGCGCCAGCCGGAGAATCTAGCTACCCCTAGTAGAGGAAAACAAAGACCTTTCTTGCCTCCAGAGAAGGGGACCCCAAAGCTGGATAGAAGCCCCCCACAAATAATGACGGTGAGGTAAGAGGAAATGACAAACACAGAAATGAACCAGGTTTAGCACAGAGAGGCCCGCTTACTGATAGCAGAATAAAGAAAGGTAACTTATATGGTCAACAAAAACCCTATCAAAATCCACACTGAAAATTCAAGAACCCCCGAACCGTCTAACGGTCCGGGGGGAGAACACCAGCCCCCTAGAGCTTCCAGCAAAGGTCAGGATATAGATTAGGAACAAGCTGGACAAAAATACAAAACCAAAACAAATAGCAAAAAGCAAAAGGCAGACTTAGCTGATATAACTGGAACCAGGATCAGTAGACAAGAGCACAGCAGACTAGCTCTGATAACTACGTTGCCAGGCATTGAACTGAAGGTCCAGGGAGCTTATATAGCAACACCCCTAACTAACGACCCAGGTGCGGATAAAAGGAATGACAGAAAAACCAGAGTCAAAAAACTAGTAACCACTAGAGGGAGCAAAAAGCAAATTCACAACAATCCTGTCCCTGCAGCTGAGAAACACCCCCATAGCATGATACTGCCACCACCATGTTTCACTGTTGGGATTGTATTGGGCAGATGATGAGCAGTACTTGGTTTTCTCCACACATACCGCTTAGAATTATCAACAAAAAGGGCTATCTTTGTCTCATCAGACCAGAGAATCATATTTCTCATAGTCTTCATGTGGTTTTTTATCAAACTCTATGCGAGCTTTCATTTGTCTTGCACTGAGGAGAGGCTTCTATCTGGCCACTCTGCCATAAACGTCTGACTGGTGGAGGGCTGCAGTAATAGTTGGCTTTGTGGAATGTCTGGAAGAACGTTATTGCTCGGGAATTATGATCATCCAAACCTTTTGGAAGTCCTGCATTCTTGGAAGTTTTGGAAGATTTGCGGTGCCTAAGACATTTGCCTGTTTCTCTATTTTCTGGAAGACTAATGGACATCCTTGAAAAGTTGGCAAGTATACAATCGCTGTGCCATTACCTCTGAGAGCATATAATGAGACTCATCAGATGGTAAGCCATTGGTATCGGGAGTGTTTTTTTTATTATATTTCTGTCGCATTCAGGTTTTTGTGCATTGCGTAATTGGGATAAATACCAGACATATGCTGTTTATATATATATATATATAGCGCCCCCACTGCCGCAGGGCCGAGGGGTACCCGGTACCGGGCCTGTGAGTCTCTGCTCTGGGGTTGTCACGGTGGCTAAACCCGGTCCGTGACCCTGCTGAGGGGCGTACAGTAATAGATGTAGATGGTGGTAGTAGTGCGGTGTAGTGCTGGTCGCAGTTAATAACGAGGACACCAGGTTGCAGTCTCTTTACTGAAGGTCTCAAAGTCCTCAATCCGGAATACGGTTAACCAGGCTGTGCAAGTCCGGCCGGTCCGATGGCACCTCCAGAGTTCCCTTTGCAGGTGTGTTGTGAATTTGCTTTTTGCTCCCTCTAGTGGTTACTAGTTTTTTGACTCTGGTTTTTCTGTCATTCCTTTTATCCGCACCTGGGTCGTTAGTTAGGGGTGTTGCTATATAAGCTCCCTGGACCTTCAGTTCAATGCCTGGCAACGTAGTTATCAGAGCTAGTCTGCTGTGCTCTTGTCTACTGATCCTGGTTCCAGTTATATCAGCTAAGTCTGCCTTTTGCTTTTTGCTATTTGTTTTGGTTTTGTATTTTTGTCCAGCTTGTTCCTAATCTATATCCTGACCTTTGCTGGAAGCTCTAGGGGGCTGGTGTTCTCCCCCCGGACCGTCTAACGGTCCGGGGGTTCTTGAATTTCCAGTGTGGATTTTGATAGGGTTTTTGTTGACCATATAAGTTACCTTTCTTTATTCTGCTATCAGTAAGCGGGCCTCTCTGTGCTAAACCTGGTTCATTTCTGTGTTTGTCATTTCCTCTTACCTCACCGTCATTATTTGTGGGGGGCTTCTATCCAGCTTTGGGGTCCCCTTCTCTGGAGGCAAGAAAGGTCTTTGTTTTCCTCTACTAGGGGTAGCTAGATTCTCCGGCTGGCGCGTGTCATCTAGAATCAACGTAGGAATGATCCCCGGCTACTTCTAGTGTTGGCGTTAGGAGTAGTTATATGGTCAACCCAGTTACCACTGCCCTATGAGCTGGATTTTTGTATTCTGCAGACTTCCACGTTCCTCTGAGACCCTCGCCATTGGGGTCATAACAGTTTGCCAGGCCAGTATTAAATGTTTAATGCATTGCAGAAGAGGGATTATAAGAAAGAAGATTCTGAGTTTGTTTTTTTTTCTTCTTCCCCTTTACCTCAGAGTGGCTATGCTTGCTGCAGACATGAATGTCCAGACCTTGATTACAAGTGTGGACCAGCTGGCTACTCGTGTGCAGGGCATACAAGACTATGTTATCAGAAATCCTAGGTCAGAACCTAAAATACCGATTCCTGAACTGTTTTCCGGAGACAGGTTTAAGTTTAGGAATTTCGTGAATAATTGTAAATTGTTTTTGTCCCTGAGACCCTGTTCATCTGGAGATTCTGCTCAGCAAGTAAAAATTGTTATTTCGTTCTTACGGGGCGATCCTCAGGATTGGGCTTTTTCGCTGGCGCCAGGAGATCCGGCATTGGCTGATCTTGATGCGTTTTTTCTGGCGCTCGGTTTACTTTATGAGGAACCCAATCTTGAGATTCAGGCAGAAAAGGCCTTGCTGGCTATGTCTCAGGGGCAGGACGAGGCTGAAGTGTATTGCCAAAAATTTCGGAAATGGTCCGTGCTGACACATTGGAACGAGTGTGCACTGGCCGCTAATTTTAGAAATGGCCTTTCTGAAGCCATTAAGAATGTCATGGTGGGTTTTCCCATTCCCACAGGTCTGAATGATACTATGGCACTGGCTATTCAAATTGACCGGCGGTTGCGGGAGCGCAAAACCGCAAATTCCCTCATGGTGTTGTCTGAACAGACACCTAATTCGGTGCAATGTGATAGAAAAACCGCAAATTCCCTCATGGTGTTGTCTGAACAGACACCTGATTTAATGCAATGTGATAGAATCCTGACGAGAAATGAGCGGAAAATTCATAGACGCCGGAATGGCTTGTGCTACTACTGTGGTGATTCTACACATGTTATCTCAGCATGCTCTAAACGTATAGCTAAGGTTGTTAGTCCTGTCACCGTTGGTAATTTGCAACCTAAATTTATTCTGTCTGTAACTTTGATTTGCTCACTGTCATCTTATCCTGTCATGGCGTTTGTAGATTCAGGTGCTGCCCTGAGTCTCATGGATCTCTCATTTGCTAAGCGCTGTGGTTTTACTCTTGAACCATTAGAAAATCCTATTCCTCTTAGGGGTATTGATGCTACACCATTGGCAGCAAATAAACCGCAGTATTGGACACAGGTTACCATGTGCATGACTCCTGAACACCGCGAGGTGATACGTTTCCTGGTTTTACATAAAATGCATGATTTGGTTGTTTTAGGGCTGCCATGGTTACAGACCCATAATCCAGTCCTGGACTGGAAGGCTATGTCAGTCTCAAGTTGGGGCTGTCGTGGTATTCATGGGGATTCCCTGCCTGTGTCTATTGCTTCTTCTACGCCTTCGGAAGTTCCGGAGTATTTGTCTGATTATCAGGACGTCTTCAGTGAGTCTGAGTCCAGTGCACTGCCTCCTCATAGGGACTGTGACTGTGCTATAGATTTGATCCCAGGCAGTAAATTTCCTAAGGGAAGACTGTTTAATCTGTCGGTACCTGAACATACCGCTATGCGTTCATATATCAAGGAGTCTCTGGAGAAAGGACATATTCGTCCGTCTTCTTCCCCTCTTGGTGCGGGATTCTTTTTTGTGGCAAAAAAGGACGGATCTTTGAGACCTTGTATTGATTATCGGCTTTTAAATAAGATCACTGTCAAATTTCAGTATCCTTTACCGCTGTTGTCTGACTTGTTTGCCCGGATTAAGGGTGCCAAGTGGTTCACCAAGATAGACCTTCGTGGTGCGTACAACCTTGTGCGCATTAAGCAAGGTGATGAATGGAAAACCGCATTCAATACGCCCGAAGGTCATTTTGAGTACTTGGTGATGCCTTTTGGGCTCTCCAATGCGCCTTCAGTTTTTCAGTCCTTTATGCATGACATTTTCCGGAAGTATCTGGATAAATTTTTGATTGTTTATCTGGATGATATTTTGGTTTTTTCTGATAATTGGGATTCGCATGTGGAGCAGGTCAGGTTGGTCTTTAAAATTTTGCGTGAAAATTCTTTGTTTGTCAAGGGCTCAAAGTGTCTCTTTGGTGTACAGAAGGTTCCCTTTTTGGGGTTCATTTTTTCCCCTTCTGCTGTGGAGATGGACCCAGTCAAGGTCCGAGCTATTCTTGATTGGACTCAGCCCTCGTCAGTTAAGAGTCTTCAGAAGTTCTTGGGCTTCGCTAACTTCTACCGTCGTTTTATCGCTAATTTTTCTAGCATTGTGAAACCTTTGACGGATATGACCAAGAAGGGCTCCGATGTAGCTAACTGGGCTCCTGCTGCCGTGGAGGCTTTCCAGGAGTTGAAACGCCGGTTTACTTCGGCGCCTGTTTTGTGCCAGCCTGACGTCTCACTTCCCTTTCAGGTTGAGGTGGATGCTTCGGAGATTGGGGCAGGGGCCGTTTTGTCGCAGAGAGGCCCTGGTTGCTCTGTTATGAAACCTTGTGCCTTTTTCTCTAGGAAGTTTTCGCCTGCCGAGCGAAATTATGATGTGGGCAATCGGGAGTTGTTGGCCATGAAATGGGCATTTGAGGAGTGGCGTCATTGGCTCGAGGGTGCTAAGCATCGTGTGGTGGTCTTGACTGATCACAAAAATCTGATGTATCTCGAGTCTGCTAAACGCCTTAATCCGAGACAGGCCCGCTGGTCATTGTTTTTCTCCCGCTTTGATTTTGTTGTCTCGTATTTACCAGGTTCAAAGAATGTGAAGGCCGATGCTCTTTCTAGGAGCTTTGTGCCTGATGCTCCTGGAGTCGCGGATCCTGTTGGTATTCTTAAAGATGGAGTTATCTTGTCAGCTATTTCTCCGGATCTGCGACGTGTGTTGCAGAGATTTCAGGCTGATAGGCCTGAGTCTTGTCCACCTGACAGACTGTTTGTCCCGGATAAGTGGACCAGCAGAGTCATTTCCGAGGTTCATTCCTCGGTGTTGGCAGGTCACCCGGGAATTTTTGGCACCAGAGATCTGGTGGCCAGGTCCTTTTGGTGGCCTTCCTTGTCAAGGGATGTGCGGTCATTTGTGCAGTCCTGTGGGACTTGTGCTCGAGCTAAGCCTTGCTGTTCTCGTGCCAGCGGTTTGCTCTTGCCCTTGCCTGTCCCGAAGAGACCTTGGACACATATCTCCATGGATTTCATTTCTGATCTTCCGCTATCTCAGGGCATGTCCGTTATCTGGGTGATATGTGATCGCTTCTCCAAGATGGTCCATTTGGTTCCTTTGCCTAAGCTGCCTTCCTCTTCCGATCTGGTTCCTGTGTTTTTCCAGAACGTGGTTCGTTTGCACGGCATCCCTGAGAATATTGTGTCAGACAGAGGATCCCAGTTCGTTTCCAGGTTCTGGCGATCCTTTTGTAGTAGGATGGGCATTGATTTGTCGTTTTCGTCTGCTTTCCATCCTCAGACTAATGGACAGACGGAGCGAACCAATCAGACTTTGGAGGCTTATTTGAGGTGTTTTGTCTCTGCTGATCAGGACGATTGGGTGACATTCTTGCCGTTGGCTGAGTTTGCCCTTAATAATCGGGCTAGTTCCGCCACCTTGGTTTCGCCTTTTTTCTGCAACTCTGGTTTCGATCCTCGCTTTTCTTCGGGTCATGTGGAGCCTTCTGACTGTCCTGGGGTGGATTCTGTGGTGGATAGGTTGCAGCAGATCTGGAATCATGTGGTGGACAACTTGAAGTTGTCACAGGAGAAGGCTCAGCGCTTTGCCAACCGCCGCCGCGGTGTGGGTCCCCGACTACGCGTTGGGGATTTGGTATGGCTTTCTTCCCGCTTTGTTCCTATGAAGGTCTCCTCTCCCAAATTTAAACCTCGTTTTATTGGGCCTTACAAGATATTGGAAATCCTTAATCCTGTATCTTTTCGTCTGGATCTTCCTGTGTCGTTTGCTATTCACAATGTATTTCATAGGTCCTTGTTGCGGCGGTACATTGTGCCTGTAGTTCCTTCTGCTGAGCCTCCTGCTCCGGTGTTGGTTGAGGGCGAGTTGGAGTACGTGGTGGAGAAGATCTTGGATTATCGCCTCTCCAGGCGGAGGCTTCAGTACCTGGTCAAGTGGAAGGGCTATGGTCAGGAGGATAATTCCTGGGTGGTCGCCTCTGATGTTCATGCGGCCGATTTAGTTCGTGCCTTTCATGCCGCTCATCCTGATCGCCCTGGTGGTCGTGGTGAGGGTTCGGTGACCCCTCACTAAGGGGGGGGGTACTGTTGTGAATTTGCTTTTTGCTCCCTCTAGTGGTTACTAGTTTTTTGACTCTGGTTTTTCTGTCATTCCTTTTATCCGCACCTGGGTCGTTAGTTAGGGGTGTTGCTATATAAGCTCCCTGGACCTTCAGTTCAATGCCTGGCAACGTAGTTATCAGAGCTAGTCTGCTGTGCTCTTGTCTACTGATCCTGGTTCCAGTTATATCAGCTAAGTCTGCCTTTTGCTTTTTGCTATTTGTTTTGGTTTTGTATTTTTGTCCAGCTTGTTCCTAATCTATATCCTGACCTTTGCTGGAAGCTCTAGGGGGCTGGTGTTCTCCCCCCGGACCGTTAGACGGTTCGGGGGTTCTTGAATTTCCAGTGTGGATTTTGATAGGGTTTTTGTTGACCATATAAGTTACCTTTCTTTATTCTGCTATCAGTAAGCGGGCCTCTCTGTGCTAAACCTGGTTCATTTCTGTGTTTGTCATTTCCTCTTACCTCACCGTCATTATTTGTGGGGGGCTTCTATCCAGCTTTGGGGTCCCCTTCTCTGGAGGCAAGAAAGGTCTTTGTTTTCCTCTACTAGGGGTAGCTAGATTCTCCGGCTGGCGCGTGTCATCTAGAATCAACGTAGGAATGATCCCCGGCTACTTCTAGTGTTGGCGTTAGGAGTAGTTATATGGTCAACCCAGTTACCACTGCCCTATGAGCTGGATTTTTGTATTCTGCAGACTTCCACGTTCCTCTGAGACCCTCGCCATTGGGGTCATAACACAGGTGGAAATCTGTGCCTTCCTACTAGTGCTATGTGTTGTGGTCCTCCCCTGCTGAGCTTACGGGATAGTCCCCACAACTGTTGTGTCTGTTTCTCATGTTCCCTCACAACTCGATTAGATGATCTTCTGCTAATCCTCCGTCCCTCCCTGGTGTTATGGTTGGGACGCACCCGTATGACGGGTAGGCTCGGAGCTCTTCCGGGACCCTAGAGTCGCCCCTCTCCAAAGGTTGCCCCCTATGTCTGCGTAGGTGATTTAGGTGAGACAGCCCACCTGTGACTGACTGTCCTGCCGTTGGTTTGAAGTATGGCTTAGAGCTCTGTACCTCCTCGGCGTTCCGGCCGCCGGTTGTTTGCACCTCAGTAGGATGTTGCCTCGATCATACAGCACGACTCCTACTGGTATTCTCCTTCTTGCTTTGATCTCGTTTCTCACTCAGCACAATAAATCTCGCTTCTTGTCCTTTCTTAGGGCACCGCCGCTGTGAAGTGCAGGCGCGGTCCCGTAGCTTTCTCTCTGTTTGCCAGGCCTCTGTCAGGATCCCACCCCTGACAGGGACCCTACCGAATCTTCCCCTACAACACCCTCTGCCACAAGGTGTTGCCTGGTTCCAACCCAGTCAGCGTTCTCTCTAACCTCCTGCCTAACCCCCAGTTTTACCAGACTGTGAGGAGTGGCCTAATGAATAGTACCCTTAGCTCCCCCTGGAGGCCAGACTGTGAAATGTATTGGTGTCTGTGATACCTGGTCAGATGAACTCCTTCAGTGCCATCAGACGTACCATAGCCCCCCTTAGCGGCGGAGCCACAGTACTGCAACGACCAGGACTCTGGGGTGCTGCATTCCCCCCGGTTAAATCCAGTACTCCTGGACTGGGAAGAAAACAACAATACATGTCAGCAAAAAGACATACAATTTTGAAAATGCAAGTACAAGTCAACTTTTTAACAGAGCTTCCCTTTATGGGAGGTGAGGACACTTGAACGTTACAAACATGGTTAAATACTTTTTAAATAACTTTACTATAAATAACTTTTCTTACCCAACCGGGTATTCTACTAAGTGCAAAATTTTGAACAATAATTTAACATTGCCTTTAAGGACGTACTCGCTAAATCCACTAAAGACCTTCTTATATCACATATAAGGCTAATTAACTTTTATGCATTCTCCTACTTTAAATCTGCAGGACCGCCTGTCCTAACTGCTCCAGACCTACTGCCTCTCCTTTCTGTTACAGGACCGCTCTTTTCCGCCCGAGCCTACTGTCCTTCCACTACTATACACAGTATAGAACATATCATTTTTCTTTCAGTTTAAGATCACTGAGCCATCTCTATATGGCTCCTAGGAGGACTCACTACTAACCCCTACGGGTTCACTTCCTGTCCTCATTCCTCTATTAACATTATTGAACATTTCTTACAATCAACTAATTGGTTACATTCAACTTTCACATATCAACATCATCAATACTTTCTTTTCAAGACATTATTGCCATTCAACCATCTTAAGGCAACACTGTTCATAAGTGCAGGATGTGAGCATCCCCTTTAAGAGGGGACCAAGTCTCTATGAGGTAGTGCAACTTTTCAAGCTGCAAGTCTGTATGCAGCAAGGACTCCAGTGCAAGTTCCAAGAACCGTATCTTCGCAAAGAGTCCGTCCTTTATATAAAACCAGTAGAGAGCACCTTTAAGAAGGTGCAAACTATATACAAGAAGTTTGTATCATGCATTGTTCATGATTCAGCAGTTCTGGATAACTTGTGCAAAAAGTAGAAAACAAACAAAAAGCAATAGGGATCCCGGGTCAACAAAGGGATCCCTTTAAGAATAACCCTAGTCGGGTTTAAAGCAGCAAAGAGCAGGGAAACAAACAGTTAACTATTTACATATCCATGGCATCGAGGTTTACTCTCGCTCTGGCGGCCGTAGCTCCGCATAGACCTCACTCGGCAAGGTGATCGGCGAGATCGGGGCCTTTAAGAAGTGCTCCATACCCGGGGCCTGATCCCAGGGTGTAAGGCGCTGGAGTCTATAGGTCCCAGGGAGGGGGGGTACCGCGACGGGGCCTATCAGCAGGTCCTCTGCTGGCGGGGCAGGGTCGTTCTTCATACCTGCTTCAGATGCGGTCCCTCCGGTGTGGGTCTGCTCTGCCTCCGCTGGGGTCTGGAACGCTGGTTGTGGAGCCTTGTGCTGCGACGTTGTCATCTCTGCTCGCAGCATCTCGCTTTCCGGCAGGGCCTGGCTTTCAGGCTTTGGAGCGCTGTAACTTCCTTCATGCTCCGGACCAGATGAGGCTGCCGACAGACATCTGGCGAGGCTCCCGATGATGGTCTTCTTCCACCCGGCCTCAGTGCTCAGCTGCGTCTGTAGGAGTTGGTGGATCAGCTCATCCGCTCCGGTCTGCAGGAGGTCAGCGTCAACTGTGGATGTCTGGCTGCGGTGCCTCTCCGGGTAGCTGGGGGAGTCCTCGGCTCTGACCCCACGCTCCGGCTCCGGGCGGCTGGCCGTGGCGTCCTCCATGTCACTGACTTCTTCTTCCTCCTCGTCCTTTTCCCGCTCTCTCCTTCGTGGGCGGTTTTGCTTTTGTTGTCTCCGCCCCCCATTGAGGATCAGTAGGCGGATCTCGGCTGCTGACGGACACATCCTCAAGGGGCAGAAACATTTAGACTGGGCGGCCATTGTCTTTCGTGCTCTTCGGCTGGTCCACGCCTACTCCACGCCCCTCTTCTTCTCCTGCGCTCTCCTTAGCGCTGTAATGGCGGCGGTTTTGGCGGGAACTTCTGGCGGCAAGTGGCAATACACAGTCTTTGCAATAAGTCACAGTCCAAGCATAATAAATCACAGTTCCAAGGCACACATGACCCGATTCTTCAGGCTTAAGTAGATCCTGTTCGTGACGCCAAGTTGTAGCGCCCCCACTGCCGCAGGGCCGAGGGGTACCCGGTACCGGGCCTGTGAGTCTCTGCTCTGGGGTTGTCACGGTGGCTAAACCCGGTCCGTGACCCTGCTGAGGGGCGTACAGTAATAGATGTAGATGGTGGTAGTAGTGCGGTGTAGTGCTGGTCGCAGTTAATAACGAGGACACCAGGTTGCAGTCTCTTTACCTCTTTACTGAAGGTCTCAAAGTCCTCAATCCGGAATACGGTTAACCAGGCTGCGCAAGTCCGGCCGGTCCGATGGCACCTCCAGAGTTCCCTTTGCAGGTGGAAATCTGTGCCTTCCTACTAGTGCTATGTGTTGTGGTCCTCCCCTGCTGAGCTTACGGGATAGTCCCCACAACTGTTGTGTCTGTTTCTCGTGTTCCCTCACAACTTGATTAGATGATCTTCTGCTAATCCTCCGTCCCTCCCTGGTGTTATGGTTGGGACGCACCCGTATGACGGGTAGGCTCGGAGCTCTTCCGGGACCCTAGAGTCGCCCCTCTCCAAAGGTTGCCCCCTATGTCTGCGTAGGTGATTTAGGTGAGACAGCCCGCCTGTGACTGACTGTCCTGCCGTTGGTTTGAAGTATGGCTTAGAGCTCTGTACCTCCTCGGCGTTCCGGCCGCCGGTTGTTTGCACCTCAGTAGGATGTTGCCTCGATCTTACAGCACGACTCCTACTGGTATTCTCCTTCTTGCTTTGATCTCGTTTCTCACTCAGCACAATAAATCTCACTTCTTGTCCTTTCTTAGGGCACCGCCGCTGTGAAGTGCAGGCGCGGTCCCGTAGCTTTTTCTCTGTTTGCCAGGCCTCTGTCAGGATCCCACCCCTGACAGGGACCCTACCGAATCTTCCCCTACAACACCCTCTGCCACAAGGTGTTGCCTGGTTCCAACCCAGTCAGCGTTCTCTCTAACCTCCTGCCTAACCCCCAGTTTTACCAGACTGTGAGGAGTGGCCTAATGAATAGTACCCTTAGCTCCCCCTGGAGGCCAGACTGTGAAATGTATTGGTGTATGTGATACCTGGTCAGATGAACTCCTTCAGTGCCATCAGACGTACCATAGCCCCCCTTAGCGGCGGAGCCACAGTACTGCAACGACCAGGACTCTGGGGCGCTGCATATATATATATATATATATATATATATATATATATATATAGCTAGATATCTGTTGAAGAAAAAACATCTACTCTTCACTGTTTCTTAAGATGTAAAGAACAACAATTTTTTTTTTACAGTTTTGCGCAACATTACCGACTTCTCCAATTTGAAAAACAAAATATATTAGGCAACAAGTCGTATGTGTGTCAGTCACTTGATTATATAGCAGAGTTTATTAACCTCTTTCTGACATCTGACGTACTATCCAGTTGAGGTGGTATGGGCCCGTATGACCACCGACGGGATAGTACATCATCACCGATCAGCCGAGCTCACGGGGGGGAGCGCGGCCAATCAGGGCCGGGTGTCAGCTGACTATCGCAGCTGACATCCGGCACTATGTGCCAGGAGCGGTCACGGACCACTCCTGGCACATTAACCCCCGCACACTGCGATCAAAGATGATCGCAACTTTCCGGCGGCACAGGGAAGCATCACGCAGGGAGGGGGGCTCCCTGTGTGCTTCCCTGAGACCCTTGGAGCAATGCGATGTGATCACGTTGCTCCGAGGTTCTCCTACCTCCTCCTCCCTGCAGGCCCGGTTTCAAAATGGACACAGGGGGCCTTCCGGGTCCTGCAGGGAGGTGGCTTTCAAGTGCCTGCTCAGAGCAGGCGCCGGGAAGCCTCCCTGCAGTGCCTGTCAGATCGCTGATCTGACACAGTGCACTGCAAAGTGTCAGATCAGCGATCTGTCACTGTAATGTGATGTTCCCCCCGGGGCAATGTAAAAATGTAAAAAAATATATATATATTTACGTGTAAAAAAAAAACATTCCTAAAGAAAAAAAAAATTGTTCCAATAAATACATTTCTTTATCTAAATTTAAATAAAACAATAAAAGTACACACATTTAGTATTGCCGCATTTGTAACGTCTCGACCTATAAAATTGTCCCACTAGTTAACCCCTTCAGTGAACACCGTAAAAAAAAAAAGAGGCAAAAAATGACGCTTTATTATCATACCGCCAAACAAAAAGTGGAAAAACACGCGATCAAAAAGACGGATATAAATAACCATGGTACCTCTGAAAACGTCATCTTGTCCCTTAAAAAACGAGCCCCCATACAGCATCATCACCGAAAAAATAAAAAAGTTATAGTTCCCAGAATAAAGCGATGCAAAAATAATTATTTTTTATATAAAATAGTTTTTATCGTATAAAAGCGCCAAAACATAAAAAAATGATATAAATGAGGTATCGCTGTAATTGAACTGACCCGAAGAATAAAACTGCTTTATCAATTTTACCAAACGTGGAACGGTATAAGCGACCCCCCAAAGAAATTCATGAGTAGCTGGTTTTTGTTCATTCTACCTGACAAAAATCAGAATAAAAAGCGATCAAAAAATGTCACGTGACCGAAAATGGTACAAATAAAAACGTCAACTCGTCCCGCAAAAAACAAGACCTCACATGACTCTGTGGACCAAAATATGGAAAAAATTATAGCTCTCAAAATGTTGAGACACAAAAACTATTTTTTTGCAATAAAAAGCGTCTTTTAGTGTGTGACGGCTGCCAATTATAAAAATCTGCTAAAAAAAACCACTTTAAAAGTAAATAAAACCCCCCTTCATTACCCCCTCAGTTTGGGAAAAATAATAAAATTTTAAAAAATGTATTTATTTCCATTTTCCCATTAGGGTTAGGGTTAGGACTGGGGCTAAAGTTAGGGTTAGGGTTGGGGCTAAAGTTAGGGTTGGGGTTAGGGTTGGGGTTAGGGTTTGGGTTGGGGCTAAAGTTAGGGCTAGGGTTGGAGCTAAAGTTAGGGTTAGGGTTGGGGCTAAAGTTAGGGTTAGAGTTGGGGCTAAAGTTAGGGTCGGGCTAAAGTTAGGGTTGGGCTAAAGTTAGGGTTTGGATTACATTTACGGTTGGGATTAGGGTTGGGATTAAGATTAGGGGTGTGGTTAGAGTTATGGTTTGGATTAGGGTTAGGGGTGTGTTTGGGTTAGGGTTTCAGTTAGAATTGGGGGGGTCTCACTGTTTAGGCATATCAGGGGTTCTCCAAACGCGACATGGCGTCTGATCTCAATTCCAGCCAATTCTGCTTTGAAAAAGTAAAACAGTGCTCCTTCCCTTCCGAGCTCTCCCGTGCGCCCAAACAGGGGTTTACCCTAACATATGGGGTATCAGCATACTGAGGACAAATTGGACAACAACTTTTGGGGTCCAATTTGTCCTGTTACCCTTGAGAAAATACAAAACTGGGGGCTAAAAAATAATTTTTGTGGAAAAAAAAGAATTTATATTTTCACGGCTCTGCGTTATAAACTGTAGTGAAACACTTGGGGGTGCAAAGTTCTCACAACATATCTAGATAAATTCCTTGGGGGGTCTAGTATCCAATATGGGGCCACTTGTGTGGGGTTTCTACTGTTTAGGTACATCAGGGGCTCTGCAAATGCAACGTGACGCCTGCAGACCAATCCATCTAAGTCTGCATTCCAAATGGCGCACCTTCCCTTCCGAGCTCTGCCATGCGCCCAAACGGTGGTTACCCCCACATATGGGGTATCAGACTACTCAGGACAAATTGGACAACTTTTGGGGTCCAATTTCTTCTGTTACCCTTGGGAAAATACAAAACTGGGGGCTAAAAAATAATTTTTGTGGAAAAAAAAGAATTTTTATTTCAACGGCTCTGCGTTATAAACTGTATTGAAACACTTGGAGGTTCAAAGTTTTCACAACACATCTAGATAAGTTCCTTAGGGGGGTCATCTTTCCAAAATGGTGTCACTTGTGGGGGGTTTCAATGTTTAGGCACATCAGGGGCTCTACAAACGCGACATGGCATTCCATCTCAATTCCAGTCAATTTTGCATTGAAAAGTCAAATGGCGCTCCTTCCCTTCCAAGCTCTGCCATGCGCCAGCGTACTCAGGACAAATTGCACAACAACTTTTGTGGTCCAGTTTCTTCTGTTACCTGTTGTGAAATTGGATTCTGGGCTCCCCCGGTGGCCACTTGTGGAATTGAACTTGTGTGCATCATCCCCTCTGTTCACCTGCTCCTATCAGGATGTGGGAGTCGCTATATAACCTTGCTCCTCTGTCAGTTTCATGCCGGTCAACAATGTTATCAGAAGCCTTCTGTGCTTGTTCCTGCTACTAGACAACCCCCAGCTAAGTTGGACTTTTGTCCTTGTGTGTTTTTGCATTTTGTTCCTGTTCACAGCTGCTGTTTCGTTACTGTGTCTGGAAAGCTCTAGTGATCGGAAATTGCCACTCTGGTGTTATGAGTTAATGCTAGAGTCTTAAAGTAATTTCTGGATGGTGTTTTGATAGGGTTTTCTGCTGACCATGAAAGTGCCCTTTCTGTCTTCCTGCTATCTAGTAAGCGGACCTCGATTTTGCTAATCCTATTTTCATACTACGTTTGTCATTTCATCTAAAATCACCGCCAATATATGTGGGGGCCTCTGTCTGCCTTTTGGGAAAATTTCTCTAGAGGTGAGCCAGGACTGTCTTTTCCTCTGCTAGGATTAGGTAGTTCTCCGGCTGGCGCTGGGCATCTAGGGATAAAAAAACGTAGGCATGCTACCCGGCCACTTCTAGTTGTGCGGCAGGTTTAGTTCATGGTCAGTATAGTTTCCATCTTCCAAGAGCTAGTTCTCATATATGCTGGGCTATGTTCTCTCGCCATTGAGAATCATGACAGTTTGACCGGCCCAAAAAAGGGTTAAATTACTGGCTGAGAAAGGAGAGAAAAAAGAAGTCTGCTCCATTTTTTTTTTTTTTTCCTCTAGTTCTGAGTGTGCTCTTAATTGAATCACTTGCTAGTCTGCCTATACTGCAGCCTTCCTCTCTTTCTCTCCTTCTAATCCTTGAATGGCTCTGTGTTCACCTGTTTCAAATGGATCTTCAGAGTGTAGCTACAGGTTTGAATAATCTCGCCACAAAGGTACAAAATTTGCAAGATTTTGTTGTTCATGCACCTATGTCTGAGCCTAGAATTCCTTTGCCTGAGTTCTTCTCGGGGAATAGATCTCACTTTCAAAATTTTAAAAATAATTGCAAATTGTTTTTGTCCCTGAAGTCTCGCTCTGCCGGAGACCCTGCACAGCAGGTCAGGATTGTAATTTCCTTGCTCCGGGGCGACCCTCAAGACTGGGCTTTTGCATTGGCACCAGGGGATCCTGCGTTGCTCAATGTGGATGCGTTTTTTCTGGCCTTGGGGTTGCTTTATGAGGAACCTCATTTAGAGCTTCAGGCGGAAAAGGCCTTGATGTCCTTGTCTCAGGGGCAAGATGAAGCTGAAATATACTGCCAAAAATTCCGCAAATGGTCTGTGCTTACTCAGTGGAATGAGTGCGCCCTGGCGGCGATTTTCAGAGAAGGTCTCTCTGATGCCATTAAGGATGTTATGGTGGGGTTCCCTGTGCCTGCGAGTCTGTATGAGTCCATGACGATGGCTATTCAGATCGATAGGCGTCTGCGGGAGCGCAAACCTGTGCACCATTTGGCGGTGTCTACTGAGAAAACGCCAGAAAATATGCAATGTGATAGAATTCTGTCCAGAAGCGAGCGGCAGAATTTTAGACGAAAAAATGGGTTGTGCTTCTATTGTGGTGATTCAACTCATGTTATATCAGCATGCTTTAAGCGTACTAAGAAGCCTGACAAGTCTGTTTCAATTAGCACTTTACAGTCTAAGTTTATTCTATCTGTGACCCTGATTTGTTCTTTGTCATCTATTACCGCGGACGCCTATGTCGACTCTGGCGCTGCTTTGAGTCTTATGGATTGGTCCTTTGCCAAACGCTGTGGGTATGATTTGGAGCCATTGGAGGCTCCGATACCTCTGAAAGGGATTGACTCCACCCCATTGGCTAGTAATAAACCACAATACTGGACACAAGTGACTATGCGTGTTAATCCGGATCACCAGGAGGTTATTCGCTTTCTGGTGCTGTATAATCTACATGATGTTTTGGTGCTGGGATTGCCATGGCTGCAATCTCATAACCCAGTCCTCGACTGGAGAGCTATGTCTGTGTTAAGCTGGGGATGTAAAGGAACTCATGGGGACGTACCTTTGGTTTCCATTTCATCATCTATTCCCTCTGAGATTCCTGAATTCTTGTCTGACTTTCGTGACGTTTTTGAAGAACCCAAGGTTGGTTCACTACCTCCGCACCGGGAGTGCGATTGTGCCATAGACTTGATCCCGGGTAGTAAATACCCTAAGGGGCGTTTATTTAATCTGTCTGTGCCTGAACACGCTGCTATGCGAGAATATATAAAGGAGTCCTTGGAAAAGGGACATATTCGTCCTTCGTCATCTCCCTTAGGAGCCGGTTTTTTCTTTGTGTCTAAGAAAGACGGCTCTTTGAGGCCGTGTATTGATTATCGACTTTTGAATAAAATCACGGTTAAATATCAATATCCGTTACCACTGCTTACTGATTTGTTTGCTCGTATAAAGGGGGCCAAGTGGTTCTCTAAGATTGATCTCCGTGGGGCGTATAATTTGGTGCGAATCAAGCAGGGGGATGAGTGGAAAACCGCATTTAATACGCCCGAGGGCCATTTTGAGTATTTGGTGATGCCTTTTGGTCTTTCAAATGCCCCTTCAGTCTTCCAGTCCTTTATGCATGACATTTTCCGCGATTATTTGGATAAATTTATGATTGTGTATCTGGATGATATTCTGATTTTTTCGGATGACTGGGACTCTCATGTCCAGCAGGTCAGGAGGGTGTTTCAGGTTTTGCGGTCTAATTCCTTGTGTGTGAAGGGTTCTAAGTGTGTTTTTGGGGTTCAGAAGATTTCCTTCTTGGGATACATTTTTTCCCCCTCTTCCATCGAGATGGATCCTGTCAAGGTTCAGGCTATTGGTGATTGGACGCAACCCTCTTCTCTTAAGAGTCTTCAGAAATTTTTGGGCTTTGCTAACTTTTATCGTCGATTTATTGCTGGTTTTTCTGATGTTGTAAAACCATTGACTGATTTGACTAAGAAGGGTGCTGATGTTGCTGATTGGTCCCCTGATGCTGTGGAGGCCTTTCGGGAGCTCAAGCGCCGCTTTTCTTCCACCCAAGTGTTGCGTCAGCCTGATGTTGCTCTTCCTTTTCAGGTTGAGGTCGACGCTTCTGAAATCGGAGCTGGGGCGGTGTTGTCGCAGAGAAGTTCCGACTGCTCCGTGATGAGACCTTGTGCTTTTTTTTCCCGTAAATTTTCGCCCGCCGAGCGGAATTATGATATTGGGAATCGGGAGCTTTTGGCCATGAAGTGGGCTTTTGAGGAGTGGCGTCACTGGCTTGAGGGGGCCAGACATCAGGTGGTGGTATTGACTGACCACAAAAATTTAATTTACCTTGAGTCTGCCAGGCGCCTGAATCCTAGACAGGCGCGCTGGTCGTTGTTTTTCTCTCGGTTTAATTTTGTGGTGTCTTACCTACCGGGTTCTAAGAATGCTAAGGCGGATGCCCTTTCTAGGAGTTTTGAGCCTGACTCCCCTGGTAATTCTGAGCCCACAGGTATCCTTAAAGATGGAGTGATATTGTCTGCCGTTTCTCCAGACCTGCGGCGGGCCTTGCAGGAGTTTCAGGCGGATAGACCTGATCGTTGCCCACCTGGTAGACTGTTTGTTCCTGATGATTGGACCAGTAGAGTCATCTCTGAGGTTCATTCTTCTGCGTTGGCAGGTCATCCTGGAATCTTTGGTACCAGGGATTTGGTGGCAAGGTCCTTCTGGTGGCCTTCCCTGTCACGAGATGTGCGAGGCTTTGTGCAGTCTTGTGACGTTTGTGCTCGGGCCAAGCCTTGTTGCTCTCGGGCTAGTGGATTGTTGTTACCCTTGCCTATCCCGAAGAGGCCTTGGACGCACATCTCGATGGATTTTATTTCGGATCTGCCTGTTTCTCAGAAGATGTCTGTCATCTGGGTGGTGTGTGACCGTTTCTCTAAGATGGTCCATCTGGTTCCCTTGCCTAAGTTGCCTTCTTCTTCCGAGTTGGTTCCTCTGTTTTTTCAAAATGTTGTTCGTTTGCATGGTATTCCGGAGAATATCGTTTCTGACAGAGGGACCCAATTCGTGTCTAGATTTTGGCGGGCATTCTGTGCTAGGATGGGCATAGATTTGTCTTTTTCGTCTGCTTTCCATCCTCAGACTAATGGCCAGACCGAGCGGACTAATCAGACCTTGGAGACATATTTGAGGTGTTTTGTGTCTGCGGATCAGGATGATTGGGTTGCTTTTTTGCCTTTGGCGGAGTTCGCCCTCAATAATCGGGCCAGCTCTGCCACCTTGGTGTCCCCGTTTTTCTGTAATTCGGGGTTTCATCCTCGATTTTCCTCCGGTCAAGTAGAATCTTCGGATTGTCCTGGAGTGGATGCTGTGGTGGAGAGGTTGCATCAGATTTGGGGGCAGGTGGTGGACAATTTGAAGTTGTCCCAGGAGAAGACTCAGCTTTTTGCCAACCGCCGTCGTCGTGTTGGTCCTCGGCTTTGTGTTGGGGACTTGGTGTGGTTGTCTTCTCGTTTTGTCCCTATGAGGGTTTCTTCTCCTAAATTTAAGCCTCGGTTCATCGGCCCGTACAAGATATTGGAGATTCTTAACCCTGTGTCCTTCCGTTTGGACCTCCCTGCATCCTTTTCGATTCATAATGTTTTTCATCGGTCATTGTTGCGCAGGTATGAGGTACCGGCTGTGCCTTCCGTTGAGCCTCCTGCTCCGGTGTTGGTTGAGGGTGAGTTGGAGTATGTTGTGGAAAAGATCTTAGACTCTCGTGTTTCCAGACGGAAACTCCAGTATCTGGTCAAATGGAAGGGATACGGTCAGGAGGATAATTCTTGGGTCACTGCCTCTGATGTTCATGCCTCCGATCTTGTCCGTGCCTTTTATAGGGCTCATCCTGATCGCCCTGGTGGTTCTGGTGAGGGTTCGGTGCCCCCTCCTTGAGGGGGGGGTACTGTTGTGAAATTGGATTCTGGGCTCCCCCGGTGGCCACTTGTGGAATTGAACTTGTGTGCATCATCCCCTCTGTTCACCTGCTCCTATCAGGATGTGGGAGTCGCTATATAACCTTGCTCCTCTGTCAGTTTCATGCCGGTCAACAATGTTATCAGAAGCCTTCTGTGCTTGTTCCTGCTACTAGACAACCCCCAGCTAAGTTGGACTTTTGTCCTTGTGTGTTTTTGCATTTTGTTCCTGTTCACAGCTGCTGTTTCGTTACTGTGTCTGGAAAGCTCTAGTGATCGGAAATTGCCACTCTGGTGTTATGAGTTAATGCTAGAGTCTTAAAGTAATTTCTGGATGGTGTTTTGATAGGGTTTTCTGCTGACCATGAAAGTGCCCTTTCTGTCTTCCTGCTATCTAGATAGCGGACCTCGATTTTGCTAATCCTATTTTCATACTACGTTTGTCATTTCATCTAAAATCACCGCCAATATATGTGGGGGCCTCTGTCTGCCTTTTGGGAAAATTTCTCTAGAGGTGAGCCAGGACTGTCTTTTCCTCTGCTAGGATTAGGTAGTTCTCCGGCTGGCGCTGGGCATCTAGGGATAAAAAAACGTAGGCATGCTACCCGGCCACTTCTAGTTGTGCGGCAGGTTTAGTTCATGGTCAGTATAGTTTCCATCTTCCAAGAGCTAGTTCTCATATATGCTGGGCTATGTTCTCTCGCCATTGAGAATCATGACAGTTACCCTTGGGAAAATAAAAAAAAATTAGGGGTGAAAAGATCATTTTTGTGAAAAAATTATTTTTTATTTTCACGGCTCTACATTATAAACTTCTGTGAAGCACTAGGTGGGTCAAAGTGCTCACCACACATCTAGGTAAGTTCCTTAGGGGGTTTACTCTCCAAAATGGTGTCACTTGTGGGGGTTTTCAATGTTTAGGCACATCAGGGGCTCTCCAAACGCGACATGGCGTCCCATCCCAATTCCAGTCAATTTTGCATTGAAAAGTCAAATGGTGCTCCTTCCCTTCCGAGCTCTGCCATGCGCTCAAACAGTGGTTTACCCCCACATATGGGGTATCAGCGTACTCAGGACAAATTGCGCAACAACTTTTGGGATCCAGTTTCATCTGTTACCCTTGGGAAAATATAAAATTGGGGGCGAAAACATCATTTTTGTGTATCACTGTACTCAGAACAAATTGGGCAACGCATTTTGGGGTCTAATTTCTCCTGTTACCCTTGGTAAAGCAAAATAAATTGGAGCTGAAATAAATATTTTGTGAAAAAAAGTTAAATGTTCTTTTTTTAAAAAATATTCCAAAAATTCCTGTGAAACACATAAAGGGTTAATAAACTTCTTGAATGTGGTTTTGAGCACCTTGAGATGTGCAGTTTTTAGAATGGTGTCACACTTGAGTATTTTCTATCATATAGACTCCTCAAAGTGACTTCAAATGTGATGTGGTCCCTAAAAAAAATGGTGTTGTAAAAATGAGAAATGGTCAACTTTTAACTCTTATAACTCCCTAACAAAAAAAAATTTTGGTTCTAAAATTGTGCTGATGTAAAGTAGACATGGGGAAAAAATGTTACTTATTAAGTATCTTGTGTGACATATCTCTGTGATTTAAGGGCATAAAAATTCAAAGTTGGAAAATTGCAAAATTTTCCAAATTTTCGCCAAATTTCCATTTTTTCACAAATAAACGCAGGTAATATCAAAGAAATTTTACCACAATCATGAAGTACAATATGTCACAAGAAAACAATGTCAGAATCATCTGGATCTGTTAAAGCGTTCCAGAGTTATAACCTCATAAAGGGACAGTGGTCAGAATTGTAAAAATTGGCCCTGTCATTAACGTGCAAACCACCTTTGGGGGTAACGGGGTTAAAGGGCTTCTCTGGTATTGTTGTCTGGTTTAGACAATTCTAAGGATGATTTAATCATGAAGGTCTGCAACAAATGAAACTTTACGTTGCATCCATTAACAAATCAATTGGCCAAATATGTTATAAAGAAATGAGGCAGGTCCATCAGGAGAAAATCTCCTGTTTGTGATGGTTTCAGAGGGGAGAAACAAAATATTTACCAGTAGAAAATCCTGTGGGTAAATGATTACATTCTAAGCTGGGATAACCCTTTGACCTGCAGTGAAATGTCTCATTCCCTCACTCAGAGAGGGTCCCGTTGCTACCACCTTAACATCTTCACTCCAGAATTGAAAAAGTCCATCATGTGGAATACCTGATGGCCTCAAACCACCTGGTGGATCACCTCCACCCACTACATAATTTCGACTGCTTTTAAAATGTTATATTTTCTTCCAGGATACTTGCCATCTTTTGGAGGATCTTGCTTACTCTTTATTTTATCATTCACATTTTGCCTTTTCATCTATAACATCGAATTTTCTTGATGCTCAGTTGGCTCTAGGACTTTATTGCTTCAAAGTTCCCTGTGCAAGTGGAGTGTTACTGAGCATGTGCAAACACTACTCTATTCACACATGCTCACTACCACCAACAATTATACATTTATCATCTATCCTGTGGAAAGGATAAAATTTTATTTCTAAGACATTTTTAAGGTTACATTCATGTATAAGTTGGGTAACACACATGCTAAATAGTATACACTAAATTTATACGTTCCAATTAAAAAGTCATCCAAAAGTTATCTGTCCAAAAGCTTATAAAATATTGCTGGCATCAGCAAATATTCAACCCTGAACTTTTTTGGTCTTGCACAACAAGCATCTAATATCTGGAAAGAACACCATTATATTTAGTGATAAGCAATGCTGATTTGCAATAATAAGGAGCTTAAAATAAATATTTGTTTGGCTTTGAATACATTTAGTAAGTGGCATCAGTGTGATGTTCTTTTTCATTTACTGGCTTTGCAAATAACATGAAATGGAGTTTCCTCTGCTAATTTCTATAAAAATCTGGTTGTATAATGTATATACAAAAGGGTTGGCTTTTAAATCTCTGGATCCTGTCATGACACCCCACCCAAGGATGCCACATCAAGAAAAGTAGACTTAGTTTTAGCAAAAAAACCTTGAATTTTCCTCCACAAAACAATGGCACTTAGCGCCGCATGCTGATACAGTTAAATTCTGCAGTGGAGCAGAGAGACACCATCTCCCTGCACTGCTGCTCCACGCTCTGTAGACTGCAGGTAGATTTAGTGGTCTGCAGAAAAGCTGGGAGGTACACCAGCTAGGCGGTGGACAGGACAGCATGATGGCGTCATCTTGCCGGGACTCCTCGTGCTCCGGCGCCATGACAAGACCACATTGCTCCGCCCACACCTTGGTCCTGTTTGCCGGCGGACTCCTTAGGATCCATTGTTATAGGGGAGTATAAGATTTTTTTATTTTAATAGTAATGGGGGACTACAGGGGGTAATCCATACAGTGTAGGGGGGCTACAGTGTTATGCTGGTGGATGTGTGCCCATTATGCTATGGGCTGGGCTCACCATGAAAGGGTGTAACTAAATGACTACTAGGTATTGACTCTGATGGTGATTATAGGCTTTGTGCTGGTCCCCGAGCAGCCATTCCAAGAAAGTCCCCGAGTCTTCAGCAGCTGGCTGGAGGGCCGGAGGCGCAGGTACGAGGTACTGAAGATAAAGACAGAGGCATAGTCAGATGGTCTGAGGTCAGGGCAAGCAGCACAGGTTTAATACACATAACCAAGGTCAAGAGCAGAGAGGTTAGACAGAACGGGTAAATAGGCCAAGGTCGTTAACGACATACGAATTTGGAGGAACACATGACCAGGTGCTATCGGAACAGGAATGAATGTTTGGGTGAGGATTGATAAGAGGGCAGTGTCAATTATAGGCCCTGCTGGGGCGGGATAGGCCAGAGAACCTAATCTCTGCAGGACACAGCAGGGTTAACTTCCTGCAGAGACGACCATGGTTCCTGAGACTAGAGGGAAGGCACACGCAGCTGTGCTGCTAGAAGCAGACTCAGCAGGACTGCCAGACATGAGGAGAAATTGGAACAGAGAGTGAAAAATTTAAAGAGGCCTGAATACTTTCCGTACCCACTATATATATATATTGTAGGGATTTCACTCACTCAGGTGCGACGGCTGACACGTAGGAGGCAGGTTCCAACAAAAGTTCAAAGGTTTATTACCTCATAAACCACATGGCAAAAATAACAGCAAACAAAATAGCCTTTAGTTCAGGAAAAGGAAAACCACGTGTCCAGTCCTTCAGGCTCAGTCCTATAGCCTTAACACACTCAGGAGGGTTTGACCTCCACACATATCCCCTTGTGTTAAGCATTAGCCTGTCTTATATAAAGCTAACCACACCCAGTAACCCATCACATGATTAGCCATGTGGTCTGACATCACCACAGGTCCTGAACACACATATATACATGGTTATATACAACAAAGAAATAGTCCGGGCTACATTACAGCAACAAGGCACTTATCTGGCACATACCTCCCATCGACTACGCACCCTTTAGCCATGCTACATACCTCCCCCCTCTGCCTAAAGCCGTGGGGCTTGGCACTTTTCCCCACTAAACAAGGGATTCTTGATAGGGCATCCGCATTACCGTGCAGCTTTCCGGCCCTATGTTCCACATGGAAACTGAAGTCCTGCAGGGCTAAGAACCAATGGGTGACCCTAGCATTTCTACCCTTTGTTTCCCTCATCCATCTTAGTGGGGCATGGTCAGATATCAGTCTGAATTTACGACCCAGCAGATAGTACCGTAACGTGTCCACCGCCCACTTTATGGCCAAACACTCTTTTTCCACGACTGAGTAGATCTTCTCAGATGAGGACAGCTTTCTACTCAGATAGAGCACAGGATGCTCCTCCCCATGTAGCTCTTGGGAAAGAACTGCTCCTACCCCAACATCTGAGGCATCTGTCTGAAGAATAAATTCTTTATTAAAGTCTGGAGCCATCAGAACGGGCTGCTTACATAGAGCCCCTTTCAACTCTTGGAAGGCTGACTCTGTCTCTTTGGACCATTTAACCATCACCGATTTTGTCCCCTTTAGCAGATCAGTCAGAGGCGCAGCCACTGTGGCGAAGTTCGGGATGAACCTCCTGTAATATCCCACGATTCCCAGAAAGGCTTTAACTTGCTTCTTGGAGAGTGGTTTCGGCCATGTTTGGATTGCCTCCACTTACCTGATTTGGGGCTTTATTTCTCCACGACCCACTATATAGCCTAGGTATTTAGCTTCTTCCTTACCCAAGGCACACTTCTTCGGGTTTATTGTAAACCCCGCCTCTCTTAGAGCATCAAACACCGCTTGGACTTTCTCCAGATGACTCTCCCAGTCCGGGCTAAAGATGACGATATCATCTAGGTACGCAGCAGCGTAGGCCTTATGGGGTGCAAGGACTCTATCCATAGCCCTCTGGAAGGTCACCAGAGCTCCCTGTAGGCCAAACGGCATCCGGACATACTAGAAGCATCCATCAGGTGTCGAAAAGGCTGTCTTCTCCTTGGCTTCCTGTGCCATGGGGATCTGCCAATACCCCTTTGTCAAGTCCAAGGTGGATATATATCTGGCGTGCCCAAGCCTTTCGATGAGCTCATCAACGCGGGGCATGGGATAAGCGTCAAACTTGGAGACCTCATTCAACTTCCGATAGTCGTTGCAAAACCTCCATTCTCCATCAGGTTTTGGGACCAGGACAATTGGGCTCGACCAACCGCTCTTGGATTCCTCGATGACTCCAAGCTTCAACATACGCTCCACTTCCTTGGAGATAACTTCTCGACGAGCCTCAGGAATACGATAGGGCTTCACGTTCACCTCGCGGATGTCGGCCATATAGAAGCTCAAACGGTGAGAATCCTGTGGAGGCCTGTGGAACTTCATGAATGGAAAACATCAGGTAGGGTAAGACACAATCCCAGTCTCTACCATCTTTCTCTATAGCTTTTCTCAGCATGCTCTTCAGTGTCTTGTTAAATCTCTCAACAAGGCCATCTGACTGGGGATGGTACACCGAGGTCCTCAACTGGGAGATTTTCAGGGCTTTGCACAACTCCCTCATCACTTTGCTCATGAAAGGTGTCCCCTGGTCAGTCAGGATCTCCTTCGGCAGACCTGTCTGGGAAAAGACATGGACCAACTCGCGGGCTATACTCTTCGAGGAGGAATTTCTCAGAGGAATTGCCTCAGGATAGAGTGTAGCATAGTCCAGGATGACTAATATATACTGATGGCCCCGGGCTGATTTAACTAAGGGACCGACCAAGTCCATGGCAATTCTCTCGAACGGCACCTCAATAATGGGCAGGGGCACAAGGGGGTTCCGGAAATGAGGAGTGGGAGCAGTTAGCTGACATGTAGGGCAGGACCTGCAGTAGTTCACTATTTCCCGGTGACACCCAGGCCAATAGAACCTCTGCACAACCCGTTCCTGCGTTTTTTCCACCCCTAGGTGTCCACCCAAGATGTGTGAATGGGCCATGTCCAACACCTTCCGTCTATATGGACCCAGCACTAACAACTGCTCTACCAACTCCTCCCTTATTTTCGTGACCCGGTACAACAACTCCCCCCTCATCAGAAAATGGGGAAATCTTGTGTCTGCCCCCGGCTCCTGTACCACCCCATCAATAACTGTGACATTATTAAAGGCTTCCCTCAGAGTGGGGTCTCTATGTTGGGCAGTCCCAAAATTTTCACCGGTTACCTCTAACTCCAGAATGTCAGATGCAGGGGATACTTCCTCCTCATCCCCAACCAGCACACAAAAAGGAAACCCGTCTGTCTCTGGGTGTGGTGACACCCTTCCAGGGTTCACTGGTTCCCTACTCTTGCTAGGGAGCTCAGAACCTTTTCCCCACAAATCCCAAAACAGACAGAAATCCCGGCCAATAATTATAGGGTGCAACAAGTCCTGCACGACGCCGACTATGTGGGACTCAGTGCCACATGCCGTTTCAATGTCCACCCTGGCCAAAGGGTAGTCCTTGGCATCACCATGTATGCACCGCACGCCGACCTTCTTTCCCGGGAGCAGGTGGAGAGGGAAAGTGGCCCTCACCAGGGTCACTAAGCTCCCTGAGTCTAACAGCGCCATTGCTGCTCGACCGTTCACCCTTATGGGACACGCTTGAGGTCCCTCGTTGGGCGGAGAGTTCACACTGCAGGCTGGATACGCATAGTATGAACAACGGCGTCCCATGCTGCAGTCCATCTGCTCAGTAGTCTGGGAACAACGGGCAGCTATATGTCCTGGCCCGTGGCACCTCCAGCAAATAATATCACCCGTAGGGACCTTGTGCACCACCTCCCCCACCCTTTGTGACCTTGGACGCGCCACCCCTTTTTGGGACTCAGCAGCTTTCTGGGACCCCCAGTACGGCACGGGCTGCCTCCCAAAGGAGCCTTCCATCCCTTGGTATCTCTCGACCAGTCCAATCAGTTCGTCGGCATTCTGGGGATCACCCTGGGCAACCCAAGTCTGTATGGACCTCGGGAGGGAATGCACAAACCGATCCATCATCACTCGTTCCACCATCTGTGCAGGTGTACATGACTCTGGCTGCAGCCATTTCTGGACCAGGTGCAACAGATCAAACATTTGAGAGCGAGGCGGTTTGTCCCGGTGATAGGCCCAGCTGTGAACTCGCTGTGCCCTGACAGTCAGTGTCACCCCCAAACGTGTGAGAATCTCGACTTTCAATTTGTGATACTCTTTGGCATCCTGCAAGGTCAAATCATAGTACGCCTTCTGGGGTTCTCCCGTCAGGTATGGCGCCAGTACCTCTGCCCACTGCTCTGGCGGGAGTTTTTCCCTCTCAGCGACCCTCTCAAATACCGTCAGGAAGGCCTCAACATCATCCCCGGGGGTCATTTTCTGCAATGCGCGTCTTACCGTCTTCCGGACGTGGGTGTCATCAGCCAGACCTGGGGTTGGGGCACTCGTCTTGCCCTGGATGGCGGTTGCCAGAAGCTGCATCTGCTCCCGTTGCTCCTGCTGGCTCTGTTGCATCTGCTGCCGTTGCTCCTGCTGGCTCTGCCGTTGCTCCTGCTGGCTCTGCCGTTGCTCCTGCTGGCTCTGTTGTATCTGCTGCTGGCTCTGTTGTATCTGCTGCATCAACAGCCTGTTGGTCTCTTGCTGCCGTTGCTCCTGCTGTGACTGCAACTGGACCAAGTGTTTCAGCAGGTCCTCCATTTTCCCCGGCTGGCTTACAACAGACTTGACCCAGGACATTCAATAACAGACTTTCGTCTCCGCTGGGAACGCTGCCCGCACGTCTACCACCAATTGTAGGGATTTCACTCACTCAGGTGCGACAGCTGACACGTAGGAGGCAGGTTCCAACAAAAGTTCAAAGGTTTATTACCTCATAAACCACATGGCAAAAATAACAGCAAACAAAATAGCCTTTAGTTCAGGAAAAGGAAAACCACGTGTCCAGTCCTTCAGGCTCAGTCCTATAGCCTTAACACACTCAGGAGGGTTTGACCTCCACACATATCCCCTTGTGTTAAGCATTAGCCTGTCTTATATAAAGCTAACCACACCCAGTAACCCATCACATGATTAGCCATGTGGTCTGACATCACCACAGGTCCTGAACACACATATATACATGGTTATATACAACAAAGAAATAGTCCGGGCTACATTACAGCAACAAGGCACTTATGTGGCACATACCTCCCATCGACTACGCACCCTTTAGCCATGCTACAATATATATATATATATATATATATATATATATATACTAGCTGTACTACCCGGGTTCGCCCGAGTTAATAGCTGCTGTTAGCAAAATAGAATGTGTTAAAAAAAATTTATTCTGCACACAAAAACCACAAAACAAAACAAATAGATAGAAATGTAATTATTAAAAGGCAAAAACTAAGCTAATAGAAGCATTTCACAATTGTACTGGTACCTGTCATAAGAGACTTTAGGGGATCTGTTAGTGACAGGAGAGGAGGAAGTTTTATCTTGCCATTTGCACAGCATAAACCTGGCGGTTCATCTTTCCATTTTAGGGCACTGCACTACATGCAGACCACATCCATTTTTCCTATCTGAACTTTAGGGTTATCCTGATAGTTTTTGTCTGACTGGTAACAAAAGGCAGCATATTTCAAATCTCCAACTATTTCCTTTGCCCTGGTGGAAGAAATAGCAATTCTCTTAGTGGCAAGGCAGCCTTCTCTCTACTGAGATGACTCATTGGCCCTTGAGGAAGCAGCTCTTCTTCTCTTATCTGCAAGCCTCGCTTCCCTCTCCTCAGAAAGTTCATTGGCTCTTGAGGAAGCAGTTCTTGTTCTCTTGTCTGCAAGCCACGCTTCCCTCTCCTCAGAAAGTTCATTGGCTCTTCAGGAAGCAGCTGTTGTTTTCATGTTTGCAAGCCTCGCTTCCCTCTCCTCAGAAAGTTAATTGGCCCTTGAGGAAGCAGCTCTTCTTTTCATGTCTGCAATCCTCCCTTCCCTCTGCTCAGAAAGTTCATTGGCTCTTGAGGAAGAAGCTGCTGTTCTCATGTGTGTCAGCCTTGTTTCTCGGTCTTCACATTTTTCATTGGCCCATAATGCAGCTTTTCTTTTCGCATCAGCTGACATTCGTGCCATGGAATTCCTTTTCTTATGAGGCATTATTGTAGTAAAAGTAGTCTGTAAGTGGCAGTTTATATATCCTTTCACATAGAGGTAATGTGACTGACATCAGCCTTTCCACCAACACACCCTAACTGACATGCTATTACCTCACACAAGCTATGTTATACTGAGAATGTCCTTTGTTGCCTATGTTAACCAATCAGAGCTCAGATTAATTAACTGTATCAAAATAGAAGCTGATCTGTGATTGGTTGCTATTACATAGTAACATAGTAACATAGTTATTAAGGTTGAAGGAAGACTTTAAGGCCATCTAGTTCAACCCATAGCCTAACCTTACATGCCCTAACATGTTGATCCAGAGGAAGGCAAAAAAAAACCCCATGTGGCAAAAAGTAAGCTCCACATTGGGGGAAAAAATTCCTTCCCGACTCCACATACGGCAATCAGACTAGTTCCCTGGATCTACGCCCTATCAAGGAATCTACTATATATAACCTGTAACATTATACTTTTCAAGAAAGGCATCGAGTCCCCTCTTAAATTTAAGTAATGAATCACTCATTACAACATCATATGGCAGAGAGTTCTATAGTCTCACTGCTCTTACAGTAAAGAATCCGCGTCTGTTATTATGCTTAAACCTTCTTTCATCCAGACGTAGAGGATGCCCCCTTGTCCCTGTCTCAGGTCTATGATTAAAAAGATCATCAGAAAGGTCTTTGTACTGTCCCCTCATATACTTATACATTAAAATAAGATCACCCCTTAGCCTTCATTTTTCCAAACTAAATAGCCCCAAGTGTAATAACCTATCTTGGTATTGCAGACCCCCCAGTCCTCTAATAACCTTGGTCTCTCTTCTCTGCACCCGCTCTAGTTCAGCTATGTCTTTCTTATACACCTGAGACCAGAACTGTACACAGTATTCTAAGTGTGGTCAAACTAGTGACTTGTATAGAGGTAAAATTATGTTCTCCTCATGAGCATCTATGCCTCTTTTAATGCATCCCATTATTTTATTTGCCTTTGTAGCAGCTGCCTGACACTGGCCATTAAATGTAAGTTTGCCATCCACCCATACACCCAGGTCTTTTTTATTGACGGTTTTGCCCAGAGTTTTAGAATTAAGCACATAGTTATACATCTTATTACTTCAACCCAAGTGCATGACCTTACATTTATCCCCATTAAAGCTCATTTGCCATTTATCAGCCCAAGCTTCCAATTTACATAAATCATCCTGTAATATAAAATTGTCCTCCTCTGTATTGATTACCCTGCAGAGTTTAGTGTCATCTGCAAATATTGAAATTCCGCTCTGTATGCCCCCTACAAGGTCATTAATAAATATGTTAAAAAGAAGAGGGCCCAATACTGACCCCTGTGGTACCCCACTAGCTGCAACCCAGTCCGAGTGTGCTCCATTAATAACCACCCTTTGTTTCCTATCCCTGAGCCAGCTCTTAACCCACTTACCCCACTTACACATATTTTCCCCTATCCCCATTATTCTCATTTTATGTATCAACCTTTTGTGTGGCACCATATCAAAAGCTTTTGAAAAGTCCATATACACTACATCTACTGGGTTCCCTTGGTCCAGTCCGGAACTTACCTCTTCATAGAAGCTGATCAAATTAGTCTGACATGAACGGTCCCTAGTAAACCCATGCTGATACTGGGTCATGAGGTTATTCCTCTTCAGATACTCCAGTATAGCATCCCTTAGAATGCCCTCCAGGATTTTACCCACAGTAGAGGTTAAGCTTACTGGCCTATAATTACCGAGTTCGGTTTTTGTCCCCTTTTTGAATATTGGCACCACATTTGTTATACGCCAGTCCTGTGGTACAGACCCTGTTATTATGGAGTCTTTAAAGATTAAAAATAATGGTCTATCAATGACTGTACTTAATTCCTGCAGTACTCGGGGGTGTATCCCATGCGGGCCCGGAGATTTGTCCATTTTAGTGATTTTTAGACGCCGCCGTACTTCCTGCTGGGTTAAGCAGGTGACATTTAATGGGGAATTTTTGTTATCACTAATCATATTGTCTGCCATGGGATTTTCTTGTGTAAATACTGATGAAAAAAAGTCATTTAGCATATTGGCTTTTTCCTCATCCACCATTTCCCTCAGACTATTTTTAAGGGGGCTAACACTATCATTTTTTAGTTTCTTACTATTTACGTAGTTAAAGAATATTTTGGGATTATTTTTACTCTCTCTGGCAATAAGTCTCTCTGTCTCAATCTTTGCTGCCTTGATTTGCTTTTTACAGAATTTATTTAATTTTTTGTATTTATTTAATGCCTCCTCACTACCTACTTCCTTTAATTCTCTAAATGCTTTCTTTTTGTCACTTATTGCGCCCCTTACAGCTCTATTTAGCCATATTGGTTTCCTCCTATTTCTAGTATGTTTATTCCCATACGGTATATACTGTGCACAGGTCCTATCCAGGATGCTAATAAACGTCTCCCATTTTCTTTGTGTATTTTTGTGTCTCAGGATATCATCCCAGTTAATTGCACTAAGATCATCTCTCATCTGTTGGAAATTTGCCCTCCTGAAGTTTAGTGTCCTTGTCACCCCTCTACTACACATCTTATTAAAGGAGACATGAAAACTTATTATTTTGTGATCACTATTCCCCAAGTGACCCCCAACCCTTATATTTGATATGCGGTCTGGCCTGTTGGTTAGTATTAGGTCTAGCAGTGCCCCCCTTCTTGTTGGGTCCTGAACCAGTTGTGAAAGGTAATTGTCTCTCATAGTTGTCAAAAACCGATTACCTTTGCTGGAACTGCAGGTTTCTGTTCCCCAATCTATTTCAGGGTAGTTGAAGTCCCCCATAATAATGACTTCTCCTTGAGTCGCAGCTTCATCTATTTGCTTTACGAGGATATTCTCCATTGCTTCCATTATTTTTGGGGACTTATAGCAAACCCCTATCAGTAATTTATTATTTTTCCCCCTCCCCTTATCTCCACCCACAGGGACTCTACATTTTCATTAAATTCACCTATATTATCATGCCGGATGGGTTTTAAGGATGATTTTACATATAGACACACCCCTCCCCCTCGCTTATCTGTTCGGTCATTTCTGAACAGGCTATAGCCCTGCAAGTTAACAGCCCAGTCATGGCTCTCATCCAGCCATGTTTCATATATTCCCACCATGTCATAATTATGCTCCAACGACATCAATTTTAATTCGTCCATTTTGTTGGCAATGCTTCTGGCATTATTATACATACACTTTATGTATCTCTCTGCACCTCTGTTCTTTCTTAAATTATTAACTGTTCTAACCCCACCCCCCATGCCACCGCCACCCCCAATTTCCTTATTTGTGCCCAGGTCTCTATCTGCACTATCTTCCCCTCCTATAAAATGAATACCCTCCCCCCATTCCCTAGTTTAAAACACTCTCCAACCTTCTAACCAACAGGAAGCCCTCCCCCTGGCAGTACATATTAGCTCACACATACACATAATAGACAGGTCATGTGACTGACAGCTGCCGTATTTCCTATATGGTACATTTGTTGCTTTTGTAGTTTGTCTGCTTATTAATCAGATTTTTATTTTTGAAGGATAATACCAGACTTGTGTGTGTTTTAGGGTGAGTTTCATGTGTGTTGAGTTGCGTGTGGCGACATGCATGTAGCGACTTTTGTGAGATGAGTTTTGTGTGGCGACATGCGTGTAGCAACTTTTTGTGTGTCGAGTTGCATGTGACAGGTTAGTGTAGCAAGTTGTGTGCAGCAAGTTTTGCGCATGGCGAGTTTTGTGCTTGGGGAGTTTTGCACGTGGCGAGTTTTATGTGTGGTGCGTTTTGAGTAGGTGCAAGTTTTGTGTGAGGCAACTTTTGCATGTGTTGCAACTTTTGTGCATGCGGCAATTTTTCCGCGTGTGCAAGTTTTGCGTGTGGCGAGTTTTCCATGAGGTGAGTTTTGCACGTGTGGCGAGTTTTGCATGTGGCAAGTTTTGCATGTGGCGAATTTTGTGCGTGGCGAGTTTTGAGCGGTGACTTTTGTGTTTTGACTTTTATGTGGCGAGGTTGGTGTATGTGTGGTGAAATGTGTGCTGAGGGTGATATATGTGTTCAAGCACGTGGTAGTGTGTGGCGCATTTTGTGTGTGTGTTTTAATCCCCGTGTGTGGTGAGTATCCCATGTCGGGGCCCCACCTTAGCAACTGTACAGTATATACTCTTTGGCGCCATCGCTCTCACTCTTTAAGTCCCCCTTGTACACATCTGGCAGCTGTTAATTTGCCTCCAACACTTTTCTTTCACTTTTTCCCCATTATGCAGATATGCAGATAGGGGCAAAATTGTTTGGTGAATTGGAACGCCCGGGGTTAAAATTTCGCCTCACACAGTGTGACTGTGCAAAATTTTGTGGCTGTAGCTGCGACGGTGCAGATGCCAACACACACACACACACACACACACACACACACACACAGCTTTATATATTAGATATACTGTATACACACACACACACAGTATACCACAAAAGTGAGTACAACTCTCACATTTTTGTAAATATTTTATATCTTTTCAAGGGACAAAAATGAAGATATGTTATATATACAGCTCTGGCGAAAATTAAGAGACCACCACATCAAAACCCTGTCATGGGCAGCCCAATCTCCAGACCTGAACCCTATTGAAAACCTCTAGAATGTAATCAAGAGGATGAGTTGAAGAAAAGAGGAGGTGAAGAAAGAAAGGTATAATGGGTAAAGCCCAGTAATAATGGATGAAGAATATAATATATAATGGCCAGTAGATGGCAGCAAAGTACAACAAATACAATAGATGGAATTAAACCATATACATCAGATAATCTATCTATATAATCGTCTAAGGTCCACTTCCATCTGTTTGTCTGTCTGTCTGCCTGTCTGTTTCTCTGTAACGGAAATCCCGCGTTGCTGATTGGTTGTGGCCTGCTGGGCGCGAACAATCAGCGACAGGCACAGTCCGGCCGCGAATTGGCCCCTCCATACTCCCCTCCAGTCAGCGCCCACAGACCAACTTTTTACTATTACACCAAAAAAGAGAAGAAAAAGCTTGGATCTCTGTAAATAAATAAATATCCTGCAATAATGTCAACCTGTATATCTGTCAGTATGCATTGGCGTGTCTCACAGGCACTTCATACAGGGTTACCATCATGTCGCAAGGTAAATCATTATTATATATATAAATCTCACTAGATGGTGACCCGATTCTAACGCATTAGGTATTCTAGAATATGTATGTATGTATATAGCAGCCACATAGTATATAGCACAGCCCACGTAACATAGACAGCCACGTAGTATATAGCGAGAGCACTACGTCATCATCTCGCGAGACCGCAATGCATGGCCCGGAGCGTCGCGAGGAGCGGGAAAGGCCCCGGAAGGTGAGTATATCACGATTTTTTTATTTTTTTTAACATTAGATCTTTTTACTATTGATGCTGCATAAGCAGCACCAATAGTAAAAAGTTTGTCACATAGGGTTAATAGCAGCGTTAACAGACTGCGTTACACCGCATTATGCTACAACGCTATGTGAGTGGTGGGCGCTGACTGGGGAGGGGAGTATGGAGGGGAGTATGGAGGGGGCACTGACTGCAGGGGAGTAGGAAGCGGCCACTTCGCGGCCGGACTGTGCCCGTCGCTGATTGGTTGCGGCCAGCTGGCCACGACCAATCAGCGACTTGGGATTTCCGTGACAGACAGAAAGACAGACAGAAAGACGGAAGTGACCCTTAGACAATTGTATAGTAGATTATGGCATGATATTGTGGACAGATTGGTTTCATTAACTATAACCGGCATATACGAGGGAACAATTGGGAACCACGTGGTGTGGATTTCAGCCATGGGATATACAAGCTCCTTATTGTTCCAATAGATGATCACGGTGGCATAGCCAACACCATTAAATTTGACTTATTTAACGATGCAATATAGCATACCAAATCTGACCATTACTCCTTTTCAATCTTTTTCCCTGTATAATAACACACAATAGTGCAGTGTTATATACTACGTGGGCAGTGTTATATACTATGTCGCTGTGCTCTACACTATGTGGGCTGTGCTATATACTATGTGGCTGTGCAATATACTATGTGGCTGTGCTATATACTACGTGGGCTGTTATATACTACATGGGCTGTGTTATATACTGCGTGGGCTGTGCTATATACTACGTGGCTGTGTTATATACTATGTGGCTGTGCTATATACTATGTGGCTGTGCTATTTACTACATGGGCTGTGTTATATACTACATGGGCTGTGTTATATACTGCGTGGGCTGTGCTATATACTACGTGGCTGTGTTATATACTATGTGGCTGTGCTATATACTACGTGGCTGTGCTATATACTACGTGGCTGTGTTATATACTATGTGGACTGTGCTATATACTACGTGAGCTGTGTTATATACTGCGTGGGCTGTGCTATATACTACGTGGCTGTGTTATATACTATATGGACTGTGCTATATACTACGTGGCTGTGTTATATACTATGTGGCTGTGCTATATACTATGTGGCTGTGCTATTTACTACGTGGGCTGTGTTATATACTACATGGGCTGTGTTATATACTGCGTGGGCTGTGCTATATACTACGTGGCTGTGTTATATACTATGTGGCTGTGCTATATACTACGTGGCTGTGCTATATACTACGTGGCTGTGCTATATACTATGTGGGCTGTGTTATATACTACATGGGCTGTGTTATATACTGCGCGGGCTGTGCTATATACTATGTGGCTGTGCTATTTACTACGTGGGCTGTGTTGTATACTACGTGGTTGTGTTATATACTACGTGGGCTGTGCTATATACTACGTGGCTTTGCAATATACTATGTGGCTGTGCTATATTCTACGTGGGCTGTGTTATATACTATGTGGGCTGTGTTATATACTACGTGGGCTGTGTTATATACCGCATGGGCTGTGCTATATACTACATGGCTGTGTTATATACTACATGGGCTGTGCTATATATTACGTGGGCTGTGCTATATACTACGTGGCCATGTTATATACTGCGTGGGCTGTGCTATATACTACATGGCTGTGTTATATACTGCGTGGGCTGTGCTATATACTACGTGGCTGTGTTATATACTATGTGGACTGTGCTATATACTACGTGAGCTGTGTTATATACTGCGTGGGCTGTGCTATATACTACGTGGCTGTGTTATATACTATGTGGACTGTGCTATTTACTATGTGGCTGTGTTATATACTATGTGGCTGTGCTATATACTATGTGGCTGTGCTATTTACTACGTGGGCTGTGTTATATACTGCATGGGCTGTGTTATATACTGTGTGGGCTGTGCTATATACTACATGGGCTGTGCTATATACTGCGTGGGCTGTGCTATATACTACGTGGCTCTGCAATATACTACGTGGCTGTGCTATATACTATGTGGCTGTGTTATATGCTACGTGGGCTGTGAGACTCTTTCGCCCGGGGCCCTCAAAAACCTACAGCTAGCCTTGGCTTCACTGATTGGTCGCGACCGGCCACGAACAATCAGCGACAGGTGCAGTACGGCCGCGAATTGGCGCGTGATTTGAACCACGCTTTGCTAATTGGTTGCTCTCGGCCGGACGAATCCTGTGTATTCATTGCATTATTCTGAAATCTTCATAAATAAACTACATACATATTCTAGAATACCCTTTGCGTTAGAATCGGTCCACCATCTAGTGTCCTATAATAGCTGAAAGCTATGCAAATTATTAGCCAACAGCACACTCTCCGTCTGAAATCCTTGGATTTCACTGTTTTAACAGTCTTGAAAGGGAGGTATTTCCTTAATGACACTCAACCTGAAAGACAAAACAATGCATACAATGCAAAAATAACAATAACATATAAACGAGGTAGACAAATGTCTATGACCAGTTCTTGAAGTAATCCAATGGTTTAAGTTCCAGTGCAATCAGAAGAACATCTAAATAGTCCAAAAGTTCCTTTAAAGTTCCTTCTAGTTGGACGGCCAGGAATAATTAGAGGATTCTTTTCTGCCTCCTCCAACTTAGCTTTCTTTTAGCGACCACCAACTCTCAGCAAACCGTTGTCAATTATTGGATTTAAGTTGACAATAGGGCTGTTTTTAGGAACATCATGATTTTTACGTATACAGTCCAGTTCCTTGTGAAAAGCATGCTGCTAAACATTACATATCACAAACAGTTCACTCAGAGTAATGTCTTCTGCAGAGAGAGGCTTATGACAGATGTGCCAACAGCGACAATCAGCATTACTGTCCTTATTGCAATTGCATTGTGAGATGCAGACTAACCTTGCAATGGCACGAACGAGCCTTGTCCATCTTGAAAAAAAATCAACCCACTGACAGTCCAAACCAACCTTCTCTTTGGATTAGGTGATGAGGGTGTTGATATCAGAACGGATCTCTGGGTCAATGTCTGGATCCTGAAGGCTGAAGCTGTCTTCAACTGCAGTCTCTCCACACTGGTCATGAAGGAACTCTGGTCCTGTTAACCAAGAAGAGTTTGCGAAAGCGCCAACAGACACAGGTCTAGTAGCAAGGTCAGCAGGGTTAAGATGGGATGGAACATACTGTCATTGCTCAGGTTTGGAAGATTTCATGATTCTTTCAACACAGTTACTGACATACACATAGAAGCGTTTAGCCCAAAAGAACCTTGCTGTCTGTGTAGAATCTTGCGTCATCCATGTGAATAGTTTGCTCTGTATCAAATCCGCAATCTCTATGGCTAGCACAGCCCCACAGAGTTCAAGTCTGGGTATGGTGTGATCAGGTTTAGGAGCTAATATAGCCTTTCAAAATAGAAATCCAACATGAGCTTCATGACTCTAACAGTCTATAGTCTTCAAATAGGCAACAACTGCAATAGCTTTAGTATAGGCATCAGAGATTATATGGACCTCTTTCCTTTGACTCGTAGCAAGGTATGCTGAAATGTAACAACATGGTATGTGGATCTTAAGGTACCGTTACACTAAGCGACTTACCAACGATCACGACCAGCGATCGTGATCGTTGGTAAGTCGTTGTGTGGTCGCTGGGGAGCTGTCACATAGACAGCTCTCTCCAGCGACCAACGATCAGGGGAAAGACTTCGGCATCGTTGAAACTGTCTTCAATGATGCCGAAGTCCCCTGCAGCACCCGGGTAAACATCGGGTTACTAAGTGCAGGGCCGCGCTTAGTAACCCGATATTTACCCTGGTTACCATTGTAAAAGTAAAAAAAACCACTACATACTCACCTTCTGATGTCTGTCACGTCCCCCGGCGTCCACGCGCTGCTGCAGAGAGCTTTCCCTGCACTGAATGTGTCAGCGGCGCCGGCAGTAACAGCGGTGATGCCGCCGCTGTGCTCTGCTTTACATCTGGCGCTCACACAGTCAGTGCAGGGAAAGCTCCCTGCAGCAGCGCATGGACGCCGGGGGACGTGACAGACATCAGAAGGTGAGTATGTAGTGTTTTTTTTTTTACTTTTACAATGGTAACCAGGGTAAATATCGGGTTACTAAGCGCGGCCCTGCGCTTAGTAACCCGATGTTTACCCTGGTTACAAGTGAACACATCGCTGGATCGGTGTCACACACGCCGATCCAGCGATGACAGCGGGTGAGCAGCGACGAAATAAAGGTCTGGACTTCTAGCTCCGACCAGCGATATCACAGCAGGATCCAGATCGCTGCTGCGTGTCAAACACAACGAGATCGCTATCCAGGACGCTGCAACATCACTGCAACGTCACAGATCATTGTCGTTCTCGTTGAGTGTGACGGTACCTTTATCCAAGGCACAAAGAGATTTCCTCCATGAATTCCACTTTAGTTGTTTGTCAGTAGGGAGTGGTACATCCCAGTCCTTAATAGACTCTGAGAGTTGTCTTAATAGAAACTTGCCTTGTATAGTCAAGGGTGCAATAAACCCGAGTGGATCATATAGACCAGAGGTGTCAAACTGCATTCCTCGAGGGCCACCAACAGGTCATGTTTTCAGGATTTCCTTGTATTGCACAGGTGATAATTTAATCACCTGCACAGAATGATTCCAGCACCTTGTGGAATGCTAAGGAAATCCTGAAAACATGACCTGTTGGCGGCCCTCGAGGAATGCAGTTTGACACCTCTGATATAGACTGTTCACCACTGACAGAATCCCACGCTAAGTAAATGGTTTTTCTGCATCACTAGCCTGAAAGCTGAAGGAGTCCTTTAACAAGTTCCATATCAAGCCCAGACTTCTCTGTACTGGTGGATTGTCTGAGACTAGCTCCAAGTCCCTGAATCCTGCAGCATGATCAGTAGGGTGAAAGGCCTTCATGACAGCAGCACTAATGGAGGCAATTTTATGCAATCTTAAATGAGCTTTAGAAAGCATACCTCGCGTACGTTTGAGCAGATCTATGGTCTCTCATTCCTGCCCACACCGGAAGAAGCCAGTGTGGGCAGGAATGTGAGACCATCGTCCACGTAGAAGTCCTTTTCAACGAACTGTTGGGCATCCTTCCCAAACTCTGATTTGCCATCAGAGGCAGTCCTACGTAGGTCATATGTAGCAACCGCAGGAGAAGGACTGTTTCCAAACACGTGCATCTTCATGCGGTATTCAAATATTTCCTTGTTGGGGTCATTATCTCGGTGTCATAGGAAACGGACATAATTTTTGTGGTCTTCTTGCATAATGAAACAATGAAACATTTGCTCAATGTCAGTGGTAATAGCGACTGGCTCTTTTCTGAATCTCATGAGTACTCCCACCAGGTTATTAGTCAGGTTGGGACCAGTGAGGAGAATGTTGTTCAGAGATACATCTTGATGCTTGGCGCTTGAATCGAACACCACTCTGATTTGTTTAGGTTTTCTCAGATGATAAACTCTAAAACAAGGTAGATACCAGCATTCTTCATTTTCTTGCAAGGGTGGAGCTGGCTCTGCATGGTCATTGCGAAAAATCTTGTCCATAAAGGCTACAAAATGGTCCTTCATTTCAGCCTTGTTTCTTAATGTTCTCTGCAATGAGGTGAACCTGGATAAAGCCTGTTCTCGGTTGTTAAGAAGCTTGGTCCTTGTAACCTTGAAGGGTAAGGGAGCAACCCAGCTGTCAGATTAATTCTTGAAGAATCCACTGTCCATTATTTTAATAAATTCCTTGTCTTCTACGAATAGGGTGATTTTGTTGTCCTCTTGTGTTGCGTGATACACTGTTCTTTCTAAGTCATCATTTAGAGAGTAGGAATTATGTCAGGCTCTTAGATGACGTCTGTGAACTTTTCTTTCACTGTGTAATAATGCGAGCATGGTTTGAAGTGAGTTGTGCGACCATTTCGGACTATATACGTCTTAAAGGAGTTCACTTCAGGTGCCTTGAGACTCTTATCCAGACATACTTTGTCCAAGATTACCCAGACTGGATCGAGTCTTTGGGCGTATGGAGCATGATCTGGGCAGTTGCATTGTTGGCGCACCTTGTGGACCTTCACAATGTCTCTCCCGAGTAGGATTAGAATATCAGCATTCGCATCCAGAGGAAGAATCTGGTTAGTTAGGTGCCTCAAGTGGGGATGATGAAGTGCGGCTTCTGGAGTGGGAATTTCTGCCCTGAAATCAGGTATCTGGTCACATTCAATTAAAGTTGGCAAGGGTATGTGTATGTTCCCTTTGATTGAAGAGACAATGTACCTAAAGGCTCTTCTGCCAGAAGTCTCAATACGACCAGAGCAGGCATTGAGGGTGTATGGATTTGTTTGTCCCTTTATATTGAAGATCTCAAACAGTTTTGGCTTTGCTAGAGACCTGTTGCTCTGCTCATTTATTATTGAATACCTTCTGGAGGTCTTGTCATGTTGTCCTTCTGGATAGACATCGACCAGACATACTTTGGCACAGCATTTAGGACCATTTTCTTCTCCACATACTTCAATACATAAGGAAGAAACAGCAGTTGTGGTAGGATCAGGAACTTGTGGCTTCCCGCCATGCTTTTGCGCAGGATTGCTGCTGAAGTTGTTGAGTGTGTGGAGTTGGTGTTGGATGCATATATGTAACGTGTTTGTAACTATTGCATTCAGTGTATTTAATGACGGTCTTACAGTCCTTAGCAAGATGGTCTGAGGAGGTGCAACACTTACAACATATCCCAAGCTCCTCGAGGGTATCTCTGCACTTCTGCAAGGTCTTTGCCCTGAGTCCATGACATTCCTTAAGTGGGTGAGGTCTTTTGTGGATAGGGCAGATACGGTTACTTTCCATAACCTTAGGAGCAACAGCATTTGTTTTAGTAAAGGCGGGTGCTGTAAGTGGAACATCAGCCTTGCTCACGGATACTGTGCCTATTAACTCTCTACGTTTGGTGGTAATGTTATCATACCTTGTAGATGATGATTATGAAACTGGTGAAACTGATGAAACTGATGAAACTTCGATGAAATTGAAGCTGGGATCATTCTTCAGAGCTTGATCATTGACAAATCTGGAAAAATGTGAAAAGGGAGAAAAAGACACATTATGCTGTCTTTTATACCTTGAGCCATAGTCTGCCCATTTATCCTGCATGCTGTATGGCAACCTGGACACTACTGTATTCACAAAATGAACAGTATCAAGGTAACTCAGTCCTGAAAGACATGGGTCTAATTTTGCCAATTCTAATTCTTTTAGCTAGTCGCTCAGGTCTTGAAGTTTTCTGTTGTCCTTATTAGCTATTTTTGGGAAGGTTTGCAGTCTCTTAAATAAGGCACACTCTATGGTTTCTGAGCTGCCGTAGGTTTGCTCCATTCTCTCCCATGCTGCAATAAATAAGACCTGCATCTGAATGGTCCACGTGAACTGCCCTTATTGTCTTGATATGCTCCGCTGATTTAGGGCCTAACCAGTTAACAAGCAAATCCAGTTGTTCCTTGCCCCTGAGGTTAACCCCTTTACCCCCAAGGGTGGTTTGCACGTTAATGACCAGGCCAATTTTTACAATTCTGACCACTGTCCCTTTATGAGGTTATAACTCTGGAATGCTTCAACGGATCCCAGTGATTCTGACATTGTTTTCTCATGACATATTGTACTTCATGATAGTGGTAAAATTTATTTGATATTACCTGCGTTTATTTGTGAAAAAAACAGAAATTTGGCGAAAATTTTGTAAATTTCGCAATTTTCCAACTTTGAATTTTTATGCAATTAAATCACAGAGATATGTGCAGCGCCCCAGAGTCCTGGTCGTTGCAGTACTGTGGTTCCGCCACTAAGGGGAGCTATAGTACGTCTGATGGCACTGAAGGAGTTCATCTGGACAGGTATCACAGACACCAATACATTTCACAGCCGGGCCACCAGGGGGAGCTAAGGGTTCTATTCACTAGGCCACTCCCCACCATTGTGGGTAAACTGGGGGACAGGCAGGAAGTTAGATCATAAAGCTGACGGGGTTGGAACCAGGCAACACCTTGTGGCAGAGGGTGTTATGGGAGAAGATTCAGTAGGGTCCCTGTCAGGGGTGGGATCCTGACAGAGGCTTGGCAACTTGAGTGAACGTAACGGGACCGTGCCTGCTCAGTACAGGTCCTTCTCAAAAAATTAGCATATAGTGTTAAATTTCATTATTTACCATAATGTAATGATTACAATTAAACTTTCATATATTATAGATTCATTATCCACCAACTGAAATTTGTCAGGTCTTTTATTGTTTTAATACTGATGATTTTGGCATACAACTCCTGATAACCCAAAAAACCTGTCTCAATAAATTAGCATATCAAGAAAAGGTTCTCTAAACGACCTATTACCCTAATCTTCTGAATCAACTAATTAACTCTAAACACATGCAAAAGATACCTGAGGCTTTTAAAAACTCCCTGCCTGGTTCATTACTCAAAACCCCCATCATGGGTAAGACTAGCGACCTGACAGATGTCAAGAAGGCCATCATTGACACCCTCAAGCAAGAGGGTAAGACCCAGAAAGAAATTTCTCAACAAATAGGCTGTTCCCAGAGTGCTGTATCAAGGCACCTCAATGGTAAGTCTGTTGGAAGGAAACAATGTGGCAGAAAACGCTGTACAACGAGAAGAGGTGACCGGACCCTGAGGAAGATTGTGGAGAAGGACCGATTCCAGACCTTGGGGAACCTGAGGAAGCAGTGGACTGAGTCTGGTGTGGAAACATCCAGAGCCACCGTGCACAGGCGTGTGCAGGAAATGGGCTACAGGTGCCGCATTCCCCAGGTAAAGCCACTTTTGAACCATAAACAGCGGCAGAAGCGCCTGACCTGGGCTACAGAGAAGCAGCACTGGACTGTTGCTAAGTGGTCCCAAGTACTTTTTTCTGATGAAAGCAAATTTTGCATGTCATTCGGAAATCAAGGTGCCAGAGTCTGGAGGAAGACTGGGGAGAAGGAAATGCCAAAATGCCTGAAGTCCAGTGTCAAGTACCCACAGTCAGTGATGGTGTGGGGTGCCATGTCAGCTGCTGGTGTTGGTCCACTGTGTTTCATCAAGGGCAGGGTCAATGCAGCTAGCTATCAGGAGATTTTGGAGCACTTCATGCTTCCATCGACTGAAATGCTTTATGGAGATGAAGATTTCATTTTTCAGCACGACCTGGCACCTGCTCACAGTGCCAAAACCACTGGTAAATGGTTTACTGACCATGGTATTACTGTGCTCAATTGGCCTGCCAACTCTCCTGACCTGAACCCCATAGAGAATCTGTGGGATATTGTGAAGAGAAAGTTGAGAGACACAAGACCCAACACTCTGGATGAGCTTAAGGCCGCTATTGAAGCATCCTGGGCCTCCATAACATCTCAGCAGTGTCACAGGCTGATTGCCTCCATGCCACGCCGCATTGAAGCAGTCATTTCTGCCAAAGGATTCCCGACCAAGTATTGAGTGCATAACTGAACATTATTATTTGATGGTTTTTTTGTTTGTTATTAAAAAACACTTTTATTTGATTGGACGGGTGAAATATGCTAATTTATTGAGACAGGTTTTTTGGGTTATCAGGAGTTGTATGCCAAAATCATCAGTATTAAAACAATAAAAGACCTGACAAATTTCAGTTGGTGGATAATGAATCTATAATATATGAAAGTTTAATTGTAATCATTACATTATGGTAAATAATGAAATTTAACACTATATGCTAATTTTTTGAGAAGGACCTGTATAGCGGCGGTACCCAAGATGGGACTGGAAGCGAGATAGATTGTGCTGAGTGAGAAACGAGATCAAAGCAACAAGGAGAATACCAGTAGGAGTCGTGCTGTAAGACCGAGGCAACATCCTACTGAGGCGCACAACCGGCGGCCGGAACGCCGAGGGAGGATTACAATATTCAGCTTCAAGCAATACTCTAAACCACGGCAGGACAGTCAGTCTAAGGCGGGCTGTCTCACCTAAATCACCTATGCAGTCTTGGGGGGCAACTTGTGGAGAGGGGCGACTCTAGGGTCCCGGAAGAGCTCCGAGCCTACCCGTCATACGGGTGCCATTCCAACCGTAACATCAGGGAGGGACGGAGGATTAGCAGAACATCATCTAATCGAGTTGTGAGGGAACTTAAGAAACGGACACAACAGTTGTGGGGACTTTCCGTAAGCACAGCAGGGAAGGACCACAACACATAGCGCTAGCAGGAAGGCACAGATTTCCACCTGTTAAGAGAACTCTGGAGGTGCCATTGGACCGGCCGGACTTGCGTAGCCTGGTTATCCGGATTCCGGACTGAGGACCCAGAGATCTTCAGTAAAGAGGTAAAGAGACTGCAACTTGGTGTCCTCGTTATTTACTGCACCGCACCACTACAGCATCACCACCACCATCATCTACCCACATCTATTACTGTACGCCCCTCAGCAGGGTCACGGACCGGGTCTAGCCACCGTGACAACCCCAGAGCAGAGACTCAGAGGCCCGGTGCCGGGTACCCCTCGGCCCTGCAGCAGTGGGGGCGCTACAACTTGGCGTCACGAACAGGATCTACTTAAGCCTGAGGAATCAGGTCATGTGTGCCTAGGAACTGTGATTTACTGTGTTTGGACTGTACTTTATTGCAAAGACTGTGTGTTGCCATTTACCACCAAAAATCCGCCGCCATTACAGCACTGAGGAGAGCGCAGGAAGAGAAGAGGGGCGTGGAGTAGGCGTAGACAAGCTGAAGAGCGCGAAAGACAATGGCCGCCCAGTCTAAATATTTCTGCACTGTGAGGACGTGTCCGTCAGCAGCGGAGATCCGCTTCCTGATCCTCAATGGAGGGCGGAGACCGAGAAAACGACACCGCCCACGAAGGAGATAGCGGGAACAGAACCAGGAAGTGACCCACGTGGAGGACGCCATGGCCAGCAGCTCCGAACCCGAAAGTGGGGTTGAAGCGGGAGTCTCCCCCAACTACCCGGATGAGCGCAGCAGCCAGTTCTCCACGGACAACACCGATCTCTTACAGGCTGAGATGGAAGACTTGATCGACCAGCTCCTTCAGCTGAACATGAAGGCCCAGGCCCCGTCCCAGGTGGCGCCGGAAGAAGGTCCTCAGGCGTCGGACCCTGCACCGTTACCGGAGCAACCGCTGGGACCCTCGCCGACACCGCCAGAGGAACCCGCCGCGGAGGAGGAGCCTGCATCAGCTGGTGAGTCCGCCGACCCCGTCCCGCCGGCCGAGGGCTTGCTAATAGGCCCCGTTGCAGCACCCCCTCTCCCTGGAACCCATAGTGTTGTGAATTTGGATTCTGGGCTCCCCCGGTGGCTACTGGTGGAATTGAACTGGTGTCTTCATCTTCTCTGTTCACCTGTTCCCATCAAGATGTGGGAGTCGCTATATAACCTTGCTGCTCTGTTAGTTGCTTGCCGGTCAACAATGTTATCAGAAGCCTCTCTGTGCTTGTTCCTGCTCCTAGACAACTACTAGATAAGTTGGACTCTTGTCCATGTTTGTTTTTGCATTTTTGTTCCAGTTCACAGCTGTAGTTTCGTTACTGTGTCTGGAAAGCTCTTGTGAACAGGAATTGCCACTCTGGTGTTATGAGTTCATGCCAGAGTTTTAAAGTAATTTCTGGATGGTGTTTTGATAGGGTTTTCAGCTGACCATGAAAGTGTCCTTTCTGTCTTCTGCTATGTAGTAAGTGGACCTCAAATTTGCTAAACCTATTTTCATACTACGTTTGTTATTTCATCTTAATTCACCGCCAATACATGTGGGGGGCCTCTGTCTCCTTTCGGGGTATTTCTCTAGAGGTGAGCTAGGACTAATATTTTCCTCTGCTAGCATTATTTAGTCCTCCGGCTGGTGCTGGGCATCTAGAATCAACGTAGGCATGCTACCCGGCCACTGCTAGTTGTGCGTTAGGTTTAGTTCATGGTCAGCTCAGTTCCCATCTTCCAAGAGCTAGTTCCTTTATATGCTGATGCTATGATCTCTTGCCATTGAGATCATGACAGTTTGACCGGCCCACTAAAGGGTTAAAATCCTTGGCTGAGAAAGGAGAGAAATAAGTAGTCTGCTGAAATTTTTTTTTTTTTTTCTCTCTCCTTCTAATCTTTGAATGGTTCTGTGTCCACCTGTTTGTAATGGATCTTCAGAGTGTAACTGCAGGTTTGAATAATCTCGCCACGAAGGTACAAAATTTGCAAGATTTTGTTTGTCATGCACCTGTATCTGAGCCGAGAATTCCTTTGCCGGAATTTTTCTCGGGGAATAGATCTGGGTTTCAGAATTTTCGAAATAATTGCAAATTATTTTTGTCCCTGAAATCTCGCTCTGCCGGAGACCCTGCACAGCAGGTCAGGATTGTGATTTCCTTGCTCCGGGGCGACCCTCAAGACTGGGCTTTTTCATTGACACCAGGGGATCCTGTGTTGCTCAATGTGGATGCGTTTTTTCTGGCCTTGGGGTTGCTTTATGACGAACCTCATTTGGAGCTTCAGGCAGAAAAAACTTTGATGTCCCTATCTCAGGGGCAAGATGAAGCGGAAATTTACTGCCAAAGATTCCGTAAATGGTCTGTGCTTATTCAGTGGAATGAGTGCGCCCTGGCGGCGACTTTCAGAGAGGGTCTCTCTGATGCCATTAAGGATGTTATGGTGGGGTTCCCTGTGCCTGCGGGTCTGAATGAGTCCATGACAATGGCTATTCAGATCGATAGGCGTTTGCGGGAGCGCAAACCAGTGCACCATCTGGCGGTGTCCACTGAGAAATCGCCAGAGAGTATGCAGTGTGATAGAATTCTGTCCCGAAGCGAGCGGCAGAATTTTAGACGGAAAAATGGGTTGTGTTTCTATTGTGGTGATTCTACTCATGTTATATCAGCATGCTCTAAGCGCACTAAAAAGCTTGGTAAATCTGTTTCCATTTGCACCTTACCGTCTAAGTTTATTCTATCTGTGACCCTGATTTGCTCTTTGTCATCTATTACCACGGACGCCTATGTCGACTCTGGCGCCGCGTTGAGTCTTATGGATTGGTCCTTTGCCAAACGCTGTGGGTATAATTTAGAGCCTTTGGAGACTCCTATTCCTCTGAAGGGGATTGACTCCACCCCATTGGCTAATAATAAACCACAATACTGGACACAAGTAACTATGCGTATTAATCCGGATCACCAGGAGATTATTCGCTTTCTGGTGCTGTGTAATCTACATGATGATTTGGTGCTAGGATTGCCTTGGCTGCAATCTCACAACCCAGTCCTCGACTGGAGAGCTATGTCTGTGTTGAGCTGGGGATGTAAGGGGGCTCATGGGGATGTACCTGTGGTTTCCATTTCATCATCTATTCCCTCTGAAATTCCTGAGTTCCTGTCTGACTATCGTGACGTCTTTGAAGAATCCAAGCTTGGTTCGTTACCTCCGCACCGAGAGTGCGATTGTGCCATAGATTTAATCCCGGGTAGTAAATACCCAAAGGGTCGTTTATTTAATCTGTCTGTGCCTGAACATGCTGCTATGCGAGAATATATAAAGGAGTCCTTGGAAAAGGGACATATTCGTCCATCGTCATCTCCCTTAGGAGCCGGTTTTTTCTTTGTGTCAAAAAAAGACGGCTCTTTGAGACCATGTATTGATTATCGGCTTTTGAATAAAATCACTGTTAAATATCAATACCCATTGCCGTTGCTGACTGATTTGTTTGCTCGCATAAAGGGGGCCAAGTGGTTCTCTAAGATTGACCTTCGTGGGGCGTATAATTTGGTGCGAATCAGGCAGGGGGATGAGTGGAAAACCGCATTTAATACGCCCGAGGGCCATTTTGAGTATTTAGTGATGCCTTTTGGTCTTTCAAATGCTCCGTCAGTTTTCCAGTCCTTTATGCATGATATTTTTCGCGATTATTTGGATAAATTTATGATTGTGTATCTGGATGATATTCTGATTTTTTCGGATGACTGGGACTCTCATGTCCAGCAAGTCAAGAGGGTTTTTCAGGTTTTGCGGTCTAATTCTTTGTGTGTGAAGGGTTCTAAGTGTGTTTTTGGGGTACAGAGGATTTCCTTTTTGGGATATATTTTTTCCCCCTCTTCCATTGAAATGGATCCTGTCAAGGTACAAGCTATTTGTGATTGGACGCAGCCCTCTTCTCTTAAGAGTCTTCAGAAATTTTTGGGCTTTGCTAACTTTTATCGTCGATTTATTGCTGGTTTTTCGGATATTGCTAAGCCATTGACCGATTTGACTAAGAAGGGTGCTGATGTTGCCGATTGGTCCCCTGATGCTGTGGAGGCCTTTCGGGAGCTCAAGCGCCGTTTTTCCTCTGCCCCTGTGTTGCGTCAGCCTGATGTTGCTCTACCTTTTCAGGTTGAGGTCGACGCTTCTGAGATCGGAGCTGGGGCAGTGTTGTCGCAGAAAAGTTCTGACTGCTCCGTGATGAGGCCTTGTGCCTTCTTTTCCCGTAAATTTTCGCCCGCTGAGCGGAATTATGATGTTGGGAATCGGGAGCTTTTGGCCATGAAGTGGGCTTTTGAGGAGTGGCGCCATTGGCTTGAGGGGGCCAGACATCAGGTGGTGGTATTGACTGACCACAAAAATTTGATTTATCTTGGGACCGCCAGGCGCCTGAATCCTAGACAGGCGCGCTGGTCATTATTTTTCTCTCGGTTTAATTTTGTGGTGTCATACCTACCGGGTTCTAAGAATGTTAAGGCGGATGCCCTTTCTAGGAGTTTTGAGCCTGACTCGCCTGGTAACTCTGAGCCCACAGGTATCCTTAAGGATGGAGTGGTATTGTCAGCCGTTTCTCCAGACCTGCGGCGGGCCTTGCAGGAGTTTCAGGCGGATAGACCTGATCGTTGCCCACCTGATAAACTATTTGTTCCTGATGATTGGACCAGTAGAGTCATCTCTGAGGTTCATTCTTCTGCGTTGGCAGGTCATCCTGGCATTTTTGGTACCAGGGATTTGGTGGCAAGGTCCTTCTGGTGGCCTTCCCTGTCACGAGATGTGCGAGGCTTTGTGCAGTCTTGTGACGTTTGTGCTCGGGCCAAGCCTTGTTGTTCTCGGGCTAGTGGATTGTTATTGCCCTTGCCTATTCCTAAGAGGCCTTGGACGCACATCTCGATGGATTTTATTTCAGATCTGCCTGTTTCTCAGAAGATGTCTGTCATCTGGGTGGTGTGTGACCGTTTCTCTAAGATGGTCCATTTGGTTCCTCTGCCCAAGTTGCCTTCTTCTTCCGAGTTGGTTCCTCTGTTTTTTCAAAATGTTGTTCGTTTGCATGGTATTCCTGAGAATATCGTTTCTGACAGAGGGACCCAATTCGTGTCTAGATTTTGGCGGGCATTCTGTGCTAGGATGGGCATAGATTTATCTTTTTCGTCCGCTTTCCATCCTCAGACGAATGGCCAGACCGAGCGGATTAATCAGACCCTGGAGACATATCTGAGGTGTTTTGTGTCTGCTGACCAGGATGATTGGGTTGCTTTTTTGCCATTGGCGGAGTTCGCTCTCAATAATCGGGCCAGCTCTGCCACTTTGGTGTCCCCGTTTTTCTGTAATTCGGGGTTTCATCCTCGATTTTCCTCTGGTCAGGTGGAATCTTCGGATTGTCCTGGAGTGGATGCTGTGGTGGAGAGATTGCATCAGATCTGGGGGCAGGTGGTGGACAATTTGAGGTTGTCCCAGGAGAAGACTCAGCTTTTTGCCAACCGCCACCGTCGTGTTGGTCCTCGGCTTTGTGTTGGGGATTTGGTGTGGTTGTCTTCTCGTTTTGTCCCTATGAGGGTCTCTTCTCCTAAGTTTAAGCCTCGGTTCATCGGCCCGTATAAGATATTGGAGATTCTTAACCCTGTTTCCTTCCGTTTGGACCTCCCTGCATCCTTTTCTATTCATAACGTTTTTCATCGGTCATTATTGCGCAGGTATGAGGTACCGGTTGTGCCTTCCGTTGAGCCTCCTGCTCCGGTGTTGGTTGAGGGTGAGTTGGAGTACGTTGTGGAGAAAATCTTAGACTCTCGTGTTTCCAGACGGAGACTCCAGTATCTGGTCAAGTGGAAGGGATACGGCCAGGAGGATAATTCTTGGGTGAATGCATCTGATGTTCATGCCTCTGATCTGGTTCGTGCCTTTCATAGGGCCCATCCTGATCGCCCTGGTGGTTCTGGTGAGGGTTCGGTGCCCCCTCCTTGAGGGGGGGGTACTGTTGTGAATTTGGATTCTGGGCTCCCCCGGTGGCTACTGGTGGAATTGAACTGGTGTCTTCATCTTCTCTGTTCACCTGTTCCCATCAAGATGTGGGAGTCGCTATATAACCTTGCTGCTCTGTTAGTTGCTTGCCGGTCAACAATGTTATCAGAAGCCTCTCTGTGCTTGTTCCTGCTCCTAGACAACTACTAGATAAGTTGGACTCTTGTCCATGTTTGTTTTTGCATTTTTGTTCCAGTTCACAGCTGTAGTTTCGTTACTGTGTCTGGAAAGCTCTTGTGAACAGGAATTGCCACTCTGGTGTTATGAGTTAATGCCAGAGTTTTAAAGTAATTTCTGGATGGTGTTTTGATAGGGTTTTCAGCTGACCATGAAAGTGTCCTTTCTGTCTTCTGCTATGTAGTAAGTGGACCTCAAATTTGCTAAACCTATTTTCATACTACGTTTGTTATTTCATCTTAATTCACCGCCAATACATGTGGGGGGCCTCTGTCTCCTTTCGGGGTATTTCTCTAGAGGTAAGCTAGGACTAATATTTTCCTCTGCTAGCATTATTTAGTCCTCCGGCTGGTGCTGGGCATCTAGAATCAACGTAGGCATGCTACCCGGCCACTGCTAGTTGTGCGTTAGGTTTAGTTCATGGTCAGCTCAGTTCCCATCTTCCAAGAGCTAGTTCCTTTATATGCTGATGCTATGATCTCTTGCCATTGAGATCATGACACCATAGCCTCCAGCGCCTGTTGCCATGGGAGGAGCCCACGGGTCTGGAACACCGCCTGAAGGCCCCGATTTCACCCACTGCCTTGCTATGTGAGGTCCGTGCGAAGCGCACAGTGTGCCGCTGGGTGAACCCAGGAATCAACCTTATGGGGTTCCCCGGGGTGAAGACCCAGGAGGGAGAGATGGTACAGGCCCTAAGCTGGGAGGAATACCAAGTCCAGCTAGAGCAGCAATGGGAGGAGACACGGAAAGAATATCAGGCTGGGCTGGAGGCCGCCCATCAGAAAGATCTGGCGGTCAAGGACCGGGCCCGCAAGGACCCCACCGCTCACCAGGCCCCGCGCAGGCAGGGCATCATCACTACCTTCAAGCTCCGCGGAGGCTGGGGCTTCATTAAAGAGCCGGGCCTGTATGCTGAGGTGTTTGTGAACCGAAGAGATGTCGAGTCGCACCTCAGAGAGGGCCACCCAGACCGGGATCTCTACTCGGGGGATGAATTCTCATACACCAGGCACTTTGGGGAAAAAGGGTGGTTTGCCCTGAACGTCCGCAAGGGGCCGAACCCTGTGATACCACCGATTAAGATGCCCGTGAAGCTAACCCCTGTAGCAAAGGTGCCCCCTTGTGGTCAGGCCGTGGTCGTTGCCAGGACCACCGAGGACACCCCCACGTGCACTATGGTCAAGACCACGACATGCAGCATTGTCACCTCCACCACCTTCGTGGCCAAGGAGGCACCTCTTCCGGTGAGTGGTGCCCGTGCTGCCGCAGAACTGGAGACTGTGGGTACACAGACCCCCAGGTGGGACAGCAGACCTCCTTATGCAGTACCGGGCGGCTCGCAATACCCAAAGGGGTTGCCTCCGCCGGTGCTGCCTCCTGAATGGTTCAAATAAATGTTTAGTATTTTGAACATGTATATAGTTCTTTAAACTGTTTGTTTCCTGATTTTGCTGCTAAACCCGTCCAGGGTTAACTCTTAAAGGGATCCCCTTGTTGACCCGGGATCCCTATTGTTTTGTTTGCTTTTTCCAAGTTTTGCACAAGTTTCCAGAACTGCCGCAATCATGAACAGTGCATGATACAAACTTTTTGTAAATAGTTTGCACCTTCTTAAAGGTGCTCCCTACTGGTTTTACTTAAAGAAGGACTCTTTGTGAAGATACCACACTGGAGCCTTTGCTGAGTACGGACTGGTAGCTTGAGAAGATATGCTACCTCATGGAGACTTGGTCACCTTTTAAAGGGGACGTTCACCTGTTGCACTTAAAGGGTGATATTGCTTTAAGACAGAAAGTAATAATGTCTTGACAAAAAGAAAATGATGAAGATGCTTATATGAAGAAGTTATGTGTATTTAACAAGTTAATTGTGAAAAATGTTCAATAATGTTGATAGTAACATGAAGACAGACAGTGAACCCGTACGGGGTTAGTTAGTGAGTCCTCTTAGGAGCCATATAGAGATGGCTCATGGATCTAAAACTGAAAGTAATGTTATGTTCTATACTGTGTATAGTAGTTGAAAAGGCAGTAGGCCCGGGCTGAACGGGGCGGTCCTGTAACCGAAAGGAGAGGCAGAAGGTCTGGTGCCGTTAGGACAGGCGGTCCTGCAGATTTAAAGTAGGAGAATGAAAAAGTTAAATTGCCTTATAATGTGATTATAAGAAGGTCTTTAGTGGATTCAGAGTGTATGTCCTTAAAGGCAATGTTAAATTATTGTTCGAGCATTTGTACTAAGTAGAATACCCGGTTGGGTAAGAAAAGTTACTTATAGCATGTTGCTATGATATCTAACCATGTTTGTAACGTTCAAGTGTCCTTACCTCCCATAAAGGGAAGCTCTGTTCAAGTATACTTATTGTTATTGCATTCAACAAAATTGTATATCTTTTTGCTAACCTGTATTGTTGTTTTCTTCCCAGTCCCGGAGTACTGGATTTAACCGGGGGGAAGTGCAGCGCCCCAGAGTCCTGGTCGTTGCAGTACTGTGGTTCCGCCACTAAGGGGAGCTATAGTACGTCTGATGGCACTGAAGGAGTTCATCTGGACAGGTATCACAGACACCAATACATTTCACAGCCGGGCCACCAGGGGGAGCTAAGGGTTCTATTCACTAGGCCACTCCCCACCATTGTGGGTAAACTGGGGGTCAGGCAGGAAGTTAGATCAGAAAGCTGACTGGGTTGGAACCAGGCAACACCTTGTGGCAGAGGGTGTTGTGGGAGAAGATTCAGTAGGGTCCCTGTCAGGGGTGGGATCCTGACAGAGGCTTGGCAACTTGAGCAAATGTAACGGGACCGTGCCTGCTCAGTATAGCGGCGGTACCCAAGATGGGACTGGAAGCGAGATAGATTGTGCTGAGTGAGAAACGAGATCAAAGCAACAAGGAGAATACCAGTAGGAGTCGTGCTGTAAGACCGAGGCAACATCCTACTGAGGCGCACAACCGGCGGCCGGAACGCCGAGGGAGTATTACAATATTCAGCTTCAAGCAATACTCTAAACCACGGCAGGACAGTCAGTCTAAGGCGGGCTGTCTCACCTAAATCACCTATGCAGTCTTGGGGGGCAACTTGTGGAGATGGGCGACTCTAGGGTCCCGGAAGAGCTCCGAGCCTACCCGTCATACGGGTGCCATTCCAACCGTAACATCAGGGAGGGACGGAGGATTAGCAGAACATCATCTAATCGAGTTGTGAGGGAACTTAAGAAACGGACACAACAGTTGTGGGGACTTTCCGTAAGCACAGCAGGGAAGGACCACAACACATAGCGCTAGCAGGAAGGCGCAGATTTCCACCTGTTAAGAGAACTCTGGAGGTGCCATTGGACCGGCCGGACTTGCGTAGCCTGGTTATCCGGATTCCGGACTGAGGACCCAGAGATCTTCAGTAAAGAGGTAAAGAGACTGCAACTTGGTGTCCTCGTTATTTACTGCACCGCACCACTACAGCATCACCACCACCATCATCTACCCACATCTATTACTGTACGCCCCTCAGCAGGGTCACGGACCGGGTCTAGCCACCGTGACAACCCCAGAGCAGAGACTCAGAGGCCCGGTACCGGGTACCCCTCGGCCCTGCGGCAGTGGGGGCGCTACAACTGTCACACAAAATACTTAATAAGTTACATTTTCCACATGTCTAATTTACATCAACACAATTTTGGAACCAAACTTTTTTTTTGTTAGGGAGTTATAAGGGTTAAAAGTTGACCAGCAATTTCTCATTTTTACAACACCATTTTTTTTAGGGACCACATCTTATTTGAAGTCATTTTGAGGGGTCTATTTGATAGAAAATAACCAAGTGTGACACCATTCTAAAAACTGAACCCCTCAAGGTGCTCAAAACCACATTCAAGAACTTTATTAACCCTTCAGGTGTTTCAGAGGAATTTTTGGAATGTTTAAATAAAAATGAACATTTAACTTTTTTTCACAAAAAATTTACTTCAGGTCCAATTTGTTTTAGTTTACAAGGGTAACAGGAGAAAATGGACCCCAAAAGTTGTTGTAAAATTTGTCCTGAGTACAGCGATACCCCATATGTGGGGGTAAACCACTGTCTGGGTGCATGGCAGAGCTCAGAAGCGAAGGAGCGCCATTTGACTTTTCAATGCAAAATTGACTGGAATTGAGATGGGACGCCATGCTGCGTTTGGAGAGCCACTGATGTGCCTAGACATTGAAAGCCCCCACAAGTGACACCATTTTGGAAAGTAGACCCCCTAAGGAACTTATCTAGATGTGTGGTGAGCACTTTGACCCATTAAGTGATTCACAGAAGTTTATAATGCAAAAATAAAAAATCACATTTTTTCACAAAAATGATATTTTCGCCCCCAATTTTTTATTTTCCCAAGGGTAAGAGAAGAAATTGGACGCCAAAAGTTGTTTTACAATTTGTCCTGAGTACGCTGATACCCCATATGTGGGGGTAAACCACTGTTTGGGTGCTTGGGAGACCTCGGAAGGGAAGGAGCGCCGTTTGACTTTTCAATGCAAAATTGACAGGAATTGAGATGGGATGCCATGTTGGGTTTGGAGAGCCACTGATGTGCCTAAACATTGAAAACCCCCACACGTGACACCATTTTGGAAAGTAGACCCCCTAAGGAACTCATCTAGATATGTTGTGAGAGCTTTGAACCCCCAAGTGTTTCACTACAGTTTATAACGCAGAGCCATGAAAATAAAAATTATTTTTTTTTCCACAAAAATTATTTTTTAGCCCCCAGTCTTGTATTTTTCCAAGGGTAACAGTTGAAATCAGACCCCAAAAGTTGTTGTCCAGTTAGTCCTGAGTATGCTGATACCCCATATGTGGGGGGAACTACCGTTTGAGCGCATGGCAGAGCTCGGAAGGGAAGGAGCGTCATTTGGAATGCAGACTTAGATGGATTGGTCTGCAGGCGTCACATTGCGTTTGCAGAGCCCCTAATGTACCTAAACAGTAGAAACCCCCCACAAGTGACCCCATATTGGAAACTAGACCCCCCAAGGAACTTATCTAGATGTGTTGTGAGAACTTTGAACCCCCAAGTGTTTCACTACAGTTTATAGCGCAGAGCCGTGAAAATAAAAAATCCTTTTTTTTTCCACAAAAATTATTTTTTCGCCCCCAGTTTTGTATTTTCCCAAGGGTAACAGGAGAAATTGGACCCCAAAAGTTGTTGTCCAATGTGTCCTGAGTACGCTGATACCCCATATGTTTGGGTAAACCCCTGTTTGGGCACACGGGAGAGCTCGGAAGGGAAGAAGCACTGTTTTACTTTTTCAACGCAGAATTGGCTGGAATTGAGATCGGACGCCATGTCGCATTTGGAGAGCCCCTGATGTGCCTAAACAGTGGAAGCTCACCAATTATAACTGAAACCCTAATCCAAACACATCCCTAACCCTAATCCCAATGGTAACCCTAACCACACCCCTAACCCTGACACACCCCTAACCCTAATCCCAACCCTGTTCCCAACCATATATATGTAATCCAAACCCTAACCCTAACTTTAGCTCCAACCCTAACCCTAACTTTAGCCTTAACCCTAGCCCCAACCCTAACCCTAACCCTAACCCTAGCCCTAACCCTAGCCCTAACCCTAACCCTAGCCCTAATGGGAAAATGGAAATAAATACATTTTTTTAATTTTTTAATTTTTCACTAACTAAGGAGGTGATGAAGGGGGGTTTGATTTACTTTTATAGCGGGCTTTTTTAGAGGATTTTTATGATTGGCAGCCGTCACACACTGAAAGATGCTTTTTATTGCAAAAAATATTTTTTGCGTTACCGCATTTTGAGAGCTATAATTTTTCCATATGTTAGTCGACAGAGTTATGTGAGGTCTTGTTTTTTGCAGGACGAGTTGACATTTTTATTGATAACATTTTCGGGCACGTGACATTTTTTGATCGCTTTTTATTCCGATTTTTGTGAGGCAGAATGACCAAAAAACAGCTATTCATAAATTTCTTTTGGGGAGGCGTTTATACCGTTCCGCGTTTGGTAAAATGGATAAAGCAGTTTTATTCTTCGGGTCAGTACGATTACAGCAATACCTCATTTATATCATTTTTTTATGTTTTGGCGCTTTTATGCGATAAAAACTATTTTATAGAAAAAATAATTATTTTTGCATCGCTTTATTCTGAGGACTAGAACTTTTTTATTTTTTCTTTGATAACACTGTATGGCGGCTCGTTTTTTGCGGGACAAGATGACGTTTTCAGCGGTACCATGATTATTTATATCCGTCTTTTTGATCGCGTGTTATTCCACTTTTTGTTTGGCTGTATGATAATAAAGCGTTGTTTTTTGCCTCGTTTTTTTTTTTTTACGGTGTTCACTGAAGCGGTTAACTAATGGGACAGTTTTATAGGTCGGGTCGTTATGGACGCGGCGATACTAAATATGTGTACTTTTATTGTTTTTTTTTTATTTAGATAAAGAAATGTATTTATAGGAACAATATTTTTTGGAGGGGGGAATTTTTTAGAATTTTTTTTTACACATGTTAATATTTTTTTTTTGCACTATAACATTTCCCCAGGGGGGGCATCATGTTATAGTGTAAGATCGCTGATCTGACACTTTGCTGTGCACTGTGTCAGATCGGCGATCTAACGTGCACAGCTCCAGGCTTCCCGGCACCTGCTCTGAGCAGGCGCTGTGAAGCCACCTCCCTGCAGGACCTGGATGCCGCGCCCATTTTGGATCCGGGCCTGCTGCAGGGAGGAGGAGGTAAGAGACCCTCGGAGCAACGCGATCACATCGCGTTGCTTCGGGGGTCTCAGGGAAGCACACAGGGAGCCCCCTCCCTGCGCGATGCTTCCCTATACCGCCGGAACACTGCGATCATGTTTGATCGCAGTGTGCCGGGAGTTAATGTGCCGGGGGCGATCACATTAACAGTCATTAGCAGTCAGCTGACACCTGGCTGCGATCACATATGACGTACTATCCCGTCGGTGGTCATACAGGCCCACCCCACCTCGACGGGATAGTACGTCCAATATCAGAAAAGGGTTAAGGTCTTGAATTACTGCTTGAAAGTTCGACTTCCAGGCTCTATAATTTTTGGCACGATCATCAAACTTTGAGAGACTGATGTTTATTAACTCCCTGTGAATCATGTATCTGGCGAATTCAGACATGTCCGTTCTCCCGGTCATAGTTGCAGGATTAACTTGTGATATCCCTGGGGAATGTAAGTCCTCTGGCTTACATGACTGTGACAAATCAGGATGAAATGATGTGGCAAGAGGGTTAAGCTTTAGGTTAGTCTCTATAGGGTCTGGTGGATGTGGCTTAAATTGTGGGTTAGTGCTGGAAGTTACCTTGTCGGCAGTAGGTGGCGACATCTCTTGGCTTGTGGGTATGTCCATGTGGGAGAACTTAGGTGACACTGGTACAGATGCTAAATGTCTTAGCACGTAGTCAGTAGTGCGATCATCTGAGTCCTCCACCTCTCCTGGAATAAGGCATTTCATATCAGCATCTTGACCTAGTTCTTGTTCAAGGACCTTCAGTTTAGCAAGGCCTGTTGCTTCTTCCCTACCTGCTTGGAGTATTTTCAATTGGATATCCATCTCGTTTCTTTCGGCTTGTGTCTCAGCCTCCTTTCTTTTTAATTGGGTTTCTATCTCAGCCTCCTTCCTAACAAAGGAACTTCTGACTCTAGCTTCGTCTGCAGACTCACGAATTTCCAGTAGCTTGTCAGACAATGTTGACTTCCTGGAGTGAGATGATCTGTAAGATTGAGATGTGATTTTGGTCGACGTTGTGTGATGTGACCTAACCTCTTGGAGGTGTGCGATGCAGAGTCCTGCCTTAGGGCCCCTTTCCACTTGCGAGGAAAATGGACGAGTGCAATCCGATAAAAAATCGGATTGCACTCGGACCAATGTTATTCAATAGGTGTCTTTTCATTTGCGATTTTTTTCTCAGCCGAAATCGGACTGAGAAAAATCTGGATCGGCTGAGAAAAAAATCGCAGCATGCTGCGTATTGCTGCGATTCTCGGACGAGACTCGCCAATGCAAGTCAATGGGTGCGAGAAAAAAATCGCACAGCACTCGCACCATGCGAGTTCTGTCCGATTTTTACGCACCGGTGTCCTTTGAAAAGCCGGCAATTCAGCGCGGTGTACAGTAAAATCACACTGACAGGTTAGAATAGAGTAGATATATGCACATAGAATGTGTATATATACATATATATATGTCAGTGAGACATCTATATATGTATATTTATATTTAATGCAGCGCTAGATAGCATAAAAGCCGCTAATTCAATTGCCGGCTTTTGCTCTCTCTTTTACAAACCCGACATGATATGAGACATGGTTTACATACAGTAAACCATCTCATATCCCTTTTTTTTTTTGCATATTCCACACTTCTAATGTTAGTAGTGTGTATATGCAAAATTTGGCCGCTGTAGCTGCTAAAATAAAGGGTTAAATGGCGGAAAAAATTGGCGTGGGCTCCCGCGCAATTTTCTCCGCCAGAGTGGTAAAGCCAGTGACTGAGGGCAGATATTAATAGCCTAGAGAGGGTCCATGGTTATTGGCACCCCCTGGCTACAAATATCTGCCCCCAGCCACCCCAGAAAAGGCACATCTGAAAGATGCGCCTATTCTGGCACTTGGCCACTCTCTTCCCACTCCCGTGTAGCGGTGGGATATGGGGTAATGAAGGGTTAATGTCACCTTGCTATTGTAAGGTGACATTAAGCCAGATTAATAATGGAGAGGCGTCAATTATGACACCTATCCATTATTAATCCAATTGTATGAAAGGGATAAAAAAAAAACACACACATTATTAAAAAGTATTTTAATGAAATAAACACACAGGATGTTGTAATATTTTATTGCTCTCTCAATCCACCTGAAGACACTCGCTTGGAAAAATAATAAACCAACAATATACATACCTTCAGATGATCTGTGACGTCCCACGATGTAAATCCATCTGAAGGGGTTAAAATATTTTACAGGCAGGAGCTCTGCTATAATGCAGCTGTGCTCGTGCCTGTAAACCCCGGGGAATGAAGGTAATGTAGGTCAATGACCTATAGTTACCTTCAGTCGCGGTGAGGCGCCCCCTGCTGGATGTCCTCATATGACGTCGAGCGTGGGAAAAAGTTCCCAGGCTGCAGTTCATGAGGACATCCAGCAAAGGGTGCATCACCGCGACTGAAGGTAACTACAGGTCATTGACCTACATTACCTTTATTCCCTGGGTTTTACAGGCACGAGCACAGCTGCACTATAGCAGAGCTCCTGCCTGTAAAATATTTTAACCCCTTCAGATGGATTTACATCGTGGGACGTCACAGATCATCTGAAGGTATGTATATTGTTGGTTTATTATTTTTCCAAGCGAGGGTCTTCAGGTGGATTGAGAGAGCAATAAAATATTACAACATCCTGTGTGTTTATTTCATTAAAATACTTTTTAATAATGTGTGTGGTTTTTTTAACCCTTTCATACAATTGGATTAATAATGGATAGGTGTCATAATTGACGCCTCTCCATTATTAATCTGGCTTAATGTCACCTTACAATAGCAAGGTGACATTAACCCTTCATTACCCCATATCCCACCACTACACAGGAGTGGGAAGAGAGTGGCCAAGTGCCAGAATAGGCGCATCTTCCAGATGTGCCTTTTCTGGGGTGGCTGGGGGCAGATGTTTGTAGCCAGGGGGGGCCAATAACCATGGACCCTCTCTAGGCTATTAATATCTGCCTTCAGTCACTGGCTTTACCACTCTGGCGGAGAAAATTGCGCGGGAGCCCACGCCAATTTTTTCCTCCATTTAACCCTTTATTTTAGCAGCTACAGTGGCCAAATTTTGCACATACACACTACTAACATTAGAAGTGTGGAATATGCAAAAAAAAAAAAAGGGATATGAGATGGTTTACTGTATGTAAACCATGTCTCATATCCTGTCGGGTTTGTGAAGGAGAGAGCAAAAGCCGGCAATTGAATTAGCGGCTTTTATGCTATCTAGCGCTGCATTAAATATAAATATACATATATAGGTGTCTCACTGACATATATATGTATATATACCTATTCTATGTCTATATATCTATTCTATTCTAACCTGTCAGTGTGATTTTACTGTACACAGCACTGATTTGCCGGCTTTTCAAAGGACACCGGTGCGTAAAAATCGGACAGCAATACGGATGTCATATGGATGTCATACGGATGTTGCGATAAAAAAATCGCATGACACTCGCATGACACTCGCACGATTTTCCTCCGTTTTTTCGGTCCGTTAATCGGACCATATTTTCTCTCGCAAGTGGAAAGGGGCCCTTATTCTGGGCATCTCGCACTAATGAGATCTTTTCTTGGAGAAGAGTTTCCCATTCAGCTTCCTCTGTTGGGGCAGTGTTGTGAATCCGCTTTTGGGCTCCCCTGGTGGTTGCTGGTGGTACTGGTGACTTGTGTGTCTTTGCTGTCTCAGTTCACCTGCTCCCATCAGTGTTTGGGAGTTTCCTATTTAGCCTTGCTCTCCAGTCATTTCCTTGCCGGTCATCATTGTAACCAGAGCCTTCGGTTGCATGTTCCTGCTACTAGTCTGCTGATCAGCTAAGTGGACTTTGTCCTTTTGTTTTGTATCTTTTGTCCAGTTTGCAGTTTTGTTATTCTCTGTAGCTGGAAGCTCTTGTGGGCTGAAATTGCCACTCCTGTGTCATGAGTTGACACAGGAGTCTTAAAGTAATTTCAGGATGGTTTTTTGATAGGGTTTTCAGTTGACCGTGAAGTCCTCTTTTGTATCCTTCTGCTATCTAGTAAGTGGACCTCTCTTTGCTAAATCTACCTTCATACTGTGTATGTCTTTTCCTCTAAACTCACCGTCATTACATGTGGGGGGCTGCTATCATCTTTTGGGGTATTTCCCTAGAGGTAAGCCAGGTCTGTTCCTTCCTCTACCAGGGGTAGTTAGTCCTCCGGCTGGCGCGTGGCATCTAGGGTTAATCAGGTATGCTCCCTGGCTACTATTAGTTGTGTGGTAGATTTAGCTCACGGTCAGCTCGAGATTCCATCACCCAGAGCTCGTCCGTTATCTTTGTGTTTTGATGTTTCCCTGCCATTGGGAATCATGACAGTATGACCGGCCCGTGTTAAAGTTACTGGCAGAAGAAAGGAGAGAAAAAGAAGTCTGTAGAGTTTTTTTTTTTTTTTTTTCCTATGTTTGCTCCATAGTTGGATCAGTTGTATTTCAGCTCTAATTACAGCCTTTGCCTTTCTCTCCTTCTAATCCTTGAATGGCTCTGATCTCACCTGTTTAAAGATGGATCCTCAGAGCTTGGCTGCAGGTTTAAATAATCTTGCTACTAAGGTTCAAAATTTACAAGAATTTGTTATACATACTCCGATGTCTGAACCTAAGATTCCTACACCAGAGGTGTTTTCCGGAGATAGATCTCGGTTTCTGAATTTCAAATATAATTGTAAATTATTCCTTTCTCTCAGACCTCACTCCTCTGGAGATCCTGTCCAGCAGGTTAAGATTGTGATTTCTTTGCTGCGAGGTGACCCTCAAAACTGGGCATTTTCATTGACACCAGGGGATCCTGCGTTGCTCAATGTGGATGCCTTTTTTCTGGCTTTAGGCTTGCTTTATGAGGAACCTAATTTGGAGATTCAAGCTGAAAAAGCTTTGATAGCCCTATCTCAAGGGCAAGATGAAGCTGAGATATACTGCCAAAAATTTCGTAAATGGTCTGTGCTTACTCAGTGGAATGAGTGCGCCCTAGCGGCAAATTTCAGAGAGGGCCTCTCTGATGCCGTTAAGGATGTTATGGTCGGGTTCCCTGCGCCTACAGGTCTGAATGAGTCCATGACAATGGCTATTCAGATTGATCGGCGTTTGCGGGAGCGCAAGCCTGTGCACCATTTGGCGGTATCTTCTGAAAAGTCGCCAGAGAATAAGCAATGTGACAGAACTCTGTCCAGAAGTGAGCGGCAGAATTACAGGCGTAAAAATGGGTTATGTTTCTATTGTGGTGATTCTGCTCATGTTATATCAGCATGCTCTAAACGCACAAAGAAGGCTGACAAGTCTATTTGCACTTTACAGTCTAAATTTATTCTGTCTGTAACCTTGATTTGTTCATTATCAGTTATTACTGTGGATGCCTATGTGGACTCTGGCGCCGCCCTGAGTCTTATGGATTGGTCCTTTGCCAGGCGCTGTGGGTTTGATTTAGAGCCACTGGAAGTCCCTATACCTCTGAAGGGTATTGATTCTACCCCTTTGGCTAGTAATAAACCACAATTCTGGACGCAAGTGACTATGCGTATGACTCCAGACCATCAGGAGGTGATTCGCTTCCTTGTGTTGTACAATTTACATGATGTTTTAGTGCTTGGATTACCATGGTTACAATCTCATAACCCAGTCCTTGACTGGAAAACAATGTCTGTGATAAGCTGGGGATGTCGGGGGGCTCATGGGGATGTACCTTTGGTGTTGTGAAATTGGATTTTGGGCTCCCCCGGTGGCCACTGGTGGAATTGAACTGGTGTGCATCATCCTCTCTGTTCACCTGTTTCCATCAGGATATGGGAGTCGCTATTTAGCCTTGCTCCTCTGTCACTTCCATGCCGGTCAACATTGTAATCAGAAGCCTTTCTGTGCATGTTCCTGCTGCTAGACAACTCCCAGCTAAGTTGGACTTTAGTCCTTGTTTGTTTTTGCATTTTGTTCCAGTTCACAGCTGTAGTTTCGTTTCTGTGTCTGGAAAGCTCTTGTGATCTGAAATTGCCACTCTGATGTTATGAGTTAATACTAGAGTCTTAAAGTAATTTCAGGATGGTTTTTTGATAGGGTTTTCAGCTGACCATGAAAGTGCCCTTTCTGTCTTCCTGCTATCTAGTAAGCGGACCTCAATTTTGCTAAACCTATTTTCATACTACGTTTGTCATTTCATCTAAAATCACCGCCAATATTTGTGGGGGCCTCTGTCTGCCTTTCGGGGAAATTTCTCTAGAGGTGAGCCAGGACTTTATTTTCCTCTGCCAGGATTAGTTAGTCCTCCGGCCGGCGCTGGGCGTCTAGGGATTAAACGCAGGCTACGCTACCCGGCTACTGTTAGTTGTGCGGCAGGTTTAGTTCATGGTCAGTTTAGTTTCCATCCTTCCAAGAGCTAGTTCTTATGTTTGCTGGGCTATGTTCTCTTGCCATTGAGAACCATAACAGTTTGACCGGCCACAAAAAGGGTTAAATTAATTGACAGAGAAAGGAGAGAAAAGAGAAGTCTGCTGAAGATATTTTTTTTTTTTTTTTTTTTCCTTCAGTTCTGAGTGTGCTTGTAATTGAATCTCTTGCAAGTCTGCCTATATTGCAGCCTTTCTCTCTCTCTCTCCTTCTAATCCTGGAATGGCTCTGTGTTCACCTGTTTAAAATGGATATTCAGAGTTTAGCGGCAGGTTTGAATAATCTCACCGCGAAAGTTCAAAATTTACAAGATTTTGTTGTTCATGTTCCTATATCTGAACCTAGAATTCCTTTGCCTGAATTTTTCTCGGGGAATAGATCTTGCTTTCAAAATTTCAAAAATAATTGCAAGTTGTTTTTGTCCCTGAAATCTCGCTCTGCTGGAGATCCTGCTCAGCAGGTCAGGATTGTGATTTCCTTGCTCCGGGGCGACCCTCAGGATTGGGCTTTTGCATTGGTGTTGTGAATTTGCTTTTTGCTCCCTCTAGTGGTTACTAGTTTTTTGACTCTGGTTTTTCTGTCATTCCTTTTATCCGCACCTGGGTCGTTAGTTAGGGGTGTTGCTATATAAGCTCCTTGGACCTTCAGTTCAATGCCTGGCAACGTAGTTATCAGAGCTAGTCTGCTGTGCTCTTGTCTACTGATCCTGGTTCCAGTTATATCAGCTAAGTCTGCCTTTTGCTTTTTGCTATTTGTTTTGGTTTTGTATTTTTGTCCAGCTTGTTGCATATCTATATCCTGACCTTTGCTGGAAGCTCTAGGGGGCTGGTGTTCTCCCCCCGGACCGTTAGACGGTTCGGGGGTTCTTGAATTTCCAGTGTGGATTTTGATAGGGTTTTTGTTGACCATATAAGTTACCTTTCTTTATTCTGCTATTAGTAAGCGGGCCTCTCTGTGCTAAACCTGGTTCATTTCTGTGTTTGTCATTTCCTCTTACCTCACCGTCATTATTTGTGGGGGGCTTCTATCCAGCTTTGGGGTCCCCTTCTCTGGAGGCAAGAAAGGTCTTTGTTTTCCTCTACTAGGGGTAGCTAGATTCTCCGGCTGGCGCGTGTCATCTAGAATCAACGTAGGAATGATCCCCGGCTACTTCTAGTGTTGGCGTTAGGAGTAGATATATGGTCAACCCAGTTACCACTGCCCTATGAGCTGGATTTTTGTATTCTGCAGACTTCCACGTTCCTCTGAGACCCTCGCCATTGGGGTCATAACAGTTTGCCAGGCCAGTATTAAATGTTTAATGCATTGCAGAAGAGGGATTATAAGAAAGAAGATTCTGAGTTTTTTTTTTTTTCTTCTTCCCCTTTACCTCAGAGTGGCTATGCTTGCTGCAGACATGAATGTCCAGACCTTGATTACAAGTGTGGACCAGCTGGCTACTCGTGTGCAGGGCATACAAGACTATGTTATCAGAAATCCTAGGTCAGAACCTAAAATACCGATTCCTGAACTGTTTTCCGGAGACAGGTTTAAGTTTAGGAATTTCGTGAATAATTGTAAATTGTTTTTGTCCCTGAGACCCTGTTCATCTGGAGATTCTGCTCAGCAAGTAAAAATTGTTATTTCGTTCTTACGGGGCGACCCTCAGGATTGGGCTTTTTCGCTGGCGCCAGGAGATCCGGCATTGGCTGATCTTGATGCGTTTTTTCTGGCGCTCGGTTTACTTTATGAGGAACCCAATCTTGAGATTCAGGCAGAAAAGGCCTTGCTGGCTATGTCTCAGGGGCAGGACGAGGCTGAAGTGTATTGCCAAAAATTTCGGAAATGGTCCGTGCTGACACATTGGAACGAGTGTGCACTGGCCGCTAATTTTAGAAATGGCCTTTCTGAAGCCATTAAGAATGTTATGGTGGGTTTTCCCATTCCCACAGGTCTGAATGATACTATGGCACTGGCTATTCAAATTGACCGGCGGTTGCGGGAGCGCAAAACCGCAAATTCCCTCATGGTGTTGTCTGAACAGACACCTAATTCGGTGCAATGTGATAGAAAAACCGCAAATTCCCTCATGGTGTTGTCTGAACAGACACCTGATTTAATGCAATGTGATAGAATCCTGACTAGAAATGAGCGGAAAATTCATAGACGCCGGAATGGCTTGTGCTACTACTGTGGTGATTCTACACATGTTATCTCAGCATGCTCTAAACGTATAGCTAAGGTTGTTAGTCCTGTCACCGTTGGTAATTTGCAACCTAAATTTATTCTGTCTGTAACTTTGATTTGCTCACTGTCATCTTATCCTGTCATGGCGTTTGTAGATTCAGGTGCTGCCCTGAGTCTCATGGATCTCTCATTTGCTAAGCGCTGTGGATTTACTCTTGAACCATTAGAAAATCCTATTCCTCTTAGGGGTATTGATGCTACACCATTGGCAGCAAATAAACCGCAGTATTGGACTCAGGTTACCATGTGCATGACTCCTGAACACCGCGAGGTGATACGTTTCCTGGTTTTACATAAAATGCATGATTTGGTCGTTTTAGGGCTGCCATGGTTACAGACCCATAATCCAGTCCTGGACTGGAAGGCTATGTCAGTCTCAAGTTGGGGCTGTCGTGGTATTCATGAGGATTCCCTGCCTGTGTCTATTGCTTCTTCTACGCCTTCGGAAGTTCCGGAGTATTTGTCTGATTATCAGGATGTCTTCAGTGAGTCTGAGTCCAGTGCACTGCCTCCTCATAGGGACTGTGACTGTGCTATAGATTTGATCCCAGGCAGTAAATTTCCTAAGGGAAGACTGTTTAATCTGTCGGTACCTGAACATACCGCTATGCGTTCATATATCAAGGAGTCTCTGGAAAAAGGACATATTCGTCCGTCTTCTTCCCCTCTTGGTGCGGGATTCTTTTTTGTGGCAAAAAAGGACGGATCTTTGAGACCTTGTATTGATTATCGGCTTTTAAATAAGATCACTGTCAAATTTCAGTATCCTTTACCGCTGTTGTCTGACTTGTTTGCCCGGATTAAGGGTGCCAAGTGGTTCACCAAGATAGACCTTCGTGGTGCGTACAACCTTGTGCGCATTAAGCAAGGTGATGAATGGAAAACCGCATTCAATACGCCCGAAGGTCATTTTGAGTACTTGGTGATGCCTTTTGGGCTCTCCAATGCGCCTTCAGTTTTTCAGTCCTTTATGCATGACATTTTCCGGAAGTATCTGGATAAATTTTTGATTGTTTATCTGGATGATATTTTGTTTTTTTCTGATAATTGGGATTCGCATGTGGAGCAGGTCAGGTTGGTCTTTAAAATTTTGCGTGAAAATTCTTTGTTTGTCAAGGGCTCTAAGTGTCTCTTTGGTGTACAGAAGGTTCCCTTTTTGGGGTTCATTTTTTCCCCTTCTGCTGTGGAGATGGACCCAGTCAAGGTCCGAGCTATTCTTGATTGGACTCAGCCCTCGTCAGTTAAGAGTCTTCAGAAGTTCTTGGGCTTCGCTAACTTCTACCGTCGTTTTATCGCTAATTTTTCTAGCATTGTGAAACCTTTGACGGATATGACCAAGAAGGGCTCCGATGTAGCTAACTGGGCTCCTGCTGCCGTGGAGGCTTTCCAGGAGTTGAAACGCCGGTTTACTTCGGCGCCTGTTTTGTGCCAGCCTGACGTCTCACTTCCCTTTCAGGTTGAGGTGGATGCTTCGGAAATTGGGGCAGGGGCCGTTTTGTCGCAGAGAGGCCCTGGTTGCTCTGTTATGAAACCTTGTGCCTTTTTCTCTAGGAAGTTTTCGCCTGCCGAGCGAAATTATGATGTGGGCAATCGGGAGTTGTTGGCCATGAAATGGGCATTTGAGGAGTGGCGTCATTGGCTCGAGGGTGCTAAGCATCGTGTGGTGGTCTTGACTGATCACAAAAATCTGATGTATCTCGAGTCTGCTAAACGCCTTAATCCGAGACAGGCCCGCTGGTCATTGTTTTTCTCCCGCTTTGATTTTGTTGTCTCGTATTTACCAGGTTCAAAGAATGTGAAGGCCGATGCTCTTTCTAGGAGCTTTGTGCCTGATGCTCCTGGAGTCGCTGATCCTGTTGGTATTCTTAAAGATGGAGTTATCTTGTCAGCCATTTCTCCGGATCTGCGACGTGTGTTGCAGAGATTTCAGGCTGATAGGCCTGAGTCTTGTCCACCTGACAGACTGTTTGTCCCGGATAAGTGGACCAGCAGAGTCATTTCCGAGGTTCATTCCTCGGTGTTGGCAGGTCACCCGGGAATTTTTGGCACCAGAGATCTGGTGGCCAGGTCCTTTTGGTGGCCTTCCTTGTCAAGGGATGTGCGGTCATTTGTGCAGTCCTGTGGGACTTGTGCTCGAGCTAAGCCTTGCTGTTCTCGTGCCAGTGGTTTGCTCTTGCCCTTGCCTGTCCCGAAGAGACCTTGGACACATATCTCCATGGATTTCATTTCTGATCTTCCGCTATCTCAGGGCATGTCCGTTATCTGGGTGATATGTGATCGCTTCTCCAAGATGGTCCATTTGGTTCCTTTGCCTAAGCTGCCTTCCTCTTCCGATCTGGTTCCTGTGTTTTTCCAGAACGTGGTTCGTTTGCACGGCATCCCTGAGAATATTGTGTCAGACAGAGGATCCCAGTTCGTTTCCAGGTTCTGGCGATCCTTTTGTAGTAGGATGGGCATTGATTTGTCGTTTTCGTCTGCTTTCCATCCTCAGACTAATGGACAGACGGAGCGAACCAATCAGACTTTGGAGGCTTATTTGAGGTGTTTTGTCTCTGCTGATCAGGACGATTGGGTGACATTCTTGCCGTTGGCTGAGTTTGCCCTTAATAATCGGGCTAGTTCCGCCACCTTGGTTTCGCCTTTTTTCTGCAACTCTGGTTTCCATCCTCGCTTTTCTTCGGGTCATGTGGAGCCTTCTGACTGTCCTGGGGTGGATTCTGTGGTGGATAGGTTGCAGCAGATCTGGAATCATGTGGTGGACAACTTGAAGTTGTCACAGGAGAAGGCTCAGCGCTTTGCCAACCGCCGCCGCGGTGTGGGTCCCCGACTACGCGTTGGGGATTTGGTGTGGCTTTCTTCCCGCTTTGTTCCTATGAAGGTCTCCTCTCCCAAATTTAAACCTCGTTTTATTGGGCCTTACAAGATATTGGAAATCCTTAATCCTGTATCTTTTCGTCTGGATCTTCCTGTGTCGTTTGCTATTCACAATGTATTTCATAGGTCCTTGTTGCGGCGGTACATTGTGCCTGTAGTTCCTTCTGCTGAGCCTCCTGCTCCGGTGTTGGTTGAGGGCGAGTTGGAGTACGTGGTGGAGAAGATCTTGGATTCTCGCCTCTCCAGGCGGAGGCTTCAGTACCTGGTCAAGTGGAAGGCCTATGGTCAGGAGGATAATTCCTGGGTGGTCGCCTCGGATGTTCATGCGGCCGATTTAGTTCGTGCCTTTCATGCCGCTCATCCTGATCGCCCTGGTGGTCGTGGTGAGGGTTCGGTGACCCCTCACTAAGGGGGGGGTACTGTTGTGAATTTGCTTTTTGCTCCCTCTAGTGGTTACTAGTTTTTTGACTCTGGTTTTTCTGTCATTCCTTTTATCCGCACCTGGGTCGTTAGTTAGGGGTGTTGCTATATAAGCTCCTTGGACCTTCAGTTCAATGCCTGGCAACGTAGTTATCAGAGCTAGTCTGCTGTGCTCTTGTCTACTGATCCTGGTTCCAGTTATATCAGCTAAGTCTGCCTTTTGCTTTTTGCTATTTGTTTTGGTTTTGTATTTTTGTCCAGCTTGTTGCATATCTATATCCTGACCTTTGCTGGAAGCTCTAGGGGGCTGGTGTTCTCCCCCCGGACCGTTAGACGGTTCGGGGGTTCTTGAATTTCCAGTGTGGATTTTGATAGGGTTTTTGTTGACCATATAAGTTACCTTTCTTTATTCTGCTATTAGTAAGCGGGCCTCTCTGTGCTAAACCTGGTTCATTTCTGTGTTTGTCATTTCCTCTTACCTCACCGTCATTATTTGTGGGGGGCTTCTATCCAGCTTTGGGGTCCCCTTCTCTGGAGGCAAGAAAGGTCTTTGTTTTCCTCTACTAGGGGTAGCTAGATTCTCCGGCTGGCGCGTGTCATCTAGAATCAACGTAGGAATGATCCCCGGCTACTTCTAGTGTTGGCGTTAGGAGTAGATATATGGTCAACCCAGTTACCACTGCCCTATGAGCTGGATTTTTGTATTCTGCAGACTTCCACGTTCCTCTGAGACCCTCGCCATTGGGGTCATAACACATTGGCTCCAGGGGATCCTGCGTTGCTCAATGTGGATGCGTTTTTTCTGGCCTTGGGGTTGCTTTATGAGGAACCTCAGTTAGAACTTCAGGCGGAAAAGGCCTTGATGTCCCTCTCTCAGGGGCAAGACGAAGCTGAAATATACTGCCAGAAATTCCGTAAATGGGCTGTGCTTACTCAGTGGAATGAGTGCGCCCTGGCGGCGAATTTCAGAGAGGGTCTCTCTGATGCCATTAAGGATGTTATGGTGGGGTTCCCTGTGCCTGCGGGTCTGAATGAGTCCATGACAATGGCTATCCAGATCGATAGGCGTCTGCGGGAGCGCAAACCTGTGCACCATTTGGCGGTGTCTACTGAGAAGACGCCAGAGAATATGCAATGTGATAGAATTCTGTCCAGAAGTGAACGGCAGAATTTTAGACGAAAAAATGGGTTGTGCTTCTATTGCGGTGATTCAACTCATGTTATATCAGCATGCTCTAAGCGTACTAAGAAGCTTGATAAGTCTGTTTCAATTGGCACTTTACAGTCTAAGTTTATTCTATCTGTGACCCTGATTTGTTCTTTATCATCTATTACCGCGGATGCCTATGTCGACTCTGGCGCCGCTTTGAGTCTTATGGATTGGTCCTTTGCCAAACGCTGTGGGTATGATTTGGAGCCTCTTGAAACTCCTATACCCCTGAAGGGGATTGACTCCACCCCATTGGCTAGCAATAAACCACAATACTGGACACAAGTAACTATGCGGATTAATCCGGATCACCAGGAGATTATTCGCTTTCTTGTGCTGTATAACCTACATGATGTGTTGGTGCTTGGATTGCCATGGCTGCAATCTCATAACCCAGTCCTTGACTGGAAAGCTATGTCTGTGTTAAGCTGGGGATGTAAGGGGACGCATGGGGACGTACCTGTGGTTTCCATTTCATCATCTATTCCCTCTGAGATTCCTGAATTCTTGACTGAATATCGTGACGTTTTTGAAGAACCTAAGCTTGGTTCATTACCTCCGCACCGGGAGTGCGATTGTGCCATAGATTTGATTCCGGGTAGTAAATACCCTAAGGGTCGTTTATTTAATCTGTCTGTGCCTGAACATGCTGCTATGCGAGAATATATAAAGGAGTCCTTGGAAAAGGGACATATTCGTCCTTCGTCATCTCCCTTAGGAGCCGGTTTTTTCTTTGTGGCTAAGAAAGATGGCTCTTTGAGGCCGTGCATTGATTATCGGCTTTTGAATAAAATCACGGTTAAATATCAATATCCGTTGCCACTGCTGACTGATTTGTTTGCTCGCATAAAGGGGGCCAAGTGGTTCTCTAAGATAGATCTCCGTGGGGCGTATAATTTGGTGCGAATTAAGCAGGGGGATGAGTGGAAAACCGCATTTAATACGCCCGAGGGCCACTTTGAGTATTTGGTGATGCCTTTTGGTCTTTCAAATGCCCCTTCAGTCTTTCAGTCCTTTATGCATGACATTTTCCGTGATTATTTGGATAAATTTATGATTGTGTATCTGGATGATATTTTGATTTTTTCGGATGACTGGGACTCTCATGTCCAGCAGGTCAGGAGGGTTTTTCAGGTTTTGCGGTCTAATTCCTTGTGTGTGAAGGGTTCTAAGTGCGTTTTTGGGGTTCAAAAGATTTCCTTTTTGGGATATATTTTTTCCCCCTCTTCCATCGAGATGGATCCTGTCAAGGTTCAGGCTATTTGTGATTGGACGCAACCCTCTTCTCTTAAGAGTCTTCAGAAATTTTTGGGCTTTGCTAACTTTTATCGTCGATTTATTGCTGGTTTCTCTGATGTTGTTAAACCATTGACTGATTTGACTAAGAAGGGTGCTGATGTTGCTGATTGGTCCCCTGCTGCTGTGGAGGCCTTTCGGGAGCTTAAGCGCCGCTTTTCTTCCGCCCCTGTGTTGCGTCAGCCTGATGTTGCTCTTCCTTTTCAGGTTGAGGTTGACGCTTCTGAAATCGGAGCTGGGGCGGTTTTGTCGCAGAGAAGTTCCGATTGCTCCGTGATGAGACCTTGTGCTTTTTTCTCGCGTAAATTTTCGCCCGCCGAGCGGAATTATGATGTTGGGAATCGGGAGCTTTTGGCCATGAAGTGGGCTTTTGAGGAGTGGCGTCATTGGCTTGAGGGGGCTAGACATCAGGTGGTGGTATTGACTGACCACAAAAATCTAATTTATCTTGAGTCCGCCAGACGCCTGAATCCTAGACAGGCGCGCTGGTCGTTGTTTTTCTCTCGGTTTAATTTTGTGGTGTCCTACCTGCCGGGTTCTAAGAATGTTAAGGCGGATGCCCTTTCTAGGAGTTTTGAGCCTGACTCCCCTGGTAATTCTGAACCTACAGGTATCCTTAAGGATGGAGTGATATTGTCTGCCGTTTCTCCAGACCTGCGGCGGGCCTTGCAGGAGTTTCAGGCGGATAGACCTGATCGTTGCCCACCTGGTAGACTGTTTGTTCCTGATGATTGGACCAGTAAAGTCATTTCTGAGGTTCATTCTTCTGCGTTGGCAGGTCATCCTGGAATCTTTGGTACCAGGGATTTGGTGGCAAGGTCCTTCTGGTGGCCTTCCCTGTCTCGAGATGTGCGAGGCTTTGTGCAGTCTTGTGACGTTTGTGATCGGGCCAAGCCTTGTTGTTCTCGGGCTAGTGGATTGTTGTTGCCCTTGCCTATCCCGAAGAGGCCCTGGACGCACATCTCGATGGATTTTATTTCGGATCTTCCTGTTTCTCAGAAGATGTCTGTCATCTGGGTGGTGTGTGATCGTTTCTCTAAGATGGTCCATTTGGTTCCCCTGCCTAAGTTGCCTTCTTCTTCCGAGTTGGTTCCTCTGTTTTTTCAAAATGTGGTCCGTTTGCATGGTATTCCGGAGAATATCGTTTCTGACAGAGGTACCCAATTCGTGTCTAGATTTTGGCGAGCATTCTGTGCTAGGATGGGCATAGATTTGTCTTTCTCGTCTGCTTTCCATCCTCAGACTAATGGCCAGACCGAGCGGACGAATCAGACCTTGGAGACATATTTGAGGTGTTTTGTGTCTGCAGATCAGGATGATTGGGTTGCTTTTTTGCCTTTAGCGGAGTTTGCCCTCAATAATCGGGCCAGCTCTGCCACCTTGGTGTCTCCCTTTTTCTGTAATTCGGGGTTTCATCCTCGATTTTCTTCTGGTCAGGTGGAATCTTCGGATTGTCCTGGAGTGGATGCTGTGGTGGAGAGGTTGCATCAGATTTGGGGGCAGGTAGTGGACAATTTGAAGTTGTCCCAGGAGAAGACTCAGCTTTTTGCCAACCGCCGGCGTCGGGTTGGTCCTCGGCTTTGTGTTGGGGACTTGGTGTGGTTGTCTTCTCGTTTTGTCCCTATGAGGGTTTCTTCTCCCAAGTTTAAGCCTCGGTTCATCGGCCCGTACAAGATATTGGAGATTCTTAACCCTGTGTCCTTCCGTTTGGACCTCCCTGCATCTTTTTCTATTCATAATGTTTTTCATCGGTCATTATTGCGCAGGTATGAGGTACCGGTTGTGCCTTCCATTGAGCCTCCTGCTCCGGTGTTGGTTGAGGGCGAGTTGGAGTACGTTGTGGAAAAAATCTTGGACTCCCGTGTTTCCAGACGGAAACTCCAGTATCTGGTCAAATGGAAGGGATACGGTCAGGAGGATAATTCTTGGGTGACTGCCTCTGATGTTCATGCCTCCGATTTGGTCCGTGCCTATCATAGGGCTCATCCTGATCGCCCTGGTGGTTCTGGTGAGGGTTCGGTGCCCCCTCCTTGAGGGGGGGGTACTGTTGTGAAATTGGATTTTGGGCTCCCCCGGTGGCCACTGGTGGAATTGAACTGGTGTGCATCATCCTCTCTGTTCACCTGTTTCCATCAGGATATGGGAGTCGCTATTTAGCCTTGCTCCTCTGTCACTTCCATGCCGGTCAACATTGTAATCAGAAGCCTTTCTGTGCATGTTCCTGCTGCTAGACAACTCCCAGCTAAGTTGGACTTAAGTCCTTGTTTGTTTTTGCATTTTGTTCCAGTTCACAGCTGTAGTTTCGTTTCTGTATCTGGAAAGCTCTTGTGATCTGAAATTGCCACTCTGATGTTATGAGTTAATACTAGAGTCTTAAAGTAATTTCAGGATGGTTTTTTGATAGGGTTTTCAGCTGACCATGAAAGTGCCCTTTCTGTCTTCCTGCTATCTAGTAAGCGGACCTCAATTTTGCTAAACCTATTTTCATACTACGTTTGTCATTTCATCTAAAATCACCGCCAATATTTGTGGGGGCCTCTGTCTGCCTTTCGGGGAAATTTCTCTAGAGGTGAGCCAGGACTTTATTTTCCTCTGCCAGGATTAGTTAGTCCTCCGGCCGGCGCTGGGCGTCTAGGGATTAAACGCAGGCTACGCTACCCGGCTACTGTTAGTTGTGCGGCAGGTTTAGTTCATGGTCAGTTTAGTTTCCATCCTTCCAAGAGCTAGTTCTTATGTTTGCTGGGCTATGTTCTCTTGCCATTGAGAACCATAACACTTTGGTTTCCATTTCGTCATCTACTCCCTCTGAGATTCCAGCATTTTTGTCTGATTATCGTGATGTTTTTGAAGAGCCTAAGATTGGTTCTCTCCCTCCCCACAGAGATTGTGATTGCGCCATAGATCTGATTCCTGGCAGTAAATTTCCAAAGGGTCGTTTGTTTAATTTATCTGTGCCTGAACATGCTGCTATGCGAGAGTATATTAAGGAGTCCCTGGAAAAGGGACATATTCGTCCTTCTTCATCTCCTTTAGGAGCTGGTTTTTTCTTTGTGTCTAAGAAGGATGGCTCTCTGAGGCCTTGTATTGATTATCGACTCCTGAATAAAATTACAGTCAAATATCAGTATCCGTTGCCTTTGTTGACTGATTTGTTTGCTCGCATAAGAGGGGCTAAGTGGTTCTCTAAGATTGATCTTCGTGGGGCGTATAATTTGGTGCGAATTAAGCAGGGGGATGAGTGGAAAACCGCATTTAATATGCCTGAGGGCCATTTTGAGTATTTAGTAATGCCTTTCGGCCTTTCAAATGCACCTTCGGTCTTTCAGTCCTTTATGCATGATATTTTCCGTGAATATTTGGATAAATTTATGATTGTGTATTTGGACGATATTTTGATTTTTTCTGATGACTGGGAGTCTCATGTTCAACAGGTCAGGAGGGTTTTTCAGGTTTTGCGGACTAGTTCTTTGTGTGTAAAGGGTTCAAAGTGTGTTTTTGGGGTTCAAAAGATTTATTTTTTGGGGTACATTTTTTCCCCTTCTTCTGTTGAGATGGACCCTGTTAAGGTTCGGGCTATTTGTGACTGGACGCAGCCTACTTCTCTTAAGAGTCTTCAGAAATTCTTGGGCTTTGCTAATTTCTATCGTCGATTTATAACTGGGTTTTCTGGCGTTGCTAAACCTTTGACTGATTTGACTAGAAAGGGTGCTGATGTTGCCGATTGGTCCCCTGCTGCTGTGGAGGCCTTTCGGGAGCTTAAGCGCCGCTTTTCGTCTGCTCCTGTGTTGCGCCAGCCTGATGTTTCTCTTCCCTTTCAGGTTGAGGTCGATGCTTCCGAGATCGGAGCAGGGGCGGTTTTGTCGCAGAAAAGTTCCGATTGCTCAGTGATGAGACCTTGTGCGTTCTTTTCTCGTAAATTTTCGGCCGCCGAGCGAAACTATGATGTTGGTAATCGGGAGCTTTTGGCCATGAAGTGGGCGTTTGAGGAGTGGCGTCATTGGCTTGAGGGTGCCAGACATCAGGTGGTGGTTTTGACTGATCACAAGAATCTGATTTATCTGGAGTCTGCCAGGCGCCTGAATCCTAGACAGGCACGCTGGTCGTTGTTTTTTTCTCGGTTTAATTTTGTGGTCTCATACTTACCGGGTTCTAAAAATGTGAAGGCAGATGCTCTTTCTAGGAGTTTTGAGCCTGACTCTCCTGGGGATTCTGAACCTGCTGGTATCCTTAAGGATGGGGTGGTTTTGTCTGCTGTCTCCCCAGACTTGCGACGTGCTTTGCAAGAATTTCAGGCAGATAGACCTGATCGTTGTCCACCTGGTAGACTGTTTGTTCCTGATGATTGGACCAGTAGAGTCATCTCGGAAGTTCATTCTTCTACTCTGGCAGGTCATCCTGGAATTTTTGGTACTAGAGATTTGGTGGCTAGGTCCTTCTGGTGGCCTTCCCTGTCTCGAGATGTGCGTGTTTTTGTGCAGTCTTGTGATGTTTGTGCTCGGGCCAAGCCTTGTTGTTCTAGGGCTAGTGGGTTATTGTTGCCCTTGCCTATTCCGAAGAGGCCTTGGACGCACATCTCTATGGACTTTATTTCTGATCTCCCTGTTTCTCAGAAGATGTCTGTCATCTGGGTGGTGTGTGACCGTTTTTCTAGAATGGTCCATTTGGTGCCATTGCCTAAGTTGCCTTCCTCATCTGAATTGGTCCCTCTGTTTTTTCAAAATGTGGTTCGCCTGCATGGGATTCCGGAAAACATCGTTTCTGACAGGGGAACCCAGTTCGTGTCTAGATTTTGGCGGACATTCTGTTCCAGGTTGGGAATTGATTTGTCTTTTTCGTCTGCATTCCATCCTCAGACTAATGGCCAGACGGAGCGAGCTAATCAAACTTTGGAGACTTATTTGAGGTGTTTTGTGTCTGCGGATCAGGATGACTGGGTTGCCTTTTTGCCGTTGGCAGAGTTTGCTCTTAATAATCGGGCTAGTTCTGCCACATTGGTTTCCCCTTTCTTTTGCAATTCAGGGTTTCACCCTCGTTTTTCATCTGGTCAGGTGGAATCTTCGGATTGTCCGGGAGTTGATGCTGTGGTGGATCGGTTGCATCGGATTTGGGGACAAGTGGTGGACAATTTGAAGTTGTCCCAGGAGAGGACTCAGCAGTTTGCTAACCGCCGGCGTCGTGTTGGTCCTCGCCTTCGTGTTGGGGACTTGGTGTGGTTGTCTTCCCGTTTTGTCCCTATGAGGGTTTCTTCTCCTAAGTTTAAGCCCCGGTTCATCGGTCCTTATACAATTTTGGAGATTCTTAACCCTGTGTCCTTTCGTTTGGACCTCCCGGCATCTTTTGCTATCCATAATGTATTCCATCGGTCGTTGTTGCGGAGGTATGAGGTACCGGTGGTTCCTTCTACTGAACCTCCTGCTCCTGTGCTGGTAGGGGGTGAATTGGAGTACGTTGTGGAGAAGATCCTGGACTCCCGTATTTCCAGACGGAGACTTCAGTATCTGGTTAAATGGAAGGGCTATGGTCAAGAAGATAATTCTTGGGTAACTGCCTCTGATGTTCATGCCTCGAATTTGGTTCGTGCCTTTCATAGGGCTCATCCAGATCGTCCTGGTGGTTCTCGTGAGGGTTCGGTGCCCCCTCCTTAAGGGGGGGGGTACTGTTGTGAATCCGCTTTTGGGCTCCCCTGGTGGTTGCTGGTGGTACTGGTGACTTGTGTGTCTTTGCTGTCTCAGTTCACCTGCTCCCATCAGTGTTTGGGAGTTTCCTATTTAGCCTTGCCCTCCAGTCATTTCCTTGCCGGTCATCATTGTAACCAGAGCCTTCGGTTGCATGTTCCTGCTACTAGTCTGCTGATCAGCTAAGTGGACTTTGTCCTTTTGTTTTGTATCTTTTGTCCAGTTTGCAGTTTTGTTATTCTCTGTAGCTGGAAGCTCTTGTGGGCTGAAATTGCCACTCCTGTGTCATGAGTTGACACAGGAGTCTTAAAGTAATTTCAGGATGGTTTTTTGATAGGGTTTTCAGTTGACCGTGAAGTCCTCTTTTGTATCCTTCTGCTATCTAGTAAGTGGACCTCTCTTTGCTAAATCTACCTTCATACTGTGTATGTCTTTTCCTCTAAACTCACCGTCATTACATGTGGGGGGCTGCTATCATCTTTTGGGGTATTTCCCTAGAGGTAAGCCAGGTCTGTTCCTTCCTCTACCAGGGGTAGTTAGTCCTCCGGCTGGCGCGTGGCATCTAGGGTTAATCAGGTATGCTCCCTGGCTACTATTAGTTGTGTGGTAGATTTAGCTCACGGTCAGCTCGAGATTCCATCACCCAGAGCTCGTCCGTTATCTTTGTGTTTTGATGTTTCCCTGCCATTGGGAATCATGACAGGGCAGCTTCCATGTCACAGTTACTCAGAAATGTGATGCACTTTGCAGACAGACTCTGGTAGCGATCATAGGCGGCAGATAAATGATTCAATGTGGCGGTTAACCCCTTCATGACCCAGCCTATTTTGACCTTAATGACCTGGCCGTTTTTTGCAATTCTGACCAGTGTCCCTTTATGAGGTAATAACTCAGGAACGCTTCAACGGATCCTAGCGGTTCTGAGATTGTTTTTTTCGTGACATATTGGGCTTCATGTTAGTAGTATATTTAGGTCGGTAATTTTTGCGTTTATTTGTGAAAAAAATGCAAATTTGTCTAAAATTTTGAAAATTTTGAAATTTTGAATTTTTATTCTGTTAAACCAGAGAGTTATGTGACACAAAATAGTTAATAAATAACATTACCCACATGTCTACTTTACATCAGCACAATTTTGGAAACAAAATTTTTTTTTTGCTAGGAAGTTATAAGGGTTAAAATTTGACCAGCAATTTCTCATTTTTACAACGAAATTTACAAAACCATTTTTTTTTAGGGACCACCTCACATTTGAAGTCAGTTTGAGGGATCTATATGGCTGAAAATACCCAAAAGTGACACCATTCTAAAAACTGCACCCCTCAAGGTGCTCAAAACCACATTCAAGAAGTTTATTAACCCTTCAGGGGCTTCACATCAGCAGAAGCAACATGGAAGGAAAAAATGAACATTTAACTTTTTAGTCACAAAAATGATCTTTTAGCAACAATTCTTTTATTTTGCCAAGGGTAAAAAGAGAAACTGGACCCCAAAAGTTATTGCACAATTTTTCCTGAGTACGCCGATACCCCATATGTGGGGATGAACCACTGTTTGGGCGCACGACAGGGCTCGGAAGGGAAGGAGCGCCATTTGACTTTTTGAATGAAAAATTGGCTCCAATCTTTAGCGGACACCATGTCGCGTTTGGAGAGCCCCTGTGTGCCTAAACATTGGAACTCCCCCACAACTGACACCATTTTGGAAAATAGACCCCCCAAGGAGCTCATCTAGATGCATAGTGAGCACTTTGAACCCCCAGGTGCTTCACAAATTGATCTGTAAAAATGAAAAAGTACTTTTTTTTTGCAAAAAAAATTTTATCCTCAATTTTTTCATTTTCACATGGGCAACAGGATAAAATGGATCCTAAAATGTGTTGGGCAATTTCTCCTGAGTACGCCGATACCTCATATGTGGTCACAAACCACTGTTTGTGCACACGGCAAGGCTCGGAAGGGAAGGAGCGCCATTTTACTTTTGAATGAAAAATTAGCTCCAATCGCTAGCGGACACCATGTCGCGTTTGGAGAGCCCCTGTGTGCCTAAACATTGGAGCTCCTCCACATGTGACCCCATTTTGGAAACTAGACCCCCCCATGGAACTTATCTAGATGCATAGTGAGCACTTTGATCCCCCAGGTGCTTCACAAATTGAGCCGTAAAAATGAAAAAGTACTTTTTTTTCACAAAAAAATTATTTTAGCCTCAATTTGTTCATTTCCACATGGGCAACAGGATAAAATGGATCCTAAAATTTATTGGGCAATTTCTCCTGACTACACTGATACCTCATATGTGGGGGTAAACCACTGTTTGGGCACACGGCAGGGCTCGGAAGGGAAGGAGCGCCACTTGACTTTTTGAATGAAAAATTAGCTCCAATCGTTAGCGGACACCATGTCGCGTTTGGAGAGCCCCTGTGTGCCTAAACATTGGAGCTCCCCCACATGTGACCCCATTTTGGAAACTAGACCCCCCAATGAACTTATCTAGATGTGTGGTGAGCACTTTGAACCCCCAAGTGCTTCACAGAAGTTTATGACGCAGAGCCGTGAAAATAAAAAATAATTTTTCATTCCTCTAAAATTATGTTTTAGCAAGCAATTTTTTATTTTTGCAAGGGTAACAGGAGAAATTGGACCCCAATAATTGTTGCCCAGTTTGTCCTGAGTATGCTGGTACCCCATATGTGGGGGTAAACCACTGATTGGGCGCATGTCGGGGCTCGGAAGGGAGGGAGCACGATTTGACTTTTTGAACGCAAGATTGGCTGGAATCAATGGTGGCGCCATGTTGCGTTTGGAGACCCCTGATGTGCCTAAAAAGTGGAAGCCCCTCAATTCTAACTCCAACACTCACCCCAACACACCCCTAACCCTAATCCCAACTCTAGCCATGACCCTAATCACAACCCTAACCCAACACACCCCTAACCACAACCCTAACCCCAACACACCCATAACCCTAATCCTAACCCTAATCCCAACCCTAACCCTAATCCCAACCCTAACCCCAACACACCCCTAACCCTAACCATAACCCTAACCACAGGCTTAATCTTAACCCTATTTCCAATCCTAGCCCTAATTCCAACCCTAACTCTAATTCCAACCCTAACCCTAAGGCTATGTGCCCACGTTGTGGATTCGTGTGAGATTTTTCTGCACCATTTTTGAAAAATCCGCAGGTAAAAGGCACTGCGTTTTACCTGCGGATTTACCGTGGATTTCCAGTGTTTTTTGTGCGGATTTCAGCTGCGGATTGCTATTGAAGAACAGGTGTAAAACGCTGGGGAATCCGCACAAAGAATTGACATGCTGCGGAAAATACAACACAGTGTTTCCGCGCAGTATTTTCCGCACCATGGGCACAGCGGATTTGGTTATCCATAGGTTTACATGGTACTGTAAACCTGATGGAAAACTGCTACGAATCCGCAGCGGCCAATCTGCTGCGGATCCGCAGCCAACTCCGCACCGTGTGCACATAGCCTAATTCTAACCCTAGCCCTAACCCTAACCCTAGCCGTAACCCTAACCCTAATGCTAACCCTAGCCCTAACCCTAACCCTAATCCTAATCCCAGTGCAGAAAAAAAATATATATATTTTCTTTATTTTATTATTGTCCCTACCTATGGGGGTGATAAAGGGGGGGTTCATTTACTATTTTTTTTATTTTGATCACTGTGATAAGTTTATCACAGTGATCAAAATATACCTGGAACGAATCTGCCGGCCGGCAGATTCGGCAGGCGCACTGCGCATGCGCCCGCCATTTTGGAAGATGGCGGCGCCCATGGAGAAGACGGACGGACTCCGGTAGGCTTGGTAAGTGTGAGGGGGGGGGGGGATCAAAGCACAGGGGGGTGGATCGGAGCACGGGGGGAGCGGGCAGGAGGATGGGGGAGCGGACAGGCGGATGGAGGGGACTACGGGACAGATCGGAGGACTGGGGAGGCGATCGGTGGCTGTGGGGGGGGGCACATCAGGGTTTCCAGCCATGGCCGATGATATTGCAGCATCGGCCATGGCTGGATTGTAATATTTCACCACTTTTTATAGGTGAAATATTACAAATTGCTCTGATTGGCTGTTGCACTTTCAACAGCCAATCAGAGCGATCGTAGCCACGAGGGGGTGAAGCCACCCCCCCTGGGCTGAAGCACCACTCCCCCTGTCCCTGCAGATCGGGTGAAATTGGAGTTAACCCTTTCACCCGATCTGCAGGGACGCGATCATTCCATGATGCCACATAGGCGTCACAGGTCGGATTGGCACCGACTTTCATGACGCCTACGTGGCGTCACAGGTCGGGAATAGGTTAAATCTGCTGCATCATTGTTAGAGCGTGGAAGAGCTGCTAAATAATGATCAACTTTGCCCCATAAATGATCTAGGTTATAATTGAACTCATCTCTAGTTGTCTTAAAGTTCTCTCTGACCTTTTGTGTCCTCTTGGTTACACGTTTGGGTCATATGCCCTGCTCTGCAGTAAGTGTGGACTCTGCTCCTGGAGCATCTGTGATGTCAGGGACATGATGTGATACTTTCACAGAGGGATCCATGGTGCTTTTTGTGGACATGCTTTAGCTAAGATGGCGGATGGTCATAGACTTACTAGCAGACAATGCATATGCATACAGACACTGCAGACTTAGATCTCTTGTTACTATTCTGCCACCGATGTACGTGGATGTGATGTGTCTGAGGGATATGAACACAGTTCTCTGTATAACAGATAGCGTTAACTCACTAACTCATGTCTACTATTCCTGATGAGCTGCACGTGATTAGTCCAGAAGGATGATGCAGTGATGAATTCAAGAGGTTTTATTCACAGTACCTTGATGAGATAAGGTGAAATACCAGGGCTGATGAAGGGATGAAAATGAGGTAGAAGTTAGTACTGCAGTTTAGAAGCACGAAGCTAGAGGTAACAAGAAAATCCTTTCTCCAGTCCTGTAGCATGTGTTGTACAAGATGGCATTGACCAAGAAGAAGGAAGTGATATACAGATAGGAGGAGTTGAAGAAAGAAAGGTATTATGGGTAAAGCCCAGTAATAATGGATGAAGAACATAATATACAACGGCTAGTAGATAGCAGCAAAGTACAACAAATACAATAGACGGAATTAAACCATATACATCAGATAATGTCCTATAATGGCTGAAAGTTATGCAAAAGATTAGCTAACAGCACAATACTTATAAAGAGAAAAATCAGACAAACTGAACATTTTGCAGTGGTCTCTTAATTTTTTTCAGAGCTGTACATACACACATTATATCACAAAAGTGAGAACACGCCTACATATATTAAGGATGGGGGGCAGTACAAATCTTGCACTGTGGCCCATATGACTCTAGTTACACCACTAGAGAGGACCCTAGCCAAATGCCTAGTTTGCTCCACTCTACCGCCAGCCCTGCTGCCATTATATGGTCACTGTTTGACAGTATCATCAATGTTAGTCTTTGTATAGAGATTTTCAGTAAAAGCATAGTGATCTGCTGAGGCTCCCCAATACATATTATTAGGATGCACCACTACAGTTGTATACACGGATACCTGGTTAGGGACCTTCTCAGATGTTTTACTGAACCCCTAGCTACACCTCTGGTACAGAACATTGGCAGTTACAGCTTTATGGCACGGAGAGATGGCAGCTTCAGTCAGTGCACTTAGCTTGGTAGTTATGGTATGATACAAAAGCTTGAGAGTTACCATCTATTAGCACAGATGCTTGGAGGTTACAGCCTATTGGCATAGGGCTGCCACTAGGAATTTCAGGGCCCCAGACTGGCAAAATTTTCGGGGCCCCCTGAGACTCCAACCAGGCTACACCACAGCCCCACCTCCACCCCTCGAACCTTCCACAGTCCCACTGTCCACTCATAGAAAAACTTCACATCTGCACCACGTACTCACCTGTAAGAGGGTGGTGCTGTTATGGACTGTAACACGCTGCCACTTTAAGAGACAGCACCCCCTTGTTTGGTGTGATGGAATGTTCTGCTTCCTTCCCCCTGCTATAGACTGTGAAGATGAACTGCCCTAGAATAAGGGGAGGAGTTGAGCCTGAACTGTGTGTGTGAGCTGAAGCTGCTACAGAGAGAACTTTGTGCTGTTTGCTACAAGAAAGGTTCCACATACACCAACCTCAAAAATGAAGTATAATGACTCGCAAACTCATAAAAATAAGATTATTTTATTGTTAGACACTAAACATACAAAACAAGATCCATATACAAATAATATTATACTGCAGAGTTCTTTAAATATTGGGTAAAGGTGCACCAAAGGAACACGCTAAGTGTCACATAATGAAAAAAGGGGGAGGGCACAATCACATAAAGACTGAATCCCAGTAGTCACTAATTTTAGCTCATCTGACTACCCATATCATTACAGGGATCCACTACTGCACTATACTACCAAAAAAACAATTCAACGGTCCAGTGACCCAGAGTTTCACACGTGCAGTAAGGACTATTAGTCCCATAATAAAGTCTTACCCTTCTCCTTCTCCATAATGCCAACACACGCCATGACCATGCGGGCCCCCAGACGAAGCAGTGGGCGAAACGCGCGTAGGGGCTGCTTAGTAAAGGCCAGGGAGGTTATATGTAGAGTAGCATCGTTATTTGTTTATTGTTTAAATTTGCTTGTGAGACATATTTTGAGTCTGTAATAGCGGGAGCACCGTGCTATTTTACGGACAAGATAAAGTTATAACTCTTGTAAAGTGTCTCTTGCCATTGCATACCCCGGTTTGCATCTTCCTCACCCACTTCATTCCTTGTCTCCCAATAAATCTACCCTTTGTTGTTTGCACCTCATCTTGTGTACAGTAGTCTTCCTGCACCGTGGTGGTCCCCCGGCCATCGCTTCACACCTATCACACATTAACAGTTCCCATCACCAGATCACACATCTGGCCAGCAGTTTTTGTTTTGGCCAAAAGATTTTTTAAGCCGCCACCACAACAAGGTGGCTTCCCCTGACGAAGCTGCACCTCAGCGATACGTGTGGGGCTCTCCCACACTCCCATTTTCCACAACATCCATCTCCCTCGCTTCATCCAGGGGCTCCCTGCTGCCATTATATCTATTGTCTCAGGGACTCTCTAGCCAGTTACATGGGCTCTCCCCTGTAATTACCACCTGGTTCTTTTGCAGCGTGGCATATCTATTTGACATTGCAGGTATTCAATATTGGATAATAACTTTGTCCACTATAATACATTTTTTCTGCGCTCTTGTTCCAATTTGTATAGTGCTATTTTGCACGCATGAGGGATTTAGGATAGCTTGCTGTCACAGTATGTGACCCCCCTTCTTTGGACAATTGCTTTATCTTTCTCAGACACCGAGCTTACACCTGTGGGGACGCCCCATTCCAGGGTCCATGGTATGTGCACTCAGCCAACTATATTGACTAAATTCATTGTTATTTTATTATTTGTGGCAGGATTGTTATGGCCTTATGATAACTTTTTGGTGTTTACATTATTCATGCATATTGCACTTCCATTATGAGTGCCTATGTTGCTACTCATGTCCTAGGGTCACATAGATGTATTATAGTACATGGATGGGGGTGTTATCATTGTTGTTTTTAAATGTTTTTAATCATGTTTGTGCTTTGGTGACAATAAAGTAATTTTTGATATTTTCTGTACCTCGGGTGTGCACTTTCTACATACGCATTAGTCTTTCCTCCAGTTATTGCTCCTTCTTTCTATGCGTTAGTAGCACCCTGTGATTATTATAATTGCATTTGAAATATATACTGTGGTGAACCCTGCCCTTTGTTGTTTAGCCACCATAACAAGGTAGACTCTTTTGGTCGGGCCCTACTCTACTCTAACCTATTAAACATTTGTTAAAATATGCAATACAATTTAGGTATATTTTTATTTATTTTTCAATTTTTGAAAAATGACCAATAATATCACATACAAGGGACAAATACCATTGCACCATGACCAGGTCACATATTACCACCACAGTGACCGGATAATATGACATACAAGAGACAAATACCACCGCACCATGTCCAGATTACATATTACCACCACATGGTGACCAATAATATCACATACAAGGAACAAATACCACAACATCATGACCAGACCACATATTACCATGACACAGTGACCAAATAATAGCACATACAAGGGACAAATACCACCACACCATGACCAGACCACATATTACCACCACATAGTGACCAAATAACAGCACATACAAGGAACAAATACTGCTACACCATGACCGGACAACATATTACCACCACATAGTGACCAAATAACAGCACATACAAGGAACAAATACCGCCACACCATGACTGGACAACATATTACCGCCACATAGTGACTGAGTACTACAATACTGATCATTAATTAAAAAAACTACAATACTAATATCACCATAAGTGCCATTATACACAGGAGATCTGTACTTAGTACGCAGGCTTCTGGTACAGGTAATACATTGATTACCGGTGACATTATACACAGGAGCTCTGTATATAGTGTATAGTGTACAGGTAATACAGTGATTACCGGTGTTAGGGCTAGTGGAACGCACCGAGTAAATATAGATGTTATTATTGGTGCGTCCACCGTGCAGGAGGAACCTGCTGCTAGCAAATGACGGCACTATATGGCGGTTTAGGCGACCTCTGTTACTTCACAGAGTCGCACGGAAACAAGACGCTGTGCCCTGTTAACCCCACAGGAGTTCACAGCTAACTGCCGAGCTGAAGGGAGTCTGTGGTCACACACACATACAATCTCCTCACCAGAGAAGCCGGTATTCTAGGGGCTTATTTCAGCCGGGGCCCTAGATCCACACACACAATCTCCTCGCCGGAGGTGCTGGCATTCTAGGGGCTTATTTCAGCTGAGTCCCTGAACACACACAAATGTGACCACACTGGCGCATGCACAAAACTGATTTAATACTAGCGCATGGCCGTGCGGCCATGCGAGCCTTAAATAGCTGCAACACGGACAGGACCTTCCTAGAAGGACCAATGAGAGGCTGCTACAGAGCCTGCGCACCTACAGGACCTTCCTAGAAGGACCAATAGATTTGGCTGCAGTATCTGAACATGTGACCCTCGATCTCCACTGAGAGATCTTACTCTGGGCATGCTCAGAACGAGAAAAGCAGGACTTAGTCCCAGAAGCGTCTGCTCGCCGCTTCCTAGTACTGGCTTTAATGGCAGAAGCTGGAAAAGCAGCAGTAACCCTTTGGACAGAGTCAGACTGAGCAAGACGCTGGGACCGACGTCTCCGCTGAGCAGGCTCCACTGCAGCTGGAGAAGGATGGGAGACCGCAGCAGAGATCGCTCGAGATTCCCCCTTGGACCTCGCTACGTTCGAAGGCAGCAATAAGCTGCGGAGCTCGAATATGCTCAGCAGGCTCCCAGGACCTGTCCTCTGGGCCATAACCCCTCCAATCCACCAAATAAATTTTTTTGCCACGTACCACCTTGCACCCCAAGATAGCGTTCACCTCGTAATCATCCGAAGATGATTCCAATGTCCCGGCAGATGACTCGGAAAACCGGGACAAGAATACGGACACATGAAAGGTGTCAGTGATACCCAGGCGTGGCGGAAGGGCTAAACGGTAGACCACAGGGTTAACCTGTTCGAGGACCTTGAAAAGACCTGTTTCAGAGTGCTCAGAAACAGCGGAGCACTCTGCACCACATGATCACCACGCTCCCACAGCGGCGTAGCCCACTCCAACGCCCTGTCCGACAGGAGGGACATAATGAATCCCACCTTTGCCCGCTCTGTAGGGAAATGTGCAGCCAGAAGCTCGAGGTGTATTGAGCACTGACTCACGAAACCCCTACAAGATTTGTCATCACCAGATAATTTTTCTGGCAGCGGGAGGCGAGATAGGGTCGGAACAGGAGTGGCAGCGGACAAAGTTGCTGCAGCCACGCTAGCAGCCTGAGCAGCTACTGCGGTAACATCCACAGCTGAGGTTGTGCGCTTGAGAGCCGCCAACCTACCCTCCAGCTGCTGGATGTACCGCAAAGATTGCTGTTTGTCCGCCATTGCTAGCCAGACCCTGGCGCTAGTATTATGTTAGGGCTAGCGGAACACGCCGAGTAAATATAGATGTTATTATTGGTGGGTTCGCAGCCCGGGGTCCACCGTGCAAGAGGAACCTGCTGCTAGCAAATGACGGCACTATATGGCGGTTTAAGCGACCTCTGTTACTTCACAGAGTCGCACGGAAACAAGACGCTGTGCCCTGTTAACCCCACAGGAGTTCACAGCTAACTGCCGAGCTGAAGGGAGTCTGAGTCCCTGAACACACACATAAATGTGACCACACTGGCGCATGCACAAAACTGATTCAATACTAGGGCATGGCCGTGCGGCCATGCGAGCCTTAAATAGCTGCAGCACGTACAGGACCTTCCTAGAAGGACCAATGAGAGGCTGCTACAGAGCCTGCGCACCTACAGGACCTTCCTAGAAGGACCGATAGATTTGGCTGTAGTATCTGAACATGTGACCCTCGGTCTCCACTGAGAGATCTTACTCTGGGCATGCTCAGAACGAGAAAAGCAGGACTTAGTCCCAGAAGCGTCTGCTCGCCGCTGCCCAGTACTGGCTTTAATGGCAGAAGCTGGAAAAGCAGCAGTAACCCTTTAGACAAAGTCAGACTGAGCAAGACACTGGGACCGACGTCTCCCCTGAGCAGGCTCCACTGCGGCTGGAGAAGGATGGGAGACCGCAGCGGAGATGGCTTGAGATTCCCCCTGTGCAGAGGCGGGATCTCGACCCCTAACAACCGGTGACATTATACACAGGAACTCAGTATACAGTATCAGTGTACAGGTTATACAGTGATCAATGACATTATACACAGGAGCTCTGTATATAGTGTCAGTGTACAAGTAATACAGTTATCACTGGTGACATTGTACACAGGACCTATGTATACAGTGTCAGTGTACAGGTAGTACAGTGACCACTGGTGACATTGTACACAGGAGTTCTGTATATAGTGTCAGTGTAAAGGTAATACAGTGATCACTGGTGACATTGTACACAGGACCTCGGTACATACTATACAGTGTATAATGTTAGTGTACAGTTAAGACACTGACTCACCAGTGACGTCTCTAGGTGAAGTCCTTCATCTTCATTTTTCACCTTCATCCAGCACAGACCGCCATCACTTCTTCCAGCCAGGACTCGTCGCTGCAGAACACAATACTTAATTTTTTCCCAACTTCTACACTACGATGAAGAAAAAAGCGACATAGTGTCAGTCTGCATAGTAACAGGACCTTCCCCCATTTAAAACAGTATCCTCAAAAAATAAAATACATACATCACTGCAGTAATAATATCACTTTATTAGCCCCTATGATAATAATATCCCCCATCCTGGCCCCCATGTGTCTCATTCCTGGCTCCAGCCATATGTTCTCCCATCCTGCCCTCATGAGTATCCATTCTGCCCTCATGTGGTGTACCATCCTGCAACATCTGTCCCATGATCCTGCCCCATTTGTACCATGATCCTGCATCATCTGTCTCAATCGTATCCATCCTGCCCCATGATTCTGCACCATGTGTCTCCATCCTGCCCCATGATCCTGCACCATGTATCTCCATCCTGCCCCATCTATCTCCATCCTGCCCCATATTCCTACCACATCTGTCTCCATCCTGTCCCATGTTCCTGCCCCCATGTTTCCATCCTGCCCCGTGTCTCTATCCTGCCCCATTTCTCCCATCCTGCCCCCGTGTCTCCATTCTGCCCTGTGTCTCCATTCTGCCCCCTGTGTTTCCATCCTGCCCCCGTGTCTCTATTCTGCCCTGTGTCTCCATTCTGCCCCAGGTGTTTCCATCCTGTCTCCTTTGTCTCCATCCTGCTCCGTGTTTCCCATCCTGCCCCCTTGTCTCTATCCTGCCCCAGTGTCTCCATCCTGCCCCAGTGTCTCCATCCTGCCCCCTGTGTCTCCATCCTGCTCCATGTTTCCCATCCTGCCCCCTTGTCTCGATCCTGCCCCATCTATCTCCATCCTGCCCCATATTCCTACCACATCTGTCTCCATCCTGTCTCATGTTCCTGCCCCCATGTTTCCATCCTGCCCCCTGTGTCTCTATCCTGCCCCGTTTCTCCCATCCTGCCCCCGTGTCTCCATTCTGCCCTGTGTCTCCATTCTGCCCCCTATGTTTCCATCCTGCCTCCTGTGTCTCCATCCTGCTCTGTGTTTCCCATACTGCCCCCTTGTCTCTGTCCTAACCCAGTGTCTCCATCCTGCCCCGTGTCTCCATCCTGCTCCGTGTTTCCCATCCTGCCCCCTTGTCTCTATCCTGCCCCAGTCAGCTTTCTGATCTAACTTCCTATCCAACCCCCAGTTTTACCAGACTGTGAGGAGTGGCCTAATGCATAGTGCCCTTAGCTCCCCCTGGAGGCCAGACTGTGAAATGTATTGGTGTCTGTGATACCTGGTCAGATGAACTCCTTCAGTGCCATCAGACGTACCATAGCCCCCCTTAGTGGCGGAGCAACAGTACTGCAACGACCAGGACTCTGGGGCGCTGCACTCCCCCCCGGTTAAATCCAGTACTCCTGGACTGGGAAGAAAACAACAATACATGTCAGCAAAAAGACATACAATTTTTGAAATGCAATAACAAGTAAACTTTAACAGAGCTTCCCTTTATGGGAGGTGAGGACACTTGAACGTTACAAACATGGTTAAATATTTAAGTAACATACTATAAATAACTTCTTTTACCCAACCGGGTATTCTACTAAGTGCAAATTTTTGAACAATAATTTAACTTTGCCTTTAAGGACGTACTCGCTGAATCCACTAAAGACCTTCTTATAAAACATTATAAGGCTAATCAACTTTTCTGCATTCTCCTTCTTTACATCTGCAGGACCGCCTGTCCTATCCGCTCCAGGCCCACTGCCTCTCCTTTCTGTTACAGGACCGCCCCTTTCCGCCCGGGCCTACTGCCTTTCTACTACTATACACGGTATAGAACTTATCATCCATCTTTCAGTTCAGGATTACTGAGCCATCTCTGTATGGCTCCTAGGAGGACTCACTGACTAACCCCGTACGGGTTCACTTTCTGTCCTCATTCTTCTATCAACATCATTAAACATTTCTCACAATCAACTAGTTAGCTACATTTAACTTCTTCTTTCAAGACATTATTGCCATTTAACCATCTTAAGGCAACACTGTTCATAAGTGCAATATGTGAACATCCCCTTTAAGAGGGGACCAAGTCTCTATGAGGTAGTGCAACTTCTCAAGCTGCAAGTCTGTTCGCAGTAAGGACTCCGGTGCTGGTTCCAAGACCAGTGTCTTCGCAAAGAGTCCTTTCCTTGTGTAAAACCAGTAGAGAGCACCTTTAAGAAGGTGCAAACTATGTACAAAAAGTTTGTAATCATGCATTGTTCATGATCCAGCAGTTCTTTCAACAATGATAAAATAGAAAACAAAAACAAAAAGCAGAAGAAGGGATCCCGGGTAAACAAAGGGATCCCTTTAAGAGTTACCCTAATCGGGTCATAGCAGCAAGAAGCAGGGAAACAAGCAGTTAACTATTTACATATCCATGGCATCGAGGTTTACTCTCGCTCTGGCGGCCGTAGCTCCGCATAGACCTCGCTCGGCAAGGTGATCGGCGAGATCGGGGCCTTTAAGAAGTGCTTCATACCCGTGGCCCGATCCCAGGGTGTAAGGCGCCGGAGTCTATAGGTCCCAGGGAGAGGGGGTACCACGACGGGGCCTATCAGCAAGTCCTCTGCTGGTGAGGCCGGGTCGTTCTTCATACCTGCTTCAGATGCGGTCCCTCCGGTGCCGATCTGCTCCGTCTCCGCTGGGGTCTGGAACGCTAGTTGCAGGGCCTTGCGCTGCGGCGTTGTCATCTCCGTTTGCAGCATCTCGCTTTCCGGCAGGGCCTTGCTTTCTGGCTTCGGAGCGCTGGAACTTCTTTCCTGCTCCGGACCAGACGAGGCTGCCGACAGGCGCCTGGTGAGGCTCCCGATGAAGGCCTTCTTCCACCCGGCCTCAGTGCTCAGCTGCGTCCTCAGGAGTTGGTCGCTGAGCTCTTCCACGCCGGCCCCACGCTCCGGCTCCGGGTGGCTGGCCATGGCGTCCTCCATGTCACTGACTTCTTCTTCCTGGTCCTTTTCCCGCTCTCTCCTTCGTTAGCGGTTTCGCTTCCTTTGTCTCCGCCCTCCATTGAGAATCAGGAGGCGGATCTCGGCTGCTGACGGACACGTCCTCACGGTGCAGAAATGTAGCGCCCCCACTGCCGCAGGGCCGAGGGGTACCCGGTACCGGGCCTCTGAGTCTCTGCTCTGGGGTTGTCACGGCGGCTAGGCCCCGGTCCGTGACCCTGCCGAGGGGCGTACAGTGATAGATATGATGGATGGTGGTAGTGGTGCGGTGTAGTGAATAACGAGGACACCAGGTTGCAGTCTCTTTACCTCTTTACTGAAGATCTCTGGGTCCTCAGTCCGGAATCCGGATAACCAGGCTGCGCAAGTCCGGCCGGCCCAATGGCACCTCCAGAGTTCTCATAGCAGGTGGAAATCTGTGCCTTCCTTCTAGCGCTATGTGTTGTGGTCCTTCCCTGCTGTGCTTACAGAAAGTCCCCACAACTGTTGTGTCTGTTTCTTAAGTTCCCTCACAACTCGATTAGATGATGTTCTGCTAATCCTCCGTCCCTCCCTGGTGTTCTGGTTGGGACGGCACCCGTTTGACGGGTAGGCTCGGAGCTCTTCCGGGACCCTAGAGTCGCCCCTCTCCACAAGTTGCCCCCCAAGACTGCATAGGTGATTTAAGTTAGACAGCCCGCCTTAAACTGACTGTCCTGCCGCTGTTTGGAGTATTGCTTGAAGCTGAATGTTATGATACTCCCTCGGCGTTCCAGCCACCGGTAGTGCGCCTCAGTAGGATGTTGCCTCGGTCTTACGGCACGACTCCTACTGGTATTTCTCCTTTTGCTTGATCTCGTTTCTCACTCAGCACAATCTATCTCGCTTCTAATCCTTCCTTGGGCACCGCCGCTATCCTGAGCAGGCACGGTCCCGTTACGTTCGTTCAAGTTGCCAAACCTCTGTCAGGATCCCACCCCTGACAGAGACCCTACTGTATCTTCCCCCACAACACCCTCTGCCACAAGGTGTTGCCTGGTTCCAACCCCGTCAGCTTTCTCCTCTAACTTCCTGCCTGACCCCCAGTTTACCCACTATGGTGGGGAGTGGCCTAGTGAATAGAACCCTTAGCTCCCCCCGGAGGCCCGGCTGTGAAATGTATTGGTGTCTGTGATACCTGATCCGATGAACTCTTTCAGTGCCACCGAACGTACCATAGCTCCCCATAGTGGCGGAGCCACAGTACTGCAACGACCAGGACTCTGGGGCGCTGCAGAAATATTTAGACTGGGCGGCCATTGTCTTTCGCGCTCTTCAGCTTGTCCACGCCTACTCCACGCCCCTCTTCTTCTCCTGCGCTCTCCTCAGCGCTGTAATGGCGGCGGTTTTTGGCGGCAAGTGGCACTGCACAGTCTTTCCAATAAGTCACAGTCCAAGCACAACAAATCACAGTTCCAAGGCACACATGACCTGATTTTTTTAGGCTTAAGTAGATCCTGTTCGTGACGCCAAGTTGTAGCGCCCCCACGGTCGCAGGGCCGAGGGGTACCCGGTACCGGGTCTCTGAGTCTCTGTTCTGGAGTTGTCACGGTGGCTAGACCCGGTCCGTGACCCTGCTGAGGGGCGTACAATGAAGGTGGAGGTATGGGATGTCGTTATGGTGCGGTGAAGTGCCGGTCGCGGTAAATAACGAGGACACCAGGTTGTAGTCTCTTTACCTCTTTACTGAAGGCTTCAGGATCCTCAATCCGGAATACGGTTAACCGGGCCGCGCAAGCCTGGCCGGTCCGATGGCACATCCAGAGCTCCCTTTGCAGGTGGAAATCTGTGCCTACCTTCTAGCGCTTGTGTGTTGTGGTCCTCCCCTGCTGTGCTTACGGGATAGTCCCCACAACTGTTGTGTCTGTTTCTCGTGTTCCCTCACAACTCGATTCTGATGTTCTTCCACATCCCCCAGATCTTATGGTTAGGACGCACCCGTATGACGGGGAGGCTCGGAGCTCTTCCGGGACTCTAGCATCGCCCCACTCCTGTTGTTACCCCCTGTGTCTTCCTAGGTCAATTGGGTGAGACAGCCCGCCTATAACTGACTGTCCTGCCGTAGGTTTGAAGTTTGGCCTGGAGCTCTATACTTCCTCGGAGTTCCGGCCACCGGTTACGCGCCTCAGTAGGATGTTGCCTCGTCTTACAGCACGACTCCTACTGGTATTCTCCTTGTTGCGTTGATCTTGTTTCTCACTCAGCACAATAAACCTCGCTTCTTGTCCTTTCTTGGGGTACCGCCGCTATATCGTGCAGGCGCGGTCCCGTAACGTTCTCTCTGGTTGCTAGGCCTCTGTCAGGATCCCACCCCTGACAGGGACCCCTCTGAATCTTCCCCTACAACACCCTCTGCCACAAGGTGTTGCCTGGTTCCAACCCAGTCAGCTTTCTGATCTAACTTCCTATCCAACCCCCAGTTTTACCAGACTGTGAGGAGTGGCCTAATGCATAGTGCCCTTAGCTCCCCCTGGAGGCCAGACTGTGAAATGTATTGGTGTCTGTGATACCTGGTCAGATGAACTCCTTCAGTGCCATCAGACGTACCATAGCCCCCCTTAGTGGCGGAGCAACAGTACTGCAACGACCAGGACTCTGGGGCGCTGCACTGCCCCCTGTGTTTCCATTCCTGCCCCCTGTGTTTCCATTCCTGCCCCCTTGTATCCATTCCTGCCCCCTGTATTTCCATTACTGCTCCCTGTGTCTCCATCAAGCCCCCTGTGTCTCCATCCATGCCCAGAAGTTACAGACTACAGGTGACAGAACTCAAGAATATATCCCACCACTGCCACTATTTTGTTAGGAAAATTGCAAAGTTATCTCACTGATGCAACCAAAATTGTCAGGGATCAACAATACCAATCCCACTGCTGCCAAGAAATGATCAGAAACAGCACTCCGCTTTCCACCAATTGTCAGGAGAATCACACAATTGACTGACGATTGATGGACAAGGCAACAACTACTATTGCAACTACGTAGCCTATTGGGTGTTTGGGACTGCACCACAATGCTGAAAATATGTGTCATGCCCCTGGATTTGATCCCTTGAGCTTCCGTTCTGTGATCGGCTTCTCTTTCTGCTGACCCACAGGAGACATCTTTTCTCTGGGTGTTTGGGTTCTGTTTTATTTGGACCTCTCTTCTGTTTATCATTAGGACGTAGGCTGTATATTTGTTAACAGTTATTGCTGTATTCTTTGTTTGGTATTTTGTTATTTACTTTACTCACTCGGATATCTTTCGTTTATTCAGCATACGTCTCCTCTGCTCTGCCCTCTTGTTCTTTAGGAGGAATGTGAAGCATCTTGTCAGCCTTTTAGGCAGTTAAAGTTTGAGTTGCCATCTGTGGTTAAGTCTATCTCTGCACCAGCAGGCTCCACTAGGGACTGCCGTGTCGGGATATCTAGTATGTACAGGAAGCAGCAGGGTCCATTGCAGTTTATAGTGAGATGCTACACAGTCATACTCTAGAAGCTGTTAGGGGCATTCAACGTGAGCTGAGTGGGGGCACCAATGCGTTATCTTAGGATGCCAACCTCCACAGTCAGGTAGGGATAGACCAGGGTCAGAGTAGGGCTCTTACCAGTCTGAACAGGGATCTGTCATGTTCAGTTTTTTGTCCCCCTGGTTTGTTCACTACCCGTGTGCTTGTGCAGTCATAACAATATGTCTTCCTATAGATCCTACACCTGTCACTAATAAACCAATATTCATATATGAAAATGTGGCTTTAATTCTGAGATATTATCCTGTGTTGTTTTGAAGTCAGGGAGCTTAATTACACAGGTACAGAAAAGTGTCTCCACAGCAGCCTGTTTAATAATCGTACTGATCACTTCACTGTATGTGGCTGTATCACACCAGGGGGTCCTAGAACAAATAAGAGGAAGAAAATGTCAGCTCTTCTTTCCCATGGCTGTGATTTACATGGTGAAGTCATTCTCCTTTGGTTGATATGAGGCTGACAATGGGGATATAAGCTTGGTGGTTACAGTCTATTGGCACAGATGTTTGGTAGCTACAGTATTTAGGGGCAGATTTTGGGTGGTCACAGTTTATCAGCACATGAGCTTGGTGATTAATGTCTATCAACACAGATTATGGACAGTTACAATCTATGGGCATAGATGCTTGTCAGTTACAGTCTAACATAGCAGATTTTCGCAAGTAGCAGTCATTTGGCCAAGATACTTTGCGGTTACTTTTTATTGGCACAGAGGTTTAGAGGTTACAGTCATTTGGTACAGATTCTTTGAGGTTACAGTCTATTGACATACATGCGTGGTAGATTCAGACCATCAACATAGTTGATTAGCACTCACAGTCTATTGGTATACATCTTTGGCAGTTACAAGGCAACTTACAGTAACCAGGACCACTGAGCCAAGGGACAGAGGGACTCTACCTTCACAGCGATGACGAGCAATGACAAACCCAAGTTACTTTCCACAGGTCAGTGCTACCACTGAAAGGCTTGCTCTCTCTCTCTGCATCCACATGATACACTGCCAATCAGTATCCCAAAAACTTTAGCACCACAATAGAACAAAGCCTGTACAGCACCAAGCTACTGCATCTACACACATGTCCAATGGGCACAGTATCTGAAGGTTGAAATATGGAAACAATATACAGAAAATGGGTGCGCTGGATGAAATACTCATAAACATACATTGGTATAACACAGTAACACAAAAACAATGTCAAGTTGGCATCACTGGAAGCAACAAACTGTTCAAATTCACATCATCACATCATTTGTGCTTGGAAAACCCAATTACATGTACGATATGAGTGCACACATAGCACCTTAAATTAATGCTCCTAAATATTTTGAGGTTGTTTTGTATCAGGGCCTAGCAAAGTTCTTATGTACTCTTTGGGTAAACATGTTGATGGGAACATCTCTGGGATTAAATGAGAAGTATTTATTTTACTAGTTAGGCTGGCAACAGACAAAATCAACAGAACCCATGTTCTTAGCAATACCAGCTGACTATCTTATGGATACAGGGGTTTATTGGTTCATCTTCTTCCACTGTGATGACAGGTATCAGAGAAAAGTGATTTGATACTTACAGTAGCATATCCAATTATTTATTCTCACAAGAGAAAAGCCTCTCTCCACATGCAATAATGTCTATTAACCCACTGCCATGTGGGCTCGGTGCATGGTAACCTGGCAGATATTAATATGATATAGCGCTAGCTACTCCTTCTACCATATCCCAAGGGTTTCCCTGCCCTAAAGGAATATGTACTTATGAGTCGCCCACCAAGGCAGGGTACTCGGTGCCGGGTCCGGTCGGCTATTAAAGGGGAGGTCACGGTGGCTGCGACCCGGTCCATAGCCCTGAGACTCACTGTAAAAGGGGAACGGTCTTTTAAGGGAAAAGTGTTTATAAATCTGTCGTAACGCCACCTGTGGTGTTCGGTCAAAAGTGGGACCGACGCTGCATTAAAGGGGTCCTCTGGGGGTGTTATTGCAGCACTGATGGTACACTTCCCACAGGTGAAGCGGGGTCCCCAGAGGTCCTAAGGAGTATGGTGGTGATGACTGTTGCCGGTAAATGAGTAAAGGACACAAGTTGTAAGCAGGGCCGTATTTGCCACTAGGCACTTGATGGCACGTGCCTAGGGCGGGGACAATGCAGGGGGCGGCACCTGAGCAAGGTTTGTTGTGTCTTTTTTTTTTTCCCTGGGTCACCTCCCGACCGACCAACCCCCCCACCCCCCCTCGCACCCCCTCGCGCCCGCCCGCCTGCACATATTCATGACCTTAATGAGCAGTATCACCTGACCGCTCACGCAGGAAGAAGGTGCTGTGCCGGGAGTCGGGACAGAGCGAGAGGGATGTCGGCGCGGCCGCACGGTGAGGAACAGGTAAGTATGAGTTACGGGGGGATGAAGGAGGACACGAGCCGGCGCGCCGTGCAAGATGGGAGCGGGAGCGGGGGGGGGGATGGAGAGATAAGCCATGCATTCAGGGGGGGGGGATATGGGCCATGCATTCAGGGGGGGGAATATGAGCCATGCATTCAGGGGGGGGGAATATGAGCCATGCATTCAGGGGGGAATATGAGCCATGCATACAGGAGGGGGGGTGGAATATGAGCCATGCATACGGGGGGGAATATGAGCCATGCATACAGGAGGGGGAATATGAGCCATGCATTCAGGGGGGAATATGAGCTATGCATTCAGGGGGGAATATGAGCCATGCATACAGGAGGGGGGGGGGATATGAGCCATGCATTCAGGGGGGGGGATATGAGCCATGCATTCAGGAGGGGGGGAATATGAGCCATGCATTCAGGGGGGAATATGAGCCATGCATACAGGGGGGGGAATATGAGCCATGCATTCAGGGGGGGAATATGAGCCATGCATTCAGGGGGGGAATATGAGCCATGCATACAGGGGGGGGGGAATATGAGCCATGCATTCAGGGGGGAATATGAGCCATGCATACAGGAGGGAATATGAGCCATGCATACAGGAGGGGGAATATAAGCCATGCATACAGGAAGGGGAATATGAGCCATGCATACAGGAGGGGGAATATGAGCCATGCATACAGGAGGGGGGGATATGAGCCATGTATATGGGATGGGAGGGAGATGAGCCATGCATACAGGGGGGGTCATTATACAGTATTGAGCATCATGTCGGATCATTATACAGTATGGAGAACTGTGTGTGGCCATTATACAGTATTGAGCATCATGTGTGGCCGTTATACAGTATGGCGCATCATGTGTGGCCGTTATACAGTATGGAGCATCATGTGTGGCCAATGGCCATTATACAGTACGGAGCATCATGTGTGGCCATTATACAGTATTGAGCATCATGTGGGATCATTATACAGTATGGAGAACTGTGTGTGGCCGTTATACAGTATGGAGCACTATGTGTGGCCATTATACAGTATGGAGCACTGTGGCCATTATACATTATGGAGCATCATGTGTGGCCATTATACACTATGGAGCATCATGTGTGGCCAATGGCCATTATACAGTATGGAGCACTGTGTGGCCATTATACAGTATGGAGAACTGTGTGTGGCCATTATACAGTATGGAGCATCATGTGTGGCCATTATACAGTATGGAGCATCATGTGTGGCCATTATACAGTATGGAGCACTGTGTGGCCATATTTTTTTGTTTACAATTATTGTATATAAAACTGTGATCAGCAGTGCTAAATGGCTGTGGTTGGGACGTGGATATGGGTGTGACTAGTTGTAAAATGGGTGTGGTCAGCAGCGTGGCTTAAAATTTGCCCCGGCGCACTAAGTGCGCCGCTAATTTTATACCTCTTTGCCTACTTCAAAAATTGGGAGGTATGGTACTGCATTTGCCAGATCATGACAAGTGCCGCAAATCCCATAGGGAATGAATGAGGCCGAACACAGTGTTGCCGTAAGTGATCCGTTATGCGGCAGATGCAGAAAAACTGCCGGATCTGCTGCAAAAGGCAACTTTCACATCAGCAATTCTTGCCAAAGTCACTGCCGATAGTGTCATACTCACCAAAGGGGGAGGCAGCACTAAAAGTGCCTAGGGCAGCAGAAACTCTAAATACGGCCCTGGTTGTAAGTCTTTACTGTAGTTGGCAGGCCACAGTCCAGGGCACCGGCAACAGGTACATAGGAGTCCAGGCAGCCCGGAAACAAGTGGAATCCCCTTGGCAAGTCAGGATAGGAGCCTTCTACTCTGCGCTTGCTAAAGTCTCTTGCTGCCTGAAGTGTTCTAAACAAGGTCCTAATTCTTTCAGTTCTTTCTCCTGTCCTGGGACAGGTACCTGTATGGCAGGCAGCTTGCGCCGTACTTTCTGGGGTCTCTACATGGTGACTCCAGGCTCCAGGATGCTGCTGTGCCACAGGTGTAATTTGGGCACTCCAGGCTCCAGGATGCTGCTGTGCCACAGGCGTAATTTGGGCAATGTCTGTATGTGCAGCGCCCCAGAGTCCTGGTCGTTGCAGTACTGTGGCTCTGCCGCTAAGGGGGGCTATGGTACGTCTGATGGCACTGAAGGAGTTCATCTGACCAGGTATCACAGACACCAATACATTTCACAGTCTGGCCTCCAGGGGGAGCTAAGGGTTCTATTTATTAGGCCACTCCTCACAATCTGGTAAAACTGGGGGTTAGGCAGGAAGTTAGAGAGAAAGCTGACTGGGTTGGAACCAGGCAACACCTTGTGGCAGAGGGTGTTGTGGGTGAAGATTCAGAGGGGTCCCCGTCAGGGGTGGGATCCTGACAGAGGCCTAGCAACCAGAGAGAACGTTACTGGACCGTGCCTGCACGATATAGCGGCGGTACCCTAAGAAAGGACAAGAAGCGAGGTTTATTGTGCTGAGTGAGAAACGAGATCAACGCAACAAGGAGAATACCAGTAGGAGTCGTGCTGTAGGACGAGGCAACATCCTACTGAGGCGCACTACCGGTGGCCGGAACACTGAGGAAGTATAGAGCTCCAAGCCAAACTTCAAACCTACGGCAGGACAGTCAGTTATAGGCGGGCTGTCTCACCCAATTGACCTAGGAAGACACAGGGGGGGTAACAACAGGAGTGGGGCGACGCTAGAGTCCCGGAAGAGCTCCGAGCCTCCCCGTCATATGGGTGCGTCCTATCCATAAGATCTGGGGGACGTGGAAGAACATCAGAATAGAGTTGTGAGGGAACACGAGAAACAGACACAACAGTTGTGAGGACTATCCCGTGGTGCTCAGCAGGGAAGGACTACAACACACAAGCGCTAGCAGGTAGGCACAGATTTCCACCTGCAAAGGGAACTCTGGAGGTGCCATCGGACCGACCAGGCTTGCGCAGCCCAGTTAACCGTACTCCGGATTGAGGACCCTGAAGCCTTCAGTAAAGAGGTAAAGAGACTGCAACCTGGTGTCCTCGTTATTTACTGCACCGCACCACCACCACCATCCACACCTTTCATTGGGCGCCCCTCAGCAGGGTCACGGACTGGGTCTAGCCACCATGACAACCCCAGAGCAGAGACTCAGAGGCCCGGTACCGGGTACCCCTCGGCCCTGCGGCAGTGGGGGCGCTGCATATGATCTTATGCCCTCTGGTTCTGCTGTGTGTCCTGTAGTTCCACTCTAGCCTCGGGCTCCCGGTACCTGGTCTCTGCGCACCGACTCCTCGGAGGCCTATTCTCAGCCTCCTTGAGCCCTGAATCTCTCCTCTGCACCTTCCCTGTTTGTCCTTGCTCACAGACTGTCTGTACAAACTCAACTCACTCCTCCTCCAAACCAGGATCTTTATCCAGGGAAGCTGCCCTAAAACAGAGTTTTGAGATTCCCCTCCTGGCCTGGATTTGGAAGGTGTTGTGTGTGTGATAACCTGCCAAAGGGAATCTCACTTGTCTCCAGGCATAGCACTACCCTCCCTGAGAGGAAGGCAGCACTACTGTGGTACCTGAACTCCTGGGGTGCCACACTTACACAAGGGCACCTGAGTTGGGTCCATGGATTAGCTGCCCAGGGGAGCAGGCTGTAAGAGGATGGTCAAGAGGCAATACTAATACCAGGAGGTTTGGAACAGGAGAAGAAACACCAGGCATAAAAATAGTCAACAAACACGAATAAACTAAGACTGAGGCTGAAAATCTCAAACCAGTTTAAGTAAAGCTTATAACTGGCAGACATTAACACAAAAACAATCTCAAGTTAGCATCACTGTGACAGCAAACAGTTCAAGTTTGCATCATTTGTGCTTAGAAAGCCCCGTAACATGTATGATATTTAGAGCGAATTAATAGAATCTCACATTTACGTTTCTTAAAGATTTACAGGTGGTTGTTTTTCAGGTCCGAATCACGTTCTGTGGCACTTTGTGGGCAAATGTGGATAGGATTTCTTAAGAAAATATTTACTTTACTAGGGTGCCCACAGACAAAATGGCAAAAGTAGCTGAACTTAAAGTTTTGCAGGACCAACTATTTTATTTATACCTTCTTCCAGCCTGATGGCAAATGTCAGAGGAAAGTGAAATCTGACACTAAGCATATCCAGTCATTTGATTGGAAAGCATATGTGAACCAGGACAAACAAGCTTATTTCTGGCATAGGAGACAGGTATTCTGTTGGAAGCAGCCCAACCCAGGGAGATAAAATTAACAAAAAAACAGAAGTTAACTCCCCAAGCTTACTGCCTTGATGGTACCACAAGTCCTAGTATAGTTGCAGCAAGTGGCAATGTGGCGCCCTAGCCTGTAGTGCCACAAAATGCCTGTTTGTGTAATATAATTTATCTGTATTGCCAGCTATGATGAGGGCTCCTGGTTTTCCACCTACCTCTCTGACCACTCCTTCACTGTATCTTTTGCTGGCTCCTCCTCTTGTCATCTTCCCCTTACAGTTGGGGTTCCTCAAGGATCAGTCCTAGGCCCCCTCCTCTTCTCCTTGTGTAACACTCCAGGTAACCGGTTGTTACAGTGATGTTGCCTTCCATTTGGGGAGTGTGATATCATGCTTGGAGGCAAGGAGGATTTTCTTTACCAGGTAAGCATCTACATTCAACACATTCTGACTCCAGGCTAGAAGGGGGATCTCTGAACCCAGATTCAGGGGAGCTTCCCCAACTTTATGTATTCTGGTCTAAAGGTGGAGGTAGTTAGACTCCTGGAGGGAGAGATAGCACAAAGATGTCTGGTACAGACAGTGGGGCCGAGCAGCCACGTGGGAGCTGCAGCCCCTGGAAAAGGAAGAGATAACCTAAAGGGTTGGATTGTAGTGGAGCTTGAAAGGAAAGGAGCACAGTGGAAGAGAAAAGGGCTCAGAGGGGAATGGTGACTGGACACCCTCAGAGCCAGAGTGCAGAAACCGGGCACTGGAGTCCGAGGTCGTGTTGTTCTCCAGGACGCACGGCAGAACTGGAGGGCATAGGACTGCAAGTTAATTGCCCACACCAAGTCTGAGGTGAAGCAGTAACCTGAAGAGCCCGGGTCATGATAGAGACCCTATAAAACGGCTCACACTGCCCACCGTGCAGACATCTGTCTCAGGACAGGAGAGAGAGAACTTTGCCAGCAAGCTACAAGCAGCAGGGACCTCACCAACTAGCGCAAATAGGAAAGGCTTACGAACCTCACCTGGGAGAGGGACCTTCCATTGCCTCCAAGCCAGCCGGACCACAGCTACCCCTGCACTTGGTACCCTGCACTGAGGCTGACTGCTACCATCAGTAAACCAGGTAAAGACTGCAAATCTGTGTCCTGGTTCTTTACTATACCATCCACTACACCATCTGTGCCATATACCTTGGGAGCCCAGGGAACCCTGCTTCACCTGTGGGAAGTGTAACCATCTTGCTGCATAACATCACCCCAGACGACCCCTTTAAGCAGTCAAACTTTATTCACCAGTCCCCTTAAAGACCTTCCCCTTTTAAGTGAGCGCCCAGGGACACAGATAGGGTCGCAGCCACTGTGACATTCCCTTTAAGAGCGACCGGACCTGGTTCCGAGTATCCCCATTGCCCTGGTGGGGACTCACTTGTATACTGCCCCTATTGGACAAACAATCGGTAGATTTGGTTTCCAGTACCATCTCTATGCTGATGACACCCAATTATACACCTCTACTCCTGACATCACAACTGCATTATTACAAAACACCAGTGATTGTCTTACCACCGTCTCCAATATCATGTCCTCCCTCTATCTGAAACTGAACCTGTCAAAAACTGAACTCCTTATGTTTCCTCCCTCTTCTAACTTACCTTTGCCCGACATTGCCATTTCCGTGTCTGGTTCCATTGTCCACTGTCTTGGGGTCATACTTGATTCAGAGCTTTCCTTCACCCCCCACATCTGATCACTGGCTCGCTCTTGTCATCTGCACCTCAAAAACATTTCTAGAATTCAACATTTTCTTACTTTTGACTCTGCAAGAACTCTTAGTGTTGCTCTTATTCATTCCCATCTGGACTATTGTAACTCTCTACTAATCGTTCTCTCTCTTACCAAACTCTCCCCACTCCAATCTGTCCTGAATACTGCAGCCAGGATCATATTCCTCATGAACTGTAAGGATATGTGTCCACGTTCAGGATTGCATCAGGATTTGGTCAGGATTTTTCATCAGTATTTGTAAGCCAAAACCAGGAGTGGATCAAATAGAAGAAAAGTATAATAGAAACATATGCACCACTTCTGCATTTATCACCCACTCCTGGTTTTGGCTTACAAATACTGATGTAAAATCCTGACCAAATCCTGATGCAATCCTGAACGTGGACACATACCCTTACACCAATGCCTCTACGTTGTGCCAGTCATTGCACTGGTTACCCATCCACTCCAGAATTGAATATAAACTTATCATGCTCACCCACAAAGCACTCCATGGCTCAGCACCACCCTACATCTCCTCACTTGTCTCAGTCTACCACCCTACCCTACGCTCTCTGTTCTGCTACTGCCCTGAGGTAAGCATCCTCAATAATCAGAACCTCCCACTCCCATCTCCAAGACGTCTCACGTGCTGTGCCAATTCTTTGGAATGCACTATCCAGGATAATTCAATTAATCTCCAATACCCACAATTTTAAGAGTGCCCTAAAAACTTACTTCTTCAGACTGGCTTACCGCCTCAACACATTTTATTTAACTATCCCTGTGTTGCTCATTCAAAATTTTCACCATTATCAGGTTCCTCGTATCATGTTCTCATACGCTTTATGCATTTAATAGCCTCTGTGTCTGTACTGTTACATATTCAGACTGACAACCAGTTCATGCAGCTTTACATGAACATCCGATTTCTTACACTATGGCTGTTCAGAACAATGAAAGCAATTGTTACCATCCACCTTTCGTGTCTCTCCTATTTACTCATGGATTGTAAGCTTGCGAGCAGGGCCCTCATTCCTCTTGGTATCTGTGGATTTATGTGATTATTGTTATTCTGTAATATCTTTTAGTGTCTGTACAAGTCCCCTCTAAAATGTAAAGTGCTGCGGAATATGTCGGTGCTATAGAAATAAAATTATTATTATTATTATTAGGGATAAGTTCTCTGCTGTTTTAATTGCATCCACACATTGTTACCTGATCGCTTACTGGCAGATTGTACACCTTTGCTTGAACCAGGAAACATGCATGATCCCTCAGAGGGGAGGAGGGATTTTGAGTAGTTGTAGTTTGGAGGAAGAAGGACTAGCATGATGGAGGTCCTGCATGAGAGAGAAGCAGCATGCTGTCTGCAAGGACAGCGGCATAAGGCAGGGTACCAGTCCCTGGAGCACAGAGACTTCCAGAGTCTGGGCTAAACTGTGAGTCTTTTCTGTCTTTAGGGTATGTGCACACGTCAGGATTTCTTGCAGGAATTTCCTGAAGAAAACCGGAAATTTTCTGCAAGAAATCCGCTTTTTTTTTTTTGCGTTTTTTTCCCGCGTTTTTTTTAGCATTTTGCAAGTGAAATTAGCTTGCAGAATGCTAAAGTTAGAAAACTGACTGACAGGTTGGTCACACTTGTCAAACATAGTGTTTGACAAGTGTGACCAACTTTTTACTATAGATGCTGCCTATGTAGCATCAATAGTAAAAGATAGAATGTTTAAAAATAATAAAAAAAATAAAAAAAATGGTTATACTCACCTGCAGACAGCCGATCTCCTCAGCGGCGTCTGTTCCTATAGATGGTGTGTGTGTGCAGGACCTTCGATGACGTCGCGGTCACGTGAGCGGTCATATGAGCGGTCACGTGACCAATCACAAGACCTTCACACACACCATCTATAGGAACGGAAGCGGCAGCATGCACCGATGAGAGGCGGGAAGACCATCAGAGGGTGAGTATATCACTATTTTTTATTTTAATTCTTTTTTTTTACTAATTATACGGTGCCCAGTCCGTGGAGGAGAGTCTCCTCTCCTCCACCCTGGGTACCAACCGCACATAATCTGCTTACTTCCCGCATGGTGTGCACAGCCCCATGCGGAAAGTAAGCAGATCAATGCATTCCTAGGTGTGCGGAATCCCCGCAATTCCGCAAATTTAATGAACATGTTGCTTTTTTTTCCGCGATGCGATTTTTTCGCGGAAAAAAATGCAACATTTGCACAAGAAATGCGGAATACACTGTAAATAATAGGAGGCATATGTAAGCCTTTTTTTCGCGTTTTTATCACGTTTTTATAGCGAAAAAACGTGAAAAATACTGAACGTGTGCACATGGCCTTATATTAACTGCACAGGTGTGCTTTTGCCCAGGAGTTCAGCATTTGCATAGAATCAAGGACACTGTGTAAGAAGAAGTAAGTGTTCTGACAGGATTCATGTCGCCTGCTCGCTGGAAGGGATCACGGATCCAGTAACTATTTACCTTGGACCTCTGGGGAGCCAAATAATTGTTTACCAGAAGTAGAATTGGCAGCATGAAGGCTACACAACCTCACAGCAGAGAAACTGAATCGTCACCATGCAGTTCTGACCAACACCCTGTATGTGAATTGTATGGAAGTTTTTGGAACTGCAGTAAAAAAGAACAAACTGATCCTTTCCCTGTATAATGCTGATTATTCTCTGCTGTACCATTCCTGTTCCAACTCCCCTTGGAGCCAGCCCTAGTTGGGAAGGGGTTAATCATCTGCCACTGTCCATCACCACGTGTCTCCCAGGGACCCTCATCAGCAGTGGCGTAACTTGAAACTCATGGGTCCCGATGCAAAAGCTCCAATGGGGCCCCCAAATATTTAAATCTTTAATAGCAATGGTCTTTTTCTATAGGCTAAAGGGACTTTAAGGGCCCCCTAGACTCCAGGGCCCGGGTGCGATTGCAAACCCTGCACCTGTTGTAGTTACACCCCTGCTCATCAGTGTCCGGCCATACCAGACCGAACATCCCAACTGGCATCATGAACCTTTTTATTATTTTATTATGAACCCCCACAATTGACAAAGACTGGCACACGCCCTCGGCCGGACCATACCAGCACTTGGAACCGCGGTGCACCAGTACCGTGACTGCGGCTTTTTTTGCAAATCTACACAAGCAGTGCGCATTTTATTTCCGTACCACTGAACAGAAAGTAGCCTGACTGTAAATATGTCTCACTTTTTACTTACGGCATACACTATGTCGGAATAAACTCATGCAATGTTTAGCACAACTGCTCTCAAGTATATTTTAAACCTAAATTTTTCATTTTAACTCGTGCTGCTGTCCATTAATCTTTTGTCAAAGTTACCTCAAAAATATAACTTGCAAACAAAAAAAAGTGGTTATCAGAAAAAAAAAAAAACAGTCTTTAAAGGCGTTAACAAATATTAGGCGTAGTAGTGGTTCTCCTGCGCTAAACAGTTTTTCTAAAAAGTTTACATTATACTGACACCTGGTGGGAGTCCTTGATGTCTGCATGTATTGTGTATTATTTTCAATTCTGTGACTTCATTTTAAGGCTGCAAGACTCAAAACTCACTGGCACAACCTCCTGGTTGAGTGTATGTAGAGTGTATTTATGCCCAATTCCTTTTTTGAACAACATAGCTTCTGTATACTCAATGTGTTTCCTGAGTACATGAAGGGTCACAAATAGTAATCAGCAAATAACTGCCATTATTAAAAGTGGTTCTGATTAACCCCAGAAAGTGTTTATCTATTCTAGAAGAATTTTTTTTTACATTTTCTTAGCAGCATTTTACAGCATAAGTCATAGTCTGTAAACAGCGTACAACACAGCAAAGGGATCTCATTGTTGAAAGTTATGTCAGGAGAAGGGTACAAAAACATTTCCCAATGTATTTGACACAGCTGTTCTCAAAAGTTTACATACCCCGGCAGAAATGTTGCTTTCTTGGCCTTTTTTCACGGAATATGACTGATAACAACAAAACCTTTCTCCACTCATGGTTAGTGGTCAGGTGAAGCCATTTATTGTCAAACTACTGTGTTTTCTCTTTTCAAATCATAATGACAACCCAGAACATCCAAATGACCCTGATCAAAAGTTCACATACCCTGGTGATTTTGGCCTCATAACATGCACAGAAGTTGACACAAATGGGTTTGACTGGCTGCTAAAGGTAATATCCTCACATGTGACCTGTTTGCTTGTAATCAGAGTGTGTTTATAAAAGCTGAGTGAGTTTCTGGGATCGAGACAGACTCTTACATCTTTAATCCAGCCAATGACATTTCTGGATTGTGAGTCATGGGGAAAGCAAAAGAATTGTCAACTGATCTACAGGAAAAGGTAGTTGAACTGTATAAAACAGGAAAGGGATACAAAAAGATATCCAAGGAATTGATAATGCCAGTCAGAAGCGTTCTAACTGTGATTAACAAATGGAAAATCAGGAGCTGTGTAAAAACAAAGCCACGGTCAGGTAGACCAACAAAAATGTCATCCTCAACTGCCAGGAAAATTGTTCGGGATGCAAAGAAAAACCCACAAATAACATCGGCTGAAATATAGGACTCTTTGAAAATTAGCGGTGTGGCTGTTTCAAGATGCACAATAAGGAGGCACTTGAAGAAAAATGGGCTGCATGGTCGAGTTGCCAGAAGAAAGCCATTAGTTCGCAAATGCTTCAAAGTATCTTGCCTACAATACACAAAACAGCACAGAGACTAGCCTCAAAACTTCTGGAACCAGTTAATTTGGAGTGATGAAACAAAAATTTAACTTTTTGGCCACAACTATAAATGTTACATTTGGAGAGAGGTCAACAAGGCCTATGATGAAAGGAACACCATTCCTACTGTAAAGCAAGGAGGTGGATCGCTGATGTTTTGGGGATGTGTGAGCTACAAAGGCACAAGAAACGTGGTCAAATTTGATGGAAAGATGAATGCAGCACATTATCAGCAAATACTGGAGGCAAATTTGCAATCATCAGCCCGGAAGCTGCGCATGGGACGTACTTGGACATTCCAACATGACAACGATCCAAAACACAAGGCCAAGTTGACCTGTCATTGACTACAGCAGAACAAAGTGACGGTTCTGGAGTGGTCATCTCAGTCTCCTGACCTCAATATCATTGAGCTGCTCTGGGGAGATCAAGCGTGCAGTTCAAGCTAGACAGCCCAGGAATTTACAGGAACTCAAAGCTTTTTGCCAAGAAGAGTGGGCAGCTTTACCCTCTGAGAAAATAAAGAACCTCATCCACAACTAATACAAAAGACTTCAAGCTGTCATTTATTTTGGAGGGGGGCACAATACACTGTATTAAGAAATGGGGTATGTGAACTTTTGATCTGGGTCATTTGGATGTTTTGGGTTGCTATTTTGATTTAAAAAGAGAAAACACAGTAGTTTGACAAGAAATGGCTTCATCCAACCACTAGCTATGAGTGGAGAAAAAGTTTTGGTGTTATCATATATTCATTTTCTCTGAAAAAAGGCCAAGAAATCAAAAATCTACCGGGGTATGTAAACTTTTGAGCTCAACTGTATCTCATGGAGCACTGTGAAGATGTATTCAAGAAATGACTTCAATTTGGCACAACAGTGACTTTACCTAGAACTGAACGTCCTTCAAGTTTTGATGAAAAGACAAGAAGAAAATTGGCCCAGGAAGTTACCTTCTTTCCAAAGCCATAACTTTTTTATTTTTCCATTAATATGGTCATGTGGGGGCTTATTTTTTGCATGATGAGTTGTACTTTTGAACGATACCATTGGTTTTACCATGTCGTGTAACAGAAAACGGGAAAAAAAATCCAAGTGCAATAAAATTGCAAAAAAAGTGCAATCTCACACTTGTTTTTTGATTGGCTTTTTGCTAGGTTCACTAAATGCTAAAACTGACCTGCCATTATTATTCTCCAGGTCATTATGAGTTCATAGACACCTAACATGTTTAGGTTCTCTTTTATCTAAGTGGTAATAAAATTCAAATTCCAATAATGGTAGTGTCTCCACTTTTCGTGATCTGGGGTCGGGTGTGGGCTTATTTTTTGCATGCTGAGCTGACATTTTTAATTATAGCATTTTGGTGAAGATATGTTCTTTTGATCGCCCGTTATTGCATTTAAATGCAATGTTGCGGTGACCAAAAAAAGTCATTTTGGAGATTTGATTTTTTTTCTCGCTATGCCGTTTAGCCATCAGGTTAATCCTTTTTTTATTGATAGAACGGGTAATTCTGAACGCAGCGATACCAAATATGTGTAGGTTTGATTTTTTCATTGTTTTATTTTGATTGGGGCAAAAGGGGGGTGATTTGAACTTTTATATTTTCTTAATATTTTTAAACACTTTTTTTTTTAATATTGGCATGCTTCAATAGCCTCCATCGGAGGCTAGAAGCATGCACTACTCGATCGCCTCTGCTACATAGAGCTGATGCACAGATCACCTCTATAGAGAAGAATTGCAGGCTTGCTATGAGCGCCGACCACAGGGTGGCGCTCATAGCAATCTGCAATCAACAATGATAGAGATCTCAAGGAGACCTCTGGTTGTGATGGCAACACACAGATGACCCCCGATCAAGTGACGGGGTCAACGGTGCAAGTACTTCCTGCAGCACGACCAGGAGCGCTTGTTAAATGCCACTGTCAGAGTTTGACAGCGGCATTTAACTAGTTAATGGGCGCGGGTGGATCGCGATTCCGCTCGCGCCCATTGCGCGCACATGTCAGCTGTTGATAACAGCTGACATGTCGCGGCTTTTAGGTGGGCTCACCGCCAGAGCCCACCTCAAAGCGGGGGATACTGCCAGCTGATGTACTATTCCGTCAGCTGGCAGAAAGGGGTTAAAGAAGCTGCAGAAATTTCTGGCATGTACTGGTTGTGTACTGCATTTGACAAGAGTCTCTCATGTGCTTTGTATGTCTAGCCTGTGGAGTATGGTGGCAAAATGGAAGCCTTTTCATAAAAAATAAAATCCAAGCCTGAATATTTTTGTGGAAACCTACATCATCTCTACCAAAAGTATGTTGGGAAACCTGTTATGAACTGATGAGACCAAGGTTTGAACTTTTGGCCATAATTCCAAAGAGTATGTTTGTCTGAAGGCCAATACTGCGCATCACCAAAAGAACACCATACGCTCAAAGTCCCAGTCAACTGCCAACAATTCACGATTATCAATCTTTTTTGGCAGATGAAAATTTTAAAAAATAGAAGACGCCAAGACCTCTTCTATAAATGGAGTCAAGATCGAGTTGAACCAATACAAGGATAGACGAAAAACGTTCTTGTAACTATTATTATTATTATTTATTATTATAGCACCATTTATTCCATGGTGCTTTACATGTGAGGAGTGGTATACATAATAAAAACAAGTACAATAATCTTAAACAATACATTTCACAACTGGTACAGGAGGAGAGAAGACCCTGCCCGTGAGGACTCACATTCTACAAGGGATGGGTGAGAATACAGTAGGCAAGGGTAGAGGGTAAAGGCCCCGTCTCACATAGCGAGATCGCTAGCGAGATCGCTGCTGAGTCACAAGTTTTGTGACGCAACAGCGACCTCCATAGCGATCTCGCTATGTGTGACACGTACCAGCGATCAGGCCCCTGCTGCGAGATCGCTGGTCGTGTCGGAATGGCCTGGACCTTTTTTTGGTCGTTGAGGCCCCGCTGACATCGCTGAATCGGTGTGTGTGACACCGATCCAGCGATGTCTTCACTGGTAACCAGGGTAAACATCGGGTTACTAAGCGCAGGGCCGCGCTTAGTAACCCGATGTTTACCCTGGTTACCAAAAAAAACAAACAGTACATACTCGCCTTTCGGTGTCCAGGTCCCTTGCCGTCTGCTTCCTGCTCTCACTGACTGCCGGCCGTACAGTGAGAAGTGAGAGCGCAGCAGTGACGTCACCGCTGCGCTCTGCTCTCACTGTACGGCCGGATCTCAGTCAGAGCAGGAAGCAGACGGCAAGGGACCTGGACACCGAAAGGCGAGTATGTACTGTTTGTTTTTTTTGGTAACCAGGGTAAACATCGGGTTACTAAGCGCGGCCCTGCGCTTAGTAACCCGATGTTTACCCTGGTTACCCGGGTGCTGCAGGGGGACTTCGGCATCGTTGAAGACAGTTTCAACGATGCCGAAGTCGTTCCCCTGATCGTTGGTCGCTGGAGAGCGGTCTGTGTGACAGCTCCCCAGCGACCACACAGCGACTTACCAACGATCACGGCCAGGTCGTATCGCTGGTCGTGATCGTTGGTAAATCGCTTAGTGAGACGGGGCCTTTACTCAGTGAAGGTACAGATTGCTTCAGGCATCCAATTATACACGTTGTCTTAATCAAGTTAATCAGTGGTTTGGCAATTATGGAAAACATTTTAATAAATTCACAATAGTAGTTTCCATACCCAAGAAAACACAGCTTGGCTTTCAGAGACTTGGGTTGCAACCACTTCTTAATAGTTTGGATCTCTCAGGGATTTATTCAGAAACATTTTCAGGACAAGATACACCCCAGGAAGTTTACTTCTTGAACCACAAAAACACATTTGTTTATGGATTAAGTACATATTGGATGTGTGACATAATATAAAGGGAATTAACCAAGATGTCATCCAGATAGACAGCCACATATTGACCACTTATATATCTATGTATATCTATATCTCTGAATATGTCATTAGCAACTTTTAAAAAAAAAAAAAAACAGGCACATAACTTATCTAAAAGGCATCACAATATACTCATAGTGAGCCTCAGGGGTGTTTTAATAACAGTCTTTCACTTATCTCCTTCTCTTAGGGTATATGCATCCATGAGATCAAGTTTGTTAATCAGATGTCTTCTAAAAGCTGGATACAAAGATCAGGAATGAGTGACAGAGGATACCGATTCTTTACAGTAATTTTGTAAAGTTCCTGATAGTCAATTCAAGGTTTTAGACCACCATTGTGTTTACTAACAGATAAGAAACGGTGTCTACAGGTGATGTGAACGGTCTGATGAACCCTTTTGGCAGACTGTCTACTATATAATCTTTCATGGTCTAAAGGCCCCGTCTCACTAAGCGATTTACCAACGATCACGACCAGCGATACGACCTGGCCGTGATCGTTGGTAAGTCGCTGTGTGGTCGCTGGGGAGCTGTCACACAGACAGCTCTCTCCAGCGACCAACGATCAGGGGAACGACTTCGGCATCGTTGAAACTGTCTTCAACGATGCCGAAGTCCCCCTGCAGCACCCGGGTAACCAGGGTAAACATCGGGTTACCAAGCGCACGGCCGCGCTTAGTAACCCGATGTTTACCCTGGTTACCAAAAAAAACAAACAGTACATACTCGCCTTCTGATGTCCGTCAGGTCCCTTGCCGTCTGCTTCCTGCTCTGACTGAGCCGCCGTACTGTGAGAGCAGAGCGCAGCGGTGACGTCACTGCTGCGCTCTCACTGTACGGCCGGCAGTCAGTGAGAGCAGGAAGCAGACGACAAGGGACCTGACGGACATCAGAAGGCGAGTATGTATTGTTTGTTTTTTTTTACATTTATGCTGGTAACCAGGGTAAACATCGGGTTACTAAGCGCGGCCCTGCGCTTAGTAACCCGATGTTTACCCTGGTTACCAGTGAAGACATCGCTGGATCGGTGTCACACACACCGATTCAGCGATGTCAGCGGGACCTCAACGACCAAAAAAAGGTCCAGGCCATTCCGACACGACCAGCGATCTCGCAGCAGGGGCCTGATCGCTGGTACGTGTCACACATAGCGAGATCGCTATGGAGGTCGCTGTTGCGTCACAAAACTAGTGACTCAGCAGCGATCTCGCTAGCGATCTCGCTATGTGAGACGGGGCCTTAAGGCTATGTGCACACTTTGCGGGGTCCTCTGCGGGTTCTCCCGCAGCGGATTTGATAAATCTGCAGGGCAAAACCGCTGCGGTTATCCCTGCAGATTTATCGCAGTTAGTTTTGCGACTTCTGCTGCGGCTTTACTCCTATACTATTGATGCTGCATATGCAGCAATATGCAGCATCAATAGTAATGTTAAAAATAATAAAAAATGGTTATATACTCACCCTCTGACGTCCCGATCTCCTCGGCGCTGCACGCGGCGGTCCGGCTCCAAAGATGCTGTGCGAGAAGGACATTCGTGACGTCACGGTCATGTGACCGCGGCGTCATCACGGTCATGTGACCGCGACGTCACCGCAGGTCCTGCTCGCACAGCAACCCTGAGACCGGACAGCCGCGTGCAGCTAATTTTACACTAATATGGTTCCCAGGGCCTGGAGGAGAGTCTCCTCTCCTCCACCCCGGGTACCATCTGCACATTATCCGCTTACTTGTATCGTAGTAATTTTTTTGGATTTGGACACAGAAAAACATCAGTAAAATTTTGAAATATTTCAGGTAACCTAATGGGTGCAGCTTTTTAACGGATTCACAGATAAAGACATCTGTCCTGATATTCAGGGCCATAGCGCACAATATCACCCTGGTGCCAAAATAACCTGGTTATGTTTACAAAACCAAGGCATTCCCAAGAACATAGCCGTGAACAAGTTTTCAAGGACAAAAAATGAAAAAGATTCAAAATGTAGGGTACCAACAAGCCGAGACATTTCCTGGATGATCAGCGAATCATCAATAGCAGTGACTTTCATTGTTATAATCAAAAACATTTGCTTAAGGAACAAAAGCAATAAAGGCCTTAAGTCACTAAGATTTTCCTAGATAAGGTAAAAAGGTGGGGAGCAAAATCATAGGAAATATACTGACCTATAGAAATTACATGTGAAGGCCATCTTCGGGCCCACCTATGCATTGGTGACTTTCTGGCAGTGGTTTTCTTGGGCAGGTATGCATCTAATATCCAGACTCTCCACAGTTGCTACCTGTTGGCAGATATGCAACATAACACAACTTATTTATGTGCAGGAGGAGTTTACACTTTTCTCACAGTAGATGTCGATGTTGTTACTGTGCTTAGTTGGATGTGTAATGCATATACTTGTTGTACTTTGGTTTCACTTTCTCTCTAGTAAAAAAGGTCTTTTAGACTTCCTGTTATGCTGTATTAAGAAGATGATGCATGTACCTCATGTTCTGTGTAGATAAAAGTTGAATTACCCCATATAATCTACCCTCACAAGTTTCTTCTGCGACCAAACTATGCAACACTATCAAGATCCAGTTTTTGTTGCTTGGCCTCTTGTTGTAAATATTAGTTAGTCAACCCAATCTGCATGGACTTCTCAGTAAGGTTAATAGGTATAAAAGTCTTAAGTGGAGTCAGCAGTGCACTCTTGTCTGCATTCACTGAAACGTCTATCTAGATAGATTGCCAGAGACATGGCAAAGTCAACGAAGTCAGGAGACAGGAACTGAACTAAGGGTACCGTCACACAGTGCAATTTTGATCGCTACGACGGCACGATCCGTGACGTCGCAGCGATCGTATGATTATCGCTCCAGCGTCGTAGACTGCGGTCACACGTTGCAATCACGGCGCTGGAGCGATGCCGAAGTCCCCGGGTAACCAGGGTAAACATCGGGTAACTAAGTGCAGGGCCGCGCTTAGTAACCCGATGTTTACCGTGGTTACCAGCATAAAAGTAAAAAAAAAAAAACCGTACATGCTCACCATCTGATGTCCGTCCGGTCCCTTGCCGTCCGCTTCCTGCTCTGACAGATCCGGCCGTACAGTGAGAGCAGAGTGCAGCGGTGACGTCACCGCTGTGATCTGCTCTCACTTTCTGTCCGGCAGACAGTCAGAGCGGGAAGCGGACGGCAAGGGACCGGACAGACATCAGATGGTGAGCATGTACGGTTTGGTTTTTTTTACTTTTACGCTGGTAACCACGGTAAACATCGGGTTACTAAGCGCGGCCCTGCGCTTAGTTACCCGATGTTTACCCTGGTTACCAGCGAACGCATCGCTGGATCGCTGTCACACACAACGATCCAGCGATGTCAGCGGGTGATCAAGCGATGAAAGAAAGTTCCAAACGATCTGCTACGACGTACGATTCTCAGCAGGATCCCTGATCGCTGCTGCGTGTCAGACACTGCGATATCGTAACGATATCGCTAGAACGTCACGCATCGTACCGTCGTAGCGATCAAAATTGCACTGTGTGACGGTACCCTAACATATTCTTAATTTGGTTATAAAGTCCAGTACAAAACTGATAGTGAAGGGCCTGGTCATTCCACTGTAATTCCATAGTGCAGTGCCGAAAGTCAGTGCAGAACTTCTCAGCTGTTTCTCTACTCTGAGGGAGGACAGTTAATTTACTTTCTGGGAAAGTTACTCTGTTAGAATCATCATATAGGAGTCTTATAACTAAAAAAGCCATCTGTAGAGAGTTCCTGAGCATCAGGGGGTAGGGAAAAATCCCAAGCCTTGGGGTCACACTGCAATAGGAATATGATGAGTCCACCACAACTCTCAGAACCAGACAGCTTTCCTTAAAGAAAAAAAAAGCTTTTGTGGTCACCTGAAAATTTGGTTAGAAAGTTTAACCTTGGGTTAAAAAAAAGACAAGGTAGTTTCTGTAGGGTCTTGAGCCTGAGTATGATGCTGACACTGATCTGCAAGATCCTGGACAAACTGTGTCAGGCCTTGCATTTGATCCAACATTGCTTGGAGGGTATCCATAAGTTATACAATACAGGAGTCCTGTTAGTGGCAGCCTGACTTCCACAGACAGGCTTAGTGCAAGCCACTACAACTACCATATACAAAGTGTTGCCTTGACTATCACCCTTTAACCCCTGTACAAGAATCTGCACTTACAACAGGGCCCATGGGATGGAGCCATGGAGTCAGCTGCTGACCGGTGGAGTAAGCTGGTAGCAAGAAGTGTTGGCCAAATTTTTATTCACTATAAGGCCGGCGTCACACTTGGCGTAAGACAATACGCCACGTATTATACGTCCGTACTACGGCCGTAATACGGAGAAATGTTCCCAAAATAGTGATCCGTAGTCAGGGTGTGTCAGCGTATTTTGCGCATGGCATCCTCCGTATGTAATCCGTATGGCATCCGTACTGCGAGATTTTCACGCAGGCTTGCAAAACCGACATCTAATGGATTTATGTGCTCAAATGTTCATTAAAACATACAGTGCCTACAAGTAGTATTCAACCCCCTGCAGATTTAGCAGGTTTACACATTTGGAATTAACTTGGCATTGTGACATTTGGACTGTAGATCAGCCTGGAAGTGTGAAATGCACTGCAGCAAAAAAGAATGTTATTTCTTTGTTTATTTTTTTTTTTAATTGGGAAAAGTCTTTTCAGAGGGTCATTTATTATTCAACCCCTCAACCCACCAGAATTCTGTTTGGTTCCCCTAAAGTTTTAAGAAGTAGTTCAGGCTCAAAGAACAATGAGCTTCACGTGTTTGGATTAATTATCTCTTTTTCCAGCCTTTTCTGACTATTTAAGACCCTCCCCAAACTTGTGAACAGCACTCATACATGGTCAACATGGGGAAGACAAAGGAGCATTCCAAGGCCATCAGAGACAAGATCGTGGAGGGTCAAAAGGCTGGCAAGGGGTACAAAACCCTTTCCAAGGAGTTGGGCCTACCTTTCTCCACTGTTGGGAGCATCATCCGGAAGTGGAAGGCTTATGGAACTACTGTTAGCCTTCCACGGCCTGGACAGCCTTTGAAAGTTTCCTCCCGTGCCGAGGCCAGGCTTGTCCGAAGAGTCAAGGCTAACCCAAGGACAACAAGGAAGGAGCTCCGGGAAGATCTCATGGCAGTGGGGACATTGGTTTCAGTCAATACCATAAGTAACGTACTCCACCGCAATGGTCTCCGTTCCAGACGAGCCCGTAAGGTACCTTTACTTTCAAAGCGTCATGTCAAGGCTCGTTTACAGTTTGCTCATGATCACTTGGAGGACTCTGAGACTGACTGGTTCAAGGTTCTCTGGTCTGATGAGACCAAGATCGAGATCTTTGGTGCCAACCACACACGTGACGTTTGGAGACTGGATGGCACTGCATACGACCCCAAGAATACCATCCCTACAGTCAAGCATGGTGGTGGCAGCATCATGCTGTGGGGCTGTTTCTCAGCCAAGGGGCCTGGCCATCTGGTCCGCATCCATGGGAAGATGGATAGCACAGCCTACCTGGAGATTTTAGCCAAGAACCTCCGCTCCTCCATAAAGGAGCTTAAGATGGGTCGTCATTTCATCTTCCAACAAGACAACGACCCAAAGCACACAGCCAAGAAAACCAAGGCCTGGTTCAAGAGGCAAAAAATCAAGGTGTTGCAGTGGCCTAGTCAGTCTCCTGACCTTAACCCAATTGAAAACTTGTGGAAGGAGCTCAAGATTAAAGTCCACATGAGACACCCAAAGAACCTAGATAACTTGGAGAAGATCTGCATGGAGGAGTGGGCCAAGATAACTCCAGAGACCTGTGCCGGCCTGATCAGGTCTTATAAAAGACGATTATTAGCTGTAATTGCAAACAAAGGTTATTCCACAAAATATTAAACCTAGGGGTTGAATAATAATTGACCCACACTTTTATGTTTAAAATTTATAAAAATTTAACTGAGCAACAAAACTTTTTGGTTTGTAAGATTTATGCATCTGTTAATAAATCCTGCTCTTGTTTGAAGTTTGAAGGCTCTAACTTATTTTCATCTTATTAAACCTGCTAAATCTGCAGGGGGTTGAATACTACTTGTAGGCACTGTATATACAGTATATATATATATATATGTCATTGAGACACATATATATATATTCTGTATTTAGATTTCATTCAGCGCGATATCTGTGAACAGCCGGTAATTCAATTGCCGGCTTTACATTTCTCCTGCACAAACCCAACAGGATATGAGACATGATTACATACAGTAAACCATCTCATATCCCCATTTTTTTGCATATTCCACACTTCTAATGTTAGTAGTGTGTATGTGCAAAATTTCAGCGCTGTAGCTGCTAAAATAAAGGGTTAAATGGCGGAAAAAATTGGTGTGGGCTCCCGCGCAATTTTCTCCACCAGAGCGGTAAAGCCAGTGACTGAGGGCAGATATTAATAGCCAGGAGAGGGTCCATGGTTATTGGCCCCCCCGTGGCTAAAAACATCTGCCCCCAGCCACCCCAGAAAAGGCACATCTGGAAGATGCGCCTATTCTGGCACTTGGCCACTCTCTTCCCACTCCCTGTAGCGGTGGGATATGGGGTAATGAAGGGTTAATGCCACCTTGCTATTGTAAGGTGACATTAAGCCAGATTAATAATGGAGAGGCGTCAATTATGACACCTATCCATTATTAATCCAATTGTATGAAAGGGTTAAAAAACACACACACACATGATTTAAAAGTATTTTAATGCAATAAACACAGCGGTTGTTTTAATAATTTATTGCTCTCTCAATCCATCAGCAACACCCTCGCTTGGAAAAATAATAAACGCACAAGATACATACCCTCAGCTGAACCGTCACGTCCCACGAGGTAATCCATCTGAAGGGGTTAAAATATTTTACAGGCAGGAGCCCTGCAAATGCAGCTGTGCTCCGTGCCTGTAATCCCCGGCGAATGAATGAAATGTAGGTCATTGACCTACATTTCCTTCAGTCGCGGTGATGCGCCCCCTGGTGGATGTCCTCATATGACCTGGAGCGTGGGAAAAAGTTCCCAGGCTGCAGTTCATGAGAACATCCACCAGGGGGCGCCTCACCGCGACTCAATGTAAGTATAGATCACTGCTTTCCTTTCAGCACCTGGGGATTACAGGCACGAGCGAGTGGTTTAGCGCAGCTCGTGCCTGTAATATTAGTTAACCCCTTCAGATGGATTTCCTCGTTGGATGTGATAGGACATCAGAAGGTATGTATCTTGTGCGTTTATTATTTTTCCAAGCGAGGGTGTTGCTGATGGATTGAGAGAGCAATAAATTATTAAAACAACCGCTGTGTTTATTGCATTAAAATACTTTTAAATCATGTGTGTGTGTTTTTTTAACCCTTTCATACAATTGGATTAATAATGGATAGGTGTCATAATTGACGCCTCTCCATTATTAATCTGGCTTAATGTCACCTTACAATAGCAAGGTGGCATTAACCCTTCATTACCCCATATCCCACCGCTACAGGGAGTGGGAAGAGAGTGGCCAAGTGCCAGAATAGGCGCATCTTCCAGATGTGCCTTTTCTGGGGTGGCTGGGGGCAGATGTTTTTAGCCAGGGGGGGCCAATAACCATGGACCCTCTCTAGGCTATTAATATCTGCCCTCAGTCACTGGCTTTACCATTCTGGTGGAGAAAATTGCGCGGGAGCCCACGCCAATTTTTTCCGCCATTTAACCCTTTATTTTAGCAGCTACAGCGCTGAAATTTTGCACATACACACTACTAACATTAGTAGTGTGGAATATGCAAAAAAAATGGGGATATGAGATGGTTTACTGTATGAAAACCATGTCTCATATCCTGTCGGGTTTGTGCAGGAGAAATGAAAAGCCGGCAATTGAATTACCGACTTTTCACTAACACCGCTGCGTATTTCTCGCAAGTCACACTGCTGGTCCGTGTGGAATCCGTATTTTTCTCGCCCCCATAGACTTTCATTGGTGATTTTTTTGCGCAGTACGCTGACAAACGCAGCATGCTGAGATTTTGTACGGCCGTAGAAAGCCGTATAATACTGAACCGTAATATACGGCTGATAGGAGCAGCCCCATTGAGAATAATTGTGCCGTATGTAATGCGAGTTTTACGGACGTAGTTTCTGCGCTCTTACGTCCGTAAAACTCGCCAGTGTGACGCCGGCCTAACTGGCACCAGAAACTGACTCTAAGGGCTGTCCCACACGTCCAGATAATTCCGGTACCGGAATAAATCGGTACCGGAGTTATCCGTGTCCGTGTGCCTGGGAACTCACGGAGGCCATACGTGCGGCACACGTGTGCCGCCCGTATGGCGAGTGGGTACCACACGGAGCGTGTGGTACCCACTCTGCATGGTGCTGAAGCTGCGATTCATATCTTCCCTGCAGCAACGTTTGCTGTAGAGAAAATATGAAGAATAGTGTTTAAAATAAAGATCCATGTGTCCGCCGCCCCCCCACCCCCTGTGCGCCCCCCCGCTGGTCAGAAAATACTTACCCGCTCCCTCGCTGCTTCCTGGTCTGGCCGCGGCTTCTCCTGCATGCGGTCACGTGGGCCCGATCATTTACAGTCATGAATATGTGGCTCCACCTCCCATAGGGGCGGAGCCGACTATTCATGATTGTAAATGATCGGCCCCACGTGACCGCATACAGTAAGCCGCGGCCAGACCAGGAAGGAGCGAGGGAGCGGGTAAGTATTTTCTGACCAGCGGGGGGGGGGGGGGGGCGCACAGGGGGTGGGGGGGCGGCGGACACATGGATCTTTATTTTTAACACTATTCTTCATATTTTCTCTATAGCAAACGCTGCTACAGGGAAGATATGAATACCGGCTTCAGCACCATGTGGGGGGGACAGCGCTTACTGTAGCGCTGTCTCCTGCATGCACACGGACCCCAGACGGAGAATGTCCGTGTGAGGTCCGTGTTTTACGCGGACCCATTGACTCTATTGGGTCCGTGTAAAACGTGCGCTCCCACGAACACTGACATGTCTCCGTGTTTGGCACACGGAGACACGGTCCGCAAAAAATCAATGACATCTGCACAGATGCATTGATTTTTATGGGTCTACGTGTGTCAGTGTCTCCGGTACGTGAGGAAACTGTCACCTCACGTACCGGAGCCACTGACGTGTGAAACCGGCCTAAGAAGTTTAAATAGAAAGTAGCCCCACTTAGGGTTAACAGCAGTGAGGAACACTAACTAGCTTGAAATCAACCCCCAACCTTCCAGGCTGTTCAGAACCAAGAGTTTCACCATTGAACCAGCCACAGAGAAGACAAGCCATGGCACAGATGTACCGCTTATGTACATATTGCTATAACGTTAAAACTCCAAGTGATGCCATACTGTGTAAGAAGATATCATAACTAGAACATTTTGGATCATTTTACCATGTAAGTAGCAAAGATACAAATATTGATCATTTTTTTATATTTATAAACTGGATGGGATATTTAAAGGTGGCACGATCCCTTTTAACTACTGTCCTCTTTGGCCAGGGATCTTAATCCACTGACCACAAGAAATTTAGAACACCTTACTCAATCGAAATCTTTTGACAGGAGGCATTAAACCAGAACAACCACTACATATAGACCCGAATGATGGCACACATGGGGATACATGTTTTTCTAAAACACATGAGTGAAGGTCATAGATAATATTTTCCTTCCAGTTTCACAGAACAGGCGCCAGATATGTTCATTTTTTTTATTCTCTTGTAGAACTTCATCCACCATTCAGCAGTCTCTGTGTCTCCCGTCCTTCTGGAGGAGAGGTCATCCTAGTTTGTTTTTCTGGTTCATGTGCTTGTTTATCTCTCTTTAGCGTCTTGGAAAGGAGTCTAACTAATATGTTCTCTAACAAGATTTTAGACCAATATAGTGTGGATTTGTTGTACTAAAAATGTTCCTTCCCTCCTGCAGCAATTGTATCCAATACACTGCAGGCATTTTCCCTTTAAAATTAGTTTTTGGATAACTGGCCAACTATGTTAAATAAGGGCAATAGAACTGATTTAGAAAAATATCTTTGTCGGAAAAATTGCCCAAAGCTATAAGTTTGACAACAGGGTTCAACTGGACCACCACCAGAATTTCTGGGGGATCATCTGATGGATCCTTATACGTAGAATTGCCAAATGATTGAAAAATAACTACCCGGTTATTTTTTTTACACTGAAAAATGTGGTGTCGGTCAAACACAAATTTTCTATTGAAACAGTCCTGAGAGTCAAGGAGAGAGGTCGAAGAAGGATGTTTGTCTATCTTTTGGTTGCCAGACACAGTGTATGAATTTTAGGCAAACCCTTCGATTTCTCAAGAAACAGCTGTCTATCTGTTGTGTATGGGTATGTCCAATTCTCCATTGAGGGCAGTTGTGTCAGAAAAGAGGAAGGGTTGAACATCTTGAATTTAAACTTTTCTAATGTTTTCATTCCCACGAACAAGAAAAACAGGTGTAGACTGAGCATGTGTCTCAGACTTTTATAAGCAAATTTGCAGATACTGCATTTTGGGGTACTGCTCCTCACCAGTGCAAAGTGTGAGATCTGGTTTGGCTGGGTGCGAGGTGTTCTAGTCCTCTTCCTCTCTGAAGAGACAATTTGCATATTTCCTAGAGGAACATTGCAGGACTTAAAAGTCTCCTCACCTTGGCATGTCAGACATTTTCTCTTGGATCCCGGCTAGACGCCTTTCCCCCAGCCAAACCAGATCTCACACTTTGCACTGATAAGGGGCAGTGCCTCAAAACTCAGTGTCTGCAAATTGAGATTTTGATGTTGGCTTTTATCCTAAGTCATGTGGCAAGGCTCCCTAGACGGTTGTTATTGACTTTTAGCATTGCTGCTTCCAATAGGTGTCACTAGAGTTCTAGTCCTTTAACTCTCTAAAGAGACAATTTGCATATTTCCCAGAGGAGCATTGCAAGGCTTAAAAGTTTCCTCGCCTTGGCATGTCAGGGTTTACATGTCACTCTCTGCAATGAGAAACATTAACCCCTGGATCTTAGACTTTCATGGCATATTCACATATGGGTCTGATAAGGGTCCTTCCTCTAACTCAAGAAGAGGTCCTCTGTCAGCAGAGAGGTGGCCTTTCTCTATTGACTTTTATAGATGGTCCTTTGCTTGGAAATCAGTTTAGTTTCAGCTCGCAAACACACAAGAGTTGCCTCTGCATGGCATGCTGGAAGGGAGTGTAAAATGGAATTCAACCTAAATTTTGCCGGATAGAAAGCCTCCAGGTTCTTCCTGGATTTTGGGTAGGATCCATTTACGTTGTACCAAAATCACAGCCTGGTCAAATTGCATATAAACTTTTGAAACTAGATATTAGAATGTAGAAAGTTCCCCTTTGGATGGGTGTTTACTCTACAGAATGAAATTCCTCGTCAGCTCTCTCTATGGTCATAATAAACAGCACAGCGTGACCAAAGAAGATGCTATATCTTTTGGGAATATTTATGGGCATTTACCTAAAACGTGAGTCTTTATCTCTTGTGTTTCATTTCAAATTTCTATATTTCTTAAAGTTTTTTTTTCTTTAACATTAAATTGTCCATTTTCTCTCACAGCTTTTGAAATGTTTGAATTTATGATGGTGCCGACTTACATCAATGTAATATTACTGGACACCCAGCTGCCATTAATATTACTAATTATATCTAAAGTGCTAATCTTAATCAGTAGCATGGGTCACCCACTATGACGTGTTCAGAGAGGACACCAACGTAGGGCAGGGAGAACGTCCAAAATCTATGCAGATGGATCTGAGGTTGGTTTCCTGCCCAGAACCTGATTGCTTTAAAAGAAAGTACAAAATATTTAGTGCAAATCTTGTGGTTGCAGTTGTGGTTTCACAAACTAAAAACATAGTGGAATGTCCATCAGCTATTTTTTTTATTATTTCCAAATTTGCACTGCAAATATCAAACACTTGGCTGCTCTTACTGCAAAGAATCCTGTCCATATTATCTCTTCTATAGACTGCAAAACCCAGTTTATACTTGAACTTCCTCTGCCGGCAGTAAATCACCAGCATTATGGATGCCTCTGACATTTATAAGGACCCCGAGATTTCATGATGTCATGTGACACCTAGTGACGGACCCACACATGACATCATGATGTTTCAGGGTTGCATTCAGGTACCCGCCAAGGAGGTCTACAGGACCCTAACCAAGTAGTGCCAACGTCAACACTGAACTAGGGTCCTGCAAATATTTTTGCTTATTTCTTTAAGTCACTTTTTAACCCGTTTTACCAAATTAGCAGGTATATTATGTGAAGGATCCTGTGGAGAGAAGAATTATGTTGTCGGTTCCTTGGGCAGCGATATCATACTTCAGGTGGATCCAGTTGGAGTCGTGGGGGACATCACTTGGCTCATTTCTGGAAATCATTTTGCCACCACTGAACCTGGAAAAAATATAGAAATTCGGGACAATCGATACAAGGGGAAAGTCTACAGCATGGAGAATGGGTCGCTTCTAGTGAAAAACTTGGTCAGTGAAGACCAAGGAACCTATATAGCGAGCACCCTGAAAGGCTCCTCCGGAAAAGAAAAACTGTGTGCACTGATCTATGACCTCAGAGTATACGGTAAGTGACAGGTCTGAATAAGGACTGTGCAGTGTAGAATAGATACTGTGCCTTGAAAAATCATTTATACACATTTTCCACATTTTTTCACGTTACAGTCACAAACTTAAAAGTACGGTATTTTATTGGGATTTTATGTGATACTAACACAAAGTTGCCGGTATTTGCGATGTGTAAAGGGAATAATATAAGATTTTCAAAATATTTTAAAAATATAAATCTTAAAGTTGTGAGGTGCATCTGTATTCAGTCCCTGATTCAGTACTTTGTAGGGAAAAAAATCACCAAGAATAAAAAAAAATAAAAGAAAAAAAATGATGAGCGACCATAAGTCCACAATTAGACATACAGCTCTGGCAAAAATTAAGAGACCTAGCTATCATTGGCAGCCTAATCTCCAGACCTGAACCCTATTGAAAACCTCTGGAATGTAATCAAGAGGAAGATGCATTATTTGAGGTCTGAAAATACTGTTGTTTTTTTTATTTTATTTTGACCATTTTTCTTTCTTTGCTCAAAAATATACCTATAAAGAGAAAAATCAGAGAAACTGAACATTTTGCAGTGGTCTCTTAATTTTTGCCAGAGCTGTATATATATAGGCTGGACTAGTGTCTCTGTATAACCAGATTATGCCACATTCAGTCTCGTGTCTTACTAAAGCTGGTGAGAGGTTGTATGGTTTAGTATATATCTCAATTAAGTTGAAATTCTGCCACATATAAGTAAAATATTGCACTAATCACATGGCCAATATATATATTTTTACTAAATCAAATAATTGATTTGAACCCCTTTGCAACGTGCGCTGTACCAGTACTGCCCATGTCACGTCTCCCCTTTGATGTGGGCTCAAGAGCTGAGCCCACATCTTTACCGGCACATGTCAGCTGTTTTGAACAGCTGACATGTGTCCGAAACAGCCGCAGGTGGAATTGCAATCCACCCCAGGCTATTAACCTATTAAATGCCACTGTTAAACTCTGACAGCGGCATTTGACATGCGCTTTCGGCAATCGCGCTGGAAATCCATCCATCGGTGACCCCCGTCACGGAATTGCGGGTCACCGATGGGTTGGCATGACAACCAGAGGTCTCCTGCAGTCCTCTATGGTTGTCAATGACAGATTGCTATGAGTGCTGTCAGGTGGTCAGCGCTCATAGCAAGTGAGGTATTCTGCTTCATGCAGGTGATCTGATCATCGCCTCTATGTAGCAGAGCCGATAGGGTTATGGCAGCTTCTAGTCTCCCATGCAGACAATTGAAGCAGGCCAAAAGTAAAAAAAAGTTTTTAAAAATGTATAAAAGTCCAAATCACCCCTCTTTTTCCACATTCAAAATAAAACATTTCAAAAAATCAAACATACACATATTTGGTATCGCCGAGTTCAGAATCACCCAATCTGTCAATATACAAAAAGGATTAACCTGATCGCTAAACGGCGTAACGAGAAAAAAAGTTAAAACGCCAGAATTACGGTTTTTTTGGTTGCCGCTACATTGCAATAAAATGCAATAAAGGGCGATCAAAAGATCATATCTACACCAAAATGGTATATTAAAACGTCAGATTGGCATGCAAAAAATAAGTCCTCATCCAACCCGAGATCATGAAAAAATGGAGATGCTACGGGTCTCGGAAAATGATGCCATATTTTTTTTTTCAACAAACTTTGGATTTTTTTTCAACACTTAAATAAAAAAGAACCTAGACATGTTTGGTTTCTGTGAACTCATAATGACATGGAGAATCATAATGGCAGGTCAGTTTTATCATTTAGTTAACATGGCAATAAAAAACCCCAAAAAACCGTTGTGAAATTTCACTTTTTTTGCAATTTCACAGCACTTGGAATTTTTTCCCGTTTTTGAGTAAATGATATGTTAAAACCAATGGTGTCGTTCAAAAGTACAACTTGTCCCACACAAAAAACAAGCCCTCACATGGCCATATTGACGGAAAAAAATAAAAAAGTTATGGTTCTGGGAAGCAAAAAACAGAAACGCAAAAATGGAAAATGGCCCTGGGGTTAAATCATAGTTTAGCCACAAACAATATTAGATGTATTAGGCTTAGCTTAAATCAGGTTCAGCTGTAATGGGGCACAATGTTCTCCCTTGTTCTCCAGCAGGAAAAAGTGTGCCAATGCTTTGTAGGACTACCTTTCTCCGCAATTACTGCTGCAGTCTTTTGGAATCTGTCTCTACCAGCTTTCACATTTAAAGGTGATATTTTTGCTCCTTCTTTGCATTCTCACTCAGTGAGATTGGATGGAAACGTCTGTGATCTGCAATTTTAACATCTTGCCACAGATTCTCAATGTGGTTTAGATCTGGACTGTGACTGCACCTGTCATAACTCTATTGTCGGGTGTCCCGGGACCAGCTTTCCCTAGCTCGCCCTCTTCCCTGGGTTATTTCTGATGGTGAATACGCCGAGACCATGTATCTTGCCTTAGCTTCTCAATCCGCCCTAAATCTGTACCCTTTGCCCACCCAGGGAAGAGGGGAGTAGTAGTGTACCGTAATACACCAACCAGACTATCAAGGTAATACGAACAGGGATAAAGGAAAATACCAAACATACAAGTATACTCACACAAACAACAGAGGAAAACACCGGGGAGTGGAGGATGGGGTTAAACCAAGTAGAAGAAAGGGAATTATCACACACTCAAAACCTAGCATCAATCAAAGATAAATCCACCAAATACCTTTTCCAATAACCACCAAAAAGAACCTCCAGCCCTGCAGCATAAGCTAACTCTGACAATGAGTGCTAGCCAGGGCTCAGAATATATAGGAGATGGGAGTGGTTAACAGTGCACAGCTGAGAGCCTTAAGGCTCCAGGAGCTCTCAACTGGGCAGATTAACCCCTGCGCTGCTAAAAGAAACTTGCACCAAGATGCTGCGGTCTCCTGGCTCCTCTCTGTCATGGTAAACCCGTGACAGCTCAGTTCACACACATGGATATGCTTTGATCTAAACCCTCCATTGTAGCTTTGGCAGAATGTTTAGGGTCGTTATCCTAATGGAAGGTAAACCTTTGCCAAGTCTCAAGTCTTCTGCAGCCTATAAGGCTATGTTTACATGTTGCTTTTTTGCTGCTTTTTTCTGCAACATAAAAGTACAGCAAATAGTAAGATTAAAATGTAGCTTTCAATAGACTGATAAAACAAGTGCTGTCTTAAAAAGAAGTTGTCCACTACTTGGACAACTTCTTGTCATAAGTTTCGCTTGACTGCATAAAATAGTGAAGCTTATATTCACCATCTGTGCCAGCACCATTCCCACTGTGTCAGCACTCTCTCTCCCGCTGGCGTCACTGTCCCCACCTCCTAGCGAATTGATCATGAAGATGAAGTCTGAGGTTAGCTGTAGCCCGGACTTCTTCTTCATGTCGATTTCTCCAAAGGCGGGGACAGTGACGCCAGTGCTGATTGGGTGCCAGCATCACAGCAACCACACAATAGCCTCAGGAGAGAAAGTGCAGACATCACGGGAACGGAGTTGGCAAAGGTGAGTATAGGCTTTATTATTTTATGAAGGCCAAACAAATTGATCAAGAAAGGGTTGTCCTACTAGTGGAACACCCCGTTATACACCCCGTTAAGGAAGAAGAGAGAGCCTCCACTCCAGTAAATACTCAAAGGCAGATACAGAGGCCTGATTCATAAAATGAAATAATAATCAGACACAATCTAATAGATATTCTGATTAATGGAAAACAAGAAAATACTGGATACCTACTGACTCTTATAGTGATAGCCACAGAAAATACCATGGTGTCTACGTAAGACCCAGTATCAGATAAATCCATATCTGCAATAGTAAAGTGACTGGACCCACAGCTCCATCTACAATAAACAATATACAGTATGATGGCTCAGTCAAGTAATAATGTCTGGTCAAGCAATTCATAGCACTGACAGTGGTCAGACGGAAATACAAGAAGAACTGTGGAGGTCGTGGGCTATAGTGTTTGATACAGTTGATTATTCAAAAGAGAATGGGTGAATAATATTCCTTCTTACCCTACAGAATAATATACAAATAACAGGAAATGGAAAAGTCTCACCCATTAGTTTTTAACAGTCAGTTCCAGGGAGTACATTAATCCCGATGGCAGCATCCAGGAAGGGAGGGACAGCAGTTTAGCCCTTTAGATACTTATTTGGGCTAATACAGACTGCTTCCCCAAGCTCCTGCCCTGATAAGGGCAGTCCACATCTAGCCCTATTATGGAAGCCCTACACTTTCCCTATGTGCGTCCCGATGAGTTTCATCAAACTAGAATCCTCAGGGTACCTAAGGCACATGTGGGGTTACTCATAATAGTGCAGAGTAAAATGGGCACTATTTCTGTTTAAACAGAAAGAGCATAGGAGCTGCACATTTTACTCTGCACTATTATGAGTAACCACACATGTGCCTTAGGTGAAAAAATACACAATTGCAAATTTAAAAAAGCGGGGGGAGTTGATTTGGTCGGGAATAGTTTACCTAAGACATTAGCAGAACCTTTTGTAGGTTGGACACTGTTTACTTTACACACTGGTCGGCCCTTGAATTGGTCGGGTATTATTCAATTTCACACATTGGTCAATGTTTACTTTACACATATCACTAGTTTAGTTAAAGCAAACCTGTCACCATGATAATTCAGTCCTATCTGTAGTCAGCATGGTATAGACCTAAGGGAGCTGAGAAGATTAGTATATAGATTAGTGAGAAAAAAATTAGTATAACCTATTTTTAACCATTTAAATCTCTGCTCTTTCTGGGATGTTTGTTCCAATGGGCGGTCCTATCAGTGACTGACAGCTATCTCGGTATGCACACTTATACAAAAAAACTGTCAGTCACTGATAGGACCACCCACTGGACCCAAAACCACAGAAAAAGCAGAGGTTTAAGGCTACGTTCACACGATCCGGATTTTGATCCGGATCCGTAGCGGATTTTCAGCTGCGGATCCGGATCAGTTTTCCATGTTGGTTACAGTACAATGTAACCCAATGGAAAACCAAAACCGCTGTGCTAACGATCCGTTTTTCCGCTGGAAAATCCGCGCGGATTTTCCAGCGGAAAAAAGAAGTAGCATGTCAATTCTTTCAGCGGATTCCGCACCGGTTTTCCAGCAGCTCCAATAGGAAACTGCTATTGGAAACCCGCAGTGGAAAACGCTGAAGAAAAAGGATCAGAAAACGCAGCTCAAATTCACTGCGGAATTTAGCTGCCGTTTTCCAAAAACGGGCAGGAAAAAAAAAGGATGGAAATCCTGATCGTGTGAACGTAGCCTAAGGGTACGTTCACACAGGACTTTTTTGCTGCTTTTTTTTGCTGCTTTTTTTAATGCTAATTTAGGTGCGTTTTTTTGGTGCGTTTTTGGTGCGTTTTTTGGGTACGTTCACACAGGACTTTTTTGCTGCAGATTTTTGCTGCAGATTTTTGCTGCTTTTTTTATGCCAATTTTCAGCTGCTAGGACACCTCACAATGGCTCTTCACACCTTACTACCAGGAACTCCCTCACAATAGATCACAATCAGGACATCTCACAATAGCTCTTCACACCTCACAATGGCTCACAATGGCTCTTCACACCTCACTACCAGGAACTCCCTCACAATAGATCACAAACAGGACACCTCACAATGGCTCTTCACACCTCACAATGGCTCACAATGGCTCTTCACACCTCACTAACCACACCCCTAAGCTCTTGGCTGTGAGATCCCTTCCTGCTGGCCATGATTTTCTGCACAAAAAACGCAGCAAATAATGCTACATGCGTTTTTTCAGCGTTTTTGCAGCGTTTTTTTCATCACCCATTCAAGTCAATGGGTGAAAAAACGCTGCAAAAACGCAGCAAAAACGCTGAAAGAAGTGACATGCCCTATGTCCAAAAAAAGCAGCAAAGCAGAAAAAACTGATCAAACAAAAAACCAACGTGTGTGCATGAGATTTCTGAAATCTCATAGGCTTTACTGGTACTGTAAAAAGCAGCTGAAAATTAGCATAAAAAAAAGCAGCAAAAAAAAGCAGCAAAAAAGTCCTGTGTGAACGTACCCTAAATGATGAAAAAATAGGTTATACAGAATCTTTTCTCATAAAATGATATATCAATCTGCTCGTCTCTTCCTGCTCTATAACATGGGACCTGCAGATTGGATTGCACTTTCAGGGTACGTTCACACAGGACTTTTTTGCTGCTTTTTTTTGCTGCTTTTTTTTATGCTAATTTTCAGCTGCTTTTTACAGTACCAGTAAAGCCTATGAGATTTCAGAAATCTCATGCACACACGTTGGTTTTTTGTTTGATCAGTATTTTCTGCTTTGCTGCTTTTTTTGGACATAGGGCATGTCACTTCTTTCAGCGTTTTTGTTGCGTTTTTGCAGCGTTTTTTCACCCATTGACTTGAATGGGTGATGAAAAAAACGCTGCAAAAACGCATGTAGCATTATTTGCTGCGTTTTTTGTGCAGAAAATCATGGCCAGCAGGAAGTGATCTCACAGCCAAGAGCTTAGGGGTGTGGTTAGTGAGGTGTGAAGAGCCATTGTGAGCCATTGTGAGGTGTGAAGAGCCATTGTGAGGTGTCCTGATTGTGATCTATTGTGAGGGAGTTCCTGGTAGTAAGGTGTGAAGAGCCATTGTGAGGTGTGAAGAGCCATTGTGAGGTGTCCTAGCAGCTGAAAATTGGCATAAAAAAAGCAGCAAAAATCTGCAGCAAAAATCTGCAGCAAAAAAGTCCTGTGTGAACGTACCCAAAAAACGCACCAAAAACGCACCAAAATAACGCACCTAAATTAGCATAAAAAAAAGCAGCAAAAAAAAGCAGCAAAAAAGTCCTGTGTGAACGTACCCTCATGGTGACTGGTTCCGTTTAAACTTTACTAATCCTAACTGTCATTTTCAGGTGAGGTGACCAAGACATTATTATGGTTTAAACTTGAGAAAATCACAAAAATAAATGGTTTTCACATCCTGCTGTACCATTTTTTTCCAATATAAATGCAACAAAAACTGAGGGCAACGTTTCTTGCTGCATTTTTGCTGCTTTTTTGCACTTACTCATTGCTTTCTATGGGTGAAAAAATGCTGCAAAAACGCTTAAAAAAATTGACATCCTGCAGTTTTAAAAATAGCACCAGTTTTTCAATTCAGTCAGGAAAAGAAAACCAATGTGTGTGCATGAGATTTCTGACATCTCATAACTATTGCTGGTACTGTAAAAAGCAGCTTTTAATTTACATAAAAAGAAATAGCCTAACAAGTTTTCTTCCAAGATTGCCCTGTATTTAGCTTCATTCATTGTGCCATGAAATCTGACCAGCCTGTCCTTAACATCTTGCATTTAGCCCAAAAGTTCCTCTTTTGATCAAAACACCTTCCTTCACATGCCATGTAAGGGATACAGCGAGCATGTGGAAGAAGGTGCTCTGGTCAGATGAGACCAAACTAGAATTTTTTTTGGCTACAATGTAAAGTGCTATGTGTGGTGGAAAACTAACACTGCACATCGCACTGAAAACACCATCCCCACCATCAAACATGGTGGTGCCAGCATCATGCTGTGTGGAGGCTTTTTGTTCAGCAGGAACAGAGCAGCTGGTCAGTCGATGGGAAGATGGATGGAGCTAAATACAGGGTAATCATGGAGAAAATCTGTTTGAGGCTGTAAAACACTTTAGACTGTGGTGTAGGTTCACCTTCCAGCAGGACAACAACCATAGACATCCTGCCAGACCTACAATGGTTTAAATCAAAGCATATTCATGTGTGTGAATGGTGCAGGCACAGTCCAGACCCAAATCACATTGAGAATCTGTGGCAAGACTTGAAATTTGCTGTTCACAGATGCCTCCATCCAATGTTATTGAGCGAGAGCGAGTGTGTACAGGGTTACAAGGATTGTATTGTACCTTCAAGCACGGCCCATTTTCATTTTGGTGAATGTTGCTTGTATTACTTTGTATTATTCTTAATGCTGTTTAATGCACTACTGTATGTATAGTTTTGCCCTATATTGCTTCTAAAACGTACATTATACGTTGTGTATATAGGGAGAGTGCAGGACCAAGTTTAGCCCACTAGAGGGGGCACAATCAAGTGCATAGTTACTTAGGAGGAGCTAGCCATGGTTAAGGGGAGACTTCCTGTAGTTAGTGAGAAGGGCCCGGGTGCCCGTGTAGGGAGGACAGCTCCGCAACGTTGAAGCAAGTACCCAGCCATCCGGAGTCCGGAATGACATATGTGCAGCCTTGTGTCAGCAGTGTGAGCAAAAGTGAGAGAAAAAGGTCCTAAGCAGTACGGGCATGCAGTTCGTTCATCATGTGATCGTCGCCCTCAGATCCATTGCAAAACGGACGAGGGAACCCCCAAGCGTAGTGAGTCTGGACAGGGAGTATGCTGCATTACGTTGAAATGGACTCTGTCTCTTTTTATACAACAAGGCTGGCAGCCTGATGGGATCCTGATGGGGCAGAAGGTATTCAGCAGGAGATACATTGTATTCATGTGATGGGAGACCAGGGCACGTTAACACACATGCTCTCAGCTATGACTATGGCCCTGGCGCTCCCTCACAAGTGTACAAAGAATAAGGGGCAAAAATATCACCTCTAGATGTGCAAAGCTGAAGAGACAGACCCCAAAAGACTGCAGTAGTAATTTCAGCGAAAGGTGGTCCTACGAAGTACTGACTCAGGGGCTGTATACAAATGTACATCACAATTTCCATTTATATTGTTAAGATAACTTAGAAAACCTTGTATCATTTCCTTTACACATCATAAATACTTTCTACTCTGTTGGTATCACATATAATCCCAATAAAATACATTTAACCCCTTAGTAACTGAGCCAATTTTGACCTTCATGACCAGACCGATTTTTTTAAATCTGAACAGCGTCACTTTATGAGGTAATAAGTCTAGAACACTTCAACACATCCCCCAAATTCTGAAACTGTTTTTTATGACTCATTGTACTTCATAATACTGGTAAAATTTGTTCGAAATGACTAGCATTTATTTGTGAAAATATAAAAAATGTTGCAACTTACACAAAATAGTTAATAAATAAAATTTTCACGTCTACTTTACATGTCTACTTTACATCTGCATCATTTTTAAATCATTTTTAAAACATTTTTTTTGTTAGGAAGTCATAAGGGTTAAAAGACGACCAGCAATGTCTCATTTTTCCAACAAAACTTACAAAACCATTTTTTTTAAGGAACAACATCACATTTAAAGTGACTTTGAGGGGTCTATATGACAGAAAATACCCAAATTGACACCATTGTAAAAACTTCGCCCCTCAAGGTGCTCAAAGCCACATTCGAAAAGTTTATTAACCTTTCCGCTGCTTCACAGGAATTAATGTAAAGGACAAAAATTAATATTTATCTTTTTTTCACAAAAATTTTACTTTAGCTCCAAATTTTTAATTTTCACTATGGTAACAGGAGAAAATGGACCATATAGTTGGTTGTGCAATTTCAACTGAGTACGCTGATACCCCATATGTGGGGTAACACTATTATTTGGGCGCACGTCAGATCTCCGAAGGGAAGGAGCACTGTTTGACTGTCTAAACACAAAGATGCCTGGAATCGAGAGCAGATGCCATGTCATGTTTGGAGAGCCCCTGATGTGCCAAAACAGTGGAAACCCCCACAAATGACCCCATTTTGGAAACTAGACCCCCTAAGGAACTTATCTAGATGTGGTGAGCACCTTGCACCCCAGGTACAGAAGTTTGTAAAGTAAAGCTGTGAAAATTTAAAAATCTAATTTTATCCACAAAAATGAACTTTTAGCCCCAATTTTTATTTTCACAATGGTAACAGGAGAAAATGGACCTTAAAATTAGCTGTTAAACTTTTACTGAGTATGCAGATACCCCATATGTGGGGGAATACCACTATTTGTGCCCACAGTAGGGCTTGTGTGGAAAGAAGCACCATTTGACTTTTTGAGCGCAAAAATGGGTAAATTCGAGAGCAGACGCCATGTCGTGTTTGGAGAGCCCATGATGCATCTAAACAGTGGAAACCCCCAACAAGTGACCCCATTTTGGAAATTATACTACTCAAGGAAAGTATCTAGATTTGTGGTAGGCACCTAGAACCCGCAGGTGCTTCACAGAAGTGTATAATGTAGAGCTAGAGCTGTGAAAAGAGAAACAAAATCACGTTTTGGAACCCAGACTTTGATGAAATGGTCTGCGGGCATCATGTTGCATTTGGAGAGCGCCTGATGTACCTAAACAGTGGAAAAAAAAACACAAGAATTTGAATAGAATTTGATAACATTAGGTTGTTATACTGAACATTTTCATTTTTTTTTCATGAAAATTTGGTTTTGGCTTCAAATTTGTATTCTACACAATGGATAATAGGAAAAAACGGACTCCATAATTTGTTGCGCAATTTTTCCCGAACAGTACTATACCCCATATGTAGTCAAAATCTTCTGCTTGTACAAATGAGAGAGCACATAAGGAGAGACATAAGATAAACAATAAAAGTACAATACTTTATTAGAAATAATTTAAAAGGCAAACAATGTTAAAAAGTGCCAATATAGTGCAAGGTGATGAGCCAAAGAAAGTAAGTGGCACCACCAGATGACAGGCAAGAGCAAGATGTAATGCTAATAGACAATGTAGTAAAAGTGCCAATATAAATAAAACTTGCATCCAGAGACTAGAAAAAATCATATAGTGTATTGACTATATTACCATAACCATCAAAATTGCAGCTAAAGTGCCTGCAACACACATTGGATAGAACATTGGAGCATGGATATTACATTGATGTCATGAATGTAATAAACATATCTTACCTCACCATGTGATGGTGCCACTTCCCCTACATGTGTCCCCTACATGGCATCTATGCCACACAAGAGGAATCGGGTACGAGACAGACACTTGCGCCCTGATTTGCCAGTTTATACTTGCCGGTCTACGTTGGACCCGGACAGCCTTAATTGTCTTGACCGCATCGGTTTATGGACTAGCGGCTCAACGGAAAGTACCGGAGAGCGACTGCAGCCACCAGAAGATGGATCACCATTGCCAACAGGACCTTCTTGTACAAGCACCGCACCAGGCATTGTTGACACTATTGACTTCCTCACAGCATTCACAAGAAGTGCCATTATCTGATTCATTTTTCCTTAATACCACATATCCTTTACAATTGAACTGTTTATTCCCTCATTTTACTGTTTTACCTCCCTGCGTGGAGTATCCCACTGTTAAAGTGAAATTGTTAACCCCTGCTCTGCCTCCTGTCTGTCACTGCATCTGTAACACCCCAGGTAACCGGTTGTTACAGTGATGTTGCTTTCCCTTCGGGGAGGGCAGTATCATGCTTGGAGGCAAGGAGGATTCCCTTTACCAGGTAAAGCACCTACATTCAACACATTCTGAATCCAGGCCAGAAGGGGGAGCTCTGAACCCGAATTAAGGGGAGCTTCCCCAGATATATATATTCTGGACTGGAGTTAGACAGTTGTGGAGAGGAGTTGGAAGAGAGGAGTGAGAGCAGAGAGTGGGGCCGTGCAGCCACGTGTGGTGCTGTAGCTTCAGTACAGAAGAGAACTTGAAGGGTTGCAGTGTTAGTGAGCATTTGAGTGGAGAAGCAAAGGAGAAGGAGCTTGGAGGGGAACTGTGACCAGGCACCCTCTAAGCTAAAGCTCAGAAACCAGGCACCGGGAGCCCGAGGCTGTTGTACTCCAGGTCTCACAGCAGAACCGGAAGGACAGAGGATTGCAAGTCGTCTGTCCGCACCCACACCTGAAGGTGCAGCAGTACACAGAGAGCCCGGGTCGTGATAGAGACCCTGTAAAAAGGCTCACATTGCTCACCATACAAGTTACTGTCACCGGACAGGAGAGAGGACCTTGTAAGGGAGCCACAGGCAGCCATGATCTCGCATAAGAGCACAAGCAGGAAGGCTTACAAACCTCACCTGGAATAGGGATCCACCATTGCCTCCAGGCCGGCTGGACCACATCACCACCTGTTGCTGGTACCCTGGACTGTGGCTTACTACAACCAGTAAACCGGGTAAAAAGACTGTAATCCTGTGTCCTTCGTTTATTCTGGCACCACACCACTCTGGCCAAACACACTGGGAGCCCTGGGGACCCCGCTTCACCTGTGGGAATCTACACCATCTTTGCTGCAGCACCATTGCCCCCAGAGGACCCCTTTTAAGCAGCATTGGTCACCTCTGACCGAGAACCACAGGTGGCATCACAAACTTTTATTATTTTCTCATCCCCTTTAAAGACTGTTCCCCTTTTACTTGGGCGCCCAGGGCCACGGACCGGGTCGCCGCCCCTGTGACCTCCCCTTTAACAACGACCGGACCCGGTACCATGTGCCGCTAGGCCCTCTCGGGCGACTCAAATCTAACAACCTGCTTACAGTTGCTCACATTTGTGCTCTAAAAAGACGCGTAAAATGATGGGACACCTCCGGAACACAGTCCAATTCAAAGTGACTCCATAACTGAGTGGTTCCATCAGGGGTTTGGGGGAATTTACGTGGAAACCCAAACGTAAACAATCAGTTGGAGAATGTAGGATAAATGTGAGCCGAGCCTTATTCCGATTTTTAGGAGGTAGAATGAACACAATAGACAGCAGTACAAGAATAGTTATTTTTATTTTTACTCTGTTCACCGTGTGGTAAGTGATAAGGCGGATTAATTATGCGGTCCAGTGTGATTGCAGCGATACCAAATTTATATGTTTTTTCTTTACTTTACCAATATCACACAGTAAAAGTGCTTTTTTATAAAAAGTAAGTTATATTGTCGCCATATTCTGAGAGCTGTAATATTTATTAGTGAACAGACCTGTATGAGGGCTTATTTTTTGCAGGACGAGTTCCAGATTTTTTTGGTATCATTTTGGGGTACATAATATTTTTGATCGCTTTTTATTCAGATTTTTCAGACACAGAATGAACAAAAAACAGCAATTCAGTTAATGTTTTTATGGTTTTTTTTGCGCCGTTCACCATGCGGTAAAAATGATAAGACCGATTTGTTCATTGGGTCAGTACAATTACAGCGATAGAAGATTTATATTTTTTTTATGTTTTGCTCTTTTTACAGACTAAAAACAATATTTTACAAAAATGAATTTGTTTTTGCATCACCATATTCTGAGAGCTGTAACTTTTTTTTTTTTTTTGCCGAATGAGGGCTCGTTTTTTGCGAGACGGTTTGGCGTTTTCATCTATACCATTTTTTTTACAAATGACTATTTGATCGCTTTTTAATCACTTTTTTTGTGAGTCAATATGACGAAAAAACAACATTTTTGGCGTGTTTTCTATTTTTTTTTTTTTACGATATTCACCAAATGGCATCAATAATGTGCTCGTTTTATAGAGCATGTCGTTCCAGATGCGGCGATACCAATTATGTGTACGTTTGCTTATTTTTGTTTTAGCACAAACGCTGCATTTTGAGAGGTGAAACAGATTTTAATGATTTGTGTGTCACTATTTCTTGAATTAATTTGACTTTTTTTTTACATATTTTAATTTACTTTTTTTCACTATTTACTTAGTCCCGCTGTGGGACATGTATAATTTTCATTTTGATAACTGGTTTCATACACTGCAGTGCAGCAGTGTATGAGACTGTCAGTGTCTCACTGCCTGCTGCCTGTGAGAGCCAGCTTTTGGGCTCATACTCACGTGCGAGAAACTCGGATGAGTCTCGCACGTCAATACCCTGAGCTGCACCCGGCACTCAGGAGCGGAGTGTGTGACCGCATAGCAATACATGCAGCCGCACTCTCCGCTCCTGAGTGCGGGTTTGACGTGCAAGACTCATCCGAGTTTCTCGCATGTGAGTATGAGCCCTTTTACTGAATCTCACAGGCCATTGGAGTCATTACATGACCTCAAGATACCATGGTAACCATCGGGACCCACGATTCTCATTGCGGGGGTCCGATGGTACCTAAGTGGGTCTTGTGTAAAGCTGATACCCACGGGCACCTCCATCGCCCAGTGGCGCTATTACCTCATTCTCAATCGCCATTTTAAAATGGCAATAAGTGAATAAGGCCCCTTAATGACTGCCATTTTAATGCTTATTGGCTGTCTTTAAGGGGTTAAGCTTGTGCATGTAACATGAAATATGTAGAAAACTTCACAGATGTGAATACTTTTTCAAGGCACTGTAAATACTTAGAAAGAATAGACCACAATTTTGACTGCATTTTATAACCAATACCTACTTATTGTTAAAGCGCTAACTTCCTTTCTATATGTAATGAAGCATTAAAATACTGAAGTGCTTTCTAGAACCTTATTAGTTTTTTATGACGATGCAACAACATCCTTTACAGCTGCCTACTGACATTGAGCTGTTTTAAAGAAATAGAGTAGTTTTCTATTGTATCACTAGGGGGTGCTAACGTTCAGCAGACTGGTAGATGAGGTTCAGTGCGGATAACTGTAAAGTTCTGCATTTCATCACTAATGATCTACTGGGATCGAATGGTTCTTGCGGGAGAAAAGCTAGAACAGTCACCTGTATAGAAGGGCCTTGGTGTTCATGCGATGCCTACCTGATGCTTCTAAGTTCAGTTCTGGGAACCAGGTCATTGAAGGGATGCTTGGAGCTAAAAATCAAGTACAAAGAAGGGCCACAAAGCTGACGAGGGGCATGGAGGATCGTAGTTATTAAGAAATATTAAAATAATTACATTTAATTAAAAATATTAATTCTTTGAGACGATCAAATGAGAAAATGGGCTTATATATCTAAACATACATTTCCTTCTAATATCTCCCCCAGGAATGCTATTAGATGATAATATTGAGATTGAGCATGAGGTTTCCAGTAATGAAACTTGTACCGTGACCTTCCGTTGCGTGGTAAAGCGATCAGATGTGACCATTGTGTGGGAGAGTTCGGATAGGAGTTATGTAAATGTGACCGGTAATGTTGTAGATGTGCGAAACCCCGATCCAGAAGTCATCTACACCTGTACAGCATGGAACCCCACGACAAACACCTCCAAATCGGTCACCCCCTGGGAATACTGCAAGAAAGGTAAAGCTATACTTTACAGATTGTTCCTACGAATTATTATTCATATACAGTATTATACCATTATTATTACACTCATATAGGATCTTCACGTAAAAAAATTATAGAACATCCTGATCACTATATGACAGGGGCAAACTGACTTAAATTTAAGCTTGTAAGATTTAGGGAGAAGTATTACTATTTGAGAAAAATGCATATATTTTATTTGGAACCTCTAACCATAGAAACACGAATATTAGTAATCAAACAATATTAAAAAAATTGCTTAAAATGTGTAAATTTTGTGCAGATTTGCCAACTTTTCCCAATTGTTCCTGAAGAGATGTGGCTCTTTATATAAATAACAGCAGCCAGTTTCTAGAAGCCCCCTAAATGGGCCTCTGAATGTTGGGGCTCAGACAAAAAATGCTTTCCTTCTTCAGTACCTGGTTGGTTTCTGGGGTTTGGGGAATGTTTCTAAACTATTTAAGAAGTCAGGGAAGTTTCCAAGCTTTTGAGGTTTGCAAAGATGCCAAGCAGTGAAAAGAAGCTACCCGACCCTTCTTTAGGAAACTTCAGCTAGGAAGCTGCTCACTACTTTATACTGTATCAATGTAAAAAAAAAACCTCCAGCTAAAGATATTGCAAAAGGCACTCAGGGAACCACCAGACAGAATCAGGCAAAAATGCTCCAGGAAAAAGACGCCTGTGTGTCATGATGATTGTACCTCCATTCCATACCCGTTGTAGTGTAGCGATCACTAGCGGGTTGGGGTATACTCGCTTGGCAGCGATAATACATACATACAACACTCTATTACTTTAAAAGTTCACCTGGGTTTATTGCTCCATAACCCCAGCATCACAAACACAAAGTAAACAGCCTTTATATCTGACAAACAACATGACAATGTCCATGAACATGGCTTTGCTCTGTCAAACCTGTGCTCACACGGGCCTGTTATGGTCCAGTATTCAGGCTCGGTCTGGAGCCAAACACACACACAGTTACCCAGGCTCAGGATTACCTGCTTAAGAGGTCCTCTCAGTAGGGTTGAGCGAAACGGATCGGTCATTTTCACAAATCGGGGACTTTTAGGCAAAGTCGGGTTTCATGAAACCCGAACCGATCCTAGTGTGGGATCGGCCATGCGGTACACGATCAGAGCGCCAAAGTAGCGTTTCATATGACGCTGCCACCGCCGTTTTTCATCCAATGAAGGAGGACGCAGAGTGTGGGCAGCGTGATGACATAGGTCTCGGCCCCCACCATCTTAGAGAAGGGCATGGCAGTGATTGGCTTGCTGTCTGCGGCGTCACAGGGGCTATAAAGGGGCGTGCACGCCGACTGCCATCTTACTTCTGCCGATCTGAGCGTAGGAAGAGGTTGCTGCAGCTTCGTCAGAAGCAGGGACATAGTTAGGGAGGAAAGATTAACCCCCAAACCGCTTGTGCTGGAGCGATTTTCACTGTCCCACACCACCTTTTTGTGCAGGGACAGTGGAGGTCGTATTTTAGTGCAGCAGCTGCATAGCTGTGTGCACGGTGCTGTGCAAACCAACTGCTTTTTTAAAAGCAAAATTCCTGTTGCTCCTTTCTGCACAGTTACCTATCTTGTTTATTTGTCCACATTTTTGTGTTCAGCAGTCCTTTTTATTGCTGCCATACTTGTCCTGAGCTCATTGTAGGGAGCTTGTTATTTATTTATTTTTTTTTTAAATAATAATTCCAGCCACTTTCTGGCACGTTCATAGTGTTGTGTTATACCACTGGGCCAGAGTTGTGGTTTTGTGTCTCCCCCCCAAAAAAAGGGAGATTAAAATTCGCACACAGTGTATATTCTGCTGTACTGCTACTGTGTCGTATATATCAGGCAGCCACTTTCTGCCACGTTCATAGTTTACTGTTATACCACTGGGCCAGAGTTGTGGTTCTGTGTCTCCCCCCCAAAAAAAGGGAGATTAAAATTCGCACACAGTGTATATTCTGCTGTACTGCTAGTGTGTCGTATATATCAGGCAGCCACTTTCTGCCACATTCATAGTTTACTGTTATACCACTGGGCCAGAGTTGTGGTTCTGTGTCTCCCCCCCAAAAAAAGGGAGATTACAATTTGCACACAGTGTATATTCTGCTGTACTCCTAGTGTGTCGTATATATCAGGCAGCCACTTTCTGCCACATTCATAGTTTACTGTTATACCACTGGGCCAGAGTTGTGGTTCTGTGTCTCCCCCCCAAAAAAAGGGAGATTAAAATTCGCACACAGTGTATATTCTGCTGTACTGCTAGTGTGTCGTATATATCAGGCAGCCACTTTCTGCCACGTTCATAGTTTACTGTTATACCACTGGGCCAGAGTTGTGGTTCTGTGTCTCCCCCCCAAAAAAAGGGAGATTAAAATTCGCACACAGTGTATATTCTGCTGTACTGCTAGTGTGTCGTATATATCAGGCAGCCACTTTCTGCCACGTTCATAGTTTACTGTTATACCACAGGGCCAGAGTTGTGGTTCTGTGTCTCCCCCCAAAAAATGAGGAAGTCTGGTGGAAGAGGCCGTGGGTTGTCACCTGGTACTGATGGTGGTGCTGCATCTGGTGGTAGTGGCAAAAGCACAGTAGCACCTAAGGCTGGAGGTGTTGAGCCTGCGTCATCGTCTGGCTACACAAGGCCTCGAAGGCTCCCTTACCTGGGAGTAGGAAAACAGCTTTTAAAGCCGGAGCAGCGGGAAAAAGTTTTGGCTTTCCTTGCTGACTCAGCCTCTAGCTCTTTGGCCTCCTCTTCCCAAAGTTCAAAATGTCACAGCAGCCAGTCGTCAGTGGATGCTCCCGGTCAGGAACAAGACGTTTCCTTGTGTCCTTCTCCCAAACCAAAAGTGAAGGATGTGCAGCGCCCCAGAGTCCTGGTCGTTGCAGTACTGATGCTCCGCCGCTAAGGGGGGCTATTGTACGTCTGATGGCACTGAAGGAGTTCACCTGACCAGGTATCACAGACACCAATACACTTCACAGTCTGGCCTCCAGGGGGAGCTAAGGGTGCTATGTATTAGGCCACTCCTCACAATCTGGTAAAACTGGGGGTTAGATAGGAAGTTAGTCAGAAGCTGACTGGGTTGGAACCAGGCAACATCCTGTGGCAGAGGGTGTTGCAGGGGAAGATTCAGGGGGGTCCCTGTCAGGGGTGGGATCCTGACAGAGGCCTAGCGAACAGGAAAGAACGTTACGGGACCGCGCCTGCACTTCATCGTGGCGGTACCCCAAGAAAGGACAAGAAGCGAGGTTTATTGTGCTGAGTGAGAAACAAGATCAATGCAACAAGGAGAAACACTAGTAGGAGTCGTGCTGTAAGACGAGGCAACATCCTACTGAGGCGCGTAGCCGGTGGCCAGAAACGCCGAGGAAGTATTGAGCTCCAGGCCTTACTTCAAACCTACGGCAGGACAGTTAGTTATAGGCGGGCTGTCTCACTCAAATCACCTAAGAAGACATAGGGGGCAACAGTTGGAGAGGGGCGACACTAGGGTCCTGGAAGAGCTCCGAGCCTACCCGTCATACGGGTGCGTCCTAGCCATATCATCTGGGGGGACGAAGAAGAACATCAAAATCGAGTTGTGAGGGAACTTCAGAAACAGACACAACAGTTGTGGGGACTATCCCGTAAGCACAGCAAGGGAGGACCACAACACACAAGCGCTAGAAGGTAGGCACAGATTTCCACCTGCAAAGGGAACTCTGGAGGTGCCATCGGACCGGCCGGACTCACGCAGCCCGGTTAACCGTATTCCGGACTGAGGATCCTGAAGCCTTCAGTAAAGAGGTAAAGAGACTGCAACCTGGTGTCCTCGTTATTTACTGCGACCTGCACCGCACCACAACCTCATCACATTCTCAACTTTCACTGGACGCCCCTCAGCAGGGTCACGGACCGGGCCCAGCCACCGTGACAACCCCAGAACCGAGACACAGAGGCCCGGTACCGGGTGCCCCTCGGCCCTGCGGCAGTGGGGGCGCTCCAACTTGGTGTCACGAACAGGATGTACTTAAGCCTGAAGAATCAGGTCATGTGTGCCTTGGAACTGTGATTTATTGTACTTGGACTGTGACTTATTGCAAAGGCTGTGTGTTGCCACTTGCCGCCAAAAGTTCCCGCCAAAAGCTGCCGCCATTGCAGCGCCACAGGGAGCACAGAGGAAGAAGGGTGTGCCATGGGAGGAGACTACCAAAGCGGCGCCAAAAGTAGCGACCACCCCCTCCGACTTCTGCTGCGAGATGACGACCTGCCCAGCAGCAGAGAACCGCCAACTGATTTGCAACGGCGGGAACGAGGTGAAGAGGGAGCTCGACCTTGGAGAAATGGCGGAGCCAGGTGCATGCGTTGCCGCCGAATGCCGGACAGCGATGATGATCAGCAAGTACCCGAGCGACGGCGAAGTGATCCCGGCTTGCCCTCACCCACCAGAGGCGGATCCGCATCCACCGCAGCTGAAGGATCTGAACTCCTTGGAGCCGCTGGCGGAGGATCCGAGCCCGCCTATCCTGACCACGGAGCCATGGCGAGCGGAGCCACATCGGGAGGCCGCCTTGGAGGAGCCGCGGTCCGGGCTGCAGCCGACTCCAGTGTCCTTGTTAACGGAACAGATCGACATCGGTGGAATCACATCAGGCGCAGGTATGGAAGGCGCCCCTACTCCCCCGACCGATCCTGTTCCCCCGACCGATCCTGCTCCCCTGACCGGTCCCGCTCCCACGACCGCTCCTCACCCCAACAATAACTGTTTCCTCTCAGTGGAGCGGGTGGTGCTGACTCCAGACACGATGGGGAAACTGGTGCCTCCACTACCGACCAAGATGGGGGAACCCCTAGACGTGAGCTCAGACGGGGTGATCCTCCAGTGGGACACCCCCTGGATAGGGCCAGATGGAGCTCAGGAGGAAGGCCTCACCCTTGCTGTGCTCACTTGGGAACAATATAAACAATGCCTGATCCTACATTGGAAAAACCGAAAAGAGACAGAACAGACTGATGCGCTGAAAGTACAACACCCAAAGCCTGCGCGCGGCAGGAAAGACGTGGTAAAGCGGGGAACTGTGCTGGCCTTTCACCCAAAGCGGGGTTGGGGCTCCATACAGGAACCGGGACTACCAACTGACGTCTTCGTTACTAGTCACGATGTGAAGACTCCTTTCCGCAACCGATATGGTGACCCACTATTGCAAAAGGGGGATCAGGTGACCTACACCCGCCACCGGAGTGCACAAGGATGGTGCACTCGGAACGTCCAACGATGTGGGCCTGAGGGGGCGTCACCTGTTGCCTCGACCATGATTGAACCAGACTTGACAGATCTTGCTACTATCGCCACCGTACGCCTTGTTGCGGCTACTGAGCTCACAGCTAGGGTTAGCCTTCGAATCCAGACACCGGGTGACCTGACTGCACCCGAGAGACCAACCACCGATACTGACACCGCATCAGCCGGAGACCAGGGACCGAAGCCGCCACGGTCAGGAGATGTCCACTACCAGCTGATGTCTTGTAACATACTATGAAGCCCTAATGTTCGACAAAGTTGTATATAGTTAACTGTTCGTCCTTCTGTGTGTTCCTCTGCTGCTACAACCCGTCTAGGGTTAACTCTTAAAGGGATCCCTTAGTTTACCCGGGATCCCTATTTTGCCTTTTTGTTTTTGCTTTTGTTTCTCATTCATCATTGTTGAAAAGAACTGCTGGATCATGAACACTGCATGATTACAAACTTATTGTAAATAGTTTGCACCTTCTTAAAGGTGCCCTCTATTGGTTTTACAAAGAAAAGGACTCTTTGCGAAGAAACTGTTCCTGGAAGCAGTATCGGAGTCCTTGCTGTACACGAACTTGCAGCTTGAGAAGTTGCACTACCTCCGAGAGACTTGGTCCCTTCTTCAAGGGGACGTTCAATGGTAGCACTTAAAGTCGAATAATGCTTACATGTAAAAGTTATATGTAGTTAGCTAGTTAATTGTAAGAAATGTTTAATAATGTGTTAGAAAATGAGGACAGGAAGTGAACCCGTACGGGGTTAGTCGGTGAGTCCTCCTAGGAGCCATACAGAGATGGCTCAGTGATCTTGAACTGAGAGAAGGTTGATAAGTTCTATACTGTGTATAGTAGCAGAAAGGCAGTAGGCCCAGGCGGAAAGGGGCGGTCCTGCAACAGAACGAGAGGCAGTAGGCCTGGGGCAGATAGACAGGCGGTCCTGCAGATGTAAAGGTGGAAAATGAAGAAAAGTTGATTAGCCTTATAGTGTTTTATAAGAAGGTCTTTAGTGGATTCAGTGTGTACGTCCTTAAAGGCAATGTTAAATTATTGCTCAGAAATTGCACTAAGTAGAATACCCGGTTGGGTAAGAGAAGTTATTTATAGTATGTTATTTAAAATATTGAACCATGTTTGTAACGTTCAAGTGTCCTCACCTCCCATAAAGGGAAGCTCTGTTCAAGTTTACTTGTTATTGCATTTCAAAAATTGTATGTCTTTTTGCTGACATGTATTGTTGTTTTCTTCCCAGTCCAGGAGTACTAGATTTAACCGGGGGGGAGTGCAGCGCCCCAGAGTCCTGGTCATTGCAGTACTGATGCTCCGCCGCTAAGGGGGGCTATTGTACGTCTGATGGCACTGAAGGAGTTCACCTGACCAGGTATCACAGACACCAATACACTTCACAGTCTGGCCTCCAGGGGGAGCTAAGGGTGCTATGTATTAGGTAAAACTGGGGGTTAGATAGGAAGTTAGTCAGAAGCTGACTGGGTTGGAACCAGGCAACATCCTTGGCAGAGGGTGTTGCAGGGGAAGATTCAGGGGGGTCCCTGTTCTGACCCCAATGGCGAGGGTCTCAGAGGAACGTGGAAGTCTGCAGAATACAAAAATCCAGCTCATAGGGTAGTGGTAACTGGGTTGACCATATATCTACTCCTAACGCCAACACTAGAAGTAGCCGGGGATCATTCCTACGTTGATTCTAGATGACACGCGCCAGCCGGAGAATCTAGCTACCCCTAGTAGAGGAAAACAAAGACCTTTCTTGCCTCCAGAGAAGGGGACCCCAAAGCTGGATAGAAGCCCCCCACAAATAATGACGGTGAGGTAAGAGGAAATGACAAACACAGAAATGAACCAGGTTTAGCACAGAGAGGCCCGCTTACTGATAGCAGAATAAAGAAAGGTAACTTATATGGTCAACAAAAACCCTATCAAAATCCACACTGGAAATTCAAGAACCCCCGAACCGTCTAACGGTCCGGGGGGAGAACACCAGCCCCCCTAGAGCTTCCAGCAAAGGTCAGGATATAGATTTGGAACAAGCTGGACAAAAATACAAAACCAAAACAAATAGCAAAAAGCAAAAGGCAGACTTAGCTGATATAACTGGAACCAGGATCAGTAGACAAGAGCACAGCAGACTAGCTCTGATAACTACGTTGCCAGGCATAGAACTGAAGGTCCAGGGAGCTTATATAGCAACACCCCTAACTAACGACCCAGGTGTGGATAAAAGGAATGACAGAAAAACCAGAGTCAAAAAACTAGTAACCACTAGAGGGAGCAAAAAGCAAATTCACAACAGTACCCCCCCCTTAGTGAGGGGTCACCGAACCCTCACCACGACCACCAGGGCGATCAGGATGAGCGGCATGAAAGGCACGAACTAAATCGGCCGCATGAACATCAGAGGCGACCACCCAGGAATTATCCTCCTGACCATAGCCCTTCCACTTGACCAGGTACTGAAGCCTCCGCCTGGAGAGGCGAGAATCCAAGATCTTCTCCACCACGTACTCCAACTCGCCCTCAACCAACACCGGAGCAGGAGGCTCAGCAGAAGGAACTACAGGCACAATGTACCGCCGCAACAAGGACCTATGAAATACATTGTGAATAGCAAACGACACAGGAAGATCCAGACGAAAAGATACAGGATTAAGGATTTCCAATATCTTGTAAGGCCCAATAAAACGAGGTTTAAATTTGGGAGAGGAGACCTTCATAGGAACAAAGCGGGAAGAAAGCCATACCAAATCCCCAACGCGAAGTCGGGGACCCACACCGCGGCGGCGGTTGGCAAAGCGCTGAGCCTTCTCCTGTGACAACTTCAAGTTGTCCCCCACATGATTCCAGATCTGCTGCAACCTATCCACCACAGAATCCACCCCAGGACAGTCAGAAGGCTCCACATGACCCGAAGAAAAGCGAGGATGGAAACCAGAGTTGCAGAAAAAAGGCGAAACCAAGGTGGCGGAACTAGCCCGATTATTAAGGGCAAACTCAGCCAACGGCAAGAATGTCACCCAATCGTCCTGATCAGCAGAGACAAAACACCTCAAATAAGCCTCCAAAGTCTGATTGGTTCGCTCCGTCTGTCCATTAGTCTGAGGATGGAAAGCAGACGAAAACGACAAATCAATGCCCATCCTACTACAAAAGGATCGCCAGAACCTGGAAACGAACTGGGATCCTCTGTCTGACATAATATTCTCAGGGATGCCGTGCAAACGAACCACGTTCTGGAAAAACACAGGAACCAGATCGGAAGAGGAAGGCAGCTTAGGCAAAGGAACCAAATGGACCATCTTGGAGAAGCGATCACATATCACCCAGATAACGGACATGCCCTGAGATAGCGGAAGATCAGAAATGAAATCCATGGAGATATGTGTCCAAGGTCTCTTCGGGACAGGCAAGGGCAAGAGCAAACCGCTGGCACGAGAACAGCAAGGCTTAGCTCGAGCACAAGTCCCACAGGACTGCACAAATGACCGCACATCCCTTGACAAGGAAGGCCACCAAAAGGACCTGGCCACCAGATCTCTGGTGCCAAAAATTCCCGGGTGACCTGCCAACACCGAGGAATGAACCTCGGAAATGACTCTGCTGGTCCACTTATCCGGGACAAACAGTCTGTCAGGTGGACAAGACTCAGGCCTATCAGCCTGAAATCTCTGCAACACACGTCGCAGATCCGGAGAAATAGCTGACAAGATAACTCCATCTTTAAGAATACCAACAGGATCAGCGACTCCAGGAGCATCAGGCACAAAGCTCCTAGAAAGAGCATCGGCCTTCACATTCTTTGAACCTGGTAAATACGAGACAACAAAATCAAAGCGGGAGAAAAACAATGACCAGCGGGCCTGTCTCGGATTAAGGCGTTTAGCAGACTCGAGATACATCAGATTTTTGTGATCAGTCAAGACCACCACACGATGCTTAGCACCCTCGAGCCAATGACGCCACTCCTCAAATGCCCATTTCATGGCCAACAACTCCCGATTGCCCACATCATAATTTCGCTCGGCAGGCGAAAACTTCCTAGAGAAAAAGGCACAAGGCTTCATAACAGAGCAACCAGGGCCTCTCTGCGACAAAACGGCCCCTGCCCCAATCTCCGAAGCATCCACCTCAACCTGAAAGGGAAGTGAGACGTCAGGCTGGCACAAAACAGGCGCCGAAGTAAACCGGCGTTTCAACTCCTGGAAAGCCTCCACGGCAGCAGGAGCCCAGTTAGCTACATCGGAGCCCTTCTTGGTCATATCCGTCAAAGGTTTCACAATGCTAGAAAAGTTAGCGATAAAACGACGGTAGAAGTTAGCGAAGCCCAAGAACTTCTGAAGACTCTTAACTGACGAGGGCTGAGTCCAATCAAGAATAGCTCGGACCTTGACTGGGTCCATCTCCACAGCAGAAGGGGAAAAAATGAATCCCAAAAAGGGAACCTTCTGTACACCAAAGAGACACTTTGAGCCCTTGACAAACAAAGAATTTTCACGCAAAATTTTAAAGACCAACCTGACCTGCTCCACATGCGAATCCCAATTATCAGAAAAAACCAAAATATCATCCAGATAAACAATCAAAAATTTATCCAGATACTTCCGGAAAATGTCATGCATAAAGGACTGAAAAACTGAAGGCGCATTGGAGAGCCCAAAAGGCATCACCAAGTACTCAAAATGACCTTCGGGCGTATTGAATGCGGTTTTCCATTCATCACCCTGCTTAATGCGCACAAGGTTGTACGCACCACGAAGGTCTATCTTGGTGAACCACTTGGCACCCTTAATCCGGGCAAACAAGTCAGACAACAGCGGTAAAGGATACTGAAATTTGACAGTGATCTTATTTAAAAGCCGATAATCAATACAAGGTCTCAAAGATCCGTCCTTTTTTGCCACAAAAAAGAATCCCGCACCAAGAGGGGAAGAAGACGGACGAATATGTCCTTTCTCCAGAGACTCCTTGATATATGAACGCATAGCGGTATGTTCAGGTACCGACAGATTAAACAGTCTTCCCTTAGGAAATTTACTGCCTGGGATCAAATCTATAGCACAGTCACAGTCCCTATGAGGAGGCAGTGCACTGGACTCAGACTCACTGAAGACATCCTGATAATCAGACAAATACTCCGGAACTTCCGAAGGCGTAGAAGAAGCAATAGACACAGGCAGGGAATCCCCATGAATACCACGACAGCCCCAACTTGAGACTGACATAGCCTTCCAGTCCAGGACTGGATTATGGGTCTGTAACCATGGCAGCCCTAAAACAACCAAATCATGCATTTTATGTAAAACCAGGAAACGTATCACCTCGCGGTGTTCAGGAGTCATGCACATGGTAACCTGTGTCCAATACTGCGGTTTATTAGCTGCCAATGGTGTAGCATCAATACCCCTAAGAGGTATAGGATTTTCTAATGGTTCAAGAGTAAAACCACAGCGCTTAGCAAATGAGAGATCCATGAGACTCAGGGCAGCACCTGAATCTACAAACGCCATGACAGGATAAGATGACAGTGAGCAAATCAAAGTTACAGACAGAATAAATTTAGGTTGCAAATTACCAACGGTGACAGGACTAACAACCTTAGCTATACGTTTAGAGCATGCTGAGATAACATGTGTAGAATCACCACAGTAGTAGCACAAGCCATTCCGGCGTCTATGAATTTTCCGCTCATTTCTAGTCAGGATTCTATCACATTGCATTAAATCAGGTGTCTGTTCAGACAACACCATGAGGGAATTTGCGGTTTTGCGCTCCCGCAACCGCCGGTCAATTTGAATAGCCAGTGCCATAGTATCATTCAGACCTGTGGGAATGGGAAAACCCACCATAACATTCTTAATGGCTTCAGAAAGGCCATTTCTAAAATTAGCGGCCAGTGCACACTCGTTCCAATGTGTCAGCACGGACCATTTCCGAAATTTTTGGCAATACACTTCAGCCTCGTCCTGCCCCTGAGACATAGCCAGCAAGGCCTTTTCTGCCTGAATCTCAAGATTGGGTTCCTCATAAAGTAAACCGAGCGCCAGAAAAAACGCATCAAGATCAGCCAATGCCGGATCTCCTGGCGCCAGCGAAAAAGCCCAATCCTGAGGGTCGCCCCGTAAGAACGAAATAACAATTTTTACTTGCTGAGCAGAATCTCCAGATGAACAGGGTCTCAGGGACAAAAACAATTTACAATTATTCACGAAATTCCTAAACTTAAACCTGTCTCCGGAAAACAGTTCAGGAATCGGTATTTTAGGTTCTGACCTAGGATTTCTGATAACATAGTCTTGTATGCCCTGCACACGAGTAGCCAGCTGGTCCACACTTGTAATTAAGGTCTGGACATTCATGTCTGCAGCAAGCATAGCCACTCTGAGGTAAAGGGGAAAAAGAAAAAAAAAACTCAGAATCTTCTTTCTTATAATCCCTCTTCTGCAATGCATTAAACATTTAATATTGGCCTGGCAAACTGTTCTGACCCCAATGGCGAGGGTCTCAGAGGAACGTGGAAGTCTGCAGAATACAAAAATCCAGCTCATAGGGTAGTGGTAACTGGGTTGACCATATATCTACTCCTAACGCCAACACTAGAAGTAGCCGGGGATCATTCCTACGTTGATTCTAGATGACACGCGCCAGCCGGAGAATCTAGCTACCCCTAGTAGAGGAAAACAAAGACCTTTCTTGCCTCCAGAGAAGGGGACCCCAAAGCTGGATAGAAGCCCCCCACAAATAATGACGGTGAGGTAAGAGGAAATGACAAACACAGAAATGAACCAGGTTTAGCACAGAGAGGCCCGCTTACTGATAGCAGAATAAAGAAAGGTAACTTATATGGTCAACAAAAACCCTATCAAAATCCACACTGGAAATTCAAGAACCCCCGAACCGTCTAACGGTCCGGGGGGAGAACACCAGCCCCCCTAGAGCTTCCAGCAAAGGTCAGGATATAGATTTGGAACAAGCTGGACAAAAATACAAAACCAAAACAAATAGCAAAAAGCAAAAGGCAGACTTAGCTGATATAACTGGAACCAGGATCAGTAGACAAGAGCACAGCAGACTAGCTCTGATAACTACGTTGCCAGGCATAGAACTGAAGGTCCAGGGAGCTTATATAGCAACACCCCTAACTAACGACCCAGGTGCGGATAAAAGGAATGACAGAAAAACCAGAGTCAAAAAACTAGTAACCACTAGAGGGAGCAAAAAGCAAATTCACAACAGGTCCCTGTCAGGGGTGGGATCCTGACAGAGGCCTAGCGAATAGGAAAGAACGTTACGGGACCGTGCCTGCACTTCATCGCGGCGGTACCCCAAGAAAGGACAAGAAGCGAGGTTTATTGTGCTGAGTGAGAAACGAGATCAACGCAACAAGGAGAAACACTAGTAGGAGTCGTGCTGTAAGACGAGGCAACATCCTACTGAGGCGCGTAGCCGGTGGCCAGAAACGCCGAGGAAGTATTGAGCTCCAGGCCTTACTTCAAACCTACGGCAGGACAGTTAGTTATAGGCGGGCTGTCTCACTCAAATCACCTAAGAAGACATAGGGGGCAACAGTTGGAGAGGGGCGACACTAGGGTCCCGGAAGAGCTCCGAGCTTACCCGTCATACGGGTGCGTCCTAGCCATATCATCTGGGGGGACGAAGAAGAACATCAAAATCGAGTTGTGAGGGAACTTCAGAAACAGACACAACAGTTGTGGGGACTATCCCGTAAGCACAGCAGGGGAGGACCACAACACACAAGCGCTAGAAGGTAGGCACAGATTTCCACCTGCAAAGGGAACTCTGGAGGTGCCATCGGACCGGCCGGACTCACGCAGCCCGGTTAACCGTATTCCGGACTGAGGATCCTGAAGCCTTCAGTAAAGAGGTAAAGAGACTGCAACCTGGGGTCCTCGTTATTTACTGCGACCTGCACCGCACCACAACCTCATCACATTCTCAACTTTCACTGGACGCCCCTCAGCAGGGTCACGGACCGGGCCCAGCCACCGTGACAACCCCAGAACCGAGACACAGAGGCCCGGTACCGGGTGCCCCTCGGCCCTGCGGCAGTGGGGGCGCTCCAGATGCGTCAGGCGACACAACAGGTTACTCCATGGAGCTCTTTACACATACCGTGCCTGGGTTAGAAAGGGAAATTGTACCCTGCCCATTACTAGAAGAATCGGACATGGAGTGAACTGATGCACAGCCACAGCTGGATTATGATGCTGTTCCATTGAGTCAGACCACTACATTGCCCTCGCAGTTTGCTGAGCCAGAATCTGACCCTGATGAGACTATGGTGCCCTGTCCCGAACGCTATAGCACCTTACACGGTGACACTGAGGAAGGTGCACATGACATTGAGGAGGAGGAGGTGATAGATGACCCAGTTGTTGACCCAGATTGGCAGCCATTGGGGGAAGAGGGTAGCGCTGCCAGTAGCTCAGAAGCGGAGGAGGGTTATCCACAGCAGCACCAATCTACATCGCAACAGCTGTCATCTGGCAGGCCCGTATCAGGCAAAAAACATTTGACAAAACCAGTTTTAGGACAGCATGGCCATCCTGTGAAAGTCGCACAGCGTGCAATGCCTGAAAAGGAATTCCATAGTAGGAAGAGTGCAGTGTGCCATTTTTTTGACCAAGATCCCAATGATCAGTCAAAAGTGATCTGTAAAAAATGCTCAAAGACCTTTAGCAGAGGGAAGATTTTTAACAATTTAAATACAACGTGCATGCGTAGACATTTAAACAGCATGCACTTGCAAGCCTGGACTAACTACCTAACGTCCCGTACCGTTGGTGCACCAGGTCTGAATGAAGGTAGTCAGCACCGCAACATTGCTTCCCTCACTGTAAGCCCACCGGTTAGGACACCAGCAGCAAATGTGGAGGGATCGTCGCTAGGCCAAAGCAGTCAGGGAATCAGAAGGTTATTGGTAGGAAGCACTGTATGTAGGCCAACATCACCAACTCACTCTCAATCTGCCATGTCCACAACCACCACCACCGCTAGTTCCACCATAGGCAGCTCTCCAGTCCAGCTCACCCTAGAAGAGACTCTTGTTAGGAAACGAAAGTACTCATCCTGTCATCTGCGTACACAGGGTTTGAACTCCCACATTGCCAGACTTATCTCGTTAGAGATGATGCCCTACCGGTTGGTTGAAAGCGAAGCTTTCAAAGCCCTGATGGCCTACGCAGTACCACGCTATGACCTACCCAGTCGCCACTTCTTTGCGAGAAAAGCCATCCCAGCTTCCACCAGCATGCCAAAGACCGCATTGTCCATGCACTGAGGCAGTCTGTCAGTGGGAAGGTGCACCTCACAACAGATGCATGGACTAGTAGGCATGGCCAGGGACGTTACGTGTCCATCACGGCGCACTGGGTTAATGTCGTGGATGCAGGGTCCACAGGGGACAGCAATAGTGGGACAGTTCTGCCTAGCCCACGATCTAGGAAACAGTTGGCTGTAGACGTTCGCCACCCCACCTCCTCCTCCTCCAGAAGCGAAAGCTCATCCACAGAGCGCTGTCGCACGACCACTCCATCCGCAGCTGCCAGTGTTGCACACGAGGTGTCCCATTACGGAACAGCTAGTGGGAAGCATCAGCAGGCCGTGTTTGAAATGAAGTGTTTGGGCGACAACAGACACACCGCGGAAGTTCTGGCCGAGTTCTTGCAGCAAGAAACTCAGTCATGGCTGGGCAGTGTACATCTTGAGGCAGGCAAGGTAGTCAGTGATAATGGAAGGAATTTTATGGCTGCCATAGCCCTTTCACAACTCAAACACATACCTTGCCTGGCTCACACTTTGAACCTGGTGGTGCAGTGCTTTGTTAAAAATTATCCGGAGTTACCAGCCCTGCTCCTGAAGGTGCGAATACTTTGCTCACACATCCGCCGGTCGCCCGTAAACTCCAGCCGTATGCTGAACCGTCAGCGATCGCTCAATCTTCCACAGCACCGCCTAATTATCGACGTTGCAACAAGGTGGAACTCCACACTGCACATGGTTCAGAGGCTGTGTGAACAGAGGCGTGCTGTCATGTATTTGTGGGAGGATACGCATACACGGGCAGGCAGTTGGATGGCAGACATGGAGTTGTCTGGTGTGCAGCGGTCCAAGCTACAAGACCTCTGTCAAGTCCTTCAGTGTTTCGAGGAATGCACACGGCTGACAAGTGCAGACGACGCCATCATAAGCATGAGCATCCCACTTATGCGTCTGCTGATGCAAAGTTTGACGCACATCAAGGAGCTGGAGTCTGCAGCCGAGGAGGAGGGAATCCTTGATGACAGTCAGCCATTGTCTGGTCAGGGAACTGTCCAGGACGAGGTGGCGGTCAAAGAGGAAGAGGAGGATGATGGGGATGACTATGTATGGGAGGAGGATGCTTCTCAGGGGCCACTTGAAACTGGTGGCGTTGCAAGGTCAGGTACAGGTTTCTTGCGGGACACTTGTGATGTGGATTTCCAAGAAAGTGCTCCTCAACCCAGCAGGACCAGTGAATTGATACCAGGAACATTGGCCCACATGGCTGAGTATGCCTTGCGTATTCTAAAAAGGGACCCCCGCATTGTCAAAATGATGACCGATGACGATTACTGGTTGGCCTGCCTCCTGGATCCATGCTATAAAGGGAAAATGCAAAACATCATGCCACATGAGAACCTTGAGCAAATATTGGCTACCAAACAAGCAACTCTTGTAGACCGTTTGGTTTAGGCATTCCCAGCACACAGAGGCGGTGATGGTCCTCCCACTTGCCGTAGGGGGCAACATGACAGAGGTGCTAGAGGTGCCGAAATCCGAAGTGGCATTGGACAGAGGGGTTTTCTGACAAGGTTGTGGAGTGATTTTTCAATGACCGCTGACACAACAGGGACTGCTGCATCTATTCAAAGTGACAGGAGACAGCATTTGTCCAGTATGGTTACAAACTATTTTTCATCCCTTATCGATGTTCTCCCTCACAGGTCATTCCCCTTTGATTACTGGGCATCTAAACTAGACACCTGGCCCGAATTGGCAGAACATGCATTACAGGAGCTCGCTTGCCCTGCTGCCAGTGTGCTTTCAGAAAGAGTCTTCAGTGCTGCTGGTTCAATACTGACTGAAAAAAGGACACGCCTGGCTACCCAAAATGTAGATGATCTAACCTTCATTAAAATGAACCAATCATGGATTGCCAATTCTTTTGCCCCACCTTCCCCTGCTGACACGTAGCTTGGGTGATAAATGACTCGCTTTTGCCCTCCTCTTACTGACTTTGCCAATTCCTCCATTTGCAGCTGCTGAATGTCCACCATAGGCCATTTTTATACCTCCCTAAATGGGCTGACTCCCCCCACAGGACCGTGGTCACCACTTGGCGCAAGCACCCGTGCAAGTGCCGTTTGCCTGGACAGGTGAGTGTGCCCACTCTACCTCTACTAAACAAAGCTGAGTTTCAATCTACAGGCTTTCAGCCTCTATCAACAATATGAAACTGCATTTGGCCTGGTTCTTGGTTTGGGCCTAGTGACGTCTGCTGCTGCCTCTTGGTTTCCTCAAAGAAACAAAGCTGAGTTTCAATCTACAGGCTTTCGGCCTCTATCAACAATATGAAACTGCATTTGGCCTGGTTCTTGGTTTGGGCCTAGTGACGTCTGCTGCTGTCCTCTTGGTTTCCTCAAAGAAACAAAGCTGAGTTTCAATCTACAGGCTTTCGGCCTCTATCAACAATATGAAACTGCATTTGGCCTGGTTCTTGGTTTGGGCCTAGTGACGTCTGCTGCTGCCTCTTGGTTTCCTCAAAGAAACAAAGCTGAGTTTCAATCTACAGGCTTTCGGCCTCTATCAACAATATGAAACTGCATTTGGCCTGGTTCTTGGTTTGGGCCTAGTGACGTCTGCTGCTGCCTCTTGGTTTCCTCAAAGAAACAAAGCTGAGTTTCAATCTACAGGCTTTCGGCCTCTATCAACAATATGAAACTGCATTTGGCCTGGTTCTTGGTTTGGGCCTAGTGACGTCTTCTGCTGCCTCTTGGTTTCCTCAAAGAAACAAAGCTGAGTTTCAATCTACAGGCTTTCGGCCTGTATTTAGAATTTGAAACTGTATTTGCCCTACTAGTTTGGTTGGGCCCTACTAACAGTGTCTGCTGCTGCTTGTTGTTGTCCTCCACTGAACAAAGCAATGCTGCCTGTTTACTCCTGTTACCAATTTTTTTCTGCTTTTAGTCTCCTTTTTTATTTTGGGCCTATATCTGTGTTTCCTCCTCATCCTGCCTATTACCCAGCCACTGCTTGATGGGTCTGCTGGTACATTGACCCAGACCACTACATTCCCCTTGCACTCTACACAGCCAGAATCTGACCCTGCTGAAAGACAGGTCCCCCTTCCCGCATACTATACCACCTTACACGGGGACAAAGAGGAAGGTGCATATAAAAGTGCAGGTTCCTTCATCAGGTGGGGGGGCATACTCGTTGGCGACGTCACTGTCACAGGGCCCGTCATAGTACGCAAAAGTGTCACTGCCGGTGGGAGGCGCCCCCGCCGTCAAACACAACGCCGTACTTTGAGGGGCCCTGTGCCAGTGCCAGTGCCAATGCGAACGAGTGGGCCCCCCTGCTTGCTCTGGATCACAGCACTTGCAAAGTTGAAATACTTACCTCTCCCTGCTCCACCGCCGTGACGTATTCCACATTTCCTGGGCCCAAGAAAAAATTGAGCCAGCCCTCCCCCCCCCCACAACTTTAACCAAATGACCCCCAATTTTCAAAACCTAACTATTATTATAAGGTTAATTAAGATTGACAAGCTTAAGTAACAATAATTGATGTTTTTGACATTAAAATGGGCTCTGTAGGTGTTTTCCTGTCCTCCACTCACTGCCGACTTTTATTCCCCATTGACTTGCATTGGGTTTCGTGTTTCAGTCGGCCCCCGACTTTTCGCAATGATCGGCCGATTTCACCCGACCCGACTTTTGACAAAGTCGAGTTTCGCGAAACCCGACTCGATCCTGAAAAAGTAAAAGTCGCTCAACCCTAGTCCTCAGGTTTCCCAACCTGGCTTCTTTTAGGTCCTGTCAGGCCTGATCCTCAGTGCTTGCTGGACTCCAAAGGAACACTCCACCACTCCAGTCCTACACATGGGCCTCTCTTCCATGTGTTGCACACAGAAAACAAAATACCTTCCTGTCTTTACAGGAGCACACCCCTTGGAGGTGTGTGGTTAGCCAGTCCCATCCATCACTTTACTAGAAATACAGGTTTGTGGGACTACAAACCCCAGCAACTTGTCCTGGATTTAGAATGCACCAGACCTCTCTGAGCGATACACACCTGTCTCTCTATAAACCATTAGTTGGTACACCACATATCCTCCCCCTCTGTTCAAACCCATGGGGATGAACACCTGACCGCAGTCCAGGGCCCTGGGGAAACAAGTCCCTGTCATCTCTAACTACCAGTAGAGGGGACGCTCTCCACCTACTATAAGCATTGGGCTCTGAAATGTGATCCCTCAAAATCTCCTGTTCCTTTAGAGAACTACCATACATCACTTTCACCATGTCCATTTTGTGGCACCAGATTGTCATACCCCAATTCCAACCGACCTTGAGCTCTCTTTGCATGCTCCAGATGTCGAGCAGCTTCCTCATTCCCAAGACACAGACCATGTGCCAAATAACAGCCTCCATTATGTAGGCTGGAGCCACACCCACGGGTGAGGTATGTGGTAACCAGACCCGCCATCTCTCATAGGTACCTGCAACCTGGACCCAGGTGCACTAAACGACATCCTAGTGCTTACGTGCACTAAAGAAAAATATTCCAGGTTACATCACAGGGAGCAGCCATTCCTGTGACTCATACCTCGCATTGATTACATAGCCATTAGCCTCCTTACACCGTACACTTCAGGAAAAAAATAATCTAAAACTTAACAGGAAACACTTCGAAAAATAAAAACTCCATGAGCTCCCCCAAAACATAAGTGCTATCCACTTGAATAACTCATACTTTTTATTGCCTCAAAAACTCCATAGCCTTAGGAGGGACTAAGCCTATGTACACACATAGACTTTTTGGAGCAGAAACTCACATTTTTCTAAGAGTTTTGTGATTTAGAAGAGGATTTGGAGAGTTTCCAGTCAGTTTCTGCTCTGAACACTTTGCAAGTATACTCCATGTGCACATACCCCAAAGATGCAGGGTACACTGAATGGAGATGCAGACAAAGGATGGCTAAAACCCAGCATGATAACATCCACAACAGATTCACTTAAAGACCACAAAGGAGCATGGTCAGTTGTGTGAGTTTTTACGAGACGCAGGAATTACGGCTATTTTCCCTGTTTTGCACCCAAATTCTAGTATAAGCCTACTAAAAAAAATAAGTCCCATCAACAATGTAACACTAAGATGCAGGGGTTACCATTTCTCCTTTTGGAGGCCATCAGTTGACATAGGGAGATTTATAGGACAGGCTTCTTAGAAAAATTAGCTGTCCTCCAAGATAAAGTAAACTACCCTACAGTGCTACCCTATAAATCAATGTCTGACCCTTTTACAGGTCTCACCTCATAACTTTGGATATTTACAGCAAAGTCTACTTGAAAACAAAAAGTTCTCTACCCACAGACAGCTGTTTTGTCTTTTTTTTCCAACAGTGTAGAGTAGGACGCTGGCTGCATGAGAGGAATACCAAGCCTGCTTTTCCTTGTGGAAACTGGCACCTAGAGTAATAACCATTAAAGTTACACCAATTTTTACATTGTTATGTTTTTTTTTGTTTTCTTTTTCATTCATTTTAGGGAGACAACAGAAATCTGGATACTATACCATCATGAACATAATAAGAATTAACCTGGCTGGTTGCATATTGATAATTATCGTCATGATTCTTGGACATCACATAAAAACAGAGGTGGTGGCATGCTCGGGAGACAATGGATAAAGGTTCTACAATGGCCAGTACTGGACTTTGAATAACTTTTTTCCATAAAACTGGGTCTAGTCTCGTCTAAAACAACAAAAATCTCTAACTATTTAACAATTCCCAACTGCTCCTGTGTGGAACTGTCCAGGTACCCAATCAGTCTCGTAGTTTAGACTTGGTCTTGAAGTTCTCATGTATGTATGGACCATCATACATTCATTTAGTAGCCGGATGTCTTCCTGCTATTTGTTATGGCAACTGTCTAATTTACTTCCCCTTTGTGCAATTTCCTTGACTTTAGACAGTAAAAGAAATTATTTAAGAAGGCTTGTACTAGAAATTATCTTAAAATTTAGGAAAATGATATTTTAGCAGTAGTCATAGCTTTTAAAAAAATCACTAGATGCTTGTTGAGACACTCACAAAAAATAGCTAAGATGGTGCAAAATTACAGAGTCTCGTCCTTCCTCTGGATTTTCCCCCTTCCTGGCTCAGGCTTTTCCCCCTTTTATAGTTCACAACTGTCCTTCAGGCATCCTCCTCAGGTCAGGGGGGATGGGGGATGAGATTGACTTTTATTGTTCGAGGGGTCAGAGTTTATCCATCAGTGTTTGCAAGTCAACAAACTGCATGGACTCATACAATGGATAATCAACATTTTAGCAAACAACGATTGTCCAATGAACCTGCATCCCTGTCATCCAAAGAAAGCATTACAATAAACGTAGGAGCTGGTATAAGAGATAAATAGTAGCCATTCATCAATTCACAAACATCAGTTCAAAAGTCAACATTCAGACTCATATGACAATAGTCCATGCTTCTTGTCCAACTAAAGAAAAACACAAATTCAATATTCAACATTCAGATAATAGCCTATGTCTCCCTGGTCTATTGAAAATAAATGTTTGGCATAATTAAGATGAAATGCTGTGTTGTCTCAATGAATTTTTCATATCACATGGGATATAAATTATGTCACAATTGATGTATAATTAACCCAGAAATCTTGAACTTTGTCTTTTTTTAACCTTTTTAGCTAACTGTGTAATTAGGTAGCTATGTAACTAGGTAATTGTCTAAGAGGTTTACCACAAAAAATATCAGTGTATAAATGATTTCCTCTCTTGTCTCATGCTTTTAAAATTACATCTATGGTATTTTTTTCTATAAAAATAAACATTTTAACCCCTTTACCCCTGAGGGTGGTTTGCACATGAATGACTGGGCCAATTTTTACAATTCTCACCACTGTTACTCTATGAGGTAATAACTCTGGAATGCGTCAACGGATCCTGAAGATTTTGAGAATGTTTTTTCATTACATATTGTACTTCATTATAGTGGTAAGATTTCTTTAGTATGCTTATTATGCGCTTATTTGTGAAAAAAACGGAAATTTGGTAAATTCAAAAAAGTTCTTTTTTTTTCCATTAGTGTACACTCTGCACCTCATCTTGACTGGAAAAAAAATCACAATGAAGCAAAGAGTGAAAAATTTAAAGGGGTCTGAATACTTTCCGTACCCACTGTATGTCACACAAAATAGTGAATAAATAACATTTCTCACATGTCTACTTTACATCAACACAATTTTGGAACCACATTTTTTTTTGTTAGGAAGTTATAAGGGTTAAAAGTTGATCAGTGATTTTTAATTTTTCCCGCAAAATTTACAAAACCATTTTTCTTAGGGACCACATCACATTTGGAGTCACTTTGAGGGGTTTACTTCAGATCCAATTTTTTACTTCAGATCCAATTTATTTTTATTTTGACAAGGGTAACAGGAAAAATTGGACCTTAAAATTTGTTGTGTAATTTCTCCTGAGCATGCCAATACCCCGTATGAGGGAGAAAAACCAGAGCTCGGAAGTGAAGGAGCGCCTTTTGACTTTTTGAATGCAAAATTTGCTGCAACAATTGGCAGATGCCATGTCGCATTTGGAGAGCCGCTGATGTGCCTAAACAATGAAAATCCCCCACAAGTGACACCACTTTGGAAACTAGACCCCTCAGGGAGCTGATCTAGATGTGTGGTGAGCACATTGAACTCTCAGGTGCTTCACAGAAGTTTATAACGTTGAGCTGTAAAAATAATCAAAATCTAAATTTCCCCACATATATGTTTTTAGCACAAAATATTGCATTTTCATAAAAGTAACAAGAGAAACTGCACCATATAATTTGTAGTGCAATTTCTCCCGAGTATGCTGTGTAGAGATCAGATTGAAGAATCCATTTTGTCTTCCTATTCAGAGACGTCTGGCTTAATATGAAGAAACTTGAGTAAAATAGACATTTCCTTTTATGGACGCATTCCTTCTTGTTATTGTGACCTTTAACCTACATTCCAGAAGTTGAACGTTACCAGTAGAATAGATACTCTTTGTTAGAGGATATGAGTGCTTGTACGCATGTCTGTAAATGCTTATCTCTTTGCCATATAAAGGAGGAGGGAGCGTCCAGTGAGTCAGAGGCGAGCTCCTGGGCGATCCCTGCACATGAATACACATCTCTTGTGCTGTGTGTCATTACTTGGATTTTCCTACATCAGAAAGCCAGGGACGGATAAGGACTCAACATTTCTTGGCCGCCCGAACAGGGACCCGAGGCGAGAGTATTTACTCAAGATTTACCTGCGGATACGGACAACGGAGATCTGGGATAATGGACGGCAAATGAAAAAAAAAAAAAAAAACCTGGCCAGGTAAGAGACATTATTAGTTCTCTTTTATCTGCCCTGTATTATCCGAAAGATCTCTATGAGCCGTGTCATGCTGGGTTAGTCTAGTAGTGAGTAGATACCTATAGAACTCGGGTTACCATATTGTATAGATTTATGCGTCTAGTCCCTGGCAGTGTGTGAACAGTGTGTGAACAGTGTGAAGGTTGTGACATGTTGTGAAAGAAGAATAGAAGTACGTAGAACAATAAGCCACGATTGTTAGAACAAGGTTATTGGTGAAGTCAGCCTAACTGGGTCATGTGGTTGCGTCCTTCTGGGAGACCTCCGCCCATGCTTGACTCTCCTATAGAACTTGTTTCTACATTCCCTGGATAAGGTGTGATAGAATGAGCCCAGGACGCGGTTTTCATGAGCCTGGGACAAGTATGCTAACTGACACAGAAAGTTTTGTGATCTGTATGGTGTTGCTGGGTCTGTGTGCATAATAGCACTTAAGTACGTCCTGCATATTAGAAGAAACGGAGCAGACAAGCCCTTCAATATTTTAGCTCCCTAGGAGAGAAGGCAACGAGACATCACCATAGAGTAAGTGATTGTCCAAACGTCACCTAGGGTAGTCATAGCTAATATTGAAAAGAAAAATGGGAAATAAACAGACCAAAACCGTCTTAGGACAAGTGGAAGCAGCAGACATCATACAGGAAAGATGTGGAAAGATAGTCAGAAGACAGATTAGAAGAGTAAGAGGAAAATTGGGAATTTCAGAAGCACTTATGTTCAGTACAGAATGGGAAAGACTGAGTAAAGAACGAGGTGGAATTATCAAAGACAATGGGTGGGAAGAAATCATACATTGTATGATAGAGGTCTCAAAAACAGCTAAAGAGGAGAATTGGAAGTATGATCCAGACACTTCCAAATGGATCATGGGAAAGGGAAAAAGTTGTGACATAATCCCACCACCTTACCTAGATCCAAAAGCCCAATCATTTGTACCATCTGGAAGAGCAGAAGGAGGAAAACAATTTCCAGCCTTGTATCCCAATCTTGGTGGGGTAGGAGGATGGGAATGTTCACACTGTGGACAACAAAATCCAGATTGGAGAAATGATTGCCTAGCCTGTGGTACACCTAGATATGGCGCTGTACTTGCCCCTGTTAGGGTAGTACCAAGACCTTTTAGAGAAGCTGGTGCTGACGGGGTAATGAACACCAGATATCATCAGATCAGACAATACTTCCCTTGGTCCCCTGCCGAGGGTATGTCCCTCTTACATAACGCACCAGATCCTGTCCAGTTTCCAGTTAGATTTGCACAATATATACAACAAATCATGCAGACTCATGCTGGGGTCTGGGCGGACGGGGAAGAATTATGTAGAATGAAAATGTCCCCCGGACTTTTTCAGGAATTATTGACACACCTACAGCCCAATAGACCAGTGGCAGAAGGGGGTGCCTTACAGACAGAAGCATCAGGTACCCAGTTCACAGAGGCATTAATAATTTTCATGAGGGGAAAACAGAGGGAAAGGGGGTCTACAGGTGTGATTATGCAGAAATTTGGGCAAAGTATTGAAGAATATAGTCAAGAACTAGAAAATAACTTTAGGGATGAAGGATTGGATTTGACTGATGCTTCAGTAAGGAGACTTTTTACAAAACAATTAATAGAGGGGCTAGATCCGAAAATCAGAGAAAAATTTAAATCCTCTACTCCAGATTGGAGAACAATTGAACAACCAAATATTGTGAAACAACGATGTTTAGGAATAGCCATGGATATGAGAGAGAATCGTAAGCCTGTTAGAATAGCACAAGCTAATACAGGAGGAAGAGTGAGACACAATTTTCTTTGCCACTACTGTAAAAAGCCAGGTCATTTCCAAAGAGAGTGCAGGAAGAAGTTGGCAGATATAAAGTCAGGCAAATTTGTTCCCAGAAATAACCCTTCCCAAACGGACAACCAGCAGAAATCTACCATCATAGATGGTCCCATACCAGATTCAGATTGACTCGATGTGTTACAAACTTCCCTACCAGCTAGGAGACCTATGATACAGGTGAATGTGGGGGGGAGAGAGATTCCATTTTTGATAGATACAGGTGCAACTTCCTCAATTTTGAATCAAGATTTTCTTCCGAATCCGGAAGATATTTCAGAACAAACAACTTTTGCTGAGGGTTATGATGGGGTAATTCGAACACTGCCATATACTGTGCCCCTAGAGGTCTCATTAGGACCTAAATGTTTTGCATCCAGATTTTTGTATGCCAGAGGTGCCCCAACATGTCTGTTAGGAACTGATGTACTAAAGAAATTAGAAGCTAACATCAAATTTAGGGACGATGGCACAGTTATGCTGACTATCCCTGATGATGCAGAAACATTAGAACAATATGTTAGAATTCAGGCTTTTGAGGATTATACTGAAGAAAAAGAGTACACCACAGATCTAGACCTCTCAACGGTCCCAGAAACACTGTGGGCACAGGGTGACACTGATGTGGGATTATTACATATCTCTCCTGTAAAATTATCTGTGCAACCAGGAACTGTTCTCCCACAGCTCAGACAATACCCTGTGAGTGCCCAGCAGGAACTAGCGATTACAAAACAGATAGAGGGATATAGAGAGAAAGGAGTTTTGGTAGAGATACAATCACCTGCTAACACTCCTCTGTATCCAGTCAAGAAGAGAACTCTTGATAAGAGTTCTATGCCCAAATATCGTATGGTACATGATCTAAGAGAAATAAACAAAGTTCTAGATCCTATCACCCCAGTTGTACCCAATCCTCATACGTTACTATCACAGATACCAGCCAGTTCTCAAGTGTTTACTGTAATAGATCTTTCAAATGCATTTTTCTCGGTTCCTTTACACCAAGATAGTTGGCATTTGTTTGCATTCACATTTAAGGGCAAACAGTTGGCGTGGACACGCCTTCCACAGGGAATGATACACTCCCCTACTCTTTATTCAAATGCCCTACAAACAGTCCTTCAGAGGTTTGAACCCGAACCACAGGTAGTAATTTTGCAGTATGTGGATGACCTACTACTTTGCTGCCCAGATCTAGAAACTGCAGAAAGGTCCACTGTGAGTTTACTATGTTTTCTAGAAAAAGAAGGGTGTAAAGTGAATAGACAAAAGCTACAAGTTTGTCAGATCAAAGTGGTCTTTCTAGGTCATTGCATTTCTCAAGGTAAAAAGCATCTTACACCTCAAAGAACTGAAGCAATAAGACAGATGAATGAGCCTAGAAATCATAAACAGCTACGAGCATTTTTAGGAATAGTGTCTCATTGTAGACAATGGATTATACATGCCAGTCAACTAATGCAACCACTGTATGACTGTGTAAAAAGTGAACCTTATTTGTTGACAAAAGAAGGTCAGATTTCGTTCCAACAATTAAAAGATGCCCTTGTTTCAGCTCCAGCGTTAGGGCTACCAGACTACACCAAACCATTTCAGCTTATGGCTGCAGAAGTTGATTCTCATGCTACAGGAGTTCTTACCCAGAAGCATGCAGGGAAACAAAGACCAATTGCATATCTTTCAGCAAGGTTAGATCCAGTGGCTAGGGCAGCGCCAACCTGTGTACGTGTAGTTGTTGCTGTCTCACTATTGTTGGACAAAGCATCAGAAATTGTCCTAGAGCATCCACTCACAGTTCAAACTACACATGATGTTTATGGGATATTAAACCAGGTACAACCAAAACACATTTCCATGGCCAGACATTTGCGGCTACAGTGTTCTTTGCTGCTCCCCTCTACTATCACATTTGCAAGGCTTCAGACTCTCAATTTAGCTACACTGCTACCTCTCGAGTCTGAAGGGGGGAATAAGGACACTGATCCACACGCAAATTTTTTCCCTACAGATACACATGATTGTACAGAGCTCATTTTACAAGAAACAGCAGGCTTACCCAATGTATCCGAAACACCACTTCAAAATCCAGATTTAGAGCTGTTTATAGACGGTAGTAGGTTTGCAGATGACACAGGTAACTTTCATACAGGGTATGCAGTTGTGTCAGAATCTGAAACTCTCAAAGCAGAACCTCTTCCACCGAAACAGTCTGCACAAGAAGCAGAACTAACAGCATTGATTGAAGCGCTAAAAATAGCTGAGAATCAGACAGCTAATATATACACTGATTCTAGGTATGCACATGGTATTGTGTTTGACTTTGGAGTAATCTGGAGAGCTAGAGGTTACATGACAGCGTCAGGCCAACCTGTAAAACATGCTTCTCTGATCAAACAGATCTTAGAGGCTGCACAACAAACAAAAGAAGTAGCAGTAATTAAGGTAGCTGCACATGTGAGACTCGACACTAGGGAATCTAGGGGAAATGATAGGGCTGATAAAGCAGCCAAAGCAGCAGCAGTCAAACCCTTACAGCAGGTTCATACTGTAAACCCCACAGAAAATACTGAAGATAGACTGAGACAAGCACAGGAAGATGCAGGAGAAGAGGAGAGGGACAGGTGGAAAAAGGAAGGGGCAGAAGAACAAGCAGGAATTTGGAAGAAAGATGGACTAATATGTCTACCTAGAGCCTGGTACCCGATTGTAGTTGGTGGACTCCACCACCCTACTCATGTGTCTGCAAATGCAATGACACTACTGGCAAAGCAAGTCTGGTTGGCTCCAGGTTTTGGCAACTATGCAAGAGACTATTGTGCTGCATGCGTTATATGCCTAACACATAATCCCGGACAGACAACAAAGACCCCTATGAAGCATCACGTCCGACCTCTCTATCCGTTTCAGCGATTACAAATAGACTTTATCCAGCTGCCAAAAAGTAATGGGTATGAGTATGTGTTGGTGTGTGTGGACATGTTCTCAGGGTGGCCAGAGGCCTATCCAGTTCGGAAGGCTTCAGCTAAAAACACTGCTGTAAAGCTAGTTGCCGAACTGATACCCCGTTACGGTCTCCCTGAAGTGATCGAGTCAGATAGGGGTACTCATTTCACTGGAGAAATATTTCAAAATGTACTGAAAATGTTGGGTGTTGAAAGTCAGTTACACACTCCGTACCATCCTCAAAGTTCTGGTAAGGTGGAACGCATGAATGGAACTTTAAAATTAAAAATACAGAAAGCCATGGCTGAAACAGGAAAGCCTTGGACAGAATGCCTTCCACTGGCCCTTTACTCAATACGCAATACCCCAAGGGGTAAGACTAAACTGTCTCCATATGAAATTTTGTTTGGCAGGACTGCCAATTTAGGATGTTATTTTCCACAGCAACTTGTGTTAAATATTGAGTCATTGACTTCTTATGTGCAAAATCTTCAGAAACAATTAACTAAGGTGCATGCACAAGTTTTTGCTTCCCTTCCAGATCCTGACAACACTGAAGGAAGTCACAAGTTGGAACCAGGTGATCAAGTCTATGTAAAAAGACACACCAGAAAGGCTCTTGAACCAAGATTTGACGGACCCTTCCAAGTCCTGTTGACAACACCTACATCAGTCAAGCTTGAAGGAAAGGCATCATGGATACATGCAAGCCATTGCAAAAGAGCAGTATAAAACTCATAACATTGATGTTAATAGTATTAACCTCAACGGAGGCATGGGATAAACTAGTTAGAGCCACGGATTATTTAGATGATCAGATCTGGGATATATTGGATATACTAAACACTAGTATAGCTGTACAGAATCAGCTTATAATAGTAATCAACCAACATACTCTGGTATTGGATTACCTAACTGCCTCACAAGGGGGTATGTGTCAAATCATCGGACCCACCTGCTGTCATTATATAGACCCGAATAGTACTATGAGTATGACATTTAAATTAAAGGACGTACAACGACTCAGAGATCAGTATGATAAAGACAATGACCAGAATAAGGATAGCTGGTGGTCTGATACTTTCTCTTTTCTCAACCCAGCCAACTGGTTCAGAGGAATCGGTGGGTGGGTTGCTGGGATTATGCAGAGCATAATACATATAGTTATGATTATTGTAGTCATATACGTACTATTCCAGATTGTGCTCAAGAGTATCTCAGTATGCACAGATAAATTTTGTGTAATAGATGCAAGAGTATAAATTTTCTTCTTTATTCTTATGTTATCCTCTAGTGATTCTAATTAATATTACCGTACTAATTTTTGTTTTTATATTTTAGTATACATATTGCAAAACAAAGAAAAGGTTGTGAGAGTTAAACGGAAGAATTGATACTAGATTTGATTTTCTTATTAATAATATAAGTGTGTACATGTGTAATACCAAAAATAAAGGCTTTGTCTTTGGCCCTGTGGTAATCTAAAATAAGGATATGTCAAAGGGAGATTTGTGATAGATTATAAAAGGAATATGTCAAAGGGGGGAATTGTAGAGATCAGATTGAAGAATCCATTTTGTCTTCCTATTCAGAGACGTCTGGCTTAATATGAAGAAACTTGAGTAAAATAGACATTTCCTTTTATGGACGCATTCCTTCTTGTTATTGTGACCTTTAACCTACATTCCAGAAGTTGAACGTTACCAGTAGAATAGATACTCTTTGTTAGAGGATATGAGTGCTTGTACGCATGTCTGTAAATGCTTATCTCTTTGCCATATAAAGGAGGAGGGAGCGTCCAGTGAGTCAGAGGCGAGCTCCTGGGCGATCCCTGCACATGAATACACATCTCTTGTGCTGTGTGTCATTACTTGGATTTTCCTACATCAGAAAGCCAGGGACGGATAAGGACTCAACAGCTGATACCCAATATATGTGAGAAAACTACTGTTGGGTCAAACAGCAGGGCTCGGAAGGGAAGGAGCGTCATTTGACTTTTTGAATGTACAATTTCCTGGAATCATTAGCGAATGTCATATCCCGTTTGGAGAGCTCCTGATGTGCCTAAACAGTGGAACCCTCCCCACAAGTGACCCAATTTTGGAAACTAGACCCCTCAAGGAAAGTATTTTGAAGAGTGGTGAGCACCTTGAACCCCAAGGTGCTTCACAGAAGTTTATAACGTTGAGCCATGAAAATAATAAAATCACATTTTCCTCACAAAAATTATATTTTAGCCCCAACTGTGCATTTTCATAAGGGTAAAAGGAGAAATTTCAATTTGTAGTACAATTTCTCCTGAGTACGCCCAAACCCCATATGTGTGGGGAATACTACTTTTAAGGCACAGTGCAAAGCTTAGAAGGGAAGAGGAGCCATATAGTTCAGATTTTGCTGGAATGGTTTGAAGGTGCCATGTCACATTGGCAGAGCCCCTTAAGGTGTCAGAACAACAGAACCCCCCTATGTGTGAACTAGTTTTACAAACTACACCCCCAATGAATTCATCTAGTGGTGCAGTGATCATATTAACCCCTTAAGCCCCGAGGGTGGTTTGCACGTTAATGACTGGGCCAATTTTTACAATTCTGACCACTGTCCCTTTATGAGGTTATAACTCTGGAACGCTTCAACGGATCTTGGCGATTCTGACACTGTTTTCTCGTGACATATTGTACTTCATGTTAGAGGTAACATTTATTCGATATAACTTGCGTTTATTTGAGAAAAAAATGGAAATTTGGCGAAAATTTTGAAAATTTTGCAATTTTCCAATTTTGAATTGTTATGCCCTTAAATCACAGAAATATGTCATGCAAAATACTTAATAAGTAACATTTCCCACATGTCTACTTTACATCAGCACAATTTTGGAACCAACATTTTTTTTTGTTAGGGAGTTATAAGGGTTAAAAGTTGACCAGCAATTTCTCATTTTTACAACACCATTTTTTTTTAGGGACCACATCTCATTTGAAGTCATTTTGAGGGGTCTATATGATAGAAAATACCCAAGTGTGACACCATTCTAAAAACTGCACCCCTCAAGGTGCTCAAAACCACATTCAATAAGTTTATTAACCCTTCAGGTGTTTCACAGGAATTTTTGGAATGTTTAAATAAAAATGAACATTTAACTTTTTTTCACACAAAATTTATTTCAGCTCCAATTTGTTTATTTTACCAAGGGTAACAGGAGAAAATGGACCCCAAAAGTTGTTGTACAATTTGTCCTGAGTACGCTGATACCCCATATGTGGGGGTAAACCACTGTTTGGGCGCATGGCAGAGCTCGGAAGGAAAGGAGCGCCATTTGACTTTTCAATGCAAAATTGACTGGAATTGAGATGTGACGCCATGTTGCGTTTGGAGAGCCCCTGATGTGCCTAAACATTGAAACCCCCCACAAGTGACACCATTTTGGAAAGTAGACCTCCTAAGGAACTTATCTAGAGGTGTGGTGAGCACTTTGACCCACCAAGTGCTTCACAGAAGTTTATAATGCACAGCCGTAAAAATAAAAAATCATATTTTTCACAAAAATTATCTTTTCGCCCCCAATTTTCTTATTTTCCCAAGGGTAAGAGAAGAAATTAGACCACAAAAGTTGTTGTGCAATTTGTCCTGAGTACGCTGATACCCCATATGTGGGTGTAAACCATTGTTTGGGCGCATGGCAGAGCTCGGAAGGGAAGGTGCGCCATTTGACTTTTCAATGCAAAATTGACTGGAATTGAGATGTGACGCCATGTTGCGTTTGGAGAGCCCCTGATGTGCCTAAACATTGAAACCCCCCACAAGTGACACCATTTTGGAAAGTAAACCCCTTAAAGGGACACTGTCACCTGAATTTGGAGGGAACAATCTTTAGCCATAGGGGCGGGGTTTTCGGGTGTTTGATTCACCCTTTCCTTACCCGCTGGCTGCATGCTGGCTGCAATATGGGATTGAAGTTCATTCTCTGTCCTCCATACTACACGCCTGCGCAAGGCAAGATTGCCTTGTGCAGGCGTGTACTATGGAGGACAGAGAATGAACTTCAATCCCATATTGCAGCCAGCATGCAGCCAGCGGGTAAGGAAAGGGTGAATCCAACACCCGAAAACCCCGCCCCTATGGCTAAAGATTGTTCCCTCCAAATTCAGGTGACAGTGTCCCTTTAAGGAACTTATCTAAATGTGTGGTGAGTACTTTGACCCAACAAGTGCTTCACAGAAGTTTATAGTGCAGAGCCGTAAAAATAAAAAATCATATTTTTTCACAAAAATGATATTTTTGCCCCCAATTTTTAATTTTCCCAGGGGTAAGAGAAGAAATTACACCACAAAAGTTGTTGTGCAATTTGTCCTGAGTACGACGATACCCCATATGTGGGGGTAAACCACTGTTTGGGCGCATAGCAGAGCTCGGAAGTCAAGGAGCACCATTTTACTTTTCAATGCAAAATTGACTGGAATTAAGATGGGACGTCATGTTGCGTTTGGAGAGCCCCTGATGTGCCTAAACATTAAAACCCCCCACAAGTGACACCATTTTGGAAAGTAGACCCCCTAAGGAACTTATCTAGATGTGTTTTGAAAGCTTTGAAACCCCAAGTGTTTCACTACAGTTTATAACGCAGAACCGTGAAAATAAAAATTCTTTTTTTTTTTCACAAAAATGATTTTTTAGCCCCCAGTTTTGTAATTTCACAAGGGTAACAGGATAAATTGGACAACAAAAGTTGTTGACCAATTTGTCCTGAGTACGCTGATGCCCCATATGGGCGGGGAACTACTGTTTGGGCGCATGGCAGAGCTCGGAAGGGAAGGAGCGCCATTTGGAATACAGACTTAGATGGATTGGTCTGCAGGCGTCACGTTGCATTTGCAGAGCCCCTGATGTACCCAAAGAGTACAAACCCCCCACAAGTGACCCCATATTGGAAACTAGACCTCCCAAGGAACTTATCTAGATGTGTTGTGAGAACTTTGAACCCCCAAGTGTTTCACTACAGTTTATAACGCAGAGCCGTGAAACTAAAAATTCTTTTTTTTTCCACAAAAATGATTTGTTAGCCCACAGTTTTGTAATTTCACAAGGGTAACAGGATAAATTGGACAACAAAAGTTGTTGACCAATTTGTCCTGAGTACGCTGATGCCCCATATGTGGGGGGGAACCACTGTTTGGGCGCATGGCAGAGCTCGGAAGGGAAGGAGCGCCATTTGGAATACAGACTTAGATGGATTGGTCTGCAGGCGTCACGTTGCATTTGCAGAGCCCCTGATGTACCCAAACAGTGCAAACCCCCCACAAGTGACCCCATATTGGAAACTAGACCTCCCAAGGAACTTATCTAGATGTGTTGTGAGAACTTTGAACCCCCAAGTGTTTCACTACAGTTTATAACGCAGAGCCGTGAAAATAAAAAAATCTTATTTTTCCCACAAAAATGATATTTAGCCCCCCAAATTTTTATTTTCCCAAGGATAAAAAGAGAACTTGGACCCCAAAAGTTGTTGTCCAATTTGTCCCGAGTACGCTGATACCCCATATGTTGGGGTAAACCCCTGTTTGGGCGTACGGGAGAGCTCGGAAGGGAAGGAGCACTGTTTTACTTTTTCAACGCAGAATTGGCTGGAATTGAGATCGGATGCCATGTCGCGTTTGGAGAGCCCCTGATGTGCCTGAACAGTGGAAACTCCCCAATTCTACCTGAAACCCTAATGCAACAACACCCCTAATCCCAACGGTAACCCTGACACACCCCTAATTCTAATCCCAACCCTAATCCCAACCGTAAATGTAATCCAAACCCTAACCCTAACTTTAGCCCCAACTCTAACCCTAACTTTAGCCCCAACCCTAACCCTAACTTTAGCCCCAACCCTAACCCTAACTTTAGCCCCAACCCTAACCCTAACTTTAGCTCCAACCCTAGCCCCAACCCTAACCCTAACCCTAGCCCCAACCCTAACCCTAAGCCTAACCCTAGCCCTAACCCTAACCCTAACCCTAGCCCCAACCCTAACCCTAAGCCTAACCCTAGCCCTAACCCTAGCCCCAACCCTAACCCTAGCCCTAACCCTAACCCTAATGGGAAAATGGAAATAAATACATTTTTTTTATTTTATTATTTTTCCATAACTAAGGGGGTGATGAAGGGGGGTTTGATTTACTTTTATAGCGCTTTTTATATCGGATTTTTATGATTGGCAGCTGTCACACACTAAAAGACGCTTTTTTTATAGCAAAAAAGTTTTTGCGTCTCCACATTTTGAGACCTGTAATTTTTCCATATTTTGGTCCACAGAGTCATGTGAGGTCTTGTTTTTTGCGGGACGAGTTGACGTTTTTATTGGTAACATTTTCGGACACGTGACAGTTTTCGATCACTTTTTATTCTGATTTTTGTGAGGCAGAATGACCAAAAACCAGCTATTCATGAATTTCTTTTGGGGGAGGCGTTTATACCGTTCCACGTTTGGTAAAATTGATAAAGCAGTTTTATTCGTCGGGTCATTACGATTACAGCGATACCTCATTTATATCATTTTTTTTATGTTTTGGCGCTTTTATACGATAAAAGCTATTTTATAGAAAAAATAATTATTTTGGCATCGCTTTATTCTGAGGACTATAACCTTTTTTTATTTTTTTGCTGATGATGCTGTATGGTGGCTCGTTTTTTGCGGGGCAAGATGCCTTTTTCAGCGGTACCATGGTTATTTATATCCGTCTTTTTGATCGTGTGTTATTCCACTTTTTGTTTGGCGGTATGATAATAAAGCGTTGTTTTTTGGCTGGTTTTTTTTTTTTTCTTACGGTGTTCATTGAAGGGGTTAACTAGTGGGACAGTTTTATAGGTTGGGTCGTTATGGACGCGGCGATTCTAAATATATGTACTTTTATTGTTTTTTGTTTTTTTTTTATAAAGAAATGTATTTATGGGAATAATATTTTTTTTTTCTTTATTTAGGAATTTTTTATTTTTTTTATTTTTTTTTACACATGTGGAATTTTTTTTTTTTACTTTGTCCCAGGGGGGGGCATCACAGATCGCCGATCTTACAGTTTGCATAGCACTCTGTGAGATCGGCGATCTCACTCATCGCTGCAGGCTTACAGAGCTGCAGCTGCAGCCTGCTCCTGACCCGGAAGTACTCTCTGCAGGACCCGGATGCAGCCCCGCGGCCATTTTGGATCCGGGGACTGCAGGGAGGAGACGCTCGGTACAAGGTGAGTACATTCCCTTGTACCGATCGTCTCAGGGAAGCTCGCAGGGAGCCCCCTCCCTGCGCGATGCTTCCCTGTACCGCCGGCACACTGCGATCATGTTTGATCGCGGTGTGCCGGGGGTTAATGTGCCAGGGGCGGTCCGTGACCGCTCCTGGCACATAGTGCCGGATGTCAGCTGCGATAGTCAGCTGACACCCGGCCGCGATCACGGGGGGAGCGCGGCCGATCGCGTATGACGTACTATCCCGTCACTGGGAATTAAGTCCCAGGTCACCTTGACGGGATAGTACGTCATATGGGATTAAGGGGTTAACACCACATGCGCCTCACAGAATTTTATACCACTGAGCGATGAAGAAAGAATACTTTCCATTTTTACTACTAAAATGTTATTTCAGCCCCAAGTTTTTAATTTTTCTCAGGGCTAATACGTTTTTTTTTTTTTTTTTTGCAACAAACTGAGTTCCATTTTTTCCTGAGTGCACAAATACCCTACACGTAATCGGGAAATATATTTCAGGCACAGTGCAAAGCTCGGAAGGCAAGGAGCCCCAGATTTTACTGTTATGGTTTGCAGGTGCCATGACCATGACCCACTGGTAGAGCCCATGAGGTGCCAGAGCAGAAGAGCTCCCCATGAACTCATTTTACAAACTACACCTCTCAATGAATTCAGCTAGGAGCGCAGTGATCATATTGACACCACGGGTGTGTCACATAATTTTATACCATTCGGCAGTGAAGAAAAAGTAACTACATTTTTACCACCAAAATTTGGTTTTAGTCCTAGATTTTACATTTTCACACAAGACGTGGGTAAAAATTGCACCAAAATTTATCCCACAATTTCTACTGAATGTGGCAATAAGGAGAGACTTGGGAGGAATGGAGCGCTATTTGCATCCTGGAGTGCAGAGTTTCCTACAACAGTTTGTGAACTCCATATACAGAGCCCCTAATTGCTAGAAGAGCAGAATCCTGTATCAAGTGACCCCATATTGGAAACTATACTCCTTGAGGAATTTATCTACAGGTGTAGTGACGATTTTGACTCCATGGGTATTTTCCAGAAACAAGCAATGAATATTGCCAAGTGAAAATTGCAAACTGCCGTTGTAGTGACCAGTACATTGCATTCACCAGTACACTGTAGTGACCATACGTTGCAGTCACCAGTACATTATGCCCAGTCCGTGCTTCTAGGGGCATTCACCCGTAAGTTAGGCGGCATCTCATCACTTCAGAAATGCCAAACTTGGTCGCAGAATGGGGTTTAGGTACACTGTGGGGCACAGAAGGGAGAGGCATTTGGATTTGAGAGTACAGAATTTGCCGAATATCTTTTGGCAGTTGAGAAGCCATTTTGCTTTTCCAGAGCCTTTCTACTACCGGTAATGTGGAAGCCCCTTATATTTCCGTTAACAGAAGATAGACCAGAGTGGGAACTTGCTTTTTTGTGTGGATTGAGTTGAAGCTTTTATTAGGAACATTTTACATAATGTTTTGGATCACAGTATTCTGGTGCACTATGCTGACCATGTAGTTTGGGTTTTCCATCTAAATCTCGGAGTGATGTGATTCAGATGAAACACATCAGGGATCCATTCACTATAATGAGGCAGCAGAGTTACTCTGGACTCCGTCTGGCCTCTGTTAAGTGGTGTCCTTCTTTTCAGAAGTGCACAAAACTGTGGCCGACGGCACTTTTATGCAATCCTAAAAAGGCGGACACTGCTGGATCACAGGCCAGACAGGGTCCACAGTGCCACCATCTGCCTGTTTATAGGGAATCTTCCACTAGAGGTTCCGTTTGAATTACGTATTTCAGGGATTTACACAGCGCAGAGCACAGGATAAATGTGCACCGAGCCTTACTGCGATTTTTGGGAGGCAGAATAAAAAAAATCAACGGCATGTGAAGAATTGGTTTTATTTTTTACACAGTTCCTCGTGTGGTATAAGTGATTAGGCAGCTTCATTCTTCGGGTAGGTGCGATGACAGCTATACCAGATTTATGTCGGTTTTTTATGTTTGGCTGCTGTCACACACTAAAAGACACTTTTTATTGCAAAAAATAGTTTTTTGCATCACCATATTTTGAGAGCTATAATTTTTCTATATTTTCGTCCACAGTGTCATATAATGGCTTTTTTTTTGCGGGACGAGTTCGATATTTTTATTGGTGCCATTTTCAGGCACATGACATATTTTGATCGCTTTCTATTCCAATTTTTGGGGGGCAGAATGAACAAAAACCAGCAATTCAGGATTTTTATTTTTTTTTTTTGGGGGGGAGGGGAGAGTTTATGCCATTCCATGTTTGGAAAAATTGTTAAGGCAGTATTATTCTTCAGGTCAGTATGATTACAGCGATACCTCATTTATATTTTTTTAATGTTTTGCAGCTTTTACACAATAAGACACAATAATTATTTTTGCATCGCTTTAATCTGAAAGCTATAACTTTTATTTTTCTGCTGATGGAGCTGTATGGTGGCTTGTTTTTTGGGGGACAAGATTGTGTTTTCAGCGGTACCATGTTTACTTATGTCCATCTTTTCTATCGCGTTTTTTTCCACTTTTTGTTCAGCGGTATGATGATAAAGCATTGTTTTTTGCCTTGTTTATTTTTTTTTACTGATGGTGTTTATTAAAGAGGTTAACTAGTGAAACAGTTTTATAGGTCGGGTCATTGGGGACGTGGCGATACCAAATATATGTACTTTTATTGTTTTTTTATTCAAATATTTATTTATAGATACAATATCTTTACATTTTTATTATTACAGTATTTTTTTTTTTTTTTTTAAATATTTGTAATTATTTATTTTTTTAAATGTACTTTTTTTTAACTTTTTTACTTAGTCCTACTATGGGACAACCATTTTTTGCAGGCTGATCTCTTCTACAGCATGGGGATGCAGCAGCATCCCCATGCTGCAGAAACTGTTAGCTCAGCACTGACAGAGAAACTTGCCGATCATATCCTGCATGTATTTTTTGTATTGCACCAATGTCTGTGTTAATTATCTTATGTTTTTCACCTGTTCAGGGTCTTTTTATTTTCCAGCCTGATTGCTCACAATCTTACTGAGGACTAAGAACACTACATGTGTTCGAAACGCGTTCAGTTGTTTCAGGCACTCTTCCTCCAGTAATTTACGGGTATCTTTGTCCAGCAGCTACATTTTAAAATTATTAAATAAAGACTTTTGATTTTATTTCTGGAGCTGGATACCCCTTTTTTCTTACTGCACATGATCAGCATGTTTCCTAGCTCTGACAACATCAGGTCACCATGGCAATGCTGGGGGGTCTCTGATCCACAGGCAGAGGGGCTGTCAGCCCTCTTTCAGCTCCCGGAATGCTGCAATCTCATTCGATCACAGCATTTCTGGGGTTAAAGTGTCAGGAACCATGCTTGACTGTTCCTGGCACTTAGTGCTGGGTGTCAGCTGTCAGAATCAACTGACACCCAGCGGCGTGCGTGCGGGCGATCGTGCAGACATAATAATCCGTCCCTGCTCAGCTAGACCCAGGGTGTCATGACTCTGGACAGGATGATTCCGCCTCCATCCTGTCAGGTCAAGGTCAAATTTAGTTTGCCTCTCTTTGGCTCTATTTAATGTTGGCAGTTCCTGGATCTGGTGTCGGTGATACTTCCGTATACTTGGTTTGCTGTGTATGACCCGGTTTGTCCCCTGACTTTTGCCTCTGTATCCTGGTTTGTACTGCCCTGTCGTTTCCAGTTATCTGACCCCTTGTATTGTCTCCGTTTACTTTTTGTCTTATCCCTAGGTACTAAGCTCTCATCTGGCTTCTGATCCTCGGCTTTCCTTGACCATGTTTACTGTCTGTGCCTTGCACTCTATGCACTCAGTTGCCTTCCCGGCACTCACATGCAGTGACTCCGCCCCCTGGTCACATGACTGCTCTGTGCCAGGTCCTGTGCTCAGTGCTTAGTCTCAGGTCCTTGCGCACAGCGTGCCTTGTTCCTGCACTCCCTGCACTCGATTGCGTGCCCCCTGATAGTGCCCCCTAGGCAGCATCAGTGACACTATTGGTGTCATCACATTATCACCGACCCAAACAATTTTTCAGGGTTTTTTTTGTGTGCGCTTGTTATGGATCCGCTGTGTGCTCTGTCACATCAGGTATCTAATCTGACCAAGATGATGCAGAACCTATCTGTTGAGCAAAGTGCGTTGGTTGCTTCTCACCAACAGGTACAAAGGGAGTTGGCAGATAAAGTTAATGCTGTTCAGGGTGCCTCTTCCTCATCTGGCAATGGAGAAGGTACTGTGTCTGATGTTTCCTTATCCTCTCCTGAACCCTATGTCAAACTTCCGGATACCTTTTCTGGGGATAAGAAAAAATTCCGGGTATTTAAAGAGAGCTGTAAATTACTTTCTTCCCTGCGTCCTCGGTCCTCGGGTGGTGAGAGTCAAAGGGTAGGGATAGTTATTTCCCTGTTACGTGAGAGGCCGCAATCCTGGGCTTTCTCCCTATCTCCTACCTCCCCTGAGAGAATGTCTGTTGATTGGTTCTTCGAGGCCTTGGGTCTTATTTACGATGAACCTGATCAGGTGAGATTGGCAGAGGACACGATTATGAGTCTTACCCAGGGAAAGTGCTCAGCTGAGTGGTACTGTTCCGATTATAGGCAATGGGCACCCGAGATTTCCTGGAACGACTCGGCAATCGGGGCTGTTCCGATGGGGTCTCTCTGAGCATTTAAAGAATGCCTTGGCCCTGCACCCACCGCCCGACTCTCTGGAGGAGGCCATGACCCAGGACCTGGTCCGTATGGACCGCAGGCTGAGAGAGAGAAGTGCAACGAGATGCTCCTCTGTTGCCAGTGAAGCCAGAGCCTTCATTGTCGGTTGAGCCCATGGAGGTGGGGGCTGTCTCCATGATGGAAAAGGAGAGGAGACACCGCAGAGAGAAAAAACTCTGCTTCTATTGTGGAGAGCCGGGTCATTGGATAAAGGACTGTCCCTCCTGTCCCCTGGATTACAAGGCTTCAGGAAACGACTAGGTCTGGGTAACTGGGGAGGAGGTTACCCAGACCCACAGGTACTTTTTTCCTCAGCCTTCAACCTATTGTTAAAAGTGGAAGTTGATGTGAACAATTGTTTTTTTCCCTCTTCTGCTTTTGTGGATTGCGGGTCTTCAGTGAACTTGATTGACTCGAGGTTGGTGGCTCACTGTGAGATAGGGACAGTCAGGTTGGACAAACCCATGAGAGTGGTGGCTATTGACTCAACCCTGTTCACCAAGGACAGGATCCACTCTGTTATGAAAAAATTTGTCCTTAAGGTGGGGTTGTTCATCTGAAGCATATAGTCTGTTTCGTTCTCGACAACCTTCCTGCTGGTTTGGTTTTGGGGTTTCCTTGGCTGCAATGCCATAATCCAGTCATTGACTGGGAGGCCCGGGAGATTGTTAAATGGAGATCCAACTGTGAAAACAAATGTCTGAATTCTGTGTGTTTCATCCGCCGGTCTGCAGGGTATGGACAGCACGGTGGCGCAGTGGTTAGCACTGCAGCCTTGCAGCGCTGGAGTCCTGGGTTCTAATCCCACCCAGGACAACATCTGCAAAGAGTTTGTATGTTCTCTCCGTGTTTGCGTGGGTTTCCTCTGGGTACTTGGGTTTCCTCCCACATTCCAAAGATAGGGAATTTAGATTGTGAGCCCCATCGGGGACAATGATGATAATGTGTGCAAACTGTAAAGCGCTGCGGAATATGTTAGCGCTATATAAAAAAAATAAAGAAGAAAAATAAAGAAGATTATTCCGGAGTACCTGAAGGACTTTGAGGATGTGTTCTCCAAAAGTCAGGCCGAGGGGTTACCACCACACCGCCTTTTTGACTGTGCCCTTGACCTGATTCCTGGGGCTAAATTGCCTAAGGCCCGATTGTTTAACCTTTCTGGTCCCGAGCGGGTCCATGAAGGAGCACATATCTGAGAGTCTCCGCAAGGGACATATCTGCCCTTCCGTGTCTCCTGTTGCTGCAGGGTTTTTTTGTAAAGAAAAAACGGTGGTCTCCGCCTATGCCTTGACTTTCAGGAACTGAATAAGATTACTGTAAGAAACACATATCCCCTCCCACTCATTCCTGATTTGTGCAATGAGTTATCCAGGGCCAAATAGTTTTCAAAACTAGACTTGCGGGGGGCATATAACCTCATCCGGGTGGGGGATGAGTGGAAATCACCTCAGAAGGGCTATTTGAAAATGTATTTATGCCGTTTGGTCTGAACTATGCCCCTGTGGTCTTCCAAAACTTCATCAATCATGTGTTTTCTGATTTTATTGGGCGGTTTGTGGTCATATACTTGGAGGATGACATTGTAGTTTATTCACTTGATAAGCAGACACATATTGGTCACCTTTCGGCAGTTCTTCAGAGACTCAGGGAGAACCAACTTTTCGCTAAACTAGTGAAATCCTCATTTTTCATCGAACTACTTTTCTTGGGGTTCACTGTTTCACTGAGGGGTTTCGTATGGATCCCAAAAAGGTACAGGCCATTGTAGATTGGGTTCAACCCCGGGACCTGAAGGGCCTTCAGTGCTTCTTGGGATTTGACAATTACTACCGGAGGTGTATTAAAGGGTTCTCTGAGGTGGTCAATCCCCTCACTGACTTGACACAGAAAGGGGCTGATATCAAGAACTGGTCTGCCTCAGCGGTAGCAGGGTTTCTCACTCTGAAAAAGTTTTATGACTGCCTCGGTTCTGGTTCTACCTGATCCATCTGAACCTTTTGTGGTGGAGGTTGACACCTTGGAGGTGGGGTGGGTGCAGTGTTGTTCCACCTTGACCAATTTGAGACCATGCACCTTCTTCTCCAAGAAGTTCTCCCCGGCGTAAAGAAATTATGACGTAGTTGGCCTTTGAAGAATTGAGGCATTTTTTGGACTGGGTGGTTCATCCCTTTACTGTAGTTACAGACCACAAGAACCTGGCGTATGTTGAGTCTGCTAAAAGATTGACCTCAGGCAAGCCAGATGGTCACTTTTCTTTTCCTGGTTCCAGTTCTCGATCACTTTTCGTCCGAGATCCAAGAATGTGAAGGCCGATGCCTTGTCTCAAAGTCTGGACCCAGTTTTTCCCCCCTAGTCTCCATCCTCCATTCTTCAACCCGGGGTGGTGGTGGCTGATGTGTCTGCTGGTTTGGAATGGGAGATTCTGGAAGCCCAGTCTCAGGCTCCCCTGTCCAAGCCGGTGGGAAAATTGTTTGTTCCGGTTCACCTTCGATTCAGTGTCCTCCAGGAGTTCAATGATTTGGCACTGAGTGGACATCTGGTGATTTCAGCTACTCGTGGGGCCATTGTGAGGGGTTTTTGGTGGGCCTCGCTTACATCTGATGTGAGGAAGTTTGTGTCTGCCTGTGAAGTTTGAGCCTGCGATAAGAGCTCTCATACCCAGCTGGCTGGGAAATTGGTGCCTTTGCCAGTTCCTGATAGACCACGGACACATTTGTCCATGGACTTTATCACCAATCTTCCTCCCTCCAAGGGTAATACTGTCATCTGTGTGGTGGTGGACATGTTTACAAAGCAAGCACACTTTGTACCCTTAGTGGCACTACCCTCTGCTGAAATCTTGTCTAGGTTGTTCGTTCAACATGTGGTTCGTTTGCATGGTGTGCCCTTGAATGTGGTGTCTGACCGTGGTGTGCAGTTTGTGTCCAGGTTGTGGAGGGCATTTTGTAAAAGGTTGGGTATTGAGTTGTCCTTTTTATCGGCCTACCATCTGGAGACCAATGGTCAGACCGAACGGACCAATCAGTCGTTAGAACAAATTTTGCGCTGCCTTGCCAACTCCAGTCAAGAGGACTGGTCCAATGCCTTGCTTTTAGCAGAGTTTGCATTCAATAACCATGTTAACCACTCTACAGGTACCTCCCCTTTCTTCTGTAATTATGGGTTTAATCCACACTTTGGGGAGTTTTCTCGCCTGGATTCCAGTTGCCGGGGCCTGATATTGCTGTATAGCAGTTGAGGAATTTATGGTGGGAGGTCCAAAAGAATATTGGGGAGGCTCAGAGGAAGTTTAAGCTTTTTGCTGACAGAAGACAGACTGTGGGACCCACCCTTCGGGTTGGGGATAAAGTGTGGCTGTCTACCAGGAACATGAAGCTTAAGGTTCCTTCGGCAAAATTGGGACCTAAATTTATTGGCCCTTATGAGATCTGGGTTAACCCAGCGACGTTTTGTTTGCATCTTCCAGTGTCTTTTAAGGTCCCCAATGTATTCCATAGGGCCCTGCTGAAACCATTGGGGGGCTGTGGAAGAAGCATCATTGGGTCCCTCGCCGCCTGTATTGATGGATAGCCAGGAGGAGTATGAGGTGGAGCGCATTGTGGATTCCTGGTTAGTCCGCCATTCCCTCCAGTATCTTGTGCACTGGAAGGGGTATGGTCCTGAGGACCGATCCTGGGTTCCTGTCCGATCAGTTCATGACAATCATCTGGTGCGCTCCTTTCATGCTCGGTTTCCTGGGAAACCTGGGGTCCGGTGGCCCCCCGTTGAGAGGGGGTACTGTCATGACTCTGGACAGGATGGTGCCGCTTCCATCCTGGTCAGGTCAGGGTTAATTTTAGTTTGCCTCTCTTTGGTTCTAGGTGGCTATTTAATGTTGGCAGTTCCTGGATTTGATGTTGGTGATACTTCCGTACACTCGGTTTGTGGTTGCTGACCCAAGTTACTCATACGTAAACTTTGTGCCTCTGAGCTTGTGTGCTTTGCTGTGTATGACCCAGTTTGTCCCCTGACTTTTGCCTCTGCATCCTGCTTTGTACTGCTCTGTCCTTTCCAGTTATCTGACCCTTTGGCTTGTCTCCATTTACTTTTTGTCTTATCCCTAGGTACTAAGCTCTCATCTGGCTTTTGATCCTCGGCTTTCCTTGAGCACGTTTACTGTCTGTGCCTTGCACTCCGTGCACTCAGTTGCTTTCCCTGCGCTCACGCGCAATGACTCCGCCCCCTGGTCACGTGTTCAGTGCCAGGTCCTGTGCTCACTGTTTAGTCTCAGGTCCTTGCGCACAGCGTGCCTTGTTCCTGCACTCCCTGCGCTCTTTCCCGCGCCCCCTAGGCATCGCCAGTAACACCATTGGTGTCATCACACAGGGCACATGGACAGATTATTACGTCTAATGTCAGAAAGGGGTTAATGAATATGCATAAGTTTTGCTCAATTTTGTATTCTAATGAGGCTCTGCAAGTGGTCACTTAGCAGCTCCAAAAATGGCTTCCACATATAAACTTAGGTGCAAGCCACAACAGGCAAGATCCCAGGAGTTGCCCTGGCCTTACACAGGGGCATCTAGGCTGGGGCCAAGGAGTCAGCTGCTGTCCGGTGGTGCAGGATGGCAAAAGCGATCAGCTATCTGGGTTAGAACCAAGATGGAAGAGAAGGTACAAAATCAGAAGACGCAAAAGAAGTCCATAAAACAAGTTGAGGTCAAAACAGGAAACAGACACTAGACATAAGCTGTATACACAAGACATAAACAGAGGGACACAAGGCTGTGCAGCTGGCACTTTCCAGCAACAAGCTGGGAACTTAAAGGGGTTGTCCATTTGCAAGTATATTAAAAATATTACATTAAGGTATAAACTGACATATTTCAGACATATTTTCCTTAATTATGGTATATCATGTTTGTATGATAGCCTGTCAATCATTAAGTTAAGTGCCCCCATCACCCCACTTTCTGTTTTCCTCTTTTTAGAACCTTAGTCCGTTTCCGTAATTTCCTCACCCCAGACAGCTGCACTTTTTACATGAAGTTGCCTGTAAAATTCTTCTAAGTTGAAGCCACAAATTTTTTGTAAGTTCCAAAAAATATATATTTTTGACATACTGAGTCTCAGAACTGGTGGAGAGGTTTACCACATAAAATAACCACGTGCAGTTAATTTCCTCTCTTTTGTCACGCTTTAAGTTTTTGTAAAATGAACTTATGACTGTTTTTAGAAGAATATTTATTAATATGTATAAATGTATTGTACCAACCTTCACGAGAACATAAAGTGCACTTACTTGTCGTGGAGGGTACAGATCCAGTGTACCCCCCACCTGCAGCACAGGTTTCCTGTCGCTGTAAAGTAAATCCAAGTTACAAGTAACTACAAGTATGAACAACACATATGGATGAAATAGAAGAATCCAACATGAGTCAATAGAAGTAGTTTTTGTTTGTTTTTAACTTTTCCCCTCACTGCCTTCTATGGTGTTGTAATTTCCCCACTAAAAGCCCTATGAACCCACGTGTCCTTTACCCCATTGAGAGCTGTTCCTGTTCTTCATGTGTATACAAACAACTGGGTAGTCAGCATGTGGCACCGTGGCAGGTATCTGCAGCCATGAGGGCAGGTCTGGAAATGAACAGGAAACTGTCCAACTCCACTGCTGTCCTAGTAAAAAGTATGTCTGTGTGCGTAATATGTGTCACGGACGTGCTTTGTGGAACCACTGTGCCTCGAACCACAGAGAGCCTGGAGGGGCATGACTAAGTGAGCACCGGACTGTTCACTAGAGCCTCTGATGGTGAGGTTAGACTTGGATCCCGATGCACACCAGGTGCCACTTCAGGACAGACCAACTGATGCTCAACAGCTGGACCCAGAAGGATAGACTTGATGGTGCAGCAGGCAGGGTTGGAATCAAAGTGCAGCAGGGAGAATACGCATCAGAGTGCAGCAGGCAGGATCTGCACCAGAGTGCAGCAAATAGGATCTGCACTAGAGGGCGGCAGGCAGGATCTGCACCAGAGTGAAAACAGGCAGAGTGCATGTCAGTGTGTAGCAGGCAGGATCTGCACCAGAGTGCAGCAAGGACTGGTACGCAACCTTACACAACTTAGACTGCAGAACAGGAAGGTTGCTCAGGCACCTCCCCAGTGGGGAGGAAGCAATGTATACATAATGCCCCACAGCCATTGGCTGGGGGCAAAATAGTAAGTACACATGCTGACCATTTAACAGGGCAGAGCACGCGCGCACGTGCTCTAAGGACATGGCTGGAAGATCATGGGGAAGGGAAGAACCAACTGCAGCGCGAGTGAGTGAAAAGACACACCGGAGATCCTGCCTGTCAGAGCAGGGATCCGGCATGGTGCTAACAGTACCCCTTCCTTTATTCCTCCTCCTCTTCAGGCCATTGAGGAAGTTCCAGAGAAGAAGCAGAGCGTGAATGTTCTTCTTAGGCTCCCAGGATCTCTCCTCGGGACCAAATTCCTTCCAGTTGACAAGCAAGAAGGTCTTGTCTCTCACCCTCTTCATGGCCAAGATGTTCTCCACTTCAAAAACATCATCCAAGGCAGTTGGCATGGGCATGGTCTCAGGATGACCAGCTTCAACAGAGATACATGGAAAGAATTCGGAATCCGGAATGAAGGAGGGAACTTCAGTTTATAGGAGACCTCGTTGATCCGCTTCTGCACCTCGAAAGGGCCGATAAAGCAAGAACTCAACTTGTAAGAGGGACCCTTCATTCGGATGTACCTGGATGAGATCCATACCTTGTTGCAGGGCCAGAAGCATGGAGGATCTGGGCACCTTTTGCCTGCATGTCTCTTCAAACGGCATAGGATGCTTCTAAAGTGGCTTTGGTGTCCTTCCACAACTTTACAAAATCCTTGGAGAGAACATCTGCCCCAGGAACATCAGAAGGAACCGTCACCGGGAGGGGAACCTTGGGTTGCTGACAGAACACAATGTAGAAAGGAGACTCTCCTGAGGCTTCACCAACGTGATAGTTGTTCGAGAACTCAGCCCAGGGAAGTAATTTCAACCAATCATTGTGGTGGGCATTGATGAAGTGTCGCAAGTAGTTGCCCAGGACCTGGTTGACATTTCTCCACTTGCCCATTGGATTGAGGGTGAAAGGACGAGGAGAAGTCCAAGACGATATCCAGATGTTTACAGAGAGCTCGACAGAATCTGGAAGTGAACTGCGAACCTCGATCGGACACTATGTGATGAGGAAATCCATGCTGGCTGAAAATATGATTGATGAAGCTGTCAGCCAGTACAGGAGCAGACAGAGGAGCATACAACAGGGTAATAAGCGTCATTTTGGAGAAGCGATCCATGACTACCCAGATGACGGTGCAACCCTTGGACACTGGTAAATCTGTAATGAAGTAATTTGCTGGACCAGATGGCACGGGTAACGGCAGGAGAGAACCAGTAGGAAGTCGTCTGGGAACATTATTGTGGGCACAAATCGGACAGGCAGCCACGTAAGCATAGATCTCCCTCCTCATAGATGGCCACCAGTAATGGTGAGAAATCAATTGTAGTGTCTTCCTTTGTCCCGCGTGACCAGCAACCTTGGACGAGTGGCCCCAAGACAAAACTCACTCCTTCTCAGATTCAGCCACAAGGGTTTTTCCTAGGGATATTTGCGACAGACTGACTGGAGCAACAGTAACCATCTTGGATGGTTCGATGATAAATTAGGGAACCTCCTCTTGGCTCCCTGCCAGAAATGAGTGAGAGAGGGTGACATTCTTGTCAACGGACCTGAAATGTAATAAAAAGTTAAAGCGGGCAAAAAAACAAATACCACCTGGCTTGGCGTGGATTAAATCTCTGGCGGACGAAAGATATGCTAGGTTCTTATGGTACGTGCAGATGACAACAGGGTAGACTGGAATGGAGCAGTTATGATCTGGAGTGGAGAAGGCCTTAGAGAAGAAATTGCAGGACATGCGGTGAGTGACCCGAGAAAGATTTCTGAGGGAGCCCAGCTCCAGCCCCTAATGAGGATGTGTCCAACTACAGGAAGAACTGTTTGTTCAAATCCAGATGATGCAGAAAGAGAGCAGTGGAGAAGGACCGTTTAAGAGAGCTGAAGGCATCCTCAGAGGACCAGTTCTTTGGATGGTGTCAGGACTCTGAACATTTTTTACGTTTTGTGCATTACTGCCCTTTTCCAAGATGGTGTCTTTGGTCTCAGGTGCAGTGTCTTCCTGCTATAAAACTCCACCCCAGCCTTCAGTCTGTGCTAGAGTATTCTGCCTTGCATCCAGCTCCTGACCTCTGATTACTCCCTGGCTATATACCTGCTCCTGTGAACCTATGTGGTGATCCTGCTACTCTGCTCTGAGTTCCTGCTGCATACACCAGTTTCCAGTAATCCTCCTTCATCTGCTGCTCGTGTTTACTTCCATCTGCGTTTGCTGGACATGTAAGCTGTTTCTGCTCTGCAAAAACCTGAGACTATTAACCAGGCCTCCCTGGTTGAGCTAAGATATGATTTGAACTGCCTTATAAGCTTATCTATCTGTGTTAGGACTAAGACAAGGATTTATTCGTGTCAAGTATCCTCAAGAATAACTGTGCTTCATAGACTTTCTGCATGTTTGCATTTTCCTCTGAAGTTCCCTATAGACTGCTAAGCTGCGTCTTATATTTACACCAAGTGTTGTGGACTTGAGTTTCTCTCTGCACCTGTTTGAATCACCGTGTGATAATATAGACTTTACCACTTATAAAACTGTGTCCTGTAGTTGTCTTGTTCCACGCAAAGAGTCTCCTGAGTTATCCCCTATAATTATTACAGATGGGCTACTTTATGGGTCATAGCAGAGATGGGAGCTGTCAAAGTGGAGACGTAAGGAATGAATTGTTGATAATAGTCAGCAAAGCCAAGGAATCTCTGTATTGCTATGACTCCAACGGGCAGCAGCCATTTAAGGATGAAAGAGACTTTCTCAGGATCCATCCTGAGTCCGGTATCAGAGATAATATAACCCAAGAAGAGAAGAGCGGACTGTTCAAAAATGCATTTCTCATAGGGTTGAGCGACTTTCATTTTTTCAAGATCGAGTCGGGTTTTGCGAAACCCGACTTTGTCCAGAGTCGAGTCGAGTGCAGTCGGCCGATTATCGCTAAAAGTCGGGGATCGACCGAAACACGAAACCCAATGCAAGTCAATGGGGAAGCATAGTCGACAGTGAGTGGAGGCCAGGAAAACACCTACAGTGGCCATTTTAATGCCAAAAACATCCATTCTTGTTTCTGAAGCTTGTCAATCTTAATTAACTTTATAATAATAGTTGGGCATTGGAAATTGGGGGTCATTTGGCAAAAGTTGTGGGGGGTAGGGCTGGTTCAAGGTTTTAGTGGGCCCAGGAAACGTGGACTATGTCACGGCGGTGGAGCAGTGAGAGGTAAGTATGTCAAGTTTGCAAGTGCTGTGATCCTAAGCAAGCAGGGGGGGCCCACTCGTTGGCATTGGCAGTGGCACAGGGCCCCTCAAAGTACAGCGGTGTGTTTGCACGGCGGGGGCGCCTCCCACCAGCAGCGACACTTTTGCGTACTCTGAGGGGCCCTGTGCCAGTGACGTCGCCAACGAGTATGCCCCCCCACCTGATGAAGGAACCTGCACTTTCATCTGCACCTTCCTCTTTGTCCCTGTGTAAGGTGGTATAACATGCGGGAAGGGGAACCTTACTTTCAGCAGGGTCAGATTCTGGCTGTGTAGAGTGCAAGGGGAATGTAGTGGTCTAGGTCAATGTACCAGCAGACTCATCTAGCAGTGGCTGGGCAATGGGCAGGATGAGGAGGAAACACAGATATAGGGCCAAAGAATAAAGTAGGCTAAATGCCGTTCAAAATTGGTAACAGGACTAAACAGGCGGCATTGCTTTGTTCAGTGGAGTAGCAAATCCAGGAGCAGCAGACACTGTTTTAAGGGCCCAACCACACTAGTAGGCCAAATGCAGTTTAATATCTGCTACTATAGGCCAAAAGCCTAAAGACTGAAGCTCAGCTTTATACAGTGGAGGACAACACCAGGGAGCGGCAGACCCCGTTAGTAGGCCGTAACCACCAAGCTTTTTAAAAAACAGCACTTAATGAGAGCCAGAAGGTTGAAGCGCAGCTTTATACAGTTGAGGACAACACCAGGGAGCGGCAGACACCGTTAGTAGGCCGTAACCACCAAGTTTTTAAAAAAACAGCACTTAATGAGAGCCAGAAGGTTGAAGCTCAGATTTAGACAGTGGAGGACAATTTGAATTAGGGACTGCAGACAGACTTAGTAGGCTGTCCCCTGTGGACCATGCATCCACCACATTAACCCATTGCGCCATAATGGACACGTAACCTTCCGTTGCCAGGCCTACAGGTCCATGCGTCTGTTGTCAGGTGCACCTTTGTACTCACAGATTGCCAGAGTGCATGGACAATGCGGTCTTTTACATGCTGGTGGAGGGTTGGGATGGCTTTTCTCGCAAAAGAAGTGTCGACTGGTTAGCTTGTAGCGTGGTACAGCGTAGTCCATCATGGCTTTATTAATATTAAATAAAATATATAAATAGGCTCTATGAACTTTTAAATAGGTTCCAGGGGTACACGGGCAGCATTGGTGTGGTCAGCGGAGGAGGGTTGCAAGGAGGGACCGCAGACAGGCTTACTAGGCCTAAAATAACTAAAAATACGCTCAAGGCACTTAGAGTTATCTCGCAGGGGTACACAGGCAGCATTGTTGTGGTCAGTGGAGGAGGATTGCAAGTAGGGACCGCAGACAGGCTAACGAAGGCCTAAAATAACAAAAAATAGGCTCAAGGCAGTTTTAAATCGGTTACATGGATACACAGGCAGCATTGTGGTCAGTGGAGGTAAATTGCAAGTAGGGACCGCAGACAGGCTAACGAAGGTGCAGCGCCCCAGAGTCCTGGTCGTTGCAGTACTGTGGCTCCGCCACTAAGGGGAGCCATGGTGCGTTCGATGGCACTGAAGGAGTTCCTCCAATCAGGTATCACAGACACCAATATGTTTCACAGCTGGGCCTCCGGGGGGAGCTAAGGGTGCTATTCATTAGGCCACTCCCCACCATAGTGGGTAAACTGGGGGTCAGGCAGGAAGTTAGTAGAGAAAGCTGACTGGATCGAATGAAGCAACACCTAGTGAGAGAGGGTGTTGTGGAGGAAGAGACAGTAGGGTCTCTGCCAGGGGTGGGATCCTGGCAGAGGCTTGGCATTGAAAGAACGTAACGGGACCGTGCCTGCTCAGAATAGCGGCGGTGCCCTAAGAAAGGATTAGAAGCGAGATAGATTGTGCTGAGTGAGAAACGAAATCGAGCAGAAGGAGAATACCAGCAGGGGTTTTGTTGAAAGAGGCAGCACCTTGCTGAGGCGCATTACCGGTGGCCGGAACGCCGAGGGAGTGGAATAATATACAGCTTTAAGCCATACTCCAAACAGCGGCAGGACAGTCAGTCTCAGGCGGGCTGTCTACCACATATCACCTATGAAGTCTTGGGGGGCAATTGCGGGAGAGGGGCGTCTCTAGGGTCCCGGAAGAACTCCAGGCCTACCTGACAAACGGGTGCCGTTCTTACTGTAACATCAGGAAGGGACGGAAGATTAGCAGAAGATCAGTTAATCGAGTTGTGAGGGAACTTAAGAAACAGACACAACAGTTGTGGGGTACTTTCCGTAAGCACAGCAGGGAAGGACTACAACACAAAGCGCTAAGAAGGAAGGCACTGATTTCCACCTGTGAGGAGAACTCTGGAGGTGCCATTGGACCGGCCGGACTTGCGCAGCCTGGTGGACCGGATTCTGGACTGAGGACCGAGAGATCTCCAGTAAAGAGGTAAAGAGACTGCAACCTGGTGTCCTCGTTATTTACCGCGACCTGCACCCCACAACTGCACCGCTATACCACCGTTAACAGCACCTATTTGCAACGGACGTCCCCCACTGACAGACAGGGCCACGGACCGGGTCTAGCCACCGTGACAACCCCAGGACTGAGATCCCAGAGGCTCGGCTCCGGGTACCCCTCGGCCCTGCGGCGGTGTGGGGGCGCTCCAAAGGCCTAAAATAAATAAAAATAGGCTCAAGGCAGTTTTAAATCGGTTACATGGATACACAGGCAGCATTGTGGTCAGTGGAGGTAAATTGCAAGTAGGGACCGCAGACAGGCTAATGAAGGCCTAAAATAACAAAAAATAGGCTCAAGGCAGTTTTAAACCGGTTACATGGATACACAGGCAGCATTGTGGTCAGTGGAGGAGTATTGCAAGTAGGGACCGCAGACAGGCTAATGAAGGCCTAAAATAACAGAAAATAGGCTCAAGGCAGTTTTAAATACGTTACATGGATACACAGGCAGCATTGTGGTCAGTGGAGGAGTATTGCAAGTAGGGACCGCAGACAGGCTAATGAAGGCCTAAAATAACAAAAAATAGGCTCAAGGCAGTTTTAAATCGGTTACATGGATACACAGGCAGCATTGTGGTCAGTGGAGGAGTATTGCAAGTAGGGACCGCAGACAGGCTGATGAAGGCCTAAAATAACAAAAAATAGGCTCAAGGCAGTTTTAAATCGGTTACATGGATACACAGGCAGCATTGTGGTCAGTGGAGGTAAATTGCAAGTAGGGACCGCAGACAGGCTAATGAAGGCCTAAAATAACAAAAAATAGGCTCAAGGCAGTTTTAAATCGGTTACATGGATACACAGGCAGCTATGTGGTCAGTGGAGGAGTATTGCAAGTAGGGACCGCAGACAGGCTAATGAAGGCCTGAAATAACAAAAAATAGGCTCAAGGCAGTTTTAAATACGTTACATGGATACACAGGCAGCATTGTGGTCAGTGGAGGAGTATTGCAAGTAGGGACCGCAGACAGGCTAATGAAGGCCTAAAATAACAAAAAATAGGCTCAAGGCAGTTTTAAATTGGTTACATGGATACACAGGCAGCATTGTGGTCAGTGGAGGAGTATTGCAAGTAGGGACCGCAGACAGGCTGATGAAGGCCTAAAATAACAAAAAATAGGCTCAAGGCAGTTTTAAATCGGTTACATGGATACACAGGCAGCATTGTGGTCAGTGGAGGAGTATTGCAAGTAGGGACCGCAGACAGGCTAACAAAGGCCTAAAATAAATAAAAATAGGCTCAAGGCAGTTTTAAATCGGTTACATGGATACACAGGCAGCATTGTGGTCAGTGGAGGAGTATTGCAAGTAGGGACCGCAGACAGGCTAATGAAGGCCTAAAATAACAAAAAATAGGCTCAAGGCAGTTTTAAATCGGTTACATGGATACACAGGCAGCATTGTGGTCAGTGGAGGAGTATTGCAAGTAGGGACCGCAGACAGGCTAATGAAGGCCTAAAATAACAAAAAATAGGCTCAAGGCAGTTTTAAATCGGTTACATGGATACACAGGCAGCATTGTGGTCAGTGGAGGTAAATTGCAAGTAGGGATCGCAGACAGGCTAACGAAGGCCTAAAATAAATAAATATAGGCTCAAGGCAGTTTTAAATCGGTTACATGGATACACAGGCAGCATTGTGGTCAGTGGAGGTAAATTGCAAGTAGGGACCGCAGACAGGCTAATGAAGGCCCTCAGACAGGCTAATGAAGGCCTAAAAATAACAAAAAATAGGCTCAAGGCAGTTTTAAATCGGTTACATGGATACACAGGCAGCATTGTGGTCAGCGGAGGAGGATTGCAAGGAGTGTCTGACACAGTTAGTACTCACAAAAAATAAATAGATGTTAATGTCTCGCAAAACAACAACAACAAAAAAAAGTGTGGCATACTTAGGTACAGGGGTGGGCTCATCTGCTGAATTTCTGACAAAGTAATTTGGCAGTAAGTATTTACTGGTGTCAATATAGGACACTGACCAAGACTACTTTAACTAGCATCATAGATGTCAACAAATTGGTATTGTCAGTGCCAGGCATTGAATGATGTCAGCGCATAGACTAAACATTGGTGGAGCTGTGCGAGATAATTTTGCACGTGGTAGAGCACAGTTTGAGCTGGGGGGGGGGGGGAACTCTCTTGTGGCCGGCGGTACCGTCCCAGGGCCCCTCATGTTACAACGGTGAGTCTGACATTGGGTGCGCACCACCACCGCCAGAGACACTTCATTGTACTATGAAGGACCCAGTGGCAGTGCCGTCGACCAAAAGCGGGCACACCCACCTCTTCAGACAAACAGCACTCTAACGGGTGCTTGCGCCAAGTGGCGAGACCACGTCCCCGTGGGGGGAGTTTTACCATTGAGGGAGGTGTAAACATGTCGTATGCTGGACAAACAGCTGCTGCAAATTAAGAGATTGGAACACTCAGTAAGACCAGTCCACAAGCAAGACCTTTTTAATAGGAAAGCTAGGTGTCAGCCGGGAAAGGTGGGGCAAAATAATTTGAAATCCATGAGTGGTTCATTTTAATGAAGGTGAGAGCATCCACATTTTGGGTAGCCAGACGAGTCCTTTTTTCGGTTAATATTGAACCAGCAGCACTGAATACTCTTTCTGATAGCACACTAGCTGCTGGGCAAGCAAGCTCCTGCAATGCATATTCTGCCAATTCAGGCCAGGTGTCTAATTTGGATGACAAGTAATCAAATGGGAATGATGGTTGAGGGAGAACATCGATAAGGGCAAATAGTTAGTAACCATACTGGACAAATGTTGTCTCCTGTCACTTTGAATAGATGCTGCAGTACCTGTCCTGTCTGCAGTCATTGCGAAATCACTCCACAACCTGGTCAGAAAACCCCTCTGTCCAACGCCACTTCTGATCTGTGCACCTCTAACACCTCTGCCCTGTAGCCCCCTGCAGCTTGTGTGAGAACCATCACCGGCGCTGTGTGCTGGGAATGCCTGAATCAAACGGTCTACAAGAGTAGCTTGTTTGGTTGCTAATATTTGTTCGAGGTTCTCATGTGGCATAATATTTTGCAATTTGCCTTTATAGCGAGGGTCAAGGATGCAGGCCAACCAGTAATCGTCATCGCTCATCATTTTAATAATGCGTGGGTCCCTTTTGAGGATACGTAAGGCATAATCCGCCATGTGGGCCAAAGTTCCAGTTGTCAAATCTGCGGTTGTGCTGGTTTGAGGGGCAGTTACAGGCAAATCTACGTCACTTGTCTCCCTTAAAAAAACAGAAACCGGCCTTGCAACGCCACTAATTTCTGTTGGCCCAGGAGAAGCTTCCTCATTAAAAAAGTACTCATCCCCATCATCCTCCTCGTCCTCCTCCTCCTCTTCGCCCGCTACCGCGTCCTCTACACGGCCCTGACCAGACAATGGCTGACTGTCATCAAGGCTTTCCTCTTCCTCGGCTGCAGACGCCTGCTCCTTTATGTGCGTCAAACTTTGCATCAGCAGACGCATTAGGGGGATGCTCATGCTTATTATGGCATTGTCTGCACTAACCAGCCGTGTGCATTCCTCAAAACACTGAAGGACTTGACACAGGTCTTGTAGCTTAGACCACTGCACACCTGACAACTCCATGTCTGCCATCCAACTGCCTGCCCTTGTATGTGTATCCTCCCACAGAAACATAACAGCACGCCTCTGTTCGCACAGTCTCTGAAGCATGTGCAGTGTGGAGTTCCACCTTGTTGCAACGTCGATGATTAGGCGATGCTGAGGAAGGTTCAAAGACCGCTGATAGTTCTGCATACGGCTGGAGTGTACGGGCGAACGGCGGATATGCGAGCAAAGTCTGCGCACTTTGAGGAGCAGGTCGGGTAACCCCGGATAACTTTTCAGGAAGCATTGCACCACCAGGTTTAAGGTGTGAGCCAGGCAAAATGTGTTTCAGTTGGGAAAGGGCTATGGCAGCCATGAAATTCCTTCCGTTATCACTCACTACCTTGCCTGCCTCAAGATGTACAGTGCCCAGCCATGACTGAGTTTCTTTCTGCAAGAACTCGGACAGAACTTCCGCGGTGTGTCTGTTGTCGCCCAAACACTTCATTGCCAATACAGCCTGCTGACGCTTGCCACTAGCTGTCCCATAATGGCACACCTGGTGTGCAACAGTGGCAGCTGCGGATGGAGTGGATGTGCGACTGCGGTCTGTGGACGAGCTCTCGCTTCTGCAGGAGGACGAGGAAGAGGAGGAGGGGGGGCAAACGCCTACAGCCAACTCTTTCCTTGACCGTGGACTAGGCAGAACTGTCCCAATACTGCTGTCCCCTGTGGACCCTGCATCCACCACATTCACCCAGTGTGCCGTGATGGACACGTAACGTCCCTGGCCATGCCTACTGGTCCATGCATCTGTTGTGAGGTGCACCTTTGTAGTCACAGACTGCCTGAGTGCATGGACGATGCGGTCTTTAACATGCAGTTGGAGGGCTGGGATGGCTTTTCTAGAAAAGAAGTGTCGACTGGGTAGCTCGTAGCGTGGTACAGCGTAGTCCATCAGCGCTTTGAAAGCTTCGCTTTCAACTAACCGGTAGGGCATCATCTCTAATGAGATTAGTCTCGCAATGTGGGCGTTCAAACCCTGAGGATGAGTACTTCCTTTTCCTAACAAGAGTCTCATGTAGGGTGAGCTGGACTGGAGAGCTGGTGATCGTGGAACTAGCGGTGGTGCCGGTGGACATGGGTGAGTGAGAGAGGGTTGGAGATGGTATTCTTGCCGGTGCCCTACTTGCAGTGTTTCCTACTGCAAACCTGGTGATTCCCTGACTGCTTTGGCCTGGCGACGAAAGCTGCACTGATACTGCAGGTGGTGCGGGAAATGGTGGGTTTACAGTGAGGGAAGGGATGTAGCGTTGCTGACTAGCTTCATTGGCCGAGGGTGCTGCAACCTTTAGGGACGTTTGGTAGTTAGTCCAGGCTTGCAAATGCATGGTGGATAAATGTCTATGCATGCAACTTGTATTTAGACTTTTAAGATTCTGACCTCTGCTTAAGGTAGTTGAACATTTTTGACAGATGACTTTGCGCTGATCATTTGGATGTTGTTTAAAAAAATGCCAGACTGCACTCTTTCTACTATCGGATACCTTTTCAGGCATTGCAGACTGAGCTTCTTTAACCGGATGGCCATGCTGTCCTCCAACTGGTTTTGGTTTTGCCACGCGTTTTTGGCCAGATACGGGCCCGGCAGATGGAACCTGTTGTGATGTTGATGCCTGCTGTGGCTCCTCCTCCTCCGCTTCAGAACTACTGCCGCCTGCACCCTGTTCCCCCAATGGCTGCCAATCGGGGTCAACAACTGGGTCATCTATGACCTCCTCTTCTATGTCGTGTGCAACTTCGTCTGTGTCACCGTGTAAGCCGGTGGTATAGCGTTCGTGACGGGGCACCATAGTCTCCGCTGGTTTTGATTCTGCCTCAGTACACTGCGAGGGCAATGTTCTGGTCTCAGTCAAAGGAACAGCATAGTAATCTGGCTGTGGCTGTGCATCTGTGCACTCCATGTCCGATTCAACTTCTAATGGGCATGGCCTGTTAACTGTTTCACTGTCTAACCCAGGAACGGTATGTGTAAAGAGCTCCATGGAGTAAACTGTTGTGTCGACTGACGCATCCTTCTCTGTTGTTCTGGGTGAAGGACACAAGGAAGCGACTTGTTCCTGACCGGGAGCATCCACTGACGATGCACTGCTCTGACATTTGGCACTTTCCGAGGAGGAGGCGAAAGAGCTAGAGGCAGAGTCAGCAATGAAAGCCAATACTTGTTCCTCCTGCTCCGGCTTCAAAAGTGGTTTTCCTACTCCCAGAAAAGAGAGCGTTCGAGGCCTTGTGTAGCCAGACAACGAACCTGGCTCAACAACTCAAGACTTAGGTGCTGTACTGCTTTTACCACGACCACCTGATGCTCCACCACCACTACCATCATTACCAGCTGACAATGACCGCCCACGGCCACGACCTCTTCCACTAGACTTCCTCATTGTTTGCAAAATGTAACCAAAGTAACGGTATTTGTTACTGTAAAACAACTTATAAGGTGAACTCTAACTTCTGTTGGATTTATATATACCTTTATAGGTGCCTGACACTGAAAGGAAAATCAGGCCCAATGTTACACACTAGGTTTTCTGTGCCCCAATAATTTGAGACAGATGGCACACACAGGACCAGCACTCCAGCAGAAATGCCAATCTTAATCTCCCACTAATTTTTTTTTTTTCTGGGAGAATTAAAAAAAAAATACAAAAATTACACACTAGGTTTTCTGTGGCACACAATGAGAGACAGATGCCACACACAGCACTGGCACAGAGGCAGACTTGCCAATCTTTATCTCCCACTAATTATTTTTTTTTTTTTACAGGGAGAATTTACCCCCCCCAAAAAAAATGGGCCTGTATTACACAGTGGTTTTCGGTGGCACACAATGAGACAGATGCCACACACAGCAATGGCACAGAGGCAGACTTGCCAATCTTTATCTCCCACTAATTATTTTTTTTTTTACAGGGAGAATTTACCCCCCCCCCCAAAAAAAAATGGGCCTGTATTACACAGTGGTTTTCGGTGGCACACAATGAGACAGATGCCACACACAGCAATGGCACAGAGGCAGACTTGCCAATCTTTATCTTCCACTAATTATTTTTTTTTTTACAGGGAGAATTTACCCCCCCCCCAAAAAAAATGGGCCTGTATTACACAGTGGTTTTCGGTGGCACACAATGAGACAGATGCCACACACAGCAATGGCACAGAGGCAGACTTGCCAATCTTTATCTCCCACTAATTATTTTTTTTTTACAGGGAGAATTTACCCAAAGGAAAAAAAAATGGGCCTGTATTACACAGTGGTTTTCGGTGGCACACAATGAGACAGATGCCACACACAGCAATGGCACAGAGGCAGACTTGCCAATCTTTATCTCCCACTAATTATTTTTTTTTTTACAGGGAGAATTTACCCAAAGGAAAAAAAAAGGGGCCTGTATTACACAGTGGTTTTCAGTGGCACACAATGAGACAGATGCCACACACAGCAATGGCACAGAGGCAGACTTGCCAATCTTTATCTCCCACTAATTATTTTTTTTTTTACAGGGAGAATTTACCCCCCCCAAAAAAAAATGGGCCTGTATTACACAGTGGTTTTCGGTGGCACACAATGAGACAGATGCCACACACAGCAATGGCACAGAGGCAGACTTGCCAATCTTTATCTCCCACTAATTATTTTTTTTTTTACAGGGAGAATTTACCCAAAGGAAAAAAAAATGGGCCTGTATTACACAGTGGTTTTCGGTGGCACACAATGAGACAGATGCCACACACAGCAATGGCACAGAGGCAGACTTGCCAATCTTTATCTCCCACTAATTTTTTTTTTTTTTACAGGGAGAATTTACCCCCCCCCCCAAAAAAAAAATGGCCCAGTATTACACAGTGGTTTTCGGTGGCACACAATGAGACAGATGCCACACACAGCAATGGCACAGAGGCAGACTTGCCAATCTTTATCTCCCACTAATTATTTTTTTTTTACAGGGAGAATTTACCCCCCCCAAAAAAAAATGGGCCTGTATTACACAGTGGTTTTCGGTGGCACACAATGAGACAGATGCCACACACAGCAATGGCACAGAGGCAGACTTGCCAATCTTTATCTCCCACTAATTATTTTTTTTTTTACAGGGAGAATTTACCCCCCCCCAAAAAAAAAATGGGCCTGTATTACACAGTGGTTTTCGGTGGCACACAATGAGACAGATGCCACACACAGCAATGGCACAGAGGCAGACTTGCCAACCTTTATCTTCCACTAATTATTTTTTTTTTTACAGGGAGAATTTACCCCCCCCCCCAAAAAAATGGGCCTGTATTACACAGTGGTTTTCGGTGGCACACAATGAGACAGATGCCACACACAGCAATGGCACAGAGGCAGACTTGCCAATCTTTATCTCCCACTAATTATTTTTTTTTTTTACAGGGAGAATTTACCCAAAGGAAAAAAAAATGGGCCTGTATTACACAGTGGTTTTCGGTGGCACACAATGAGACAGATGCCACACACAGCAATGGCACAGAGGCAGACTTGCCAATCTTTATCTCCCACTAATTATTTTTTTTCTTACAGGGAGAATTTACCCCCCCCCCAAAAAAAATGGGCCTGTATTACACAGTGGTTTTCGGTGGCACACAATGAGACAGATGCCACACACAGCAATGGCACAGAGGCAGACTTGCCAATCTTTATCTCCCACTAATTATTTTTTTTTTTACAGGGAGAATTTACCCAAAGGAAAAAAAAATGGGCCTGTATTACACAGTGGTTTTCGGTGGCACACAATGAGACAGATGCCACACACAGCAATGGCACAGAGGCAGACTTGCCAATCTTTATCTCCCTGCAGTAATCTCAGAAAAGTATGACAGTCAGCTATAAAAAGGACTGCTGCACACAAATGTGTGGACAAACAAACAAGATAGCTGTGCAGAAAGGAAGGAACAACAGGATTTGTGCTTTGAAAAAAGCAGTTGGTTTGCACAGCGGCGTACACACACAGCAATGCAGCTATCAGGGAGCCTTCTAGGGCAGCCCAATGAGCTACAGCGCTGAGGAAAAAAAAATGTAGCTTCCACTGTCCTGCAAACAAAAGGTGGTGTTGGACAGTGGAAATCGCTACAGCACAAGCGGTTTGGGGGTGAATGTACCCTGCCTAACACTGTCTATCCCTGCTTCTGACGAAGCGGCACCTCTCCCTACGCTCAGATCAGCAGCAGTAAGATGGCGGTCGGCGGGAACGCCCCTTTATAGCCCCTGTGACGCGGCAGAAAGCAAGCCAATCACTGCAATGCCCTTCTCTAAGATGGTGGGGACTGAGATCTATGTCATCACGCTGCCCACACTCTGCGTCCACCTTCATTGGCTGAGAAATGGCGCTTTAACGTCATTGAAACGCGACTTTGGCGCGAAAGTCGCGTACCGCATGGCAGACCCCACACAGGGATCGGGTCGGTTTCATGAGATGCCGACTTTGCCAAAAGTCGGCGACTTATGAAAATGAACGATCCGTTTCGCTCAACCCTAATTTCTCATACTTGGCGTAGAGTTGATTCTCCCTAAGCTGCTGAAGAACTTGCTGAACTGGTCGTCTGAGGGAGGCCAGATCCGGGGAAAATACCAAAATATCATCCAGATACACAACAACGCAGGAATAAAGCAGGTCCTGGAAGATATCATTGATGAACTCTTGAAAAACTGCTGGTGAATTACTGAGACCGAAGGGCATCACTCAATATTCATAATGTATCAATTGGATAGGGTACTTATTTTTCACCGTGATCTGGTTGAGAGCCCCATAGTCTATACAGGGTCGGACTAATCCATCTTTCTTTTTAACAAAGAAAAACCTGGCCCCTTCAGGAGAGGAGGACTTCTGAATGAACCCCCTGGCCAGATTCTCCTGAATGTAGTCTGACATAGCTTGAGTCTCAGCTGGGGACAGAGGGTAAATTCGACCTCTAGGGGGTGTAGATCCGGGAATTAAGTCGATAGGGCAGTCATACGGCCTGTGAGGCAGCAAAGTCTCTGCTTCCTTTTTGTCAAATACATTGGCAAAGGACCAGTATGCAGACGGCAAACTGGGTAGCCATGCTGGAGAAGACGGGACCTTAGCCAGACGTACTGGAGCCAGACACTTCTCATGACAGGAATGTCCCTGGCGGAGCACTTCTCTAGTTGCCCTGTCCAACATTTTTTCATGTTGTCATAGCCATGGTAGACCTAAGAGGAAGGCATGAGACATGTGGGGAAGAACATAGAAGACTATCTTCTCAGAATGAAGCATCCCAATATGGACCTCAAGCGGCTCAGTGACCAGACGAACCATCTCTCGAAGAATTCTCCCATCGACAGATGTTATAGCCAGAGGGTCTGGGAGCAGACGAACTGGAATTTGGAAGTGATCCACTGCAGTGTGGAGGATAAAATACCCTGCTGCCCTAGAATTCAAATACGCAGTCTCAATAAACTGGGATTCACCGGTTGTCACGACCACAGTAAGAGTCAGGGGTAGAGAGGTGTCTTATGTCTAGGGAGGCCTCTCCTACCAGAGTTTCCTGGTTTCACCGGACAGGCGCGAATGAAGTGGCTTACGTCTCCACAATACAGGCACAGGCCTTTAGCGTGGTGATCCCTCTGTCACTGACAGGCGAGGGCAAAGTGGTCAACCTGCATGGATTCCGGTGAGGCCTTAACAAGGAAGGGTGGAGGAACAAGCGGCTTTTGAAAGGATGGGGCCAGGTGCTGCGATCATCTTTCACGTGCCACCTCACGAGCACACTCTAGGAAACGGAGGTCTATACGGATGGCGAGGGAGACAGGTCATCGAAAGTAGTTTGTAGGTCTCAACCAGCTACCTCAGCCTTAATGTTTCTGGAAAGCCACCGTAGCTTCATTATTCCATCTGAGTTCGGACGCCAGAGTACGGAAGTGTACCGTATATTGTCCCACAGGAGAGTTGGACTGATGGAAATGGAGAAGAGCGGAGGCTGAAGAGGTGGTTTGTCAGGGATCATCAAATACTTTGCGGAAAGCATCCAAGAATACGGGCAAATTGGAGATGATAGGATCCTCTCTTTCCCATAATGGGTTCAACCACGCCAGGGCCTCACCTCCAAGGTGCAACATAATGAATGCTATCTTTGTTTTGTCTGAAGGGAAATGAAGAGGAAGAAGTTCAAAATGTAGACGGCACTGATTTATGAACCCTTGGCAGAGCTTCGGATTGCCATGAAAGCGGGGTGGGGCTCTGAGTCGGAGACCTGAAGCTCGAACAAAGCAAACAGACTGAGAAATTTCTGGAGAAGACACAGTTGCTTGAACGTGAGGAGACTCTGGAGAGATGTCTAAGGCCTCCAACTTGGTAGTCAGGGACTGCAACTGCATCGACAACTTCTATTGTATGCTTTTCTGTTGGCAAAGCTCTTGGTACGTGGTCTTGTAGGAAGATGGACTGGGCTAGTGATCCCTCTTGCGTGTCCAGGCCGGAACTGTCCAGGCTGTCACCATTGTTGCCGGGGAAAAGACTTTCCAACTGGAGCAGACCTTTGGTCCTGACTGTTGGGGGCAGGTCTGAGGTAAAATGGACTGAGCGCATGAGAACGGGTCTTTTGGCGGGTACCCAGTGTGTGCTACAGAAGGCTGACTTCTTCTCCGCTGACCGACGTCAACTGACAAGGCCGCGTGATTCGATTATGGTCTCTGCTCATACAGACTGTGTACCGCAAAGGGACATTTCCACGCTATCCTCAGACCTCAACAGTACTAACCGGTCTGTACTGCTGACAACTTCAGACATGCAGTGCAGTACCGATCCTACGGTGTACGCTGACTGTAGTAGTGAAACTGCGGCCTCCACTCCGGGACTTTGTACACCACTTGAGGTGCTTCAGACTTGCTTGCGGGCAGCACCCCGTTCCAGGATCAAGAGACCACATATAAGAAGGCCAGGATACTTCACTGCCGTGCAGAGACAGTGCTTCACTTATCTTCAGCACCGGCTCAGAGACTTCTCGTGCCACCTACGGCGCCATCGTGGGATTTTCCAGCTTTCATCTTCCAGGAACCAGAGACTGATAAGTTAACTCGTTATTTGTCCCTCCGTTATTACCCTGTTACCGTTAACACCTTGTGTTTTCCACATACTATCACTCCCATACTCCCTGCGTGGAGCATTACTGTTGTGTTAACCACATAGAAAAAACCCGTAAACTCTTGCTCTGTCCCTGCATGTCACTGCATCCCGAGTACCTGCTATAACTAGGGTTGAGCGACTTTTATTTTTATAGGATCGGGTCGGGTTTCACGAAACCCGACTTTCTCAAAAGTCGGGTCGAGTGAAATCGGCCGATCCTATAAAAAAGTCGGCGTCGGGGTCGGCCGAAACACGAAACCCAATGCAGTGCAATGGGATACTATGGTTCCCAGGGTCTGAAGGAGAGGAAACTCTCCTTCAGGCCCTGGGATCCATATTAATGTGTAAAATAAAGAATTAAAATAAAAAATATTGATATACTCACCTCTCCGACGCAGCCTGGACCTTACCGCTGGTAACCGGCAGCCTTCTTTGCTTAAAATGAGCGCGTTCAGGGCCTTCCATGACGTCACGGCTTCTGATTGGTCACGTGCCGCTCATGTGACCGCCACGCGACCAATCACAAGCCGTGACGTAATTCTCAGGTCCTAAATTCCTAATTCTAGGAATTTAGGACCTGAGAATTACGTCACGGCTTGTGATTGGTCGCGTGGCGGTCACATGGGCGGCCGCGACCAATCACAAGCCGTGACGTCATCTAAGGCCCTGAACACGCTCATTCTTAGGAAGGAAGGCTGCCGGAAAGAAGCCGAGGGTGAGTATATTCCTATTAGGTATATACTCACCCTCGGACGCGCCCTGCTTCTTTCCGGCAGCCTTCCTTCTTAAGAATGAGCGCGTTCAGGGCCTTAGATGACGTCACGGCATGTGATTGGTCGCGGCCGCCCATGTGACCGCTCACGCGACCAATTACAAGCCGTGACGTAATTCTCAGGTCCTAAATTCCTAGAATTAGGAATTTAGGACCTGAGAATTGGGTCACGGCTTGTGATTGGTCGCGTGGCGGTCACATGAGCGGCACGCGACCAATCAGAAGCCGTGACGTCATGGAAGGCCATAAACGCGCTCAGTTTAAGCAAAGAAGGCTGCCGGTTACCAGCGGCGATGTCCAGGGGCCTCCGGAGAGGTGAGTATATCAATATTTTTTATTTTAATTCTTTATTTTACACTTAAATGTGGATTCCGATACCGATTTCCGATATCGCAAACATATCGGAACTCGGTATCGGAATTCTGATACCAGATTCAGAAGATCGCCGACCTCATGGCCGACCCCACACAGGGGTCGGGTCGGGTTTCATGAAACCCGACTTTGCCAAAAGTCGGCGACTTCTGAAAATGGCCGACCCGTTTCGCTCAACCCTAGCTATAACCTTACAGTCTGATCAGGTGGGATCCGGGATCCAGCGGAGTCCATGGCCTGAGCAAACTGTCACGGATGTGGTTTGTGGAACCACTGTGCCTAGGACCGCAGAGAGCCTGGAGGGGCGTGACTAAGCGAGCACCGGACTGTTCACTAGAGCCTCTGATGGTGAGGTTAAACTTCGCTTCCGATGCATGCCAGGTGCCACTTTAGGACAGACCAACTGACATTCGGCAGCTGGACCCAGAAGGACAGACTGGATGGTGCAGCAGGCAGAGTTGGAATCAGAGTGCAGCAGGCAGAGTACGTATCAGAGTGCAGCAGTAAGAATCTGCACCAGAGTACAGTAGGCAGGATCTGCACCAGAGTGCAGCAAGCAGGATCTGCACCAGAGTGCATTAAGCAGGATCTCCACCAGAGTACAGCAGGCAGAGTGCGTGTTAGAGTGCAGCAGGCAGGATATGCACCAGAGTGCAGCAATGACTGGTACACAACCTTAGGAAGCAATATATACATAATGCCCCACAGCCTCTGGCTGGGGACAAAATAGCAAGTACACGTGCTGACCCTTTAAGAGGGCGGAAGTGCGTGCGCACATGCTCTAATGACATGGCTGGAGGCCCAGCTAGAATCTCTGCTAGAAGCACACAGAGTATGGGAAAGGGAAGCATCGACCGCAGCTTGGGTGAGTGGAGAGAAACGCCGGAGATCCTGCCTGTCAGAGCAGGGATCCGGCATAGTGCTAACAATACGTGTGTAATATATGTGTGTATGTGTGTTTTATATACAGTACAGACCAAAAGTTTAGACACACCTTCTCATTTAAAGATTTTTCTGTATTTTCATGACTATGAAAATTGTAAATTCACACTGAAGGCATCAAAACTATGAATTAACACATGTGGAATTATATACTTAACAAAAAAAGTGTGAAACAACTTAATATATGTCTTATATTCTAGGTTCTTCAAAGTAGCCACCTTTTGCTTTGATGACTGCTTTGCACACTCTTGGCATACAGTGAGGAAAATAAGTATTTGATACACTGCTGATTTAGCAAGTTTTCCCACCTACAAATAATGGAGAGGTCTGTAATTTTTATCGTAGGTACACTTCACTTGTGAGAGACAGAATCCAAAAATAAAATCCAGAAAATCACATTGTATGATTTTTATAGCATTAAACAGCATTTTATTAAATGAGATAAGTATTTAATATAATGGAAAAAGATCATTTAATATTTGGTACATAAACCTTTGTTTGCAATTGGAGAGGTCAGATGTTTCCTGTAGTTCTTGACCAGGTTTGCACACACTGCTAGGGTTGAGCGACTTTTACTTTTTTGGGGTCGAGTCGGGTTTTGCGAAACCCGACTTTGTCAAAAGTCGAGTCGAGTGAAATCGGCCGATCTTCTTGAAAAGTCGGGGTCGTTGTTCGGCCGAAACACGAAACCCAATGCAAGTCAATGGGGAAGCATAGTCGGCAGTGAGTGGAGGCCAGGAAAACACCTACGGTGCCCATTTTAATGCCAAAAACATAAATTCTTGTTACTTAAGCTTGTCAATCTTAATTTACCTTACAATAATAGGTAGCCATTGAAAATTGGGGGGTCATTTGGCTAAAGTTGTGGGGGGTAGGGCTGGTTCAAGTTTTTAGTGGGCCCAGGAAACGTGGACTACGTCACGGCGGTGGAGCAGTTAGAGGTAAGTATTGCAACGTTGCAAGTGCTGTGATCCTGAGCAAGCAGGGGGTCCCACTCGTTCGCATTGGCACTGGCACAGGGCCCCTCACAGTACGGCGGTGTGTTTGCACGGCAGGGGCGCCTCCCACCGGCAGCGACACTTTTGCGTACTATGAGGGGCCCTGTGCCAGTGACGTCGCCAACGAGTGGGCCCCCCCACATGATGAAGGAAACTGCACTTTCACCTGCACCTTCCTCTTTGTCCCCGTGTAAGGTGGTATAGTATGCGGGAAGAGGAACCAGACTTTCAGCAGGGTCAGATTCAGGCTGTGTAGAGTGCAAGGGGAATGTAGTGGTCTGGGTCAATGTACCAGCGGGCTAATCTAGCAGTGGCTGGGCAATGGGCAGGATGAGGAGGAAACACTGATCTACGCCCAAATAATAAAGTGGCCTAAATGCAGTTCAAAATTGGTAACAGGACTAACAAGGCGGCATTGCTTTGTTCAGTGGAGGACAACTGTAATGAGAGGCTGACACAGTGAGTAGGGCCAAATAAGTAACTAGGCTAAATGCAGTTCTAAATTGCTAACAGTAGGAAACAGGCGGCACTGCTTTGTTCAGTGGAGAACACCAAGCAGCGGCAGACACCGTTACTAGGCCCCAACCCAAGTAGTAGGGCAACTGCAGTGTTATATTTAAAAATACTTAATGAGAGCCTGAAGGTTGAAGCTCAGACAAGGAAGCCTGGAGGAGAATACCAAGGAGCGGCAGACACCGTTACTAGGCCCCAACCAAAGTAGTAGGGCAACTGCTGTCTTATATAAACAACTACTTAATGAGAGCCTGAAGGTTGAAGTTCAGCTTTTTCAGTGGAGGACAGCGTGATTGAGTGGCGCCGCAGACAGACAAAGGTAGTATGTGTTAACTTAAAAAGTTGGCTCTATGCATTTTTAAATTAGTTACAGGCAGCATTGGTGTGGTCAGTGTAGGACAATTGGAAGGAGGGACCGCAGACAGACTTCCTCGGCCTAAAATAATAAAATAGGCTCTATGCAGCTTCCATTAGGTGGCAGGGGTACACAGGCAGCATTGGTGTGGTCAACGTAGGACAATTGGAAGGAGGGACCGCAGACAGACTTTCTAGGCCCAAAATATTAAAATAGGCTCTATGCAGCTTAAATTTGGCTACAGGGGTACACAGGCAGCATTGGTGTGGTCAGTGGAGGACAATTGGACGGAGGAACCGCAGACAGTCTTCCTAGGCCTAAAATAATAAAATAGGCTCTATGCAGTTTTAAGTTGGTAACAGGGGTACACAGGCAGCATTGGTGTGGTCAGTGGAGGACAATTGGAAGGAGGGACCGCAGACAGACTTTCTAGGCCCAAAATATTAAAATAGGCTCTATTCAGCTTAAATTTGGCTACAGGGGTACACAGGCAGCATTGGTGTGGTCAGTGGAGGACAATTGGAAGGAGGGACCGCAAGACAGACTTTCTAGGCCCAAAATATTAAAATAGGCTCTATGCAGCTTAAATTTGGCTACAGGGGTACACAGGCAGCATTGGTGTGGTCAGTGGAGGACAATTGGAAGGAGGGACCGCTGTTGTGAATTTGCTTTTTGCTCCCTCTAGTGGTTACTAGTTTTTTGACTCTGGTTTTTCTGTCATTCCTTTTATCCGCACCTGGGTCGTTAGTTAGGGGTGTTGCTATATAAGCTCCCTGGACCTTCAGTTCTATGCCTGGCAACGTAGTTATCAGAGCTAGTCTGCTGTGCTCTTGTCTACTGATCCTGGTTCCAGTTATATCAGCTAAGTCTGCCTTTTGCTTTTTGCTATTTGTTTTGGTTTTGTATTTTTGTCCAGCTTGTTCCAAATCTATATCCTGACCTTTGCTGGAAGCTCTAGGGGGCTGGTGTTCTCCCCCCGGACCGTTAGACGGTTCGGGGGTTCTTGAATTTCCAGTGTGGATTTTGATAGGGTTTTTGTTGACCATATAAGTTACCTTTCTTTATTCTGCTATCAGTAAGCGGGCCTCTCTGTGCTAAACCTGGTTCATTTCTGTGTTTGTCATTTCCTCTTACCTCACCGTCATTATTTGTGGGGGGCTTCTATCCAGCTTTGGGGTCCCCTTCTCTGGAGGCAAGAAAGGTCTTTGTTTTCCTCTACTAGGGGTAGCTAGATTCTCCGGCTGGCGCGTGTCATCTAGAATCAACGTAGGAATGATCCCCGGCTACTTCTAGTGTTGGCGTTAGGAGTAGATATATGGTCAACCCAGTTACCACTGCCCTATGAGCTGGATTTTTGTATTCTGCAGACTTCCACGTTCCTCTGAGACCCTCGCCATTGGGGTCATAACAGTTTGCCAGGCCCGTATTAAATGTTTAATGCATTGCAGAAGAGGGATTATAAGAAAGAAGATTCTGAGTTTTTTTTTTTCTTTTTCCCCTTTACCTCAGAGTGGCTATGCTTGCTGCAGACATGAATGTCCAGACCTTGATTACAAGTGTGGACCAGCTGGCTACTCGTGTGCAGGGCATACAAGATTATGTTATCAGAAATCCTAGGTCAGAACCTAAAATACCGATTCCTGAACTGTTTTCTGGAGACAGGTTTAAGTTTAGGAATTTCGTGAATAATTGTAAATTGTTTTTGTCCCTGAGACCCTGTTCATCTGGAGATTCTGCTCAGCAAGTAAAAATTGTTATTTCATTCTTACGGGGCGACCCTCAGGATTGGGCTTTTTCGCTGGCGCCAGGAGATCCGGCATTGGCTGATCTTGATGCGTTTTTTCTGGCGCTCGGTTTACTTTATGAGGAACCCAATCTTGAGATTCAGGCAGAAAAGGCCTTGCTGGCTATGTCTCAGGGGCAGGACGAGGCTGAAGTGTATTGCCAAAAATTTCGGAAATGGTCCGTGCTGACACATTGGAACGAGTGTGCACTGGCCGCTAATTTTAGAAATGGCCTTTCTGAAGCCATTAAGAATGTTATGGTGGGTTTTCCCATTCCCACAGGTCTGAATGATACTATGGCACTGGCTATTCAAATTGACCGGCGGTTGCGGGAGCGCAAAACCGCAAATTCCCTCATGGTGTTGTCTGAACAGACACCTAATTCGGTGCAATGTGATAGAAAAACCGCAAATTCCCTCATGGTGTTGTCTGAACGGACACCTGATTTGATGCAATGTGATAGAATCCTGACTAGAAATGAGAGGAAAATTCATAGACGCCGGAATGGCTTGTGCTACTACTGTGGTGATTCTACACATGTTATCTCAGCATGCTCTAAACGTATATCTAAGGTTGTTAGTCCTGTCACCGTTGGTAATTTGCATCCTAAGTTTATTCTGTCTGTAACTTTGATTTGCTCACTGTCATCTTATCCTGTCATGGCATTTGTAGATTCAGGTGCTGCCCTGAGTCTCATGGATCTCTCATTTGCTAAGCGCTGTGGTTTTACTCTTGAACCATTAGAAAATCCTATTCCTCTTAGGGGTATTGATGCTACACCATTGGCAGCAAATAAACCGCAGTATTGGACACAGGTTACCATGTGCATGACTCCTGAACACCGCGAGGTGATACGTTTCCTGGTTTTACATAAAATGCATGATTTGGTTGTTTTAGGGCTGCCATGGTTACAGACCCATAATCCAGTCCTGGACTGGAAGGCTATGTCAGTCTCAAGTTGGGGCTGTCGTGGTATTCATGGGGATTCCCTGCCTGTGTCTATTGCTTCTTCTACGCCTTCGGAAGTTCCGGAGTATTTGTCTGATTATCAGGATGTCTTCAGTGAGTCTGAGTCCAGTGCACTGCCTCCTCATAGGGACTGTGACTGTGCTATAGATTTGATCCCAGGCAGTAAATTTCCTAAGGGAAGACTGTTTAATCTGTCGGTACCTGAACATACCGCTATGCGTTCATATATCAAGGAGTCTCTGGAGAAAGGACATATTCGTCCGTCTTCTTCCCCTCTTGGTGCGGGATTCTTTTTTGTGGCAAAAAAGGACGGATCTTTGAGACCTTGTATTGATTATCGGCTTTTAAATAAGATCACTGTCAAGTTTCAGTATCCTTTACCGCTGTTGTCTGACTTGTTTGCCCGGATTAAGGGTGCCAAGTGGTTCACCAAGATAGACCTTCGTGGTGCGTACAACCTTGTGCGCATTAAGCAAGGTGATGAATGGAAAACCGCATTCAATACGCCCGAAGGTCATTTTGAGTACTTGGTGATGCCTTTTGGGCTCTCCAATGCGCCTTCAGTTTTTCAGTCCTATATGCATGACATTTTCCGGAAGTATCTGGATAAATTTTTGATTGTTTATCTGGATGATATTTTGGTTTTTTCTGATAATTGGGATTCGCATGTGGAGCAGGTCAGGTTGGTCTTTAAAATTTTGCGTGAAAATTCTTTGTTTGTCAAGGGCTCAAAGTGTCTCTTTGGTGTACAGAAGGTTCCCTTTTTGGGGTTCATTTTTTCCCCTTCTGCTGTGGAGATGGACCCAGTCAAGGTCCGAGCTATTCTTGATTGGACTCATCCCTCGTCAGTTAAGAGTCTTCAGAAGTTCTTGGGCTTCGCTAACTTCTACCGTCGTTTTATCGCTAATTTTTCTAGCATTGTGAAACCTTTGACGGATATGACCAAGAAGGGCTCCGATGTAGCTAACTGGGCTCCTGCTGCCGTGGAGGCTTTCCAGGAGTTGAAACGCCGGTTTACTTCGGCGCCTGTTTTGTGCCAGCCTGACGTCTCACTTCCCTTTCAGGTTGAGGTGGATGCTTCGGAGATTGGGGCAGGGGCCGTTTTGTCGCAGAGAGGCCCTGGTTGCTCTGTTATGAAACCTTGTGCCTTTTTCTCTAGGAAGTTTTCGCCTGCCGAGCGAAATTATGATGTGGGCAATCGGGAGTTGTTGGCCATGAAATGGGCATTTGAGGAGTGGCGTCATTGGCTCGAGGGTGCTAAGCATCGTGTGGTGGTCTTGACTGATCACAAAAATCTGATGTATCTCGAGTCTGCTAAACGCCTTAATCCGAGACAGGCCCGCTGGTCATTGTTTTTCTCCCGCTTTGATTTTGTTGTCTCGTATTTACCAGGTTCAAAGAATGTGAAGGCCGATGCTCTTTCTAGGAGCTTTGTGCCTGATGCTCCTGGAGTCGCTGATCCTGTTGGTATTCTTAAAGATGAAGTTATCTTGTCAGCTATTTCTCCGGATCTGCGACGTGTGTTGCAGAGATTTCAGGCTGATAGGCCTGAGTCTTGTCCACCTGACAGACTGTTTGTCCCGGATAAGTGGACCAGCAGAGTCATTTCCGAGGTTCATTCCTCGGTGTTGGCAGGTCACCCGGGAATTTTTGGCACCAGAGATCTGGTGGCCAGGTCCTTTTGGTGGCCTTCCTTGTCAAGGGATGTGCGGTCATTTGTGCAGTCCTGTGGGACTTGTGCTCGAGCTAAGCCTTGCTGTTCTCGTGCCAGCGGTTTGCTCTTGCCCTTGCCTGTCCCGAAGAGACCTTGGACACATATCTCCATGGATTTCATTTCTGATCTTCCGCTATCTCAGGGCATGTCCGTTATCTGGGTGATATGTGATCGCTTTTCCAAGATGGTCCATTTGGTTCCTTTGCCTAAGCTGCCTTCCTCTTCCGATCTGGTTCCTGTGTTTTTCCAGAACGTGGTTCGTTTGCACGGCATCCCTGAGAATATTGTGTCAGACAGAGGATCCCAGTTCGTTTCCAGGTTCTGGCAATCCTTTTGTAGTAGGATGGGCATTGATTTGTCGTTTTCGTCTGCTTTCCATCCTCAGACTAATGGACAGACGGAGCGAACTAATCAGACTTTGGAGGCTTATTTGAGGTGTTTTGTCTCTGCTGATCAGGACGATTGGGTGACATTCTTGCCGTTGGCTGAGTTTGCCCTTAATAATCGGGCTAGTTCCGCCACCTTGGTTTCGCCTTTTTTCTGCAACTCTGGTTTCCATCCTCGTTTTTCTTCGGGTCATGTGGAGCCTTCTGACTGTCCTGGGGTGGATTCTGTGGTGGATAGGTTGCAGCGGATCTGGAATCATGTGGTGGACAACTTGAAGTTGTCACAGGAGAAGGCTCAGCGCTTTGCCAACCGCCGCCGCGGTGTGGGTCCCCGACTACGCGTTGGGGATTTGGTATGGCTTTCTTCCCGCTTTGTTCCTATGAAGGTCTCCTCTCCCAAATTTAAACCTCGTTTTATTGGGCCTTACAAGATATTGGAAATCCTTAATCCTGTATCTTTTCGTCTGGATCTTCCTGTGTCGTTTGCTATTCACAATGTATTTCATAGGTCCTTGTTGCGGCGGTACATTGTGCCTGTAGTTCCTTCTGCTGAGCCTCCTGCTCCGGTGTTGGTTGAGGGCGAGTTGGAGTACGTGGTGGAGAAGATCTTGGATTCTCGCCTCTCCAGGCGGAGGCTTCAGTACCTGGTCAAGTGGAAGGGCTATGGTCAGGAGGATAATTCCTGGGTGGTCGCCTCTGATGTTCATGCGGCCGATTTAGTTCGTGCCTTTCATGCCGCTCATCCTGATCGCCCTGGTGGTCGTGGTGAGGGTTCGGTGACCCCTCACTAAGGGGGGGGGTACTGTTGTGAATTTGCTTTTTGCTCCCTCTAGTGGTTACTAGTTTTTTGACTCTGGTTTTTCTGTCATTCCTTTTATCCGCACCTGGGTCGTTAGTTAGGGGTGTTGCTATATAAGCTCCCTGGACCTTCAGTTCTATGCCTGGCAACGTAGTTATCAGAGCTAGTCTGCTGTGCTCTTGTCTACTGATCCTGGTTCCAGTTATATCAGCTAAGTCTGCCTTTTGCTTTTTGCTATTTGTTTTGGTTTTGTATTTTTGTCCAGCTTGTTCCAAATCTATATCCTGACCTTTGCTGGAAGCTCTAGGGGGCTGGTGTTCTCCCCCCGGACCGTTAGACGGTTCGGGGGTTCTTGAATTTCCGGTGTGGATTTTGATAGGGTTTTTGTTGACCATATAAGTTACCTTTCTTTATTCTGCTATCAGTAAGCGGGCCTCTCTGTGCTAAACCTGGTTCATTTCTGTGTTTGTCATTTCCTCTTACCTCACCGTCATTATTTGTGGGGGGCTTCTATCCAGCTTTGGGGTCCCCTTCTCTGGAGGCAAGAAAGGTCTTTGTTTTCCTCTACTAGGGGTAGCTAGATTCTCCGGCTGGCGCGTGTCATCTAGAATCAACGTAGGAATGATCCCCGGCTACTTCTAGTGTTGGCGTTAGGAGTAGATATATGGTCAACCCAGTTACCACTGCCCTATGAGCTGGATTTTTGTATTCTGCAGACTTCCACGTTCCTCTGAGACCCTCGCCATTGGGGTCATAACAGACCGCATACAGACTTCCTAGGCCTAAAATAATAAAATAGGCTCTATGCAGTTTTAAATTGGTAACAGGGGTACACAGGCAGCATTGGTGTGGTCAGTGGAGGACAATTGGAAGGAGGGACCGCAGACAGACTTCCTAGGCCTAAAATAATAAAATAGGCTCTATGCAGTTTTAAATTGGTAACAGGGGTACACAGGCAGCATTGATGTGGTCAGTGGAGGACAATTGGAAGGAGGGACCGCAGACAGACTTTCTAGGCCCAAAATATTAAAATAGGCTCTATGCAGCTTAAATTTGGCTACAGGGGTACACAGGCAGCATTGGTGTGGTCAGTGGAGGACAATTGGAAGGAGGGACCGCAGACAGACTTCCTAGGCCTAAAATAATAAAATAGGCTCTATGCAGCTTAAATTTGGCAACAGGGGTACACAGGCAGCATTGGTGTGGTCAGCGGAGGACAATTGGAAGGAGTGTCTGACACAGTAAGTACTCCGAGTCCCAAAACCTAAATTGATGTTAATGTATCCCAAACAAAAACAAAACAAAAAAAAAAAGGTGGCATACTTAGGTACAGGGGTGTGCTCCTATGCTGACTTTCAGACATTGTAATTTGGCGCCAAGTATTTACTGATGTAAATGTAGGACAGGGCCCCTGACTATTTTAACTAGCATCATACATGTCAACAAATTGTTATTGTCTGTGCCAGGCATGGAAGGATTTCAGCGCATAGACTAAACAGTGGTGGAGCAGCGACAGATAATTTTGCAAGTGGTAGAGCACTGTTTGACCTTGTGGGGGGACACGCTCTCCTGGCCGGCAGTACAAGCCCAGGGCTCCTCATGTTACAACGGTGTGTCTGACTTTGGGTGCGCGCCACCACCGCCAGAGACACTTCGTTGTACTATGAGGGACCCAGTGCCAGTGCCGTCGACCAAAAGTGGGCACACCCACCTCTTCAGACAAATGGCACTCTGACGGGTGCTTGCGACAAGTGGCGAGACCACGGCCCCGTGGGGGGAGTTAGGCCATTTAGGGAGGTGTAAACATGTCGTATGCTGGACAAACAGCAGCTGCAAATTAAGAGATTGGAACAGTCAGTAGCACCAGTCCCAAAGCAAGACCTTTTTACAGGAAAGCTAGGTGTCAGCCAGGAAAGGTGGGGCAAAATAATTTGAAATCCATGAGTGGTTCATTTTAATGAAGGTTAGATCATCAACATTTTGGGTAGCCAGACGAGTACTTTTTTCGGTCAGTATTGAACCAGCAGCACTGAATACTCTTTCTGATAGCACACTAGCTGCTGGGCAAGCAAGCTCCTGCAATGCATATTCAGCCAATTCAGGCCAGGTGTCTATTTTGGATGCCCAGTAATCAAAGGGGAATGACGGTTGAGGGAGAACATCGATAAGGGAGGAAAAATAGTTAGTAACCATACTGGACAAATGTTGTCTCCTGTCACTTTGAATGGATGCTGCTGTACCTGTCGTGTCTGCGGTCATTGCGAAATCACTCCACAACCTGGTCAGAAAACCCCTCTGTCCTACGCCACTTCTGATCTGTGCACCTCTAACACCTCTGCCCTGTTGCCCCCCCCCTGCAGCTCGTGTGAGAACCATCACCGGCGCTGTGTGCTGGGAATGCCTGAATCAAATGGTCTACAAGAGTAGCTTGTTTGGTTGCCAATATCTGTTCGAGGTTCTCATGTGGCATGATATTTTGCAATTTGCCTTTATAGCGAGGATCAAGGAGGCAGGCCAACCAGTAATCGTCATCTGTCATCATTTTTATAATGCGTGGGTCCCTTTTGAGGATACGCAAGGCATAATCCGCCATGTGGGCCAATGTTCCAGTTGTCAAGTCAGTGCATATGCTGGGTTGAGGAGCACTTTCTGGCAAATCAACATCACTTGTCTCCCTCAAAAACCCTGAACCCGGCCTTGCACCGCCAGCAGTTTCTATTGCCCCCTGAGAAGCTTCCTCATCCAAAAAATAGTCATCCCCATCATCCTCCTCGTCCTCCTCTTCGCCCGCCACCTCGTCCTGTAGACTTCCCTGAGCAGACAATGGCTGACTGTCATCAAGGCTTCCCTCCTCCTCGGCTGCAGACGCCTGTTCCTTTATGTGCGTCAAACTTTGCATCAGCAGACGCATTAGGGGGATGCTCATGCTTATTACGGAGTTGTCTGCACTAACCAGCCGTGTGCATTCCTCAAAACACTGAAGGACTTGACACAGGTCTTGGAGCTTCGACCACTGCACAGCTGACAACTCCATGTCTGCCATCCAACTGCCTGCCCGTGTATGTGTATCCTCCCACAAATACATAACAGCACGCCTCTGTTCGCACAGTCTATGAAGCATGTGCAGTGTGGAGTTCCACCTTGTTGCAACGTCAATGATTAGGCGATGCTGGGGAAGGTTCAAAGACCGCTGATGGTTCTGCATATGGCTGGAGTGTACGGGCGGATGTGAGAGCAAAGTCTGCGCACTTTCAGCAGCAGGTCGAGTAACCCCGGATAACTTTTCAGGAAGCACTGCACCACCAGGTTTAAGGTGTGAGCCAGGCAAGGAATGTGTTTCAGTTGTGAAAGGGCAATGGCAGCCATAAAATTCCTTCCGTTATCACTCACTACCTTGCCTGCCTCAAGATGTACAGTGCCCAGCCATGACCGAGTTTCTTGCTGCAAGATCTCGGACAGAACTTCCGCGGTGTGTCTGTTGTCACCCAAACACTTCATTGCCAATACAGCCTGCTGACGCTTGCCACTAGCTGTTCCATAATTGGACACCTCGTGTGCAACAGTGGCAGCTGCGGATGGAGTGGTCGTGTGACTGCGGTCTGTGGACGAGCTCTCGCTTCTGCTGGAAGACGAGGAGGAGGAGGGGGGGCGAACGCCTACAGCCAAATGTTTCCTAGACCGTGGGCTAGACAGAACTGTCCCAATATTACTGTCCCCTGTGGACCCTGCATCCACCACATTAGCCCAGTGTGCCGTGATGGAGACGTAACGCCCCTGGCCATGCCTACTGGTCCATGCATCTGTTGTCAGGTGCACCTTTCTACTCGCAGACTGCCTGAGCGCATGGACAATGCTGTCTTTTACATGCTGGTGGAGGGCTGGGATGGCTTTTCTCGAAAAGAAGTGTCGACTGGGTAGCTCGTAGCGTGGTACAGCGTAGTCCATCAGGGCTTTGAAAGCTTCGGTTTCAACTAACCGGTAGGGCATCATCTCTAACGAGATTAGTCTAGCAATGTGGGCGTTCAAACCCTGTGTACGCGGATGCGAGGATGAGTACTTCCTTTTCCTAACGAGAGTCTCATGTAGGGTGAGCTGGACTGGAGAGCTGCATACGGTGGAACTAGCGGGGGTGCCGGTGGACATGGGTGACTGAGAGATGGTTGGAGATGGTATTCTTGATGGTGCCCTACATACAGTTTTTCCGACCACGAACCTGGTGATTCCCTGACTGCTTTGGCTTTGCGACGAAATCACAACATTACCTGCAGGTGGTGTGGTAAATGGGCTTACAGTGAGGGAAGGGATGTCGCCTTGCTGATTAGCTTCATTGTGAGAGGGTGCTACAACGTTAAGGGACGTTTGGTAGTTTGTCCAGGCTTGCAAGTGCATGGTGGTTAAATGTCTATGCATGCAACTTGTATTTAAATTTTTAACATTCTGACCTCTGCTGAAGGTCTTTGAGCATTTCTTACAGATGACTTTGCGCTGATCATTGGGATCTTGGTTAAAAAAATTCCAGACTGCACTCTTCCTATCGGATACCTTTTCAGGCATTGCACACTGAGCTACTTTAACCTGATGGCCACGCTGTCCTACAACTTGTTTTGGTTTTGCCACACGTTTTTGGCCAGATACGGGCCTGCCAGATGGAACCTGTTGCGATGTTGATGCCTGCTGCGGCTCCTCCTCCGCTTCAGAGCTACTGCCGCCTGCACCCTGTTCCCCCAATGGCTGCCAATCGGGGTCAACAACTGGGTCATCTATGACTTCCTCTTCTATGTTCTGTGCACCTTCCTCTGGGTCACTGTGTAAGCCAGTGCTATAGCGTTCGTGACGGGGCTCCATAGTCTTATCGGGGTCAGATTCTGGATCAGTACACTGCGAGGGCAATGTTCTGATCTGAGTCAAAGGAACAGCATAATAATCTGGCTGTGGCTGTGCATCTGTGCACTCCATGTCCGATTCATCTTGTAATGGGCATGGCCTGTTAACAATTTCCCTTTCTAACCCAGGCACGGTATGTGTAAAGAGCTCCATGGAGTAACCAGTTGTGTCGCCTGACGCATCCTTCACTGTTGTTCTGGGTGAAGGACACAAGGAAGCGACTTGTTCCTGACCGGGAGCATCCACTGATGACGCACTGCTCTGACATTTGGCACTTTCCGAGGAGGAGGCGAAAGAGCTAGAGGCAGAGTCAGCAATGAAAGCCAATACTTGTTCCTGCTGCTCCGGCTTCAAAAGCAGTTTTCCTACTCCCAGAAAAGGGAGCCTTCGAGGCCTTGTGTAGCCAGACGATGACGCTGGCTCAACAACTCGAGACTTAGGGGCTATACTGCTTTTCCCACGACCACCTGATGCTCCACGACCACCACCACTACCATCATTACCAGCTGCCAATGACCGCCCACGGCCACGACCTCTTCCACCAGACTTCCTCATTCTTGGAAAAATGTTACCAAACTAACAACCGTTATGTGGTCCTGTAAAACCAGGTACAAGGTGTGCGTGAACTTGTTGGGAATGTAAATCTCCCTTTTTTATGTGTGGGAGAATGCAGTGAAAAATGAGGCCCACTGTATTACACTAGACAGTTTGATTGGCAGAAAGAGGCTGGCTGATATGACACTAACAGGATTGACGGAGATAAAAACACTGGCAATAGAAATGTCCCTCTTTATGTGTGGGAGAATGCAGGTAAAAATCAGGCCCACTGTATTACACAACAACACAGTTTGATTAGCAGAAAGAGGCTGGCAGATATGGCACTAACAGGATTGATGCAGATAAAAACACTGGCAATAGAAATGTCCCTCTTTATGTGTGGGAGAGTGCAGGGAAAAATCAGGCCCACTGTATTACACAACACAGTTTGATTAGCAGAAAGAGGCTGGCAGATATGGCACTAACAGGATTGAGGCAGATAAAAACACTGGCAATAGAAATGTCCCTCTTTATGTGTGGGAGAATGCAGGGAAAAATCAGGCCCACTGTATTACACTAGACAGTTTGATTGGCAGAAAGAGGCTGGCAGATATGACACTAACGGGATTGACGGAGATAAAAACACTGGCAATAGAAATGTCCCTCTTTATGTGTGGGAGAATGCAGGTAAAAATCAGGCCCACTGTATTACACAACAACACAGTTTGATTAGCAGAAAGAGGCTGGCAGATATGGCACTAACAGGATTGATGCAGATAAAAACACTGGCAATAGAAATGTCCCTCTTTATGTGTGGGAGAGTGCAGGGAAAAATCAGGCCCACTGTATTACACAACACAGTTTGATTAGCAGAAAGAGGCTGGCAGATATGGCACTAACAGGATTGAGGCAGATAAAAACACTGGCAATAGAAATGTCCCTCTTTATGTGTGGGAGAATGCAGGGAAAAATCAGGCCCACTGTATTACACTAGACAGTTTGATTGGCAGAAAGAGGCTGGCAGATATGACACTAACGGGATTGACGGAGATAAAAACACTGGCAATAGAAATGTCCCTCTTTATGTGTGGGAGAATGCAGGTAAAAATCAGGCCCACTGTATTACACAACAACACAGTTTGATTAGCAGAAAGAGGCTGGCAGATATGGCACTAACAGGATTGATGCAGATAAAAACACTGGCAATAGAAATGTCCCTCTTTATGTGTGGGAGAGTGCAGGGAAAAATCAGGCCCACTGTATTACACAACACAGTTTGATTAGCAGAAAGAGGCTGGCAGATATGGCACTAACAGGATTGAGGCAGATAAAAACACTGGCAATAGAAATGTCCCTCTTTATGTGTGGGAGAATGCAGGGAAAAATCAGGCCCACTGTATTACACTACGCAGTTTGATTGGCAGAAAGAGGCTGGCAGATATGGCACTAACAGGAGTGACGCAGATAAAAACACTGGCAATAGAAATGTCCCTCTTTATGTGTGGGAGAATGCAGGGAAAAATCAGGCCCACTGTATTACACGACAACACAGTTTGATTAGCAGAAAGACGCTGGCAGATATGGCACTAACAGGATTGACGCAGATAAAAACACTGGCAATAGAAATGTCTCTCTTTATGTGTGGGAGAATGCAGGGAAAAATCAGGCCCACTATATTACACAACAACACAGTTTGATTAGCAGAAAGAGGCTGGCAGATATGGCACTAACAGGAGTGACGCAGATAAAAACACTGGCAATAGAAATGTCCCTCTTTTTTTGATATGGGAGACAAGGGATTGAATCAGGCCCACTATATCACGGTATAGTTCCTGTGGCACAAAATGACTGATACCACAGACAGCACTCGCACACATGCACAGGTTTGGCAAGATTATTCTCCCTTTATTTTAATTTTTTTGGGGGATATGTGAGACAAGTGATTTAATCTGGCCCACTGTTACACAGTAGGTTTTCTGTGGCAGAAAAAAAATAAATAAATGCCACACACAGGACTGGCACTAATTCAGATTTGCCAATCTTAATCTCCCACTTTTTTTTTTTCTGGGAGAATTGTGAAGAAATCAGGCCCACTGCTATACAGTAGGTTTTCTGTGGCAAAAAAAAAAAACAGATGCCACACACAGGACTGGCACTAATGCAGATTTGCCAGTCTTAATCTCCCAATTTTTTTTTATTTTTTTTTTATGGGAGAATTAGGAAGAAATCAGTAGGTTGTTATACAGTAGGTTTTCTGTGGCAGAAAAAAAAGACAGAAGCCACACACAGGACTGGCACTAATGCAGATTTGCCAGTCTTAATCTCCCACTTTTTTTTTTTTTTTATGGGAGAATTAGGAAGAAATCAGGCACACTGTTATACAGTAGGTTTTCTGTGGCAGAAAAAAAAAGACAGATGCCACACATAGGACTGGCACTAATGCAGATTTGCCAGTCTTAATCTCCCACTTTTTTTTTGTTTTATGGGAGAATTAGGAACAAATCAGGCACACTGTTACACAGTAGGTTTTCTGTGGCAGAAAAAAAAAAACAGATGCCACACACAGGACTGGCACTAATGCAGAGTTGCCAGTCTTAATCTCCCAATTTTTTTTTTTTTTTTTATGGGAGAATTAGGAAGATTCAGGCCCACTGCTACACAGTAGGTTTTCTGTGGCAGAAAAAAAAGACAGAAGCCACACACAGGACTGGCACTAATACAGATTTGCCAGTCTTAATCTCCCACTTTTATTTTTTTTCTGGGAGAATTGTGAAGAAATCAGGCCCACTGCTACACAGTAGGATTTCTGTGGCAGAAAAAAAAGACAGATGCCACACACAGGACTGGCACTAATGCAGATTTGCCAGTCTTAATCTCCCACTTTTTTTTTGTTTTATGGGAGAATTAGGAAGAAATCAGGCCCACTGTTATACAGTAGGTTTTCTGTGGCAGAAAAAAAGACAGAAGCCACACACAGGACTGGCACTAATGCAGATTTGCCAGTCTTAATCTCCCACTTTTTTTTTGTTTTATGGGAGAATTAGGAAGAAATCAGGCACACTGTTATACAGTAGGTTTTCTGTGGCAGAAAAAAAAAAGACAGATGCCACACATAGGACTGGCACTAATGCAGATTTGCCAGTCTTAATCTCCCATTTTTTTTTTGTTTTATGGGAGAATTAGGAACAAATCAGGCACACTGTTACACAGTAGGTTTTCTGTGGCAGAAAAAAAAAACAGATGCCACACACAGGACTGGCACTAATGCAGAGTTGCCAGTCTTAATCTCCCAATTTTTTATTTTTTTTTATGGGAGAATTAGGAAGATTCAGGCCCACTGCTACACAGTAGGTTTTCTGTGGCAGAAAAAAAAGACAGAAGCCACACACAGGACTGGCACTAATACAGATTTGCCAGTCTTAATCTCCCACTTTTATTTTTTTTTCTGAGAGAATTGTGAAGAAATCAGGCCCACTGCTACACAGTAGGTTTTCTGTGGCAGAAAAAAAAGACAGATGCCACACACAGGACTGGCACTAATGCAGATTTGCCAGTCTTAATCTCCCACTTTTTTTTTGTTTTATGGGAGAATTAGGAAGAAATCAGGCACACTGTTATACAGTAGGTTTTCTGTGGCAGAAAAAAAGACAGAAGCCACACACAGGACTGGCACTAATGCAGATTTGCCAGTCTTAATCTCCCACTTTTTTTTTTGTTTTATGGGAGAATTAGGAAGATTCAGGCCCACTGCTACACAGTAGGTTTTCTGTGGCAGAAAAAAAAGACAGAAGCCACACACAGGACTGGCACGAATACAGATTTGCCAGTCTTAATCTCCCACTTTTATTTTTTTTTTCTGGGAGAATTGTGAAGAAATCAGGCCCAATGCTACACAGTAGGTTTTCTTTAGCAGAAAAAAAAGACAGATGCCACACACAGAACTGGCACTAATGCAGATTTGCCAGTCTTAATCTCCCATTTTTTTTTTTTTATGGAAGAATTAGGAAGAAATCAAGCACACTGTTATACAGTAGGTTTTCTGTGGCAGAAAAAAAAAACAGATGCCACACACAGGACTGGCACTAATGCAGATTTGCCAGTCTTAATCTCCCAATTTTTTTTTTTTATGGGAGAATTAGGAACAAATCAGGCACACTGTTATACAGTAGGTTTTCTGTGGCAGAAAAAAAAAGACAAGCCACACACAGGACTGGCACTAATGCAGATTTGCCAGTCTTAATCTCCCACTTTTTTTTTGTTTTATGGGAGAATTAGGAAGAAATCAGGCACACTGTTATGCAGTAGGTTTTCTGTGGCAGAAAAAAAAAGACAGATGCCACACACAGGACTGGCACTAATGCAGATTTGCCAGTCTTAATCTCCCAATTTATTTATTTTTATGGGAGAATTAGGAAGAAATCAGGCACACTGTTATACAGTAGGTTTTCTGTGGCAGAAAAAAAAGACAGAAGCCACACACAGGACTGGCACTAATGCAGATTTGCCAGTCTTAATCTCCCACTTTTTTTTTGTTTATGGGAGAATTAGGAAGAAATCTGGCACACTGTTATACAGTAGGTTTTCTGTGGCAGAAAAAAAAAGACAGATGCCACACACAGGACTGGCACTAATGCAGATTTGCCAGTCTTAATCTTCCACTTATTTTTTTGTTTTATGGGAGAATTAGGAACAAATCAGGCACACTGTTATACAGTAGGTTTTCTGTGGCAGAAAGTGGCTTGAAGAGATATATAAAAAAAAAAAAAAAGGACTACAATTACTATCTCCCTATAGTAATCTCAGAAAAGTGTGGCAGGCAGCAATAAAAAGGAGTGCTGCACACAAAAGTCAAAAGTGTGGACAAACAAACAAGATAGCTGTGCAGAAAGGAAGGAGCAACAGGATTTGTGCTTTGAAAAAAGCAGTTAGTTTGCACAGCGGCGTACACACAGCAACGCAGCTATCAGGGAGCCTTATAACCTACAGAGCTGATGAAGAGAAATCTAGCCTCCACTGTCCCTGCAAAGAAAAGGTGGTGTTGGACAGTGGAAATCGCTACAGCACAAGCGGTTTTGGGGTCAATTTACCCTGCCTAACGCTATCCCTGCTTCTGACGAAGCGACAGCATCCTCTCCCTACGCTCAGATCAGCAGCAGTAAGATGGCGGTTGGCGGGAACGCCCCTTTATAGCCCCTGTGATGCCGCAGAAAGCAAGCCAATCACTGCCATGCCCTTCTCTAAGATGGTGGGGACCAGGACCTATGTCATCACGCTGCCCACACTCTGCGTGCACCTTCATTGGCTGAAAAATGGCGCTTTAAGCGTCATATGAAACGCGACTTTGGCGCGAAGATCGTGTACCGCATGGCCGATCCCACGCTGGGATCGGGTCGGGTTTCATGAAACCCGACTTTGCCAAAAGTCGGCGACTTATGAAAATGACCGATCCGTTTCGCTCAACCCTACACACTGCATTGAGTTTCAGCTCCCTCCAAAGATTTTCTACAGTATTGGGTCTGGAGACTTGCTAGGCTACACTAGGACCTTCAAATTCTTCTTACAGAGCCACTCCTTAGTTGCCCTGGCTGTGTGTTTCTGGTCATTGTCATGCTAGAAGACCTAGCCACGACACATCTTCAATGCTCTTACTGACGGAAGGAGGTCGATTGCCAAAATCGTGCGATACATGACCCCATCAATCCTCCCTTAATTATGAGTCACCCGCCAGGGCCGTGGGGTACTCGGTACCGGGCCTAGTACTTAAAAGGGATGTCATGGTGGCTACGATCCGGTCCGTGGCCCTGGGCGCCCAATTAAAAGGGAATGTCCTTAAAGAGGTTTGGAATAAAATTTGTGTTCATGACTCCACCTGTGGTGTTCGGTCAGTGGGGACCGATGCTGCTTAAATGGGTCCTTTGGGGTGATGCTATGGCAGCTAAGATGGTATAACTTCCCACAGGTGAAGTAAGTCCCCAGGACTCCCGGTGTATAGATGAGGATGGTGAGTGGTGCAGTAAAGAAACAGAGGACACAGGTTTGCAGTCTCTTTACCTGGTTTACTGAAGGCTTCAGGCAACTGCAGTCCAGGGCACCAGATCACAGGTACAGGCAGGGTCCGGCCAGCTTGGAAGCGAGTTCAGAATCCTCTTTACCAGGTGGAGTTAATGAGTTTTAAAGCCTTCCTACTAGCGTGGTGGTGTAGTTCCTTACTGCCTGTGGCTTCTGTTAAGGACCTCACAGTTCTCTCTGTCCTCCATAAAGGAGGGACACTAACCAGTGTGACAGGTGGCTCGAGCCTTTTTACAGGGTCTCTATCACGACCCGGGCTCTATGCTCCACTGTGTCTCCTGGGTATTAGGAAAACAGGTTACGTGTAGTCCAGCTGTCCTGCCAATTTCTGCTGTCAGTCTTGGAGTCCCTCACAACCTCGGTCTCCCAGCTACCGGTGTCTACGCTCTGCAGGGAGGTAGCCCAATCGCAGCTGTCCTCCCCAGTTGTCACTCTCCTGTGCTTCGCTCTCCTGCACGCTCACTACAAACCTGTTAGTCTTCCTGTGCTATCTCTGTCCGGGAGCTGCAGCTCTTTCTCGTGGCTGCATGGCCCCTCAGTTCTTCGTGTCTCTTTCTGCCTGGAGCTGCAGACTCCCACATCTGCTCAGCTACACTCCTCTCATACCAGCTCCGCCTAGCTGATGTTCCTCAACAAGCTCCCTTCTGGCAATCTCTCTCCAGCCCCCTCTGACAGGAAGCTCTCACTTAGCACTAGTTTTGAGCATTCCGATACCGCAAGTATCGGGTATCGGCCGATATTTGCTGTATCGGAATTCCGATACCGAGATCCGATACTTTTGTGGTATCGGGTATCGGTATCGAAACAACATTAATGTGTAAAAGAAAGAATTAAAATAAAAAATATTGCTATACTCACCTCTCCGACGCAGCCTGGACCTCACCGAGGGAACCGGGAGCCTTCTTTGCTTAAAATGCGCGCTTTTCCTTCTTTCCGTGACGTCACGGCTTGTGATTGGTCGCGTCGCCCATGTGACTGCGATGCGACCAATCACAACGCCGGAACGTAATTTTAAAATCCTGAAGGACCTGAAATTACGTCACGGCTTGCTGTGATTGGTTGCGTCGCGGCCACATGGCCGACGCGACCAATCACAAGCCGTGACGTCACGGGAGGCTGGACACGCGCGCATTTTAAAATGCGCGCGTCTCCTGCCTCCCGTGACGTCACGGCTTGTGATTGGTCGCGTCGCCCATGTGACCGCGACGCGACCAATCACAACGCCGGAACGTAATTTTAAAATACTGAATGCCTAGAAGGACCTGAAAATTACGTCACGGCTTGCTGTGATTGGTCGCGTCGCGGCCACATGGGCTTCACGCGACCAATCAGAAGCCGTGACGTCACGGAAGGAAGGAAAAGCGCGCATTTTAAGCAAAGAAGGCTCCCGGTTCCCTCGGTGAGGTCCAGGCTGCGTCGGAGAGGTGAGTATAGCAATATTTTTTATTTTAATTCTTTATTTTACACATTAATATGGTTCCCAGGGCCTGAAGGAGAGTTTCCTCTCCTTCAGACCCTGGGAACCATCAGGGATACCGTCCGATACTTGAGTCCCATTGACTTGTATTGGTATCGGGTATCGGTATCGGATTAGATCCGATACTTTGCCGGTATCGGCCGATACTTTCCGATACCGATACTTTCAAGTATCGGACGGTATCGCTCAACACTACTTAGCACATCTTCCTGCTTCACTGTCCTCTCACCAACTGCCTTTCCCTCCAGACAAGAATGTATATCTAGGGAAGCTCCCCTTAAACCGGGTTTAGAGCTCTCCCTTCTGGCCTGAAGTGTGAACATGTTGTATGCTTGTGTTTACCTGATGAAAGAGATCTTCGTTCGCTTCCAAGCATGACATCACTCTCCCTGTGAGGAAAGCAATGCCACTGTAACAAACGCAGTGCAGTCGTCCTCTCCCCTTTGCACAAAAACACCCCCAAAGTATGATGTTTCACCCACCATGCTTTACTGTTGGGACGGTGTTCTTTGGGTTGTACCTATCCTTCTTCATCCTCCAAACACGGCGAGTGGAGTTGATACCAAAAAGTTCTATTTTGGTCTCAGCTGACCACATGACCTTCTTCCATGTTTTCTCTGGATCATCCAGATGGTCTTTGGTGAACTTCAGATGGGCCTGGACATGTGCTAGAGTGAGCAGTGGGACATTGCGTGCCCTGCAGAATTTTAATCCATAACTGCATAGCATGTTAATAAAGGTAATAATTGAGACTGTGGTCCCAACTCTCTTCAGGTCATGGACCAGGTCCTCCCATGTAGTTCTGGGTTGAATCCTGACCTTTCTCAGAATCATCCTTACCTCTCGAGGTGAGATCTTGTATGGAGCCCCAGACTGAGGAAGATTGTGTTTCTTCCATATTCTAATAATTGTGCAAACAGTTGTTGCCTTCTCACAAAGCTGCTTGCCTATTGTCCTGCAGCCCATCCCAGTCTTGTGCAGGTCTACAATTTTTTCCCTGAGCCCTTAGACAGCTCTTTGGTCTTGGCCATGGTGGAGAGTTTGGAGTGTGATTGAGTGTGTGGACAGGTGTCTTTTCTATAGGTAATGAGTTCAAACAGGTGCAGTTAATCCAGGTTATGAGTGCAGAAGGGCTTCTTAAAGAAAAACTCTTAGGTCTGTGAGAGCCAGAATTCTTGCTGATTGATAGGTGATCAAATACTTATTTAATGCAATAAAATGCTATTTATTTATCTAAAAATCATACAATGTGATTTTCTGCTTTTTATTTTTAGATTCTGTATCTCGCAGTTGAAGTGTACCTACAATAATAATTACACACCTCTCCATTCTTTTGTAGGTGGGAAAACTTGCAAAATCCCCACTATATATAGAGCCTTGCGAAAGTATTCGGCCCCCTGCAACTTTTCAGCCTTTTCCAACATATCATGCTTCAAACATAAAGATTCCAAATGTAAATTTTGTGAAGAATCATCAACAAGTGGAACACAATTGTGAAGTTGAAGGAAATTTATTGGTTATTTTACATTTTTGTGGAAATTAAAAAACTGAAAAGTGGGGCGTGCAATATTATTCGGCCACTTTACTTTCAGTGCAGCAAACTCACTCCAGAAGTTCATTGTGGATCTCTGAATGATCTAATGTTGTCCTAAATGCCTAATGATGAAAAATATAATCCACCTGTGTGTAATCAAGTCTCCGTATAAATGCACCTGCTCTGTGATAGTCTTAGGGTTCTGTTTGAAGCACAGAGAGCATCATGAAGACCAAGGAACACAACAAGCAGGTCCGTGATACTGTTGTGGAGAAGTTTAAAGCCGGATTTGGATACAAAATGATTTCCAAAAACTTTAAACATCCCAAGGAGCACTGTGCTAGTGATCATATTGAAATGGAAGGAGTATCATACCACTGCAAATCTACCCGGCCATCCCTCTAAATTTTCATCTCAGACAAGGAGAAAACTGATCTGAGATGCAGCCAAGAGGCCCATGATCACTCTGGATGAACTGCAGAGATCTACAGCTGAGGTGGGACAGTCTGTCCATAGGACAACAATCAGTCATACACTGCACAAATCTGGCCTTTATGGAAGAGTGGCAAGAAGAAAGCCATTTCTCAAAGATATCCATATAAAGTGTTGTTTAAAGTTTGCAACAAGCCACCTGGGAGACACACCAAACATGTGGAAGAAGGTGCTCTTGTCAGATGAAAACCAAAATCGAACTTTTTGGAAACAATGCCAAACGATATGTTTGGCGTAAAGGCAACACAGCTCATCACCCTGAACACACCATCCCCACTCTCAAACATGGTGGTGCCAGCATCATGATTTGGGCCTGCTTTTCTTCAGCAGGGACAGGGAAGATTGTTAAAATTGATGGGAAGATGGATGGATGGATGGAGCCAAATACAGGACCATTCTTGAAGAAAACCTGTAGGAGTCTGCAAAAGACCTGAGACTGGGACGGAGATTTGTTTTCCAACAAGACAATGATCCCAAACATAAAGCAAAATCTACAATGGAATGGTTCACAAAAACGTATCCAGGTGTTAGAATGGCCAAGTCAAAGTCCAGACCTCAATCCAATCAAGAATCTGTGGAAAGAGCTGAAAACAGCTGTTCACAAACCATCTCCATCAAACCTCACTGAGCTCGAACTGTTTGCCAAGGAAGAATGGGCAAGAATTTCAGTCTCTCGATGTACAAAACTGATAGAGACATACCCCAAGCGACTTGCAGTTATAATCGCAGGAAACGGTGGCGCAATTAAGTATTAAGTTAAAGGGGCCGAATAATATTGCACGCCCTACTTTTCAGTTTTTGAATTTCCACAAAAAATTTTAAATAATCAATAAATTTCATTCAGCTTCACAATTGTGTTCCACTTGTTGTTGATTCTTCACCAAAAATGTACATTTAGTATCTTTATGTTCAAAGCATGATGTGTGGGAAAAGGTTGAAAAATTTCAGGGGGCCCTATAATTATACTCTCGCAAGGCACTGTATACAGCTCTGGCAAAAAATAAGAGACCACTGCAAAAATTTTTGTCTGATTTTTCTCTTTATAGGTATATTTTTGAGTAAAATGTAAATTGTTATTTTATTCTATAAACTACTGACAACATGTCTCCGAAGTTCCAAGCAATACATTTTGTATTTATTTTCTGAAAATGAGAAATGGTCAAAATAACAAAAAAGTGCATTGCTTGCAGACCTCAAATAATGCAAAAAAAACAAGTTCATAATCATTTAGAAATAACAATACTAATATTTTAACTCAGAAAGAGTTCAGAAATCAATATTTGGTGGAATAACAATGATTTTTAGTCACAGCTTTCATGTGTCTTGGCATGCTTTCCACCAGTCTTTCACACTGCTTTTGGGTGACCTTATGCCACTCCTGGTACAAAAATGTAAGCAATTTTTCTCTGTTTGATGGCTTCTGACTAGGTTTGAGCGACTTTTACTTTTTTAGGATCGAGTCGGGTTTCGCGAAACCCGACTTTGTCAAAAGTCGAGTCGAGTGAAATCGGCCGATTATCGCGCAAAGTCGGGGATTGACCAAAACACGAAACCCAATGTAAGTCAATGGAGAAGCAAAGTCGGCAGTGAGTGGAGGACAGGAAAACACCTACAGTGCCCATTTTAATGTAAAAAATATCAATTCGTGTCACTTAAAGGGAACCTATCACCCCGTTTTTTAAAGATTAGATAAAAATAGTGTGAAATAGGGGCAGAGCTGGGCTTTACATTAGTGCCTTTTCGGTGCCTTTACACCCCCGTTAGGCTGCCGAAATACGTTTGTGAAGTGGCCGTTTTGTCCTCTCACTCAAGTTTGTCAGGTCGGATGGGCGTGGTCACAGCGCTGTTTCTCCCCCAGATCAGGCTCATCATTACGTTGGTGGCGTAGTGGTGTGCGCATGTCCAAAGAGAAGATCCACTGCCCAGGAGATTCAAAACAGCGCGGTCTACGCTATTCGCCGTTTACCGGTGGGCGCGGCCATCTTTCCTGTGGCCGCGCGTGCGCAGATGGAGCGCTCTGCTGCCCGGGGCTTCAGAAAAATGGCCGCGGGATTCCGCGCGTGCGCAGATGGAGATCGCGGCGGCCATTTTCCTGAAGCCCCGGGCAGCAGAGCCCTCCATCTGCGCACGCGCAGCCACAGGAGAGATGGCCGCGCACACCGGTAAACGGCGAATAGCGAAGACCGCGCTGTTTTGAATCTCCTGGGCAGTGGATCTTCTCTTTGGACATGCGCACACCACTACGCCACCAACGTAATGATGAGCCTGATCTGGGGGAGAAACAGCGCTGTGACCACGCCCATCCGACCTGACCAACTTGAGTGACAGGACAAAACGGCCACTTCACAAAGGTATTTCGGCAGCCTAACGGGGGTGTAAAGGCACCGAAAAGGCACTAATGTAAAGCCCAGCTCTGCCCCTATTTCACACTATTTTTATCTAATTTTTAAAAAACGGGGTGATAGGTTCCCTTTAAGCTTCTGAATCTTAATTTACCTTATAATGATAGTTAGGCATTGAAAATTGGGGGCCATTTGGCTAAAGTTGTGGGGGGGTAGGGCTGGCTCAAGTTTTTCGTGGGCCCAGGAAACGCGCACTACGTCACGGCGGTGGAGCAGGGAGAGGTCAGTATTTAAACTTTGCAAGTGCTGTGATCCTGAGCAAGCAGGGGGGGCCCACTCGTTCGCATTGGCACTGGCACAGGGCCCCTCAAAGTACGGCGTTGTGTTTGACGGCGGGGGCGCCTCCCACCGGCATAGACACTTTTGCGTACTATGAGGGGCCCTGTGACAGTGACGTCGCCAACGAGTATGCCCTCCCCACCTGATGAAGGATCCTGCACTTTCATCTGCGCCTTCCTCTTTGTCCCCGTGTAAAGTGGTATAGTATGCGGGAAGGGGAACCTGACTTTCAGCAGGGTCAGATTCTGGCTGTGTAGAGTGCAAGGGGAATGTAGTGGTCTGGGTCAATGTACCAGCAGACTCATGTAGCACTGGCTGGGCAATGGGCAGGATGAGGAGGAAACACAGATATAGGCCCAAATAATAAAGTGGGCTAAATGTAGTTCAAAATTGGTAACAGGACTAACCAGGCGGCATTGCTTTGTTCAGTGGAGGACAACTGTAATGAGAGGCAGACACAGTTAGTATGCCCAAATAATAAAATGGGCCAAATAAAGTTCAAAATTGGTAACAGGAGTAAACAGGAGGCACTGCTTTGTTCAGTGGAGGAGAACACCAAGGAGCGGCAGACACCGTTAGTAGGGCCTAACCAAACTAGTAGGCCAAATGCAGTTTAATATCTGATAATATAGGCCGAAAGCCTGAAGATTGAAGTTCAACTTTGTTCAGTGGAGGACAACACCAAGGAGCGGCAGACACCGTTAGTAGGGCCCAACCCAACTAGTATCCCAAATGCAGTTTCATATTAAAAATATAGGCCAAAAGCCTGAAGATTGAAGCTCAGCTTTGTTCAGCGGAGGACAACACCAAGGAGCGGCAGACACCGTTAGTAGGGCCCAACCAAACTAGTAGGGCAAATGCAGTTTAATATCTGATAATATCGGCCGAAAGCCTGAAGATTGAAGCTCAGCTTTGTTCAGTGGTTGACAAAACCAGGGAGCGGCAGACACCGTTAGTAAGGCCCAACCAAACTAGAAGGGCAAATGCAGTTTAATATCTGATAATATCGGCCGAAAGCCTGAAGATTGAAGCTCAGCTTTGTTCAGTGGTTGACAAAACCAGGGAGCGGCAGACACCGTTAGTAAGGCCCAACCAAACTAGAAGGGCAAATGCAGTTTAATATCTGATAATATCGGCCGAAAGCCTGAAGATTGAAGCTCAGCTTTGTTCAGTGGTTGACAAAACCAGGGAGCGGCAGACACCGTTAGTAAGGCCCAACCAAACTAGAAGGGCAAATGCAGTTTAATATCTGATAATATCGTCCGAAAGCCTGAAGATTGAAGCTCAGCTTTGTTCAGTAGAGGACAACACCAGGGAGCGGCAGACACCGTTAGTAGGGCCCAACTAAACTAGTAGGGCAAATGCAGTTTAATATCTGATAATATCAGCCGAAAGCCTGAAGATTGAAGTTCAGCTTTGTTCAGTGGTTGACAACACCAGGGAGCGGCAGACACCGTTTGTAGGGCCCAACCAAACTAGAAGGGCAAATGCAGTTTAATATCTGATAATATCGCCCGAAAGCCTGAAGATTGAAGCTCAGCTTTGTTCAGTGGTTGACAACACCAGGGAGTGGCAGACACCGTTAGTAGGGCCCAACCAAACTAGTGGGGCAAATGCAGTTTAATATCTGATAATATCGGCCGAAAGCCTGAAGATTGAAGCTCAGCTTTGTTCAGTGGTTGACAACACCAGGGAGCGGCAGACACCGTTAGTAGGGCCCAACCAAACTAGAAGGGCAAATGCAGTTTAATATCTGATAATATCGGCCGAAAGCCTGAAGATTGAAGCTCAGCTTTGTTCAGTGGTTGACAACACCAGGGAGCGGCAGACACCGTTAGTAGGGCCCAACCAAACTAGTAGGGCAAATGCAGTTTAATATCTGATAATATCGGCCGAAAGCCTGAAGATTGAAGCTTAGCTTTGTTCAGTGGTTGACAACACCAGGGAGCGGCAGACACCGTTAGTAGGGCCCAACCAAACTAGAAGGGCAAATGTAGTTTAATATCTGATATCGGCCGAAAGCCTGAAGATTGAAGCTCAGCTTTGTTCAGTGGAGGACAACACCAGGGAGCGGCAGACACCGTTAGTAGGGCCCAACCAAACTAGTAGGGCAAATGCAGTTTAATATCTGATAATATCGGCCAAAAGCCTGAAGATTGAAGCTCAGCTTTGTTCAGTGGAGGACAACACCAGGGAGCGGCAGACACCCAACCAAACTAGTATCCCAAATGCAGTTTCATATTAAAAATATAGGCCGAAAGCCTGAAGATTGAAGCTCAGGAGAAAAAACCAGGAGAACACCAAGGAGCGGCAGACACCGTTAGTAGGCCCCAACCAAACTAGTAGCCCCAATGCAGTTAAATATCTGATATAGGCTGAAAGCCTGAAGACTGAAGCTCAGCTTTGTTCACTGGAGGAGAACACCAAGGAGCTGCAGACACCGTTAGTAGGCCCCAACCAAACTAGTATCCCAAATGCAATTTCATATTAAAAATATAGGCCAAAAGCCAGAAGATTGAAGTTCAGGAAAAAAAAACAGGAGAACACCAAGGAGCGGCAGACACCGTTAGTAGGCCTCAACCAAACTAGTAGCCCCAATGCAGTTTTCAAATTCCTATAGGCTGAAAACCTGACAATTGAAGCTCAGCTTTTTTCAGAGGAGGACAGCTGTATTGAGTGGTGCAGACAGACACAGGTAGTAGGCCTTAAACAAAAAAGTTGGCTCAATGCAGTTTAAAAAAGGTTACAGGGGTACACAGGCAGCATTTGTGTGGTCAGCGGAGGACGATTGGAAGGAGGGACTGCAGGCAGACTTACTAGGCCTAAAATAAAAAAGTAGGCTCTATGCAGGTTTAAATTGGTTACAGGGGTACACAGGCAGCATTTCTGTGGTCAGCGGAGGACAATTGGAAGGAGTGGCGCAGACTTACTAGGCCTAAAATTAAAAAGGAGGCTCTATGCAGGTTTAAATAGGTTACAGGGGTACACAGGCAGCATTGCTGTGGTCAGCGGAGGACGATTGCACCGAGGGGCAGACAGTTAGTAGGGCAAAAAAAGTAATCAGCAAAATGCAGTTAAAAATTAAAAAGGTTACAGGAGTACGCAGGCGGCCTACCTTTGTTCAGTGGAGGACAACTGTAAGGAGTGTCTGACACAGTTAGTAGGCCAAAATAATAAAGTGAGGTTAATGTCAGGCCATAAAAAAATTTCACAAATAAACAGGTGGCATAACTAGGTACAGGGGTGTGCTCCTCTGCTGACTTGCAGACAGTGGTAGTTGGCGCAAAGTATTAACTGGTGTAAATGTAGGACAGGGCCCCTGAATATTTTTACTAGCAACAATCATGTCAACAAATTGGTATTGGCAGTGCCATTGAAGGATTTAACAGCACAGACTACACAGTGGTGGAGCAGTGAGAGGTAATTTTGCAAGTGGTAGAGCACTGTTTGAGCTGGGGGGGGGAACACTCTCTCGTGGGTGGCGGTACTGGCCCAGGGCCCCTCATGTTACGACGGTGTGTCTGACTTTGGGTGTGCACAACCACCGCCAGAGACACTTCATTGTACTATGAGGGACCCTGTGCCAGTGTCGTCAGCCAAAAGTGGGCACACCCACCTGTTCAGCCAAACGGCACTCGCACGGGTGCTTGCGCCAAGTGGTGACCACGGCCCCGGCTGTTGACGCCTGCTCCTTTATGTGCGTCAAACTTTGCATCAGCAGATGCATTAGGGGGATGCTCATGCTTATGATGGCGTCGTCTGCACTAACCAGGCGTGTGCATTCCTCAAAACACTGAAGGACTTGACACAGGTCTTGTAGCTTCGACCACTGCACACCTGACAACTCCATGTCTGCCATCCAACTGCCTGCCCGTGTATGTGTATCCTCCCACAAATACATAACAGCACGCCTCTGTTCGCACAGTCTCTGAAGCATGCGCATTGTGGAGTTCCACCTTGTTGCAACGTCGATTATTAGGCGGTGCTGGGGAAGCTTCAAAGATCGCTGATGGTTCTGCATACGGCTGGAGTGTACGGGCGAACGGCGGATGTGCGAGCAAAGTCTTCGCACCTTCAGGAGCAGGGCGGGTAACCCCGGATAACTTTTCAGGAAGCACTGCACCACCAGGTTCAAGGTGTGAGCCAGGCAAGGAATGTGTTTCAGTTGTGAAAGGGCTATGGCAGCCATAAAATTCCTTCCGTTATCACTGACTACCTTGCCTGCCTCAAGATGTACACTGCCCAGCCATGACTGAGTTTCTTGCTGCAAGAACTCGGACAGAACTTCCGCGGTGTGTCTGTTGTCGCCCAAACACTTCATTTCCAACACAGCCTGCTGACGCATACCACTAGCTGTTCCATAATGGGACACCTCGTGTGCAACACTGGCAGCTGCGGATGGAGTGGCCGTGTGACTGCGGTCTGTGGACGAGCTCTCGCTTCTGCTGGAGGATGAGGAGGAGGAGGAGGGGTGGCGAACGCCTACAGCCAACTGTTTCCTACACCGTGGGCTAGGCAGAACTGTCCCACTATGGCTGTCCCCTGTGGACCCTGCATCCACCACATTAACCCAGTGTGCCGTGATGGACACGTAACATCCCTGGCCATGCCTACTGGTCCATGCATCTGTTGAGAGGTGCACCTTTTGACTGACAGATTGCCTGAGTGCATGGACAATGCGGTCTTTGACATGCTGGTGGAGGGCTGGGATGGCTTTTCTCGCAAAGAAGTGTAGACTGGGTAGGTCATAGCGTGGTACTGCGTAGGCCATCAGGGCTTTGAAAGCTTCGCTTTCAACCAACCGGTAGGGCATCATCTCTAACGAGATTAGTCTAGAAATGTGGGCGTTCAAACCCTGTGTACGCGGATGAGAGGATGTGTACTTCCTTTTCCTAACAAGAGTCTCTTGTAGGGTGAGCTGGACTGGAGAGCTGCATATGGTGGAACTAGAGGGGGTGGTGGTGGACATGGCAGATTCAGAGAGGCTTGGTGATGGTATTCTTGCTGTTGGCCTACATACAGTGTTTCCTACCAAGAACCTGGTGATTCCCTGACTGGTTCGGCCTTGCGACGATACCGCCACATTTGCTGCAGGTGGTGTCGTAACCGGTGGGCTTACAGTGAGGGAAGGAATGTAGCGTTGCTGACTAGCTTCATTGTGAGCGGCTGAAACAACGTTACGGGACGTTTGGTAGTTAGTCCAGGCTTGCAAGTGCATGGTGGTTAAATGTCTACGCATGCAACTTGTATTTAAATTTTTGACATTCTGACCTCTGCTAAAGGTCCTTGAGCATTTCTTACAGATCACTTTGCACTGATCATTCCGATCTTGGTTAAAAAATTGCTAGACTGCACTCTTCCTACTATCGAATACCTTTTCAGGCATTGCACACTGTGCTACTTTAACCGGATGGCCTCGCTGTCCTACAACTGTTTTTAGTTTGGACACACGTTTTTGGCCGGATACGGGCCTGGCAGATGAAAGCTGTTGCGATGTTGATGCCTGCTGCAGCTCCTCCTCCTCCGCTTCAGAGCTACTGCCAGCGGCACCCTGTTCCCCCAATGGCTGCCAATCGGGGTCAACAACTGGGTCATCTATCACCTCCTCTTCTATGTCCTGTGCACCTTCCTCTGTGTCACCGTGTAAGCCGGTGCTATAGCGTTCGGGACGGGGCACCATAGTCTCATCACGGTCAGATTCTGGCTCAGTACACTGCGAGGGCAATGTTGGGATCTGAGTCAATGGAACAGCATAATAATCTAGCTGTGGCTGTGCATCTGTGCACTCCATGTCCAATTCATCTTGTAATGGGCTGTAAACTATTTCCCTTTCTAACCCTGGCACGGTATGTATAAAGAGCTCCATGGAGTAAACTGTAGCGTCACCTGCCGCATCCTTCACTTTTGCTTTGGGTGAAGGACACAAGGAAGCGACTTGTTCCTGACCAGGAGCATCCACTGACGATGTGCTGCTTTTAAATTTTGCAGTTTCCGCAGAGGAGGCGAAAGTGCTAGGGGCAGAGTCAGCAAGGAAAGCCAAAACTTTTTCCTGCTGCTCCGGCTTTAAAAGCGGTTCCTACTCCCAGAAAAGGGAACGTTCGAGGCCTTGTGTAGCCAGATGAAGATGCTCGCTCAACAACTCGAGACTTAGGTGCTTTATTGCTTTTCCCACGACCACCTGATGCTCCACGACCACCACCACTACCATCATTACCAGCTGGCAATGACCGCCCACGGCCAAAACCTCTTCCACCAGACTTCCTCATTCTTGGAAAACTGTAACCAAACTAACAACCGTTATATGGTACTGTAAAACCAGGTAGAAAGTGTACGTAAACTTGTTGTGAATTAAAATCTCCCTTTATAGGTGTGGGAGACTGCTGGGAAAATCAGGCCCACTGTATTACACCACACAGTTTGAGTGGCAGAAAGTGGCTTGCAGATATGCCACAAACAGGACTGACGCAGATGCACTCAGTGGCAATATAAATCTCCCTTTTTATGTGTGGGAGACAGAAGAAAAAATCAGGCCCACTATATTACACCACACAGTTTGAGTGACAGAAAGTGGCTGACAGATATGCCACAAACAGGTCTGATGCAGATGCACTCAGTGGCAATATAAATCTACCTTTTTATGTGTAGGAGAATGCAGAAAGAAATCAGGCCCACTGTATTACACTACACAGTTTCAGTGGCAGAAAGTGGCTGGCAGATATGCCACAAACAGGACTGACGCAGATGCACTCAGTGGCAATATAAATCTCCCTTTTTATGTGTGGGAGACAGCAGAAAAAATCAGGCCCACTGTATTACACTACACAGTTTCAGTGGCAGACAGTGGCTGGCAGATATGCCACAAACAGGACTGATGCAGATGCACTCAGTGGCAGTATAAATCTCCCTTTTTATGTGTGGGAGACAGCAGAAAAAATCAGGCCCACTGTATTACACTACACAGTTTCAGTGGCAGAAAGTGGCTTGCAGATATGCCACAAACAGGACTGATGCAGATGCACTCAGTGGCAGTATAAATCTCCCTTTTTATGTGTGGGAGACAGCAGAAAAAATGAAGCACACTGTATTACACTACACAGTTTCAGTGGCAGACAGTGACTGGCAGATATGCCACAAATAGGACTGACACAGATGCACTCAGTGGCTGTATAAATATCCCTTTTTATGTGTGGGAGAATGCAGAAATATCAGGCCCACTGTATTACACCACACAGTTTGAGTGACAGAAAGTGGCTGACAGATATGCCACAAACAGGACTGACACAGATACACTCAGTGGCAGTATAAATCTCCCTTTTTATGTGTGGGAGACAGCAGAAAAAATCAGGCCCACTGTATTACACTACACAGTTTCAGTGGCAGAAAGTGGCTTGCAGATATGCCACAAACAGGACTGACACAGATACACTCAGTGGCAGTATAAATCTCCCTTTTTATGCGTGGGAGACAGCAGAAAAAATCAGGCCCACTGTTTTACACTACACAGTTTCAGTGGCAGACAGTGACTGGCAGATATGCCACAAACAGGACTGACGCAGATGCACTCAGTGGCTGTATAAATATCCCTTTTTATGTGTGGGAGAATGCAGAAAAATCAGGCCCACTGTATTACAACACAGAGTTTGAGTAGCAGAAAGTGGCTTGCAGATATGCCACAAACAGGACTGACGCAGATGTACTTTGTGGCAGCATTAATCTCCCTTTTAATTTGTGGGAAACAGCAGAAAAAATCAGGCCCACTGTATTACACTACACAGTTTCAGTGGCAGACAGTGGCTGGCAGATATGCCACAAACAGGACTGACGCAGATGCACTCAGTGGCTGTATAAATATCCCTTTTTATGTGTGAGAGAATACAGAAAAAATCAGGACCACTGTATTACACCACACAGTTTGAGTGGCAGAAAGTGTCTTGCAAACACGTTTCCTGCAGCGGTGCTCCAGGTGCGCCGAATGTCTGTGGAGAAAATCTAATCTACCCAAAGATTTCATCCATTATAAGTTCATGCTAAAAACATACAACTCTGCCCTTCACCTCTCCAAGCAAACCTATTTCAACACCCTCATCACTTCACTGTCAAATAACCCTAAACGTCTCTTTGACACTTTCCAGTCCCTACTCAACCCAAGAGAGCAGGCCCCAACCACAGATCTCCGCGCTGACGATCTGGCCAATTACTTCAAAGAAAAAATTGACCACATTCGACAGGAAATCATCTCCCAATCTCTTTATACCATGCACTGTTCTCCCTCCCCCACTGCATCTAGTTCACTCTCTGACTTTGAACCAGTTACAGAAGAAGTAAGCAGGCTCCTTGCATCTTCTCGCCCGACCACTTGCACCAGTGACCCCATTCCGTCACATCTCCTCCAGTCCCTTTCCCCGGCTGTCACTTCTCGCCTAACAAAAATATTCAACCTTTCCCTCACTTCCGTTATTTTTCCCTCCTCATTTAAGCATGCCATCATACATCCATTACTTAAAAAACCCTCCCTTGACCTTGTGCCACTAATTATAGACCTGTCTCTAATCTTCCCTTCATCTCTAAACTCCTCGAACGCCTGGTCCACTCCCGTCTTACCCGCTATCTCTCAGATAACTCTCTTCTCTACCCTCTTCAATCTGGCTTCCGCTCTTTACACTCTACTGAAACTGCCCTCACTAAAGTCTTTAATGACCTACTAACAGCTAAATCTAATGGTCACTACTCCATGCTAATTCTCTTGGATCTCTCCGCAGCATTCGACACTGTGGATCATCAGCTCCTCCTCACTATGCTCCGCTCCATCGGCCTCAAGGACACCGTTCTCTCTTGGTTCTCCTCCTATCTCTCTGACCGATCCTTCACTGTATGTTTTGCTGGTTCCTCCTCCTCTCACCTTCCCCTTACTGTTGGGGTTCCTCAAGGATCAGTCCTAGGCCCCCTCTTCTACTCTTTGTATACTGCCCCTATTGGACAAACAATCAGTAGATTTGGTTTCCAGTACCATCTCTATGCTGACGACACCCAATTATACACCTCTTCTCCTGTTATCACGCCGACCTTTTTAGAAAACACCAGTGAATGTCTTACCGCTGTCTCTAACATCATGTCCTCCCTCTATCTGAAACTGAACCTGTCAAAAACTGAACTCCTCGTGTTCTCTCCCTCTACTAACCTACCTTTGCCTGACATTGCCATCTCCGTGTGTGGTTCCACCATTACTCCAAAGCAACATGCCCGCTGCCTTGGGGGCAAGCTTTCATTCACCCCCCAAATCCGATCACTGGCTCGCTCTTCTTATCTGCATCTCAAAAACATTTCTAGAATTCGCCCTTTTCTTACTTTCGACTCTGCAAAAACTCTTACTGTCTCACTTATTCATTCTCGTCTGGACTATTGTAACTCTCTACTAATCGGCCTCCCTCTTACCAAACTCTCCCCGCTCCAATCTGTCCTGAATGCTGCTGCCAGAATCATATTCCTCACCAACCGTTACACCGATGCCTCTACCTTGTGCCAGTCATTACACTGGCTACCCATCCACTCCAGAATACAGTACAAAACTACTACCCTCATCCACAAAGCACTCCATGGCTCAGCACCACCCTACATCTCCTCTCTGGTCTCAGTCTACCACCCTACCCGTGCCCTCCGCTCCGCTAATGACCTCAAGTTAGCATCCTCAATAATCAGAACCTCCCACTCCCGTCTACAAAACACTTTACACCTGCTGCGCCGATTCTTTGGAATGCAATACCTAGGTTAATACGATTAATCCCCAATCCCCACAGTTTTAAGCGTGCTATATATATATATCAGGTTCCTCGCATCATGTTCTCATACACTTTATGAAGTTAATAGCACTCTATGTCTGTACTGCTACATACTTAGGCAGTTAACTGGTTCATGCAGCTTTACATGAACACCCGAGCCTTACACTATGGCTGGTCCAAATAACTAAAGCAATTGTTACCATCCACCTCTCGTGTCTCCCCTTTTCCTCATAGTTTGTAAGCTTGCGAGCAGGGCCCTCATTCCTACTGGTATCTGTTTTCAACTGTGATTTCTGTTATGCTGTAATGTCTATTGTCTGTACAAGTCCCCTCTATAATTTGTAAAGCGCTGCAGAATATGTTGGCGCTATATAAATAAAATTATTATTATTATTATTATTATTGCAGATATGCCACAAACAGGACTGATGCAGATGCAATCAGTGGCTGTATAAATATCCCTTTTTATGTGTGGGAGAATGCAGAAAAAAATCAGGCCCACTGTATTACACCACACAGTTTGAGTGACAGAAAGTGGCTGACAGATATGCCACAAACAGGACTATCGCAGAAGCACTCAGTGTCAGTATAAATCTCCCTTTTATATGTGGGAGACAGCAGAAAAAAATCAGGCCCACTGTATTACACTACACAGTTTCAGTGGCAGAAAGTGGCTAGCAGATATATTTAAAAAAAAAAAAGGGACTGTACTACAATAACAATCTCCCTACAATGATCTCAGTCAGGACAAGTATGGCAGCCAGCAATAAAAAGGACTGCTGCACACAAAAGTGTGGACAAATAAACAAGATAACTGTGCAGAAAGGAAAGAGCAGCAGGGTTTTTGCTTTTAAAAAAGCAGTTGGTTTGCACAGCGGCGTACACACAGCAACGCAGCTAACAGGGAACCTTATAAGCTGCAGAGCTGATGCACAAAAATCTAGCCTCCACTGTCCCTGCAAAGAAAAGGTGGTGTTGGACAGTGGAAATCGCTACAGCACAAGCGGTTTGAGGGTTAATATTTCCTCCCTAACTATATCCCTGCTTCTGAGGAAGCAGCAGCAACCTCTCCCTACGCTCATTTCGGCAGCAGTAAGATGGCGGTCGGCGGGAACGCCCCTTTATAGCCCCTGTGACGCCGCAGAAAGCAAGCCAATCACTGCCATGCCCTTCTCTAAGATGGTGGGGACTGAGACCTATGTCATCACGCTGCCCACACTCTGCGTCCACCTTCATTAGCTGAGAAATGGCGCTGAACGCGTCATATGAAATGCGACTTTGGCGCGAAGATCACCGACCTACGTGGCCGATCCCACACTGTGATCGGCTCGGGTTTCACGAAACCCGACTTTGCCGAAAGTCGGCGACTTATGAAATTGACCGATCCGTTTCGCTCAACCCTACCTGTATATAATTATATATGTTCAGTTGGTATAACTTGGACATTTCCTGTATATAATGACATATGGACCATACTGATATAACTTGGGCATCTTCTGCCTATAATTATGGTATACATGTATGTACAGCTGATATAAGATATACATAGATACACATATATCTGAGCAGGAAATTAGGAAAGTGTAGTATGATGATGATGATGCTTATGTCGGGGGTTTTGTTTGAGGTCAGCAGACGAAAACAGACGAAGCTACAGATGAAGCGTCAGACTCAGACGTCCACTTCCTTCTCCTTCGCCTTCTGCCGTGTCTCCCCATATGTGATTATCGGCAGTGGTGGTGACCACGATGCTTTTGTTCCGGAGCTTCACGATTCTTCTTTGTGCCATATGTGAGTTCTGTGATTTATTACCATGTTATCAGATAGTCAACAGTCATGGAGCTGAGGTCTGTGGTGGAGGGAGCCTATGCCAGCTGAGGATGTGGGTAAGGGGCATGCCAGCTGGAGCTGCCACCACTACCTAGAACAGGGTGCTGGCATTACGACTTCTCCTGCACTAAGGGCGTTATACTCTTTATACGGAGAAGAAAATCTCCAGCGCTGGATCCTCAGGTGAATAAAATCTGTTTTTTGTGTATGATTGATGACATGAAGCGCAGCGTGTGTGGCCACGTATATAAAATCCTTCTAATGAGAGCCGAGTGGAGTAAGATGCACTTTTATCCAAAGAAGAAAAAAGAAAAGGAAACGTAAGAGCCCAATGTCGGCGAATCCTGGCTACATACCTAATAAGAGGGGCATAATGATATTAGATCACTTGGGATTCATGAAAAACAAATATTTTTAGTTTCTCCAAAATTTTAACTAAGTATTCGCTGAGTAATCCAATTGGAGTGAAAGATAATTTAAAAAAAAATAAAATATAACTTTTAATTATTACAATAGTAAAATACTTTTTATGTATTTTTATGTGCAAAAGTGAGCTTTAAAACTGACAAATAATTTCAGACTAACCACCAAATTCCAGTGGTATCTTATATAGGAAACGGGGTTCCAATACAAAAATTAGCCAGTTTGGTAAAGTGCAAAAAGAGGGTTATATTGTAAAATACCCACTTCAATCCGTTTCAGAGTAAGTTTAGATCAAAAATGATAAATAATAAGTGGACAACTTATCTGCATTATGTCCAGGTTTTTCGGTTTGTCCCCCAATAGGCTAGATGCAGCCAGGGCCGGTGTTAGGGGCAGGCAAACCAGGCAGCCCCCTTGGGCCTCTGCTCCTCCAGGGGCCCCAGCCAGTGGCCGCTATGGGGCCCCTGAGTAAGAGAGGCCCAGTGCCGCACCCTCCCCGAATCACGCATTCAACTTATCGGCATCATAGATGCCGATAAAGTTGAAAGCAGTGATGGAGGAGAGAGTGTCATGTGACACTCCCTCTCTGCCTGTCACCCAGTGTTTCAGTAGTGGAGCTGATGAGATGCTGAGACGCTCTTCAGAGTGCAGAAGTCAAAGCAGCTGGGGAATGAGGCGGAGAGGTAAGTATTGTGTGTATGCATTATAGTGTGTGTGTCTGTATTACAGTGTATGTGTGTGTCTGCGTTATAGTGTGTATGTTTGTGTGTGTGTGTCTGCTGCACGATAGTGTTTGTAGGGACTGAACTATACTGTGTATGTCGGGGGCTGCATTGTACTGTGTGTGGGGGCTGCAGTATACTGTGTGTGTGCGGGGGGATTGCACTATACTCTGTGCGTGTGGGGGGATGCACTATACTGTGTACTGTGTGTGCTTGCGGGAGGCTGCATTATACTGTGTGTAGGGCTGCATTATACTCTGAGGGGGCTGCTTTACACTCGGGGGGCTGTATTATGCTGTGTGTGCGGCTGCATTATACTGTGTGTGGAGGCTGCACTATACTGTGTGTGTTTGTGGGGGTGGGGAATGCATTATACTGTGTGAGACTGCATTATACTCTGGGGGCTGCATTTTACTGTGTGTGTGGGGGGCCGCATTACAGTGTTTGAAGGGGGCTGCACTATACTGTGTGTGTTTGTTGGGGTGGGGCCTGCATTATACTGTGTGTGGGGCTGCAGTGTACCCTATGAGGGAGGCTGCAGTATACTCTGAGGGGGCTGCATTATACTTTATAAAGGATCATGGGGAGTGCATTTTACTATATGTACTATATGGGGCCTGCATTATACTGTATCGAGGACTATCTGTACCAATCATTCTTCCTCAGCCGGAGTAAGGGTAGGTGCACACGGTCAGTAAACGATGCAGGGTTGGACGTTATGTACTTGTGCAGCAGACAGATGTTACAGCATAATGAATGAGATTTCAAGAAATCCCATACCTACTATGTGTGCACACCTGCAGCAAACCCGCGGAGACAGACATTCAGCGCGTCTTTCCAGACCATATGCGGATTCACCTGCGTTCAATAGCTGGCAGTGGACATGTGCTGCGTCCAAAGCCGGCCATAGCATTCAGTAGATAGTTATTAAGTGTTTCTACAAGGAATATTGTATTATCTAGTGACGTTTTTCCCCCATTTGTTTTATATATATCCAGTACTATGTGGATTACCTAGGATACAACACTTAGCTCAACTTTATTCACTGAGGAAGTAGGTGACTGTTTTTACCTGCCGATTTTTTACATCGGCACCTCTGGCCATACTTCCCTAAGCGCGACATCATATTCTGAGGTCACTGTTCATACTTGCACAGAATCGGCACATATTCTGTTTTAGATTCCAGCAGCTGGTGGACTGTCTTTGCTTATACACTTCAGGCCACACAGTCACTAAGTGGTAAGTGCCAGTGTGATTTAATATAAATTGAAGATTATATGGATTAGAGTTAATACAATAAGAAAAAGAGACACTTTATCAGATGTATCATCCCATATCAATCTACGATCTACGGTCTACGAAACGACCATACCATATCATACTGGTATCATAAGGCTTGAAATCACTAAGTAGAAATTTCTCTTCCCAGACCCCCATAACAATGTTTACTAAATACTCACACCCTGTTTTTGCAGAAAAAAATTTTTGTCAAAAGAAAACAAAAGTGTGTGAGTAAAAATGTAACCTGCAAAATGAGAAAATCCTGGATAAATGTTGGATATGTGCTGTGTTTTTTTGTACATTATGCAGTATAGAAGGATACAAACCAACCACATCACATCTTAACCAATTATAGGAAGAATGCCATTCAAAATTGTCAAAAGTAGAAAAGTCAGCCTTAGTGTTGCTAATATAGCCTGGAAAATTATGTACTAAAGATAATAATCCACCCAGGTTCCCAATATTTCACCTAGTGACCCAACACCCACTATAATACGTTCAAATGGTGGTGGAAAAATTCATCTTTGTGGATTTTCAGCAGTCAGTGATAAATACGGATAATGGGACACTCCACATATAGATATTCTGACCATTTTTTATCTATTGCCCTTGGGAATGCATCCGTTTCAAGTCTCTCTATTACAATTAGCAGGCATTTAAAGGGTGTCAAGGCCAATTAGGGAAGGAGATTGAAAAAGAAAAATCCTCAAAAGAGAATCATCCTGGATTTTTCCCTCAGAAACTAGAGCCCCATCAGTTTTACATGTGAGGCAAGGTCTAACATTACAATATAATGAGGAGTGTTTCTCTTTCGATGCCTTATTTGGATATTCTTCTGTTTATAATTTAATATGCTGGACCTACAATTTCCTCTGATTGGATTGTATACATACATGTGACCGAAATCGAGGCGTATTTATTGCCGTTGTATATTCATTTCATACCATGACTAGGGCTATACGCCGAAACGCGTTGGTTTTTGTAGATCCTATGTGAATCGGTCTGTCTACTGTATGGGCATTTTCTCCTAATAGACTGAAGATTTTATTTACTTGAGGATCCATCGCTGTAGATTTTCTTCTTCGTTTGACTGCTGTTTGCTGCTCTGACCTGCGTGTCTCCGTCCATTGTTCCTTCCACAGTACTGGTGTCATTGTACCTGGTGAACTGACTCCCTTCTCTTTTCTCCCTTGTTTTCAAATGCTCCTTTATAGATGTCAAGACGACAAATGTAACTGGGGAGAATGGCAACAATGTAACACTAGAAGTGCCTGAGATGGACATAAATGATATCACCTGGCTTTTTGGTCATAATCGCATCGCATCAACAGGACCACAAAAACCCCTCAACGCAACGAGAACATACAGGGGGAAGCTTGCGAGTGACCCGGATGGATCATTAATTATATTAAATCTGCAGCAGGAAGACAATGGGATGTACAGCGCCAGTATAAAGCTCTGCAATGGAGAAATGCATACAGCACAGTACCAGCTCCAAGTCTACTGTAAGTCATCTACCCCTCACCATTAACACTAGTTACCTTATGCTTCTCACAGTTTTTCCTCTCCCAAGAAAATCTGTAGGTTTATTGCCAACAATAGTGTATTCTCATCTCACACACTGCCAGCCATAGTTTGCTCATCATTTCATACACTGCCAGCCATAGTGTACTCATCATCTCATACACTGCCAGCCATCTTGTGCTTACCACCTCGTACGCTGCCATCCATAGTGTGCTCATCATCTCATACACTACCAGTCATAGTGTACTCATCATCTGATACACTTACAGCCATAGTGTGCTCATCATCTCACACACTGACAGCCATAATAATAATAATAATAATAATAATAATCTTTATTTATATAGCGCCAACATATTCCGCAGCACTTTACAATTAAGCGGGGACATATACAGACAAATTCAATACAAGTTAAGACAATTTAAACAGTGACATTAGGAGTGAGGTCCCTGCTTGCAAGCTTACAATCTACAAGGAAATGTGGGGACACAATAGGTGAAAAGTGATTGTTATTTCAGGTCTGGCAATTATAATAAATAGGGATTTTCATATAAAGCTGCATGATCCGGTCATCAGCCCGTGTGTTTAAGTGCAATAGTCAAGTATCAAGTGCAGTTATCGTGTGCATGGAGGGTGTGGAGACAGATGAATAGTAGGGTGCAGATTCAGGGTAATATTTGGAAGGAGGGAACAGGGCAAAGTTAGTTTACTGAGTAGTTAATGTGGTAGGCTTGCTTGAAGAGATGGGTTTTTAGAGCGCGTTTGAATAGGTCGGGGCTAGGTATCAGTCTAATCGTCTGGGGAAGTGCATTCCAGAGAGCTGGCGCAGCACGAGAGAAGTCTTGTAGACGGAGGTGCGAGGTTCGGATTACGGGGGATGTTAGCCTTAGGTCGTTTGTAGAACGGAGGGCACGTGTAGGGCGATAGACAGAGATGAGAGAGGAGATATAAGGCGGTGCAGAACTGTGGAGGGCTTTGTGTGTGAGAGAGATGAGTTTATACTGGACCCTGTAGCGAATGGGTAGCCAGTGTAATGACTGGCACAAGATGGAGGCATCGGTGAAGCGGTTGGACAGAAATATGACCCTGGCTGCCGCATTCAAGATGGATTGGAGAAGAGAAAGTTTGTTAAGAGGGAGACCGATCAGAAGAGAGTTGCAGTAGTCCACACGCAGTGGCGTAGGAAGGGGGGTGCGGGGGGGTGGGTCACCGGGCCGCGGCCGGCGCTGCAGGCTGCAGCTGTTTAACACTATTGACGTGCGGGCCCGCGCCCGCACGTCAATAGTTAACAGCCGCCAGCCAATCTGAGGCTGGCAGCTGATGTCAGTCCCAGCGTGCATGTCGCCGGTGTCTGACGTCATTGTCAGTCGCCAGCGAGTGCACGCCCCTCATGTGCAGCTCCGCCGCCTGCTCCGCTCTCTGCCGGGAGAGGGACAACGGCTCCTTCTCGTTGCAGCGCATCCTGAGCACATAGTCCGGGGCTGAGCGGGCACTCACCGGCCGTTACCGCCCATATTCACACTACACGCCGGGCACAGCCTGTATTGAGCCGGGGGGGCGCCAAACTCGGGAACAGCCCCGGGCGGCAAAAGCTCTAGCTACGCCCCTGTCCAGACGAGAATGAATAAGAGCGACAGTAAGAGTCTTAGCAGTTTCAAAGGTGAGAAAAGGTCTGATTCTGGAGATGTTTTTAAGATGCAGGTGACAAGAGCGAGTGAGTGATCGGATATAGGGAGTAAAGGAAAGATCGGTGTCGAATGTGACCCCAAGACAGCGGGCATGCTGCTTGGGAGTTATGGTTGAACCCTCCAGGGTAATTTCGATGTTGGGAAGAGTGAGGTTAGTAGAAGGGAGAAACACAAGAAGTTCCATTTTGGAGAGATTTAGTTTCAGATAGAGGGAGGACATGATGTTAGAGACAGCAGACAGACAATCCTTGGTATTTTGAATTAGGGTAGGGGTGATGACAGGGGAAGAAGTGTATAATTGGGTGTCATCAGCATAGAGATGATACTGGAACCCAAATCTGCTGATTATTTGTCCAATAGGGGCCGTGTATAGAGAGAAGAGGAGGGGGCCTAGGACTGAGCCCTGCGGAACCCCAATAGTAAGGGGACGAGGAGAGGAAGAGGAGCTGGCAAAGGATACAGTGAAGGAGCCTATGGAGCGGAGCATAGTGAGAAGGAGCTGGTGATCCACAGTGTCAAATGCGGCAGAGAGATCCAGGAGAATCAGCAGAGAGCAATGACCTTTTAATTTAGCTGTTAGTAAGTCATTAGAAACTTTAGTGAGGGCAGTTTCAGTGGAGTGTAAAGAGCGGAAACCAGATTGTAAGGGGTCAAGAAGAGAGTTATCTGACAGATAGCGGATTAGACGGGAATGGACCAAGCGTTCCAGGAGTTTAGAGATGAAGGAAAGGTTAGAGACAGGTCTGTAGTTAGCCGTGCAGTTCTGGTCCAGGGATGGCTTTTTAAGTAAAGGGGTTATGATGGCATGTTTAAATGAGGAGGGAAAGATACCTGAAGAAAGAGAGAAGTTAAATATTTTAGTCAGGTGAGTGGTGACCACTGGTGAGAGACTGCAGGAGAGGTGAAGGAATGGGGTCACTGTTGCAGGTTGTAGGCCGAGCAGAAGCGAGGAGCTTGGAAACTTCTTCTTCTGAGACAGGCTCAAAGATGTCTAGTGAGCTTGAGGTGCGGCAGGGAAGGGGATCAAGGCACTGAGGAGATTGGGCTGAGATATCCTGATGGATGTGGTTGATTTTTTCTAGGAAGTAAGTGGCCAGATCCTCACCACTGAGATTGGTGATGGGGGCCTGTACTTTAGGTTTCAGGAGGGAGTTTAAGGTTTCAAAAAGTCGTTTTGGGTTGTTGGATAGTGAGGTGATGAGGGTGGTGAAGTAGGATTGTTTGGCCAGATAAAGGCCAGAGTTATAGGTTTTGAGCATGAACTTATAGTGGATGAAGTTTTCTGCTAAGAGAGACTTTCTCCACTGCCGCTCTGCACACCTTGAACAACTCTGAAGAAAGCGTGTTTGCATAGTGTGCCAGGGCTGCCGTTGTCTGTGTCGGGTCTTTCTGCGTGTAGAAGGTGCTGCTTCATCTAGGGCATTCTTCAGTGTATTATTGAAGTGTGACAATGCTAATTCTGGACAGGAGAGGGAGTTGATGGGGGCTAAAGATGTGTGGAGATTGTCCATAAGCTGCTGGGTATTAATGGAACGTGTATTCCGATAAGTGTGTTAAGTGGGGGTGTCCCGAGTGAGGAGACAATTCTTGACAGAGAAGGAAAGAAGGTTGTGGTCCGAAAGCGGGAGAGGGGAGTTTGCAAAGTCGTGCAGCGATCCGGGACGGGAGAAAACCAGGTCCAGAGTATTCCCGTCCTCATGCATAGGAGAATTAGTAAACTGTGAGAGGCCGAATTAAGAAGTTAGAGAAAGAAGATGAGAGGCAGATTGGGAGAGGGGATCATTGATGGGGATGTTAAAGTCTCCCATGATGAGGGTAGGGATGTCACAGGATAGAAAGTGAGTAAGCCAGGTGGCAAAGTGGTCTAGAAACAGGCGGGAGGAGCCTGGAGGGCGGTAAACAACCACCACCCGCAAGGAGAAGGGCTTAAAGAGTCTGACGGCGTGGACTTCAAAGGAAGGAAATGTAAGTGAGGGAACCGGGGGGATGACCTGGAAAGCACATTGTGATGAAAGGAGCAAATCAACACCCCCACCCTGTCTGTTTTCAGGTCTGGTGGTATGTGAAAATTTCAGCCCACCAAACGAAAGAGCGGCAGCAGCGGTGGTGTCTGAATGCTGGATCCAGGTTTCTGTAATAGCCAGAAGGTTAAGGGAATTAGAGAGGAAAAGATCGTGAATGTAAGTTAGTTTGTTACACACAGACCGAGCATTCCAGAGTGCACATTGGAAAGCTATAGGAGTACTTGTAAGGAGTATACCAGGACCGTGTGATACTCTACTCCCTCCCTCCATATAAATGTTAACTTTATGTTAAACTGTGTATATATATCTACATTTTGCTAATATATAATGATGAGCATAGGGAAAGCGTAGTACCCTGTTTGCCCACTAGATGGGCCCATGACACCGTATTATAGTAAGTGGTGTAACTAGTAAACTGTTGGAGGGGTTAGCTTGGGATAAGGGAGAAACAGTTTCCTAGCTAGGGCAGAGGGGCTAGGGAGCCCATACAGCATGGGTGGACTTTGATTCCGAGCCCGAGCCATCCAGCAGCCCCATAACGTTTAATGGAAGAACCCAGCCATGCAGGGCTCGGTGGACAGAAGTGCAGCTAAACCAGCACAGGGTACAGCAGTGGTGAAGCAGAAGTAGCAGCGTGTCCACAGCAGTACGGGGACACAGGTCGCTCGATATGTGGCTGATCATCGCGTGGCCTGACGCCCTTAGTTCTGTGTCAAAATGGACGAGGGAATGCCCAAGCGCAGAGAATCTGGACAGGGAGGATGCTGTGTTACCGCAAGAGGCGGTACAACCCAGGCATGTACTGAAGGGCCAAGAGAAGAGTGCAGGGAAAGTGGAAAGTGTGAGTCATAAGAAACTCTATGCAAACGCTGTGTCTGTTAAGGATGAGCTGTGCAAAGAAGAAAGTAAAGTTTTATGTTTCAAGTTGCAACTGGACTGTGTCTCTGTTTGTACACAAACGACTGGAGGAGACCTTAGGCACCGGAGAGAAGGCCTAGACGGTGCAAACAATAAAGAGGCAAGTATATTGACCATGGGACGTTATCTGCATGTGACGTCCCTCACACTTGGCATAGTCAGTAGGGTCCCGAAATTGTGCAGCACGTGAATGCCATGGAAAATATCATTTATGCGAAGAGAAAGGATGAAGAAAATGTGAATGTGTCTGATATATTGGACTTGACTAAAACCTTGAATGTTAATGAAACTGTGATGGCAAAGATGGTGGCTCTAAAGATGGCAGAGAATGGCACACAAATGGAAGACGACAGCTCTGATCCCACCCTTCGTGGGCGTGCTGAAGGAGAGATGGTGTGAGGAACTATCTGGCAGAGTCGGTGGCCTGCACCTGGTGGGAGCACTGGAGAAGACGATGGTCCCACCCCTTACAACAGATTGCCAAGGAATGGGTGGAGCGGCCGGAAGTGACTCCACCCTGGAACGGGTGGGGCCCAGAAGAAAATCCCGTGTGCAGCTGTGTGGCACCATTATGAGACACAGCGTCAGCAGCGATGCACCACTCCTGCACCCGTCATTGTGGAGGCATAGGCCATGTAGAATGGAAGTGGCGGCAGAAGGACAAGAGAACCCGGACTGGACGACAGAAGGATTACGCTGCAAGAATGGACTCGTTACCTGCAGAGGAGAGCCACTGGCGGCTGCCGGAGCTATGACATCATCTGAAGCAGGAACGCTGACACCAGGAGCCTCGTCAATGGGAGTCGGAGACAGCGACCGCCCTGACGGAGCCCACGCTGGGAGAAGGAGTCAAGCCGGAACGCCATTTGTAGGAACCGGAACCTCTTCATCCAGAGTCAGTTCCTCAGCATCATCGGGGACCGAAACCAGCGACAACCCCAGAGGAGCCTAAAGTGGAATTGAAGGCCAAGCCAGTACTACATCATCAGGAGCCGGAGTGCGCAGCAGCGTCCGCAGAAGGATCCAATGGTCGGGGGACGGGCGCGTCTGGACCACTAAGGTGAATGGCGGTGAATGCAACTCGGCCTTTGACCGCGGAAGGCAGTCCCTGCTGGGTCCTTCTACTCTGCCAGGCCGGACTGTCCCTCCACTTTTAGTCAGGACTGGGAGGCCAGGCCCGCGTCCGGTGCAGGCTCGGCGCTGGGTACTTCGCATGAAGGGCCCGTTTCCAACAGCTTGACAGTCTGCCTGGATCGTGGGCATCATAGAGGTAAAGAAGCCGAGGGAAAGGGAAATTTGGGCAAAACTGTGCCATCATGGAGAGGCTGCTATGGCTGGGTGTCGCACTCGCGGGCAGTTAGTCCCTACCAAAATTGAGCAGGGGTACTGCTTTATTCAGGAGCATGGCGCAAATTACAAAGTGTATGTGAATGCCGCCTCTGTGAAGTTTAGGAGATCCCTTGTGGAAGGGGACTGGGTTTCCTTCTTCAAAGAGCACTCCCCAAGGGGCTATTTTGCGGTGGCAGTGGCTCTCTGTTCCGAGGATGATGGCCCAGAACAATATGTGGGCCTGAACCAGGCACGGTCGGTTCCCCGCGCCTCATCTACCCCCCAGTCCCACGCTGCCCCTACTGCGTCCTGGCAGCCTACGGGCTCTGCAGCTGCAGTCCTCTTCCTCAGCCCAAACGCGGGCATGGGATCAATCTGACAAAGCGGCATGGGACACGTGATGTTGAGTTGTAAGGTACTTTACTAAGTAACATGCGATGATCTGCCACATATTGTAACATGTTGGAATAAAGTAACGGGACTGTTTCATGTCTTGATGGGCAAAAGGAGCCCTGGAACACTCCCAGAGTTAGGAGTAATACACTGTTACGGTTAGGAGAAACTGACGCATTTTTTTTATAGTTTTGTTGCGCCTTTTCTGCTGGAAAGCAGGAATATGCCCAGGAACTGTGCCACAGACTATGTGCAATTGTAGCAACTGACTGTTCCCGAGACAGGCAATGCATGTGGAGCGCCCCCAGACGCAGGGCCGCGGGGTACTCGGTACCGGGACTCTCTGTCTCGGTCTTGGGGTTGTCACGGTGGCTAGACCCGGTCCGTGACCCTGCTAAGGGGCGTCCAATTAAAGGTGGTGGTGCGTGGTGCGATGAAATAATGAGGACACAGGGTTGCAGTCTCTTTACCTCTTTACTGAAGGCTTCGGCATCCACAATCCAGAGCACTGCTAACAGGGCTGTCCGAGACCGGCCGGTCCGAAGGCACATCCAGAGTTCCCTTTGCAGGTGGAAATCAGTGCCTACCTACTAGCCCCTGGGTGTTGTAGTACTTCCCTGCTGAGCACCACGGGATAGTCCTCACAACTGTCGTGTATGTTTCTGATGTTCTTTCTCTCTCCGTCCCCCAGATGATATGGATAGGACGCACCTGTATGACGGGGTAGGCCTGGAGTTATTTTATAGGGACCCTAGAGACGCCCCTCTCCCACAATTGCCTCCGTTGTCTTCATTAGGTGAATTAGGTGAGACAGCCAACCTATAATTAACTGTCCTGCCGTTGGTTTGAAGTAATGCTTAGAGCCCAATACTTCCTCGGCATTCCGGCCACCGGCTACGCGCCTCAGTAGGATGTTGCCACGATCTTAGGGCACGACTCCTACTGGTTCTCTCGCCTTTGTGCTGTGATCTCGTTTCTCACTTCTCCACAATATACTTCGCTTCGTGTCCTTTCTTAAGATGCCGCCGCAAGGTATTGCAGGCGCGGCTCCGTAACGATCTGTCCTATTCGCTAGGCCACTGTCAGGATCCCACCCCTGACAGGGACCCCCCTGAATCTTCCCAAGCGACGCTCTTCTCTCTCTAGATGTTACCTGGGCAAAACCCAGTCAGCTTCTCTCTAACTTCCTATCCAGCCCCCAGTTTTACCCAAGTGTGAGGAGTGGCCTAATACATAGAACCCTTTGCTCCCCCTGGTGGCCAGAGTGTGAAGTGTAATGTGCGACTGTGATACCTGGTCAGGTGAACTCCTTTAGTGCAATCAGACGTACCATCACTCCCCTTAGTGGCAGAGCGACGTTACTGCAACGACCAGTTCTCTGGGGCCCTGCACATGTAACATTTTATGGCAGAGCTATGCTTAAAGGAAGGGGGATGCCTCCTCTAAGGACTGAGGACCTGAAGATCAGGTACGAACTGTTGTATATGTGTCCTGGAGGCGGAACCTGGAGGACTTGTGAGCCAGGCACCTCTCAAAAGAGAGAAGACTCTTACTCATCCAAAGTGACTTTGCTCAAGTTGAGCAGTAGGTTATTATCTCTAGAGTTCTCCCTGCACGGAGTATACCTTGTAAAAATAAAGTAATGATGCAGAAATGGTCAGGGATGAACATTGTTAAAGGGAAATGGGTGTTGTTCCAGCTTCTTATAAAATTCAATTTCATTTATCAAAATTAAAAAGAAAGATGATGACCGACATGATGTAACATGATAAATGGCTACGCATTTCGAACACGAAGTGTCCTTTCTAAAGCTCAGATTGACAAAAGAACACTTATAAGAAGCTGGAACAACACCCATTTTTTGTTTACCGCACGTGAGACTAAATGGGTTCCGCGCGTCTACACGCCGCATGCTGCTACAGGTGAGCTGGTTATTTTTTTTCCTTTTTTGTAATTGTTAAAGGAGGGGGAATGTAAGGGGTATACCGGGACCGTGTGATACTCTACTCCCTCCATGTAAATGTTACCGTTATGTAAAACTGTGTATGTATATATCTATGTTTTGCTAATATATAATGATGTACATAGGGAAAGCATATTACCCTGTTCGGCCCACTAGATGGGGCCCATGACACTGTATTATAATAAGTGGTGTAACTAGTTAACTGTAGGAGGAGCTAGCTGGGGATAAGGGAGAAACAGTTGCCTAGCTAGGGCAGAGGGGCTAGGGAGCCCATACAGCTCAGTTGGGCTTTGAGCCTGAGCCATCCAACAGCCCCGTAATGTTTAAGGGAAGGATCCAGCCATGCAGGGCTCGGTGGACAGAAGTGCAGCTAAACCAGCACAGGGTACAGCAGTGGTGAATCAGAAGTAGCAGCATGTACACAGCAGTATGGGAACGAAGGTCGTTCGATATGTGACAGATCATCGCATGGGCTGACTCCCTCAGATCCAGGTCAAAACGAACAAGGGAACGCCCAGGCGCAAAGAATCTGGACAGGAAGGACGCTGCGTTACCGCAAAAGAGATGGTACGACCCGGGCACGTACTGAAGGACTAAGGGAAGATTGGAGGGAAAGTGGAAAGTGTGAGTCGTAAGAAACACTATGCAAATGCTGTGTCTGTTAAGGATGAAATGTGCAAAGAAGAAAGTAAAGTTTTATGTTTCAAGTTGCAACTGGACTGTGTCTCTGTTTGTACGCAAACGACTGGAGGGGACCGTAGGCAACGGAGAAAAGGCCCAAATGGTGCAAACAATAAAGAGGCAAGTACATTGACCATGGGACGTTATCTGCATGTGATGGGAGACCAGGGCGCGCAAGACTCTGGCTAATCTCAGCCATGACTACGGCCCTGGTCTTCCTTCACATACTCATCATCTCATACACTGTGAGCAATAGTGTGTTCATCTCATACCCTGCCAGCCATAATGTACTCATCATCTCATACACTGCCAGTCATAGTGTACTCATCATTTCTTACACTGTCAGTCATAGTGTAATCGTTATTAGATGAGTGAACTTTTTCGGAAAACGTTAACCAATGTCAAATTCGACATGAACGTAGCACATTTGGATTCGTGTTCGGTTTCCTGAGCATTTTTCCTCAAAGTTGGCAAAATTTATTCACAGTTCGGTAAATGATCGCCTTTCCACTAATGCTTTTGCTATTACTTTGGCTAGGATAGTGGTGCTGTATTGTAAGGAGAAGCACCGGACTGTGGGCACTTGTACCATGCTGGGTCTGGAACTGCTGAGGCTGCGTCCCCTGTTGTCCAGGGGAAGTCATAAGGACCCGGAAGCAGGGGGCGTACACAAGCAAAAGCACGCACGGCAACATATAGTTTTGGCACAGACAGGCAGCGTGCAGCAGGCTGAGGGGTGAGCTCCTTTTGCCGAGCACTCGCGCCGCATCGGTCTGCGCCCGCAAGCTCCTGCCACCCCCCGAGTGACTGTGAGAGACCTAGGTGTTGGGTGCCCTGCCTCTGCATGACTGAGAGGTACTGCATGCCTCATGACTGGGAGTACAGTGTACGGGCCGCCTAGAAAGATCCGGGTAGCAGACGAACTTCTGCAGCCTACCGGGCCCATTGCTGCTGATCACCTAACATTGAATCCTGCAAGTGCCACGACCCTTCTCATCCCGGCCACGACAACTTATGGACTAACTTTTTCTTGTTGGATCCGGGGCCAGATGAAGTAGCATTGGAGCAGAATCCAGACCTTCGTTACCAGACGTTAACCTCCGGGGGTGAAGGTGATCCTGATGAGACTCAGATACCAGAGGGGCACATGACTTTACTATGGTTCAGGGCAGAAAGAGGAGGGTGATTCTCAGGGTGAGGAGTGTGAGAACAGAGGATGAGGATGTAGATCCCACATGGTGTAAACCCAGAGGTACGCAACTGCAATCACGACAAGCACTGCATCCTCAGCCCCAACTTTGGCAACTTGCAGATGTGGCAAAGGTTGCCTGGCCTGGGCCTTTTTTGAGACAACAAAGAATCACCCAACTCACGATATCTGCCAAATTTGCCAAAAAGACTCAGTAGAGGCAAAAATTGCAATAATTTGACTACTACATGCATGTACCGGCATATGCGAGTTCAACATGCCATAGTCTGGGTATTTCACTGCGCTAAAGTGTGGACTAGCGGACCTTGCCAACCACCGGCCATCCCATCAGCCACATCTGCTGCTTCTTCCGCCTTCATCACCAGGTCAAGTGTTCTCACACAGGTCTCCGGATGCAGAAACTCCACTTGTTTACCCTTACAGTCGTAATGAGTGAGAGTCCATTAGCTGTTATGGAAGCGGAGATGGCTTCCAATTTTGTTTCACCGAGCACAACACATCTTTGTCAATCCACAATAACATCTCCACCTTCACCTCACTCACAGTCCAGCAGTTTGTCCTGTTCATCCTACTCCACCCTCTCTCAGCACAGCAGCCAGCCCTTGGTCACACAGTTGTGGTCGCAGACATCACCTGTTTCCTGAAAAAATCTATGTTTTCCAGGGTGCATTTCACCACTGACACATGGATGAGCAAACATGGGCAGGAGCATTACATCTCACCGACTCTGGTGACTGTGGGGGCAGGCGGTCAAGTGGCTGTTTCACAAGTCTTGTAATCCCCAAGGCTTGCTGGACAAACTTCTCTATCTAGCACTTCCTCAACTGCTTCTGGCTCCTCCACCTCCTCCAGGGGCTCCACCTGAGCCCTCAACCAATCCCTTTATCAGACACGCATTCCAACAGTGCAGAGAGAATCCCCCCACCTCTTTAATGTGCAGCCAGGGCCCAGCGCAATCAGGCAGTGTTTAAATTAATATGTCTTGGAGATCGCAGTCACACAACTCAAGAGTTGTGGACAGCTATCCAGGTCGAGTTAAAGCAATGGCTATCTCCACTGAACCTGGAGCTAGGGAAGGCCATGTGCGATAAGTTGCACACTTGGTGGCAGCCCTACACCAGGGCAACTTAACACCCATGCCTTGCATGGCTATCTTCCTCAACCTGGTAGTACAGCAATTTCTACAGCACTATCCCGGCCTGGATGCCATGCTGCAGAAAGCACGATTGCGGTGTGCTCATTTCCAATAATCGCACCCATGCTGAGGTTTTTAGGCCTAACTGTTAACCATTTGTTTTGCGATGTTCCAACATGGTGGAATTCCACTCTTGCACATGTTGCAGCGACTGTGGCAGCAGCGATGAGCATTGGTGCAGTATGTCATTTTGCACAGCCTGAGCCAATGCAGTATAAACATGGTGCAAATCATGCTTACGGAGTGGGCACAGATGAAGGACCTCTGCACCCTTCAGCACAGTTTCAAAATGGCTACTAAGAAGGGTAGCATTGCCGTCACCGAAGGTCCTGGAAGGGCTGATTCTTAGGAAGGAAGGCTGCCGGAAAGAAGCCGAGGGTGAGTATATTCCTATTAGGTATATACTCACCCTCGGACATGCCCTGCTTCTTTCCGGCAGCCTTCCTTCCTAAGAATCAGCCCTTCAAGGACCTTCGGTGACGTCACGGTGACGTCGCGGCTTGTGATTGGTCCGCGGCCACCCATGTGATCGCTCGCGCGAGCGGTCACATGGGCGGCCTTGGACCAATCACAAGCCGCGACGTCACCGTGATGTCACCGCAAGGTCATGGAAGGCTGATTCTAAGGAAGGAAGGTTCCCGGTTAGTACCAGGGCCCGTCAGAGTGTAAGTATAGCGATATTTTTTATTTTAATTCTTTATTTTACACTTAAATATGGATCCCAGGGCCTGAAGGAGAGTTTCCGCTCCTTCAGACCCTGGGAACCATTGGAAACCCAATGCACTGCATTGGGTTTCGAGTTTCGGCCGACCCCGACCTTTTTATAGGATCGGCCAATCTCACTCGACCCGACTTTTGAAAAAGTCGGGTTTCGTGAAACCCGACCCGATCCTATAAAAGTAAAGGTCGCTCAACCCTAGTGCTGACTATTGGGTAGCCACTTTGCTAGATCCACGGTAAAAGAGTATATTTTGCTAGATGCTTCCCCCCTGGAAAGGGATGGTTGCATGCTGAAGTATCAAAATGCAGCGCCCCAGAGTCCTGGTCATTGCAGTAATGTCGCTCTTCCACCAGGGGGAGTGATATTACGTCTGATGGTACTAAAGGAGTTCACCTTACCAGGTATCACAAGTCACACACTACACTTCACACTCCAGTCCACCAGGGGGAGCCTTGCTTCTATCTATTAGGGCACTCCTCACACACGGGTAAAACTGGTGGGTTGGATAGGAAGTTAGGGAGAAGCTGCCTGGGTTTGACTCAGAGAGGACCTGTCAGGCAGATACGGGGAAAGGAGGAACATCTGAGCTGCAGACAGAGGGTCCATGTCAGGGGTGGGATCCTGACAGAGGCCAAGCATGAGATAGAACGTTACGGAGCTGCGCCTGCACCCATTGCGGCAGCATCCTAAGAAAGGACATGAAGCGAAGTGTATTGTGGAGAGTGAGAAACGAAGTCACAGCACAAGGAGATAATACCGGGAGGAGTTCTGCCCCAAGATCGGCAACACCGAGGGAGTAATTGACTCTACGTATTACTTCAGAGACCGGCAGGACAGTCAATTCCAAGTTGGCTGCCTGACCTTAATACCTACGAAGACACGGAGGCAAATTGTGGGAGAGGGGCGACACTAGGGTCCCTATAAATAAGCTCCAGGCCTACCCAGTCATACGGGTTGTCCTATCCATACCATCTGGGGCACAGATAGAGTGAAGATCAGAAACATCCACGAAAGTTTTGAGGACTATCCCGTGGTGCTCAGCAGGGAGGTACTACAACACACAGTCGCTAGTAGGAAGGCTACTGATTTCCACCTGAGTAAGGGAATTCTGGATGTGCCTTCGGCCGGATTCTGCCTGCCCTGTGAACGGTACTCTGGACTGTGGACCCTGAAGTCTTCAGTAAAAGGTAAAGAGACTGCAACCTTTGTGTCCTCGTTATTCACTGCGCCTTACATCGTCCACCATCAACACCTACACATCTGGGAAGCCCTGGGGACCTACTTCACCTGTGGGAAGGTATACCATCTGGCTGCCATTCCATCACCCAAGTGGACCCCTAAGCAGCGTCGGTCACCCTGACCGAGTACCACAGGTGGTGTCACGAACACCAGACAAACTACACCTTTAATTGGGAGCCCCTCAAAGGGCCACGGACCGGGTCAGGCCACCGTGACATCCCCAGAAACGAGAGAGAGATTGACCCGGTACCGAGTACCCCACTGCCCTACTACGTGGGGGCGCTCCAAAAACACACTTGTAGACCGTCTTAAGTAGGGTTGAGCGATTTTTACTTTTTTCGGATCGAGTCGGGTTTCGCAAAACCCGACTTTGTCAAAAGTCGGGTAGGGTGAAATCGGCCGATTATTACGTAAAGTCGGGGGCCAACTGAAACACGAAACCCAATGCAAGTCAATGGGAAATCAAAGTCGGCAGTGAGTGGAGGACAGGAAAACACCTACAGTGCCCATTTTAATGCCAAAAACATCAATCCTTAATACTGAAGCTTGTCAGTCTTAATTTACTTTATAATAATAGTTAGGCATTGAAAACTGGGGGTCATTTGGCTAAAGTTGTGGGGGGGTAGGGCTGGCTCAAGATTTTCATGAGCCCAGGAAACGCGGAACACGTCACGGCGGTGGAGCAGGGAGAGGTAAGTATTTCAACTTTACAAGTGCTGTGATCCTGAGCAATGAAAAACACCAAAAAGGAAAAATTCAAGAAAATACACCAAAAACAGGCAGAGATGCTTACCTGTCTAAATGGGCCTCAATACAAATGCACAAGCAGGGGGGCCTCAATACAAATGCACAAGCATTTTTGGTGTTTTTCATGTTAGAGTAGGACTGGCAAAACATAAGGACCCTAGGCGCGGGTTGCCGGCTTGCATATTATGGCCAGAATATCAACTAATACCTTACATATATTTTTATGTTTTGTTTTGCACATATATTTTTTGCAGGGTGCAGTTGGGCCCAAATTGTTCTGTACACTGTGGCCTCTGTTCACACAGGATGCATTTTAGCACTGGGCAGCCCGCTATAGGGCGTCATTAATAGGCTGGAGCCAGATGCTTGCATTCCATGTGTGAACATGCCACATACAGAGTTTGTATCTTAGTGCATTGGTGTACCACACAGCCAATCCCTTATTGAAGGCTGGCTGTTTCATTAGGTATTGCACCTGTGCATTTGCTATTTTATTTGGGTCCGCTGCACCCTGCTTGTGCATTTGTATTGAGGCCCATTTAGACAGGTAAGCATCTCTGCCTGTTTTTGGTGTATTTTCGTGATCCTGAGCAAGCAGTGGGGGCCCACTCGTTGGCATTGGCACTGGAACAGGGCCCCTCATAGTACGGCGGTGTGTTTGACGGCGGGTGCCACCTCCCACCGGCAGAGACACTTTTGCATACTATGAGGGGCCCTGTGCCAGTGACGTCGCCAATGAGTATGCCCCCCACCTGATGAAGGAACCTGCACTTTCATCTGCACCTTCCTTTGTCCCCGTGTAAGGTGGTATAGTATGCGGGAAGGGGAACCTGACTTTCAGCAGGGTCAGATTCTGGCTGTGTCGAGTGCAAGGGGAATGTAGTGGTCTGGGTCAATGTACCAGCAGACTCATCTAGCAGTGGCTGGGCAATGGGCAGGATGAGGAATAAACACAGATATAGGCCCAAATAATAAAGTGGGCTAAATGCAGTTCAAAATTGGTAACAGGAATAACCAGGCGGCATTGATTTGTTCAGCGGAGGACAATTGTAAGGAGTGGCTGACACAGTGAGTAGGCCCAAATAAGTAAGTGGGCTAAATGCAGTTCAAAATTGGTAACAGGAATAACCAAGCGGCATTGCTTGGTTCAGCGGAGGACAATTGTAAGGAGTGGCTGACACAGTGAGTAGGCCCAAAAAAGCAAGTAGGCTAAAAGCAGTTCAAAATTGGTAACAGGACTAAACTGGCGGCTTTGCTTTGTTCAGCGGAGGACAATTGTAAGGAGTGGCTGACACAGTGAGTAGGCCCTAATAATAAAGTAGGCTAAATGTCTGCCAAACATTTTTTCAGAAATAACCAGGTGGCATAGCTAGGTACAGGGGTGGTCTCCTCTGCTGAGTAGCAGACAGTGGTAGTAGGCGCAACGTATTAACTGGTCTAAATGGAGGCCAGGGCCCCTGTATATTTTAACTATCATTTCAACAAATTTGTATTGGCAGTGCCATTGAAGGATTTAACAGCATAGACTACACAGTGGTGGAGCAGTGAGAGGTAAGTATTGCAAGTGGTAGAGCACTGTTCGAGCTGGGGGGAACACTCTCTCGTGGGCTGCGGTACTGGCACAGGGCCCCTCATATTACGACAGTGTGTCTGACATTGGTTGTGCACCACCACCATCAGAGACACTTCATTGTACTACGAGGGACCCTGTGCCAGTGCCGTCGCCCAAGAGTGGGCACACCCACCTGTCCAGGCAAACGGCACTCGCACGGGTGCTTGCGCCAGGTGGTGACCACGGCCCTGCCAAAAGCAAGACATTTTTAAGGCAAGCTATGTGTCAGCAGGGGAAGGTGGGGCCAAATAATTTGAAATCCATGATTGGTTCATTTTAATGAAGGTTAGATCATCAACATTTTGGGTAGCCAGACGTGTCCATTTTTTGGTCAATATTGAACCAGCAGCACTGAATACTCTTTCTGATAGCACCCTAGCAGCAGGGCATGCGAGCTCCTGTAATGCATATTCTGCCAATTCAGGCCAGGTGTCTATTTTAGATGCCCAATAATCAAATGGGAATGACCTGTGAGGGAGAACATCGATAAGGGCGGAAAAGTAGTTTGTAACCATACTGGACAAATGCTGTCTCCTGTCAATTTGAATCGATGCAGCAGTACCTGTCGTGTCAGCGGTCGTTGCGAAATCACTCCACAACCTGGTCATAAAACCCCTCTGTCCAATGCCACTTCGGATTTGTGCACCTCTAACACCTCTGCCATGTTGCCCACTATGGCTCATGTGAGAACCATCACCTCCGCTGTGTGCTGGGAATGCCTGAACCAAAAGGTCTACAAAGAGTTGCTTGTTTGATAGCCAATATTTGCTCAAGGTTCTCATGTGGCATGATATTTTGTAATTTTCCGTTATATCGTGGATCCAGGAGGCAGGCCAACCAGTAATCGTCATCGGTCATCATTTTGATAATGCGGGGGTCCCTTTTTAGGATACGCAAGGCATACTCAGCCATGTGGGTGTCAATTCACTGCTTGTGCTGGGTTGATGAGCACTTTCTTGCAAATCAACATCACTTGTGTCCCGCAAAAACCCTGTACCTGACCTTGCAACGCCACCAGTTTCTATTGCCCCCTGAGAAGCATCCTCCTCCCATAAATATTCATCCCCATCATCCTCCTCATCTTCATCCGCCACCTCATCCAGGAGAGTTCCCTGAGCTGACAATGGCTGACTGTCATCAAGGCTTTCCTCCTCTTCGGCTGCAGACGCCTGCTCCTTAATGTGCGTCAAACTTTGCATCAGCAGACGCATTAGTGGGATGCTCATGCTTATGATGGCGTCATCTGCACTTACCAGCCGTGTGCATTCCTCAAAACACTGAAGGACTTGACAGAGGTCTTGTAGCTTCGACCACTGCACAATGCACACCCGTCAACTCCATGTCTGCCATCCAACTGCCTGCCCGTGTATGTGTATCCTCCCACAAATAAATTACAGCAAGCCTCTGTTCGCACAGCTTCTGAAGCATGTGCAGTGTGGAGTTCCACCTTGTTGTAACGTCGATTATTAGGCGGTGCTTTGGAAGATTCAGTGATCGCTGATGGTTCAGCATACGGCTGGAGTGTACGGGCGACCGGCGGATGTGCGAGCAAAGTCTTCGCACCTTCAGGAGCAGGGCTGGTAACCCGGATAATTTTTCAGGAAGCACTGCACCACCAGGTACAAGGTGTGAGCCAGGCAAGGTATATGTTTCAGTTCTGAAAGGGCTATGGCAGCCATAAAATTCCTTCTGTTATCACTGACTACCTTGCCTGCCTCAAGATGTACACTGCCCAGCCATGACTGAGTTTCTTGCTGCAAGTACTCGGCCAGTACTTCCGCGGTGTGTCTGTTATCACCCAAATACTTCATTTGTAACACAGCCTGCTGACACTTACCACTAGCTGTTCGATAATGGGACACCTCGTGTTCAACACTGGCAGCTGCGGATGGAGTGGTTGTGCCACTGCGCTCTGTGGACGAGCTTTCGCTTATGGAGGAGGAGGAGGGGTGGCGAACGCGTACAGCCAATTGTTTCCCAGACCGTGGGCTAGGCAGATCTGTCCCAGTATGGCTGTCCCAAGTGGACCCTGCATCCACCACATTAACCCAGTGCGCCGTGATGGACACATAACGGACACGTTATGTCCCTGGCCATGCCTACTGGTCCATGCATCTGTTGTGAGGTGCACCTCTGCCACTGACTGATTGCCTCAGTGCATGGACAATGCGGTCTTTGACATGCTGGTGGAGGGCTGGGATGGCTTTTCTCGCAAAGAAGTGCCAACTGGGTAGGTCATAGCGTGGTACTGCGTAGGCCATCAGGTCTTTGAAAGCTTCACTTTCAACCAACCAGTAGGGCATCATCTCTAACGAGATTAGTCTAGCAATGTGGGCGTTCAAACCCTGTGTACGCGGATGAGAGGATGAGTACTTTCTTTTCTTAACGAGAGTCTCTTTTAGGGTGAGCTGGACTGGAGAGCTGCATATGGTGGAACTAGCAGTGGTGGTGGACATGGCGGATTGGTGGTGGTATTCTTGATGTTGGCCTACATACAGTGTTTCCTACCAATAACCTTGTGATTCCCTGACTGCTTTGGCCTTGTAATGATACCTCCACATTTGCTGCTGGTGGTGTCCTAACCGGTGGGCTTACAGTGAGGGAAGCAATATAGCGTTGCTGACTACCTTCATTCTGAGCAGGTGCACCAACAGTACGTGACGTTTGGTAGTTAGTCCAGGCTTGCAAGTGCATGCTGGTTAAATGTCTAAGCATGCATGTTGTATTTAAATTTTGAAGATTCTTCCCTCTGCTAAAGGTCTTTGAGCATTTCTTACAGATAACTTTGCACTGATCATTCAGATCTTGGTTAAAAAATTGCCACACTGCACTCTTCCTACTATCGAATACCTTTTCAGGCATGGCACGCTGTGCTGGTTTCACCAGATGGCCACGCTGTCCTAAAACTGTTTTTGGTTTTGACACACGTTTTTGGCCTGATACGGGCCTGCCAGATGACAGCTGTTGCAATGTAGATGGCTGCTGCGGATCATCCTCCTCCGCTTCTGAGCTACTGGCAGCGGCACCCTCTTCCCCCAATGGCTGCCAATCTGGGTCAACAACTGGGTCATCTATCACCTCCTCTTCAATGTCATGTGCACCTTCCTCTGTGTCACCTGTAAGGTGCATTAGCGTTTGGGACGGGGCACCATAGTCTCATCAGGGTCAGATTCTGGCTCAGTACACTGCGATGGCAATGTTGTGATCTGAGTCAATTGAACAGCATAATAATCTAGCTGTGGCTGTGCATCAGTGCACTCCATGTCCGATTCATCTTGTAATGGGCAGTTAACAACTTCCCTTTCTAACCCAGGCACGGTATGTGTAAAGAGCTCCATGGAATATCCTGTAGTGTCACCTGACGCATCCTTCACTTTTGGTTTGGGTGAAGGACACAAGGAAACATCTTGTTCCTGACCGGGAGCATCCACTGACAACTCGCTGCTTTTATATTTGGAACTTTCTGAAGAGGAGGCGAAAGAGCTAGAGGCCGAGTCAGCAATGAAAGCCAAAACTTTTTCCTGCTGCTCCGGCTTTAAAAGCTGTTTTCCTACTCCCAGATAAGGGAGCCTTCGAGGCCTTGTGTAGCCAGACGATGACGCTGGCTCAACACCTCCAGCCTTAGGTGCTATTTTGCTTTTCCCACTACCACCAGATGCTCCACCACCACCACCACCATCAGTACCAGCTGGCAACGACCACCCATGGCCTCTTCCACCAGACTTCCTCATTTTTGGGAAAATGTAAGCAAAATAACAACTGTTATATGGTACTGTAAAACAAGGTAGAGGGTGTATATAAATTTGTGAGAATTTAAATCTCACTTTTTATTTTGGAGAGACTGAACCACAACTCAGGCCCAGTGTATTTTACAACGCAATGTGAGTGGCAGGAAGTGCCTGGCTGATATACGACAAACTAAGAGGACTGAGGTATATCCACTTTGTGAGAATTTGAATCTCACTTTTTTTGGGGGGGAGGGAGACTGAACCCAAACTCAGGCCCAGTGTATTTTACAATGCAATGTGGCAATGTGAGTGGCAGCAAGTAGCTGGCTGATATACGACAAACTAAGAGGACTGAGGTATATCCACTTTGTGAGAATTTGAATCTCACTTTTTTTTTGGGGGGAGACTGACCCCAAACTCAGGCCCAGTGTATTTTACAATGCAATGTGAGTGGCAGCAAGTGGCTGGCTGATATACGACAAACTAAGAGGACTGAGGTATATCCACTTTGTGAGAATTTGAATCTCACTTTTTTTTGGGGGGGAGACTGAACCCAAACTCAGGCCCAGTGTATTTTACAACGCAATGTGAGTGGCAGCAAGTGGCTGGAAGATATATGAAAAAATACAAGGACTGTAGTACAATTTCAATCTCCCTACAATGACCTCAGGACAAGTATGGCAGCAATAAAAAGGACTGCTGCACACAAAATTGTGGACAAATAAACAAGATAATTGTGCAGAAAGGAGCAACAGGATTTTTGCTTTTAAAAAAGCAGTTGGTTTGCACAGCAGCGGTGCAAACAGCAATGTAGCTATCAGGGAGCCTTATAAGGCAGCCTAATAAGCTGCAGAGCTGATGCACAAAAATCTAGCCTCCACTGTCTCTACAAAACAAAGGTGGGGTTGGACAGTGGAAATCGCTACAGCACAAGTGGTTTGGGGGTTAATTTTCCCTCCCTAACTATGTCCCTTCTTCTGACGAAGCTGCAGCAACCTCTCCCTATGCTAACATCGGCAGAAGTAAGATGGCGGTCGGCGTACACACCCCTTTATAGCCCCTGTGACACCGCAGAAAGCAAGCCAATCACTGTCATGCCCTTCTCTAAGATGGTGGGGAGCGAGACCTATGTCATCACGCTACCCACACTCTGCGTCCACCTTCATTGGCTGAGAAATGGCACTGAACGCGTCATACAAACCGCCACTTTGGCGCGAAGATCGCCGACCTCATGGCCGATCCCACACTAGGATCGGGTCGGGTTTCATGAAACCCGACTTTGCCGAAAGTCGGCGATTTTTGAATTTGTCCGATCCGTTTCACTCAACCATAGTCTTAAGAGTGTTTTTTCCCAAGACAGCAGTGAGGCAAATAGTGTGTATTGCAGTTCTAGACTTCCAACCCTGGGAATGTCAAGGAGTCATTGCAAAATCATTAGCAGTAGTGTAAGTGGCATAAGCAATTTCTGTGAGTCGTTTCCCACATTTTTTAGACCAGCCTGTGCACCAGAACAGCAAAGTAAAAGTCTGAAACGTTAAGAACGACTGTAGAGGATGGTGCAGGAGTATTTTGAGCTCAATATAATTGCCATCAGGGGGAATGTGGACCCTTTTGCATTTTGGACTTCAAAAATGGAAGTGTGGCCTGAGCTCGTTTGTTTCGCCTTGGTGGTTGTGTCATGCCTGGCAGCCAGCGTTCTTGCAGAACGTGTCTTCAGGGCTGCTGGTGGTGTCCTGACGGATAAGCGCATCCAGCTGTCCCCTGACAGTGTAGACTGCCTAACTTTCATCAAAATGAACATGTCATGGAACTCCAATGACTTTTGTACCCCAGTCGCAGACTGAGCAGACTAGGCGATGGTGTCATTTTTAGTGATGTGCATTGATCTTGTGTCATTGCAGTCTGGCCACCTTTGTGGTGGCATCTGTGCCTGCTGTTGCTACTGCTGCTGATGTTACAAACAATTTTTTTTGAAAAGTGAAGACTTCAAGTTGGGTTTTCATCTGGTGGGTTGCCTGTAAAGGAAGGTGTTTCAGAGGTCTATTAAACTCTTTCTACTCCAAGGAAATTGATGCCACTTTAGTGGCTTGTGACAATAATTTTTTGAAATGTGGAGCATCCAAGTTGGGTCTCCTTCATGTGTGTTGCCAGTAGCAGTAAATATAGAAAAACTGACTGAACAGCCATCTAGTCTGAACTGGTGCATAACCAAAAAGTCTTACATAGCAAATAGATAATGGCTGCACTCAAGTTTATTGTGCTAAAGCAAGGAAATGTGCAATACATGGAATGTGAACAGCATAATGGCTTGTGAAATTTATGAAAAAACACATGAGATTTTTAGCACAAAATTTGGCCAAATATTGTGAGCCCATTCACCAAACGTCAAGGTAATCTCAGATCGAATGGGTAACTAACCTGTCTGCCTAGTGTGAACACTTACCTATGGCTAATAAAATGGTAAAGCCTGTATTTATAGAGGAGGTTAGAACCAACTGTGTTTGGATGTAGTTAAAATCACAGCATGGTGAAGGGCGGGGCGTTCAAGTCAGAAAAAGCAATACATAGTAAATATAGAAAAACTGACTGAACAGCCATCTAGTCTGAACTGGTGCATAACCAAAAAGTCTTACATAGCAAATAGATAATGGCTGCACTCAAGTTTATTGTGCTAAAGCAAGGAAATGTGCAATACATGGAATGTGAACAGCATAATGGCTTGTGAAATTTATGAAAAAACACATGAGATTTTTAGCACAAAATTTGGCCAAATATTGTGAGCCCATTCACCAAACGTCAAGGTAATCTCAGATCGAATGGGTAACTAACCTGTCTGCCTAGTGTGAACACTTACCTATGGCTAATAAAATGGTAAAGCCTGTATTTATAGAGGAGGTTAGAACCAACTGTGTTTGGATGTAGTTAAAATCACAGCATGGTGAAGGGCGGGGCGTTCAAGTCAGAAAAAGCAATACATAGTAAATATAGAAAAACTGACTGAACAGCCATCTAGTCTGAACTGGTGCATAACCAAAAAGTCTTACATAGCAAATAGATAATGGCTGCACTCAAGTTTATTGTGCTAAAGCAAGGAAATGTGCAATACATGGAATGTGAACAGCATAATGGCTTGTGAAATTTATGAAAAAACACATGAGATTTTTAGCACAAAATTTGGCCAAATATTGTGAGCCCATTCACCAAACGTCAAGGTAATCTCAGATCGAATGGGTAACTAACCTGTCTGCCTAGTGTGAACACTTACCTATGGCTAATAAAATGGTAAAGCCTGTATTTATAGAGGAGGTTAGAACCAACTGTGTTTGGATGTAGTTAAAATCACAGCATGGTGAAGGGCGGGGCGTTCAAGTCAGAAAAAGCAATACATAGTAAATATAGAAAAACTGACTGAACAGCCATCTAGTCTGAACTGGTGCATAACCAAAAAGTCTTACATAGCAAATAGATAATGGCTGCACTCAAGTTTATTGTGCTAAAGCAAGGAAATGTGCAATACATGGAATGTGAACAGCATAATGGCTTGTGAAATTTATGAAAAAACACATGAGATTTTTAGCACAAAATTTGGCCAAATATTGTGAGCCCATTCACCAAACGTCAAGGTAATCTCAGATCGAATGGGTAACTAACCTGTCTGCCTAGTGTGAACACTTACCTATGGCTAATAAAATGGTAAAGCCTGTATTTATAGAGGAGGTTAGAACCAACTGTGTTTGGATGTAGTTAAAATCACAGCATGGTGAAGGGCGGGGCGTTCAAGTCAGAAAAAGCAATACATAGTAAATATAGAAAAACTGACTGAACAGCCATCTAGTCTGAACTGGTGCATAACCAAAAAGTCTTACATAGCAAATAGATAATGGCTGCACTCAAGTTTATTGTGCTAAAGCAAGGAAATGTGCAATACATGGAATGTGAACAGCATAATGGCTTGTGAAATTTATGAAAAAACACATGAGATTTTTAGCACAAAATTTGGCCAAATATTGTGAGCCCATTCACCAAACGTCAAGGTAATCTCAGATCGAATGGGTAACTAACCTGTCTGCCTAGTGTGAACACTTACCTATGGCTAATAAAATGGTAAAGCCTGTATTTATAGAGGAGGTTAGAACCAACTGTGTTTGGATGTAGTTAAAATCACAGCATGGTGAAGGGCGGGGCGTTCAAGTCAGAAAAAGCAATACATAGTAAATATAGAAAAACTGACTGAACAGCCATCTAGTCTGAACTGGTGCATAACCAAAAAGTCTTACATAGCAAATAGATAATGGCTGCACTCAAGTTTATTGTGCTAAAGCAAGGAAATGTGCAATACATGGAATGTGAACAGCATAATGGCTTGTGAAATTTATGAAAAAACACATGAGATTTTTAGCACAAAATTTGGCCAAATATTGTGAGCCCATTCACCAAACGTCAAGGTAATCTCAGATCGAATGGGTAACTAACCTGTCTGCCTAGTGTGAACACTTACCTATGGCTAATAAAATGGTAAAGCCTGTATTTATAGAGGAGGTTAGAACCAACTGTGTTTGGATGTAGTTAAAATCACAGCATGGTGAAGGGCGGGGCGTTCAAGTCAGAAAAAGCAATACATAGTAAATATAGAAAAACTGACTGAACAGCCATCTAGTCTGAACTGGTGCATAACCAAAAAGTCTTACATAGCAAATAGATAATGGCTGCACTCAAGTTTATTGTGCTAAAGCAAGGAAATGTGCAATACAAGCCATTATGCTGTTCACATTCCATGTATTGCACATTTCCTTGCTTTAGCACAATAAACTTGAGTGCAGCCATTATCTATTTGCTATGTAAGACTTTTTGGTTATGCACCAGTTCAGACTAGATGGCTGTTCAGTCAGTTTTTCTATATTTACTATGTATTGCTTTTTCTGACTTGAACGCCCCGCCCTTCACCATGCTGTGATTTTAACTACATCCAAACACAGTTGGTTCTAACCTCCTCTATAAATACAGGCTTTACCATTTTATTAGCCATAGGTAAGTGTTCACACTAGGCAGACAGGTTAGTTACCCATTCGATCTGAGATTACCTTGACGTTTGGTGAATGGGCTCACAATATTTGGCCAAATTTTGTGCTAAAAATCTCATGTGTTTTTTCATAAATTTCACAAGCCATTATGCTGTTCACATTCCATGTATTGCACATTTCCTTGCTTTAGCACAATAAACTTGAGTGCAGCCATTATCTATTTGCTATGTAAGACTTTTTGGTTATGCACCAGTTCAGACTAGATGGCTGTTCAGTCAGTTTTTCTATATTTACTATGTATTGCTTTTTCTGACTTGAACGCCCCGCCCTTCACCATGCTGTGATTTTAACTACATCCAAACACAGTTGGTTCTAACCTCCTCTATAAATACAGGCTTTACCATTTTATTAGCCATAGGTAAGTGTTCACACTAGGCAGACAGGTTAGTTACCCATTCGATCTGAGATTACCTTGACGTTTGGTGAATGGGCTCACAATATTTGGCCAAATTTTGTGCTAAAAATCTCATGTGTTTTTTCATAAATTTCACAAGCCATTATGCTGTTCACATTCCATGTATTGCACATTTCCTTGCTTTAGCACAATAAACTTGAGTGCAGCCATTATCTATTTGCTATGTAAGACTTTTTGGTTATGCACCAGTTCAGACTAGATGGCTGTTCAGTCAGTTTTTCTATATTTACTATGTATTGCTTTTTCTGACTTGAACGCCCCGCCCTTCACCATGCTGTGATTTTAACTACATCCAAACACAGTTGGTTCTAACCTCCTCTATAAATACAGGCTTTACCATTTTATTAGCCATAGGTAAGTGTTCACACTAGGCAGACAGGTTAGTTACCCATTCGATCTGAGATTACCTTGACGTTTGGTGAATGGGCTCACAATATTTGGCCAAATTTTGTGCTAAAAATCTCATGTGTTTTTTCATAAATTTCACAAGCCATTATGCTGTTCACATTCCATGTATTGCACATTTCCTTGCTTTAGCACAATAAACTTGAGTGCAGCCATTATCTATTTGCTATGTAAGACTTTTTGGTTATGCACCAGTTCAGACTAGATGGCTGTTCAGTCAGTTTTTCTATATTTACTATGTATTGCTTTTTCTGACTTGAACGCCCCGCCCTTCACCATGCTGTGATTTTAACTACATCCAAACACAGTTGGTTCTAACCTCCTCTATAAATACAGGCTTTACCATTTTATTAGCCATAGGTAAGTGTTCACACTAGGCAGACAGGTTAGTTACCCATTCGATCTGAGATTACCTTGACGTTTGGTGAATGGGCTCACAATATTTGGCCAAATTTTGTGCTAAAAATCTCATGTGTTTTTTCATAAATTTCACAAGCCATTATGCTGTTCACATTCCATGTATTGCACATTTCCTTGCTTTAGCACAATAAACTTGAGTGCAGCCATTATCTATTTGCTATGTAAGACTTTTTGGTTATGCACCAGTTCAGACTAGATGGCTGTTCAGTCAGTTTTTCTATATTTACTATGTATTGCTTTTTCTGACTTGAACGCCCCGCCCTTCACCATGCTGTGATTTTAACTACATCCAAACACAGTTGGTTCTAACCTCCTCTATAAATACAGGCTTTACCATTTTATTAGCCATAGGTAAGTGTTCACACTAGGCAGACAGGTTAGTTACCCATTCGATCTGAGATTACCTTGACGTTTGGTGAATGGGCTCACAATATTTGGCCAAATTTTGTGCTAAAAATCTCATGTGTTTTTTCATAAATTTCACAAGCCATTATGCTGTTCACATTCCATGTATTGCACATTTCCTTGCTTTAGCACAATAAACTTGAGTGCAGCCATTATCTATTTGCTATGTAAGACTTTTTGGTTATGCACCAGTTCAGACTAGATGGCTGTTCAGTCAGTTTTTCTATATTTACTATGTATTGCTTTTTCTGACTTGAACGCCCCGCCCTTCACCATGCTGTGATTTTAACTACATCCAAACACAGTTGGTTCTAACCTCCTCTATAAATACAGGCTTTACCATTTTATTAGCCATAGGTAAGTGTTCACACTAGGCAGACAGGTTAGTTACCCATTCGATCTGAGATTACCTTGACGTTTGGTGAATGGGCTCACAATATTTGGCCAAATTTTGTGCTAAAAATCTCATGTGTTTTTTCATAAATTTCACAAGCCATTATGCTGTTCACATTCCATGTATTGCACATTTCCTTGCTTTAGCACAATAAACTTGAGTGCAGCCATTATCTATTTGCCAGTAGCAGTAAGGCTCCCAGAAAGGCAGGCCAGCACATATATTCACTCAGCTGCCTGTGTTACAATCCTTACATTTTTCTACCAATTGTACTCTATGAAACTGATGTTTTGATGTTTGTGCCACCTAAGTGAGGCTAGGAAATGCCATTGGCTGACTGCTGCAGTGCCATTTGCAAATTTCTACTGTGGGTCAATTGATGCCACTTTTCATGGTGTCTGCCCCTAATTTTAACTGTTTGCAAAGCTTTTTGTCACCCCTTTAAGGTGTGCATACGTTTGGTTTTGCCTCCCATTGAACTTAATGAGGTTCGGGCTCTTTTGTCGAACTGTTCGGTGAACATGGTTGGCGAACATCTGGACATTCAGCAAATTGAACCGAACCTTGAAAGGTTCGCTCATCTCTATTTGTTATCTCATACTGTGCCAGTCATAGGAAACTTATCGCGTCATACACTGCCAGCCATAATGTACATATCATCTGACACACTGCCAGCCATAGTGTGCTCATCATCTCATACACTGCCAGCCATATTGTACTCACTCACACTGTACATACTATATTTTGCCAGAGATACCTTGTTATCTCATACTGGGTTATCAATACAGTCCTATCTATAGAGTGCCCCTCATCTCATCTACTAGTCATCATAATGTGCCTCTCATATTATGCAATGCCAACCACAATAAGACCAACATACATTTCCAGTCATAACCCCCTTAAGTCAGATGACTGATGGCCACTCCAGAAACCACCAGAGACTAGACGGAGGTGGACATGACTTGGGGATGGGTGGACCGAGAACTCCTGCAGCTTTTGTTTGTATTGCGGTGTAGATTTTAAACAAGAGTGATGTTGCTTTAAGAAGAAGGATTTTAGATGTTTGTGCCTGGTGTATTACTGTGAGGAGGGTGGGGCTTATATAGGGGAGGCAACTCTGGCTCTCCCTCTTTCTCTCACAGGATGGACAGGAGGAAACATTACCCGCCCTCCCGCCCTGTTTATAATCTCTGTCCTAAAACTTTTTAATTATTGCTTGTATAATGATAAATGCTTTATTGTATTTTTGAATTTGTCATTGTATATCTTGTACCAGGTTCAACTGTATATTGGCTATAAAGAGTTTTTATTTGTGGTAATCTTCTAAGCCCAAGGGAAGGGCAATCCTTCAGCCATGGTTCCCTAGAGGTTTCCTCCACAGGGGCTTTTGAGTCGGAGGTTTGCCAAGTTTAGTCCCATTAATTCTTTTGCAGGGACTTCTAATTTTTAAGTTTACAAAAAATGATTTAATTATAAAAAAAAAGTGTGAAATGAGACTTGAAATTTATAACCCGTCACGGCTTTGTGGTTTAGGAGTCAGGTGGAAGTTGCAGACAAGTTAAGGTGGACTCATTTTAACCCCTTCACCCCCAAGGGTGGTTTGCACGTTAATGACCGGGCCAATTTTTACAATTCTGACCACTGTCCCTTTATGAGGCTATAACTCTGGAACGCTTTGACGGATCTTGGCGATTCTGACATTGTTTTCTCGTGACATATTGTACTTCATGTTAGTGGTAAAATTTATTCGATATAACTTGCATTTATTTGTGAAAAAAACGAATATTTGGCGAAAATTTTGAAAATTTCGCAATTTTCCAACTTTGAATTTTTATGCCCTTAAATCACAGACATATGTCACGCAAAATACTTAATAAGTAACATTTCCCACATGTCTACTTTACATCAGTACAATTTTGGAACCAAAATTTTTTTTTGTGACGGAGTTATAAGGGTTAAAAGTTGACCAGCAATTTCTCATTTTTACAACACCATTTTTTTTTAGGGACCACATCTCATTTGAAGTCATTTTGAGGGGTCTATATGATAGAAAATACTCAAGTGTGACACCATTCTAAAAACTGCACCCCTCAAGGTGCTCAAAACCACATTCAAGAAGTTTATTAACCCTTCAGGTGTTTCACAGGAATTTTTTGAATGTTTAAATAAAAATGAGCATTTAACTTTTTTTCACACACAATTTATTTCAGCTCCAATTTGTTTTATTTTACCAAGGGTAACAGGAGAAAATGGACCCCCAAAGTTGTTGTACAATTTGTCCTGAGTACGCTGATACCCCATATGTGAGGGTAAACCACTGTTTGGGCGTATGGCAGAGCTCGGAAGGAAAGGAGCGCCATTTGACTTTTCAATGCAAAATTGACTGGAATTGAGATGGGACGCCATGTTGCGTTTGGAGAGCCCCTGATGTGCCTAAACACTGAAACCCCCTACAAGTGACACCATTTTGGAAAGTAGACCCCCTAAGGAACTTATCTTGATGTGTGGTGAGCACTTTGACCCACCAAGTGCTTCACAGAAGTTTATAATGCAGAGCCGTAAAAATAAAAAATCATATTTTTTCACAAAAATGATCTTTTTGCCCCCAATTTTTTATTTTCCCAAGGGTAAGAGAAGAAATTGGACCCCAAAAAATGTTGTGCAATTTGTCCTGAGTACGATGATACCCCATATGTGGGTGTAAACCATTGTTTGGGCGCATGGCAGAGCTTGGAAGGGAAGGAGCGCCATTTGACTTTTCAATGCAAAATTGACTGGAATTGAGATGGGACGCCATGTTGCGTTTGGAGAGCCCCTGATGTGCCTAAACACTGAAACCCCCTACAAGTGACACCATTTTGGAAAGTAGACCCCCTAAGGAACTTATCTTGATGTGTGGTGAGCACTTTGACCCACCAAGTGCTTCACAGAAGTTTATAATGCAGAGCCGTAAAAATAAAAAATCATATTTTTTCACAAAAATGATCTTTTCGCCCCCAATTTTTTATTTTCCCAAGGGTAAGAGAAGAAATTGGACCCCAAAAAATGTTGTGCAATTTGTCCTGAGTACGCTGATACCCCATATGTGGGTGTAAACCATTGTTTGGGCGCATGGCAGAGCTTGGAAGGGAAGGAGCGCCATTTGACTTTTCAATGCAAAATTGACTGGAATTGAGATGGGACGCCATGTTGCGTTTGGAGAGCCCCTGATGTGCCTAAACATTGAAACTCCCTACAAGTGACACCATTTTGGAAAGTAGACCCCCTAAGGAACTTATCTAGATGTGTGGTGAGCACTTTGACCCACCAAGTGCTTCACAGAAGTTTATAATGCAGAGCCGTAAAAATAAAAAATCATATTTTTTCACAAAAATGATCTTTTTGCCCCCAATTTTTTATTTTCCCAAGGGTAAGAGAAGAAATTGGACCCCAAAAAATGTTGTGCAATTTGTCCTGAGTACGCTGATACCCCATATGTGGGTGTAAACCATTGTTTGGGCGCATGGCAGAGCTTGGAAGGGAAGGAGCGCCATTTGACTTTTCAATGCAAAATTGACTGGAATTGAGATGGGACGCCATGTTGCGTTTGGAGAGCCCCTGATGTGCCTAAACACTGAAACCCCCTACAAGTGACACCATTTTGGAAAGTAGACCCCCTAAGGAACTTATCTTGATGTGTGGTGAGCACTTTGACCCACCAAGTGCTTCACAGAAGTTTATAATGCAGAGCCGTAAAAATAAAAAATCATATTTTTTCACAAAAATGATCTTTTTGCCCCCAATTTTTTATTTTCCCAAGGGTAAGAGAAGAAATTGGACCCCAAAAAATGTTGTGCAATTTGTCCTGAGTACGCTGATACCCCATATGTGGGTGTAAACCATTGTTTGGGCGCATGGCAGAGCTTGGAAGGGAAGGAGCGCCATTTGACTTTTCAATGCAAAATTGACTGGAATTGAGATGGGACGCCATGTTGCGTTTGGAGAGCCCCTGATGTGCCTAAACATTGAAACTCCCTACAAGTGACACCATTTTGGAAAGTAGACCCCCTAAGGAACTTATCTAGATGTGTTTTGAGAGCTTTGAACCCCCAAGTGTTTCACTACAGATTATAACGCAGAGCCGTGAAAATAATTTTTATTTTTTTTCTCAAAAATGATTTTTTAGCACCCAGCTTTGTATTTTTACAAGGGTAACAGAATAAATTGGACCCCAAAATTTGTTTTCCAATTTGTCCTGAGTACGCTGATACCCCATATGTGGGGGGGAACCACTGTTTGGGCGCATGACAGAGCTCGGAAGGGAAGGAGCGCCATTTGGAATGCAGACTTAAATGGATTGGTCAGCAGCCGTCACGTTGCATTTGCAGAGCCCCTGATGTACCCAAACAGTACAAACCCCCCACAAGTGACCCCATATTGGAAACTAGACCTCCCAAAGAACTTATCTAGATGTGTTTTGAGAACTTTGAACCCCCAAGTGTTTCACTAAAGTTTATAGCGCAAAGCCGTGAAAATAAAAATTCTTTTTTTTTTTCACAAAAATGATTTTTTAGCCCCCAGTTTTGTATTTTCACAAGGGTAACAGGATAAATTAGACCCCAAAAGTTGTTGTCCAATTTGTCCTGAGTACGCTGATACCCCATATGTGGGGGGGAACCACTGTTTGGGTGCATGACAGAGCTCGGAAGGGAAGGAGCGCCATTTGGAATGCAGCCTTAAATGGATTGGTCTGCAGGCGTCACGTTGCATTTGCAGAGCCCCTGATGTACCCAAACAGTACAAACCCCCCACAAGTGACCCCATATTGGAAACTAGACCTCCCAAGGAACTTATCTAGATGTGTTGTGAGAACTTTGAACCCCCAAGTGTTTCACTACAGTTTATAACGCAGAGCCGTGAAAATAAAACATCTTTTTTTTCCCACAAAAATGATTTTTAGCCCCCCAAATTTTTATTTTCCTAAGGATAACAAGAGAACTTGGACCCCAGAAGTTGTTGTTCAATTTGTCCCGAGTACGCTGATAACACATATGTTGGGGTAAACCCCTTTTTGGGCGCACGGGAGAGCTCGGAAGGGAAGGAGCACTGTTTTACTTTTTCAACGCAGAATTGGCTGGAATTGAGATTGGACGCCATGTCGCGCTTGTAGAGCCCCTGATGTGCCTGGACAGTGGAAACTCCCCAATTCTACCTGAAACCCTAACCCAAACACACCCCTAACCCTAATCCCAACGGTAACCCTAACCACACCCCTAGCCCTGACACACCCATAATTCTAATCCCAACCCTAATCCAAACGTAAATGTAATCCAAACCCTAACCCTAACTTTAGCCCCAACCCTAACTTTAGCCCCAACCCTAACTTTACCTCCAACCCTAGCCCTAACCCTAACCCTAACCCTACCCCTAACCCTAACCCTAAACGTGACTGAAATACGTGGCACTGAAATACGTGGCACTGAAATACGTGGCACTGAAATACGTGGCACTTAAATACGTGGCACTTAAATACGTGGCACTGAAACACGTGGCACTGAAATACGTGATACGTGGCACTGAAATACGTGGCACTGAAATACGTGGCACTGAAATACGTGGCACTGAAATACGTGGCACTGAAATACGTGGCACTGAAATACGTGGCACTGAAATACGTGATACGTGGCACTGAAATACGTGGCACTGAAATACGTGGCACTGAAATACGTGATACGTGGCACTTAAATACGTGGCACTGAAACACGTGGCACTGAAATACGTGGCACTGAAATACGTGGCACTGAAATACGTGGCACTGAAATACGTGGCACTGAAATACGTGGCACTGAAATACGTGATACGTGGCACTGAAATACGTGGCACTGAAATACGTGGCACTGAAATACGTGGCACTGAAATACGTGGCACTGAAATACGTGGCACTGAAATACGTGATACGTGGCACTGAAATACGTGGCACTGAAATACGTGGCACTGAAATACGTGATCCGTGGCACTTAAATACGTGGCACTGAAACACGTGGCACTGAAATACGTGGCACTGAAATACGTGGCACTGAAATACGTGGCACTGAAATACGTGGCACTGAAATACGTGGCACTGAAATACGTGATACGTGGCACTGAAATACGTGGCACTGAAATACGTGGCACTGAAATACGTGATACGTGGCACTTAAATACGTGGCACTGAAACACGTGGCACTGAAATACGTGGCACTGAAATACGTGGCACTGAAATACGTGGCACTGAAATACGTGGCACTGAAATACGTGGCACTGAAATACGTGGCACTGAAATACGTGGCACTGAAATACGTGGCACTGAAATACGTGGCACTGAAATACGTGGTACTAAAATATGTGGCACTGAAATACGTGATACGTGGCACTGAAATATGTGATACGTGGCACTGAAATACGTGGCACTGAAACATGTGGCACTGAAATACGTGGCACTGAAATACGTGGCACTGAAATACGTGGCACTATGACTGTCAGAAAATGTTCATTAAACGGTTAGGGGTGAGGTTAGGGGTAGAGTTAGGGTTAGGGTTTGGATCCCTTTATCACCTTGATGGTGGTGGGTGGCTTTTCAGTGTGTTTAAATGCATGCGTTTTTAACGCAAACAAACGCATGTGCTTAAAAACGCAAGAAAATACTGCAGGTTGTATTTCTGAAAATGAACGCATGCAGAAAAAAAACGCATGCGTTTGAAAACGCGACCAAACGCGTACAAAAAAACCGCATGCGTTTTCAATGTTAAATATAGGGAAAAAACGCATGCGTTTTTTTGTGCAAAAAACGCTGCAGACAAAAACGCAAGTGTGAAACCAGCGACGCTTTTTATAGCAAAAAAGTTTTTGCGTCTCCACATTTTGAGACCTATAATTTTTCCACATTTTGCTCCACAGAGTCATGTGAGGTCTTGTTTTTTGCGGGACGAGTTGACGTTTTTATTGGTAACATTTTCGGACACGTGACCGTTTTTGATCGCTTTTTATTCCGATTTTTGTGAGGCAGAATGACCAAAAACCAGCTATTCATGAATTTCTTTTGGGGGAGGCGTTTATACCGTTCCGCGTTTGGTAAAATTGATAAAGCAGTTTTATTCTTCGGGTCAGTACGATTACAGCGATATCTCATTTATATCATTTTTTTATGTTTTGGCGCTTTTATACGATAAAAACTAAAATATAGAAAAAATAATTATTTTCGTATCGCTTTATTCTCAGGACTATAACTTTTTTATTTTTTTGCTGATAATGTTGTATGGCGGCTTGTTTTTTGCGGGACAAGATGACGTTTTCAGCGGTACCATGGATATTTATATCAGTCTTTTTGATCGCGTGTTATTCCACTTTTTGTTCGGCGGTATGGTAATAAAGCGTTGTTTTTTGCCTCGTTTTTTTTTTTTTTTTCTTACGGTGTTTACTGAAGGGGTTAACTAGTGGGGCAGTTTTATAGGTTGGGTCGTTACGGACGCGGCGATACTAAATATGTGTACTTTTATTGTTTTGTTTTTTTTATTTAGATAAAGAAATGTATTTATGGGAATAATATATATTTTTTTTTTATTATTTATTTAGGATTTTTTTTTTTTTTTTTTTTACACATGTGGAAATTTTTTTTTTTAACTTTTTTACTTTGTCCCAGGGGGGGACATCACAGATCATTGATCTGGCAGTGTGCACAGCACTCTGCCAGATCGACGATCTGCTGTGCAGGGCTGCAGGCTTACCAAGTGTCTGCTCTGAGCAGACACTCGGTAAGCCACCTCCTTCCCTGCAGGACCCGGATGCCGCGGCCATCTTGGATCCGGGACCTGCAGCCAGGAAGGAGGTAGGAGACCCTCGCAGCAACGCGATCACATCGCGTTGCTCCGGGGGTCTCAGGGAAGCCCGCAGGGAGCCCCCTCCCTGCGCGATGCTTCCCTATACCGCCGGTACACTGCGATCATGTTTGATCGCGGTGTGCCGGGGGTTAATGTGCCGGGGGCGGTCCGTGACCGCTCCTGGCACATAGTGCCGGATGTCAGCTGCGATATGCAGCTGACACCCGGTCGCGATCGGCCGCGCTCCCCCCGTGAGCGCCGCTGATCGGTGATGACGTACTATCCCGTCGGCGGTCATACGGGCCCACCCCACCTCGACGGGATAGTACGTCAAATGTCGGGAAGGGGTTAACTAATAGAGGATGTAAAACCTCATGGTGGTGAGCAGGCTCGGCTTTGGCAGCCAGCCTCAAGGACTTTGTGATGGTAACATCAATCAGGGTTGGGCACAGTGGTTAAGCACAGGAGTGAGGATAATAGGGTCATTGGTGCCCTGAAAGTTTACTGGCTCTGCTTGAATGGCCCCCAGTGCGTGCCGCCCCTTTATGGCTGTCTGTCCTGGTGCTGTATGTCAGACAGCTGGGGTTATCGCAGTACTTGTGAATCCCAATGTACTAGCACTCCACCTGACTCGTACTGAGATTATTTAATCCTGTGATTTGAATAAAAGCTGTGGCCATTTTGACCACCAAAATAATGTGTTTTGTGTATTTATTTTAGTACCTAGGTTTACAGTAGTTATGGAGGTTTTAAGATGGAGTGGGGTCCTTCCCATATCCAAAAGTCAAGAATTTTTTAGGATTTCTTCTGAAACCAAGACTGGGAGGTATGCTTGGAATCATTGTCATGTCGGAAAGTCCAATAACGCTCATGTTTCAGCTTCCTCACAAAAGGCTAACACAAAGCAGCCCCAGATCATAACCAAGCCACCATCACCCATTACTCTAGCTATCAAGAAGCACCACAGATCCTCCACTATACTTAATTATAGGCATCAACAAGTCGTCAGCAGCATGCTTAACTGTAGCAACACCAAGTCAGCATTACTCATATTACTGTAACTATATCACCGAGCCACTACCATGCTTCATTCTAAGCATCTCTGAGCTACCACTGCACTGTAGACATCATCAAGCCATAGTCATGTTTCACGGTAGGCTTCACAATCGTCATTTTTAGAACAGGATTACTCTGTCGTATGGGAAGGAGGCAGCACTAACAAGCAGCGGAGAAGAACCTGTAATACTTATATATTAGTAAGGGACCAGGGTCACCAAATCATGTGATAAAAATAAGGATTGCAGTGGGTACGGAAAGTTTTCAGACCCCTTTAAATTTTTCAATGAAGGAGTAGAACCAACTCAAGGAGGATCACAAGGAAATGGACAACATGTGACTTAAATATGAATGTCTAAGCAAAGGGTCTGAATACTTATGACCATGTGATATTTCAGTTTTTCTTTTTGATTAAATTTGCAAAAATTTCTACATTTCTGTTGCAGACTGACCAACTATGCACTTATTAAACTGCGTGTTGAATCAAAGAGTGTTGTTTCTTTTTATAAAAAGTTATAACTTTATTGACACAGACAATACACACATTTAATTAAAATAATGCCTCTAAGCCGTAGAAAAATTGTAATAACAGGTAAGCGTAGAGAAAGTTTACAATAATAGCAGGTAAGCACTAAATAACATTACAAAACAGATTGATTTGTTAGTATTAATGATAGAGCCTGCTGAGATAATATCTCAATTCAGTTAAAGCATACTAAGAAAATATCTCAATTAGATTAGAGCATGCTGAGAAAATATCTCAATTCAGGTAAGCATTAGATAAAGTAAGCACTAAATAACATTACAAAATAGCTTGACTTGTTCGTATTGATGATAGAGCATGCTGAGATAATATCTCAATTCAATTAAAGCATGCTGAGGAGATATCTCAATTAAATTAGGAAGAAGCTGTCGCGAAACGCGCGTTGGGGTTCGGCCAGGACTAGCGTGCCATGTGTGGCTGTAAGCAGGGAGCACCACCTATTTAGGTAATACGTACATTTTCAGTTTTTACAGTTGATGTATTTTGATATTAGTGGATCCAGGTTAGCAGTAGCTCTTGGAGCGCATTGATCTGGTTAAAGCTGGTATATAGGGCTCTTGGAATCCATGGTTTCTATCTGCACTAAATATAGGTGCGGTCATAGTATTTACTCTGACTGGGCAATGAAATGGATATAATCCTTGCATGGCTGTGAGTAGCATTAAATATAGCTTCGGCTTTATTGCTCATTTTTGATAGGGTAATTGAGTTGGCATAAATTCTTGTGGAGATCTTATTGTCCAGTTTTTGATAGGTCATTTGAGCCAGTATAATAGCTTTATTTATGTTTTGATTTATGGGGTCTGCACATTAAAATTTATGTAGCGCATATTATGAAATGAAGGGATTGATCTTTTGACTGAGCGCTTAACACTCTTTGCATTAATATACTGTGTTTTGATATACAGCTTTCTGCACGCTTTATAAATTATGTCCATGGTATCAGCAAAGTTGCCCTCAGCACAATTGAGAATTTTCTCAGCATGCTCTTTTGACAACCAATAACAAAACACAATCGCTTTAAAAATGTTTGAGATATTTTCTTAGCATGCTTTTTACAAAAATGGTGCAATGTTTCCAGACGGAATCTTAATTGAGATATTTTCTTAGCATGCTTTAATTGAATTGAGATATTATCTCAGCATGCTCTATCATCAATACTAACAAATTAAGCTGTTTTGTAATGTTATTTAGTGTTTATATTATTCAGTGCTTACCTTAATTAAGAGATTTTCTCAGCATGCTCTAATTTAATTGAGATATTTTCTCAGCATGCTTTAATTGAATTGAGATATTGTTATTTAGTGCTTATCTTATTTAGTGCTTACCTTAATTGAGATATTTTCTCAGCATGCTCTAATTTAATTGAGATATCTCCTCAGCATGCTTTAATTGAATTGAGATATTATCTCAGCATGCTCTATCATCAATACGAACAAGTCAAGCTATTTTGTAATGTTATTTAGTGCTTACCTTATCTAATGCTTACCTGAATTGAGATATTTTCTCAGCATGCTCTAATCTAATTGAGATATTTTCTTAGTATGCTTTAATTGAATTGAGATATTATCTCAGCATGCTCTATCATTAATACTAACAAATCAAGCTGTTTTGTAATGGTATTTAGTGCTTACCTGCTATTATTGTAAACTTTCTACGGCTTAGAGGCATTATTTTAATTAAATGTGTGTATTGTCTGTGTCAATAAAGTTATAACTTTTTATAAAAAAAAAAAAAAGAAACAACACTCTTTGATTCAACACGCAGTTTAATAAGTGCATAGTTGGTCAGTATGTTTATAGTTTGTATAGAGGGTTACCCATCCAGAGTGTGAGGTAATGGGTTTGGGTCATATGTTTACATTTCTGTTGCAGAGTATACATTAATGAGAAAAAAATTAACTTTTTTGAATTTACCAAATAGCTGCAATGAAACAAAGAGTGAAAAATGTAAAGGGGTATGAATACTTTCCGCACCCACTGTAAGTGGACAAACCTTTTAAGGGGTATGTGGCCATTTTGTATGCTGTGAAGGGACAATTCTGTAACAAAGAGTCATTAAGGACACACATTGAGCACCCTTGGGTGTTACCAGTGATCTTTTTATATTGGAATGGTAAAATTATTATGCCCACCTATAGTCAGTGAGATGTCATTTGTAATTTTCTAGTACAGGTATTATTAGTACCAGGGCTGCCACTAGGAATTTCAGGGCCCCATACTGGCAAAATTTTCGTGGCCCTCTCTTGGAAAAACTCCACTTCTGCACCACATGCTCACCAATCACACATTTACAGTTCCCATCACCACATACATAACCATCAGCTTTTGTTTTGGCCAAAAGATTTTTTAAACCACCACCAAGACTAGGTAGACTCTTTTGGCCGGACTCTACTCTACTATAACTTACTAAACATTTGTTTAAATATCCAATAGGATTTAGGTATATTTTTATTTATTTTTACATTTTTAAAAAGACCAATAATATCACAAACAATGAACAAATACCGCCGCATCATGTCCAGACCACATATTACCACAACAGTGACCGAATAATATCACATACAAGGGACAAATACCACTGCACCATGTCCAGACAACATATTACCACCACATTATGACCAATAATACCACATACAAGTAACAAAAACCGACACACCATGATCAGACCAGATATTACCACCACAGTGACCGAATAATAGCAAACAAAAGGAACAAATACCACCACACCAGGACCAGATCACATATTACCACATCATAGTGACCGAATACTACAATACTGACCATTAATAAAAAAACACAATACTAATATCACCATAAGTGCCATTATACACAGGAGATCTGTATATACTGTCAGTGTACAGGTAATACAGGGATCACCAGTGACATTATACACAGGAGCTCTGTATATAGTATACAGTGAATAGTGTCAGTGTACAATTGACACACTGACTCACCCATGACATCTATAGTTGAAGTCCTTTATCTTCACTTTTCATCTTTATGCAGCGCACACTGCCATCACTTCTTCCAGCCAGGACTAGTCTCTGTAGTAAATAACACAATCTAGAGCACATTCCCCAATTTTTCACCAACCTTCACACTACACCAGAAGTAGAAAACACTATCCTCAAAAGTAATATCCTTTAATTAGCCCCTACAGTAATAATATCCCATATTCTGGACCCCACTTGTCCTCCCATTCTGCCTCATATCCCTCCATACTTCCCCCATGTCTCTCAATATTGCCCCCAGTCATCCATACTAGTATAATATACCCCATAGTCATATATAGCAGTATAATGCACCGCATAGCAGTATAATGCACCCTGATAGCACTATAATGCACCCTATAGTACTATAATGGACCCCCATAAGAGTATAATGCATCCCCTTAGTATAATGCAGCAGCCCTATAATATAATGCACCCATAGTATAATGCAGTAGCCCCATAGTATAATGCAGCATCCCCATAGGGATATAATGCACCCCATAGTATAAAGCAGAAGCTCCATAGGGGTATCACCCAATAGTATAATGCAGCAGCCCCGTAGGGATGTAATGCACCCCATAGTATAATGCAGCATCCCCATAGGGATATAGCACACCCAATAGTATAATTCAGCATCCCCATAGGCATATAATGCACCCCATAGTATAATGCAGAAGCTTCATAGGGATATAATGCACCCCACAGTATAATGCAGCATCCCCATAGGGATATAGCACACCCAATAGTATAATTCAGCATCCCCATAGGCATATAATGCACCCCATAGTATAATGCAGAAGCTTCATAGGGATATAATGCACCCCACAGTATAATGCAGCATCCCCATAGGGATGTAATGCATCTCATAGTATAATGCGGCATCCCCATAGGAATATCATGCACCCTATAGTATAATGCAGAATTGCCATAGGGATATAATGCACCTCATAGTATAATGCAGCATACCAATATGCATATGATGCACCCCATAGTATAATGCAGCATCCCCATAGGCATATAATGCACCCCATAGCATAATGCAGCATCCCCATAGGCATATAATGCACCCCATAGTATAATGCAGCATCCCCATAGGCATATAATGCACCCCATAGTATAATGCAGCATCACCATAGGCATATAATGCACCTCATAGTATAATGCAGCATCCCCATAGGCATATAATGCACCCCACAGTATAATGCAGCATCCCCATAGGCATATAATGCACCCCATAGTATAATGCAGCATCCTCATAGGCATATAATGCACCCCATAGTGTAATGCAGCCTCCCCATAGGCACATGCATCCCCTTTTCCTTCCCATAGTAGTATAGTATGCCCCATACCACAGCCTCACAAAAAAAAATGACTTTCCTAGCTGGCCGAGCTCCTGCAGTGTGTCCTTGGACGTCCTGTCCGATTTGGCTGAAGCGCACAGCATTGTTCCCGGCGTATGACAGTGACGTCATATGTCAACAGCGTGCGCGTTGATGTCAGCTGCCAGCCTGTGATTGGCTGGTGGCTGTTAACGGTAGGAATCTCCTGCACGGTAACAGATTTTAACTGATCGTGCGTTGGAGGACGCATGGTCAGTTACTGAAGCGGCAGGATCCTGCTGCTCGCTCCCGGTGAGCAGAACAGTAAGGGCAGTAATGCCCTGATGGCGACCTTGATTAGTACTACTGCTGTATAACTGCAGACAGCAGAGGGTTAAAATCTGCACTTATCCTTTTCACAGGAAATCATGGGGGTGATGTTCGTCAATACAGATGAGGAAGAAGATCAAAACATCAAAAATAAACTCGTGATCAGAGCCTCACTAGAAAGTCCTCTGATTTGAATTCCTAATACAAACCTCCTCAATAGATAACAAGACAATACAAACCAGAAGAGCTCACACTTCTCTCTCGTGTTTTCGTCTTTGATTTCCCCAGTGGACTGGTATATGAGTACACCTCAGACCCTTTTTTCCACTTTAGTCCAGCACCGTGAAGCCCACTTTCACACCACTCGTCACTCAGCTCTCCTAGACACTTTCATTGTAATCCTGGCTCTTGTCCCAGTACTCAGCAGAACAACTGGATGGTTCACCGCTGGTCACTAGTGCTGCTGTCAATGCCTTGTTTATTGGGGGTCTTTCTTCCAGCTCTGATTTTGGGGGAGCTCCGGGGTATTGTTAAAGTTGTATGATGGCGCCTATAGTTATTGAACATGGCCTGTATGGAGTACTGAAGGCTCTAAAAATATTTTTTACTCCCTTTTTGTTGTGAAAATCAAAAGTGACCACCATAAACATCTAATCTTATATTTATGTCTCCCTGTGATGGGACATAGTGGTGACACATCAGTCATCCCTTAAAGTTTAGGTACAGTATTATTATCATTTCTACTGATGTGTTTATTATCTACAGCAAAATTATCAGAAGAAGATATCAAGATCGAGCATAACGTCTTCACTCATGAACCGTGTCATGTGGCCTTGAACTGTACAGCAAATAGCTTTGAAGTGATCATCTTCTGGAACAACAGTAGTCTAAATGTGACTCATAATGTTGTGGATGTAAGAGACCCAGACCCAGAGACCCGTTATACCTGTATAGTACAGAACCCCATCAGTCACTCCTCCAAATCCGTAATTCCATGGGAATTCTGTAAAAAAGGTAGTTATTCAATCAGTACATTATATTGGTAAAGTTCATCAGTCTATGTTTAGAAACTGTCAACAAACAGGTTAACTAAAATTCAAAGATGTGTTTGCATTTAGTACCTTGAGTGGAAAATCAACACAGAGGAGTAGAAGATATCAATCTGTATTTAGAAACCATCAATAAACAGATTAATTACTACTAAAAAATGTGTTTCCATTTAGTATCTAAAATGCACAACAATGAAAATCAACAGAGGGAATGAAAATCAGTCAGGGTTTAGAAACGGTCAACAAACAGGTTAGCTATAAATGAAAATTGGGCTACCGCATAGTACTTTGAGTGCACAGAGGTGATAATCAAAAAAGGGGGTGAACATCAGTCTGTATTTGGAAACTGTTAGCAAACTGGTTAACTATAAATGAAAGATATTTTAGTACTTAGTACCTTGAGTTCACAAGAGTGGAAATCACTATATGTAATGAACCTTATTTGTTAATATAAGGTCACGATCACGATAATAAAATGGCAATTACATTACTGAAAATAAAGAAGAAGGGAATCTAAGTGAAAACAGGAAAAAACAAACTTCAGAGGTGTTATTTATTATATTATGGGTTGTAGAGGGTTTCATTTTTTTCTTTATAAAATGAGCCTGATAAAAACTAGTTTTAGAAGAAAATTGGAAATGTTTTTGTATTTTTTAACATTTTGAAAAGTTTTGAAACTTATGTAAACTTTTTACATTTGTGGAGTATATTTACGGCACAGAGCAGAGAGTGGTATAAGGAGCCCAAAGTTTCCTGAGTGTTCGTCTGTGTTTAATAGGGTTATAGTAGTAATATGCTGCCAAACACCTCTGGCATCTGCTTATCGGGAGACCCCTGATACACATTGTTTGGCTGGTTGATTGGTCCCACTGAAATCATTAGACTTGACTTGATTGTGTATGTAGGCCATTAAGTTATGTACAATAAGTTATATTATGGTTTAGCTTGGAAATCAGGGGGATTTCTTTTTTACACTACAGAGCTTTGAGTAAAGACGACACTTCCCAGAATGCAAATCAGCCCCTTCAAAGTAGAAATTGGGAAGTTGTCAAACCACAACTGATTATGATGGTGATATTTATTAGCATGAGACAGCAAAAGGGGTCCAGCTTATTTTTGCTCTTATTTGAGAGCTGGAGGAAGACTAGTTTCAATGCTCCTTTCATTTGGTGTGTGGCGGCCATTGTTGCTGTGGTTTTGTGCTTGTGGGGTGCTGCGATCTGGAGTCACGGGGGACTCAGTCTTGCAGTATGGGCACTGTGAGGCACCGGGCCATCCGCCCTGCTGGTGCACTGTCTCTGAGACAATGGTTACTTACAATAAAAGTTAGGTCCCACTTAGAGGTTCGCCGTGACGTGGCAATGGGCTTCATATAGTCAGACCAGAATGTTACACTAAGGCCCTCATGTTATGTATATATTTTTGCCTCACAGCATAAGAGCAGTCAATGATTTTTGGAGGTGCCGTCTATGCACTCTATTTCAGCACAACTGATTATCAAGTGATAGTGTGTTAATTAAATAATATTATTTTCTTATTTCAGAGAACAAATATTGGATCACAGTAATTGTTTTTGTCATTGCAATTATTGTAATTGCTGCAATCAGTAGTTTCATCTATTTATATCGCAAGTGGCAAGTAAGTCATCCTTCCTTCCTTATTTAACATTTCAACTAAACAATAAATGTGTCATACAAAGAAAAGATTTCCATTGATAAAACACTGCCTCTATGTACAAGAATATATCTACTATAATACTGCCACTATGTACAAGAACATTGGTACTATGATACTGCTCTGTATGTACAAGAATATAACTACTATAATACTGCCACTATGTAAAAGAATATAACTACTATAATACTGCTCCTATGTACAAGAATATAACTACAATAATACTGCTCCCTATGTACAAGAATATAACTACTATTATACTGCTCCTATGTACAAGAATATAACTACTATAATACTGTCCCCTATGTACAAGAATATAACTACTATAATACTGTTCCTATGTACAAGAATATAACTACTATAATAATGTCCCCTATGTACAAGAATATAACTACTATAATACTGTCTCCTATGTACAAGAATATAACTGCTATAATACTGTCCCCTATGTACAAGAATATAACTGCTATAATACTACTCCTATGTACAAGAATATAACTACTATAATACTGTCCCCTATGTACAAGAATATAACTACTATAATACTGTCTCCTATGTACAAGAATATAACTGCTATAATACTGTCCCCTATGTACAAGAATATAACTACTATAATACTGCTCCTATGTACAAGAATATAACTACTATAATACTGTCTCCTATGTACAAGAATATAACTGCTATAATACTACTCCTATGTACAAGAATATAACTACTATAATACTGTCCCCTATGTACAAGAATATAACTACTATAATACTGCTCCTATGTACAAGAATATAACTACTATAATACTGTCTCCTATGTACAAGAATATAACTGCTATAATACTACTCCTATGTACAAGAATATAACTACTATAATACTGCTCTCTATGTACAAGAATATAACTACTATAATACTGCTCTCTATGTACAAGAATAGAACTACTATAATACTGCTCTCTATGTACAAGAATAGAACTACTATAATACTGCTCTCTATGTACAAGAATAGAACTACTATAATACTGTCCCCTATGTACAAGACTGTAACTACTATAATACTGCCCTCTATGTACAAGAACTTAACTACTATAATACTTCCCCCAGTGTATAAGAATATAACTACTATAATACTTCTCCCTATGTACAAGAACATAACTGCAATAATACTGCTCCCTATGTACAAGAATAAAACTACTATAATACTGCTCCTATATACAAGGATATAACTACTATAATACTGCCCCTATTCACAAGAATATACCTACAATAATACTGCCCCTATGTACAAGTATATACTGTAACTGTTATTATACTGCTCCCTATGTACAAGTATATAGCTACTATAATACTGCTCCCTATGTACAAGTATATAACTACAATAATACTGCCCCCTATGTACCATAATATAACTACTATGATATGGCTCTCATGTACAAGAATATAACTACTATAATACTGCCCCTATGCATAATAATATAACCACTATAATACTGTCCCCTATGTACAAGACTATAACTACTATAATACTGCCCCTATAAAAATATAACACCTGTAATACTGCTCCTATGTGCAAGGCTATAACTACTACACGGCCCCCGGAAGAAGCTTACGCGAAACGCGCGTAGGGGCTGGCGTCCTCCACACATACACCACGTCTACTATGGGTAAGGTGCAGTCATGGACTCTGTGTTTACATTTATCCTGTATGGGTCCCCTAGACGGTATCCAGTGTGTTTTCACTGATCACTAATGTTGATAGTGCCTGTATTAAAAGAGTGAACCTGCATCCTTGAGCTGGATTATATTGGTGATGTGTGGGGTATCTTTTTACCCGTATCCATGTTAGACTTAGGTTTTATTATCTGCTTAATATGTACTACTACTGATAGTTTAATACAATTGTTGTCATTTAATAAATATCTACCTTTTATTAATTACAAGTGACAGCTGTTTGACTCCTTTCTTCGCATAATTTAATATTGTTTGGGAGTTTGTCCTGTCCGTGTTTGGACATATATGTGGCTCTGTTCTAATTTATTATAAGGCTATAACTACTGTAAGGAGGCTAATGGCCGTGTAGTCAATGGGAGGTATGTGTGGCAGAGATGGCTGCTCCCTGCGATGCAACCTGGAGTATTTTGCTTCAGTGCATGTGAGCTCTAAGATGTCGTTTAGTGCACCTGGGTCTGGGTTGCGGGTAGCTATGAGAGATGTGCGGGTCTGGCTACCCACATACCTCACCTGTGGGTGTGGTTACAGCCTACATAATAGAGGCTGTTTGGCACATGGTCTGTGTCTTGGGAGGTAGAAGGCCTCGGTGTGTGGCTACAGACCGAGCCTGCGTGGACATTGCCCAATCTGTATGCCCACAGGCCAGAGGGAGCAGAGAGCCTATGCGGCATCAATAGTTAAAAGATCTAATGTTAAAAATGATCAAAAAAATAAATCATTATATACTCACCGTCCGTCGGTCCCTCGGATCCAGAACCGGCCTTTCCCGCTCCTCGTGACGCTCCGGTGAACGCTCCATGCATTGCGGTCTCGCGAGATGATGATGTAACGGTCTCGCGAGACCGCTACGTCATCATCTCGTGAGACCGCAGTGCACTCTTGGGACCGGAGCGCGCGAGGAGCGTCGGTAACCGCTTCGCCTGGATCCAGGGCCAACGGAAGGTGAGTATATAACTATTTTTAATTTTATTTCTTTTTTTTAACAGGGATATGATGCCCACATTGCTATATACTATGTGGGCTGTGCAATATAATATGTGGGCTGTGCAATATACTACGTGGGCTGTGCAATATACTACGTGGGCTGTGCAATATAATACGTGGGCTGTGCAATATAATACGTGGGCTGTGCAATATAATATGTGGGCTGTGCAATATACTACGTGGGCTGTGCAATATACTGTGTGGGCTGTGCAATATACTGTGTGGGCTGTGCAATGTACTACGTGGGCTGTGCAATATACTGTGTGGGCTGTGCAATATACTGTGTGGGCTGTGCAATGTACTACGTGGGCTGTGCAATATACTGTGTGGGCTGTGCAATATACTGTGTGGGCTGTGCAATGTACTACGTGGGCTGTGCAACGTACTACGTGGGGTGTGCAATGTACTACGTAGGCTGTGCAATGTACTACGTGGGCTGTGCAATATTCTGCGTGGGCTGTGCTATATACTACGTGGGCTGTGTTATACACTACATGGCCTGTGTTATACACTACGTGGGCTTTGTTATACACTACGTGGGCTGTTTTATACACTACATGGGCTGTGTTATATACTGCGTGCGTGGGCTGTTATATACTACGTGGCTGTGTTATATGCTATGTGAGCTATTATACACTCCGTGGGCTGTGCTATATACTACGTGGCTGTGCTATATACTCCGTGGGCTGTGTTATATACTACGTGGCTGTGCTATATACTCCGTGGGCTGTGCTATATACTACATGGGCTGTGCTATATACTACGAGGCTGTGGTATATACTATGTGGCTTTGCTATATACTACGTGGCTGTGCAATATACTATGTGGCTGTGCTATTTACTACATGGGCTGTCATATACTACATGGCCGGCCGCGAACAATCAGCGACAGGCACAGTCCGGAATCCTGTGTATTCAATGTATTCTAAAATCTTCATAAATAAACTACATACATATTCTAGAATACCCGATGCATTAGAATCGGGCTACCATCTAGTACTACTATAATACTGCTCCCTATGTACAAAAATATAACTAATATAATACTGCCCTATGTACAAGAATATAACTACTATCATACTGCCCCTATGTACAAGAATATAACTACTATAATAATGCCCCTATGTACAAGAATATAACTACTATCATACTGCCCCTATGTACAAGGTAATATCTACTATAATATGCTCCTATGTACAAGAATATAACTACTATAATACTGCCCCTATGAACAAGTATACTGTAATACTGCCCCTATGTACAAGAGTATTACTTATGTAATACTGCCCCCTACTTAGAAGAATATACTACTACAATACTGCTCCTATGTACAAGAATGTACCTATAATATTGCTATCTACAAGAATATAACTGCTATAATACTACCCCCTATGTACAAGAATATAACTACTATAATACTTGCCCATGTGTATGAGAATATAGCTACTATAATATGGCTCCTTTGTACAAAAATATAACTAGTGATGAGCGAGCACTAAAATGCTCAAGTGCTCGTTTGCTCGGGTCGAGCAAATTGGAACACTCGGGTACTCGACCCGAGCAACAAGCCCAATGTAAGTCTATGGGAAACCCGAGTATTTTTACCGCAATCCCCCCGGGGGTCCTTTTAAGATCTAAAAACGTCTGAAAATGATGAAAACACTGCTCAAATGACATGAGAACATCATGGGGATCACCCCTGGAAGCATTCCTGACTCCTAGGTCACAGCTGTAAGCAATGTTGTCAGAGTTTCACGCCATTTTTACAGGTGCACCAAAACACATACAAAAACGAAACCAAAATAGATTTTGCTGGGAAATATATTAAGGTACATCCTTTCCAGGGTGATGACTTGTATATAAGGCAAAATAATTTACCCCAGACCAAAATGTTCCTCCCCCACTTGGGCTATGTTCACACGCAGCGTTTGTGATGCGTTTTTCAACTTTAACATTGCCTTCAACCACTACAAATGCATTCACTGGGAAATGTCATTGTAACATTTAACAACCCTAGCTGGCCATGTGGTGTGTGACACATAAGGAGACACATCTTGTTTCATTTATGAAGGAGGGACTCTTAAAGTCACAAAGCCTATTTTTAGAGGGGCATCAGGCGGCATTAATATTCTTAAAGGGCCATTATTAAACAGTGGGTCTTCTATGCTATTATTGCCTATGAAGTGAGTGTCTGGGCTCCCAACAATTACAACACACCCCAATACCCATTTCATGAGAGGTACAGGAGGGCTTCCTGAAAAAATATTGCATTGAATGCAAGACCTGCCCTACTATCAAGTTATTTGCACCCCAATAATCCTTTGAACCCAGGTACTGGGTGGCCACAGGAAAACCCACTTCACATTCTTCAGTTGGTCCTGCCATACTGTTTACTTATGCATTGAATGCAAGTTCTGCCTTGACCCAAATTTGCACGCACCCCAATCCCCCCTTGGAAGAAACATGGAGGAGGGCCTCATAAAAAAAATGTCCCATTACAAAGGTGATCTAGTGGTGGAGAATGAAGGGACAAAGATAAATCATACTGAAATAAAAAAAAGGTTGTGAATCCACTGATGAAAGTAAATAACAAAAGGAAGGGGCGAACACAGGTTCATATATATGATGCCATATATTGTAGAGGTATACACTGGGTCATAAAAGGACGGTGCAGAGATATTAAATCTGGAATATATAAGAATAAATGGGAAAAATATACGTACATCTCATGTTGATGACAGTTCCCCCTGGGGGAGTTTATTTTGCTTTCTAATTAGTAACGGGCATCATAAAAACACCCTTGCACAAAAATTGAGCGACTTTAGTATCACAGAATACGTTCACCCTGGTGTTCTACTGGTTGTGGATGATTTGGGGGAAGCACGGTGGCTAAGGCTACTTTCACACTAGTCCGTCGGTACGGGCTGTCGCAAACCGTCGGCCCGACATACCGACGGACAGTGTGCTAAATGTAGCACAACGTGGGCAGCGGATGCAGTTTTACAACGCATCCGCTGCCCATTGTGAGTTCCGGGGAGGAGGGGGCGGAGTTTTAGCCGCACATGCGCGGTCGAAAATGGCGGACTCGACGCACAAAAAGTTACATGGAACGTTTTTTTGTGCCGAAGGTCCGCCCAAACACGACGCATCCGTCGCACGACGGATGCGACGTGTGGCCATACGTCGCAATGCGTCGCTAATGTAAGTCTATGGGGAAAAAACGCATTCTGCAGACAACTTTGCAGGATGCCTTTTTTCTCCTAAATGACGCATTGCGACGTAGGCAAAACGACGCTAGTGTGAAAGTAGCCTTAGTGGTTAGTACTGCAGCCTTGCAGTGCTGGAGTCCTGGGTTCAAATCCCACCAAGGACAACATCTGCAAAGAGTTTGTAGATTCTCTCTGTGTTTGCATGAGTTTCCTCTGGGCACTCTGGTTTCCTCCCACATTCCAAAGACCTACTGATAGGGAATTCAGATTGTGAGCCCCATTGGGGACAGCGATGATAATGTCTGTAAAGCGCTGCAGAATATGTTAGTGCTATATAAAAATAAAGATTATTATTATGAGGATAAGGAGGAGGATAACACCAAACAGACAAAATCAGGAAGCGGATAGCCATGTGTGGTTGGGGAGATGTGCATGACAATACACCTCCACAAAAAGGACAATGTAATACAGGTTATGTTTTGCTGTTTTAACTTGGTGGTGTACAGAAATCTTGCCCAATCCAGCCCTTGTTCATTTTTATAAGAGTCAGCCTGTCAGCATTTTCAGTTGACAGTCGGAAGCGCTTATCTGTTATAATTCCACCAGCGGCACTAAAAACCCGCTCTGACAGAACGCTAGCAGCAGGGCAGGCCAAGATCTCCAAGGCATAGAGAGCCAGTTCATGCCATGTGTCCAGCTTGGATACCCAATAATTGAAAGGCACAGAGGAATCACTGAGGACGTTTGTACAATCTGCAAGGTACTCCCTCAGCATCTTCCCAAGCATTGAACTTCTTGTGACAGCACCCCTTGCCTCTGTGCCGGCACGATGGGAGGGTCTGAGAAAACTGCCCCAGAACTTTGCCATTGTTCACCTGCCTGAGCTGGATTGCACTTCTGTCTCTCTCGTTTGGACTCCTTGGTTGTACAACAAACTCTGACGTCTGCTGCCAGCGTTCTCACATGGGAATTTTCTAAGTAATTCCGCTACAACGGCCCTCTGGTAATGCAACATTTTAGTACACCTCTCTGCCTCTAGCAGAAGAGATTGAAAGTTCTCCTTGTAGTGTGGGTCTAGAAGTGTCACCAACCAGTAATGAGTGTCAGCCAAAAAATTTATAATGCGAGGGTCACGTGAAACGCAGCACAACATAAAGTCAGCCATGTGTGCCAGACTGCTAACAGGTAAGACTTCCGTGTCCTCACCAACAGGACAACTGACCATGCTGTCCTCCTCCTCCCTGTCCTCAGGCCATCCCCGCTGAACAGACGGTATGACAGCTGTGCTTCTAGTACCGTCTATACGTCATGAAAGTAGCTCCTGTTCTACCCCCTCCTCCTCATTGCCTACCAATCCACATTGGGAAGACATGAGGCTGGGCTGAGTGTAATCCCCCCGTATGGTTCCTTGGTCCATGTCCTCGTGCTCTGCCTGTAATGCATCCTCTTTAATTGTGAGCAGAGAGGTTTTCAGAATGCTGAGAAGCGGGATGGTGATGCTAATTATGGTGTCATCGCCGCTCACCATCTTGGTGCAGTCCCCAAAGTTTTGTAGGATGGTACATATGTCGGACATCCATGTCCACTCCTGAGGTTTTATGTGTGGAGTCTGAACTGAATATCGATGGCCTTGTTAATTTTGGTCATCAACAACTGCCCTCTTCTGCTCACAAATCCTTTCCAACATATGCAGCGTAGAGTTCCAACACGTGAGGACATCACACACTAGTCGGTGAGTCAGAAGCTAAGCTGCAAACGCTGCTGAAGAACGGCAAGGGCGGCTGTAGCTGACGTTCTAAACTGGACAGACAGACAGCATACTTTCACTAGCAGCTCCGTGTAGCTTTTCAGAAAACGTTGAACCACGAGGTTAAGCACATGGGCCAGGCAAGGTATGTGTGTGAGCTCACCTTGCCTCAGAGCCGCCACCAGGTTCCAGCCATTGTCACACACGACCATGCCTGCCTGGGTGTAGGTTCAGTGGTGTCATCCAAATATCTGACTGCTCTTTCAGTGCTGTCCTCAACTCTTCTGCATTGTGCGGTTTGTCACCTATGCAGATTAGCCTCAGCACAGTCTGTTGCCGCTTGGCTGAGGCAGTGCTGCAGTGCTTCCAGCTTCTGACTGATTTGTTGATTTCAGAGATGGAGGATGAAGAAGAGGAGGAGGAGGTGCAGGATCTGTAGACTGTGGGGGCAACCCTGATTGACGTAGGGCCCACAATCCTCGGCTTGGGGAGGATGTGTTCCATCCCAAGGTCCGACTGGGTCCCGGCTTCCACTATGTTAACCCAGTGTGCCGTCAGTGAGATGTACCGTCCCTGCTCAGAAGATCTTGTCCACGTGTCCGTGGTTAGGTAGACTTTCCCAGTAACAGCATTGTTGAGGGCTAAAGAGCACCAGAATTGCAGGGTGGAGACCCGAGCTCCCGCCGAATAATCCCGGAAATACTCGGTGCTCGCCGAGTACACCGAGCATAGTGATACTCGGGTGAGTACCGAGTAGTGGTTAGCACGTTCGCTCATCACTAAATATAACTACTATAATACTGCTTCGATGTACAACAATTTAACTATTATAATACTGCCCCCTATGTACAAGAATATATCTACCATAATACTGCCCCTATGTACAAGAATATAACTATTATAATACTGCCCCTATAAACAAGAATATAACTATTATAATACTCCCTCCTATGTACAAGAATATATCTACCATAATACTGCCCCTATGAACAAGAATATAACTACTATAATACTGCCCCCTATGTACAAGAATATCACTACTCAGTTGGGTGAGCTGACTTTTTTCCTTTATCTAGCAGTATTATAGTAGTTACATTCTTGTACATAGGAGGCAGTATTATAGTAGTTATATTCTTGTTTTTAAGGGCAGTATTATAGTAACATAACTATGTTACTATAATACTGCCCTTAAAAACAAGAATATAACTACTATAATACTGCCTCCTATGTACAAGAATATAACTACTATAATACTGCCTCCTATGTACAAGAATGTAACTACTATAATACTGCTAGATAAAGGAAAAAAGTCAGCTCACCCAACTGAGGCCAGTGATCCGAGTCAGGGACAGGTCAGCAGTGCAGCTGGAATAACAATTGAGTGAAGAAAAAAGGATCCAGCTCCAGAAATCTCATGAAACGAATGTTTATTGAAAATTCTTAAAATCCATTATAACAGCTGTAGTGCAGCGGTTGGTGCAGTGGGACAGATAGGCAGGGACCACAGTTAAGTTTAAAACAAAGTGTCTTTAATATCCAAAAAAACTTACAAATGGAACACAACGGTATCCTCCGGATCGCAGCCTGGGCATCTTAACAGTCTGTATCCGAGATCGGTTGCCGTGGGCTTCTGCACCACCGTGTAATGCTGAGGGGGAGCCAGGCATTCGCTTCCCTTGGCTCTGTGTTAACTGCACTCTGAAGCTGGATGTTGCAGAACCACCTGCTGTGCAATTTGCAAACCATCACTGACCCACCCAACCCTTTACTGCGGGGTATTTAAATGGAATCTGTGGCCTTGGGCCACTTGTAAGACCCGGCTGGAGAGCGCGAACCGCCCCACTACCATCCTGTAGTTCTCTCCAAAAATAAAAACCTTTAACAGGTTTTCCTAAACATTGCCTTGGCCAAATAACTTGACCAAGTCCACACTTACTTTTATTTTGCACTGCAATCATAGCTATGCCTGTGACTTCAATGCACTCCAGCAGCCTAAATACGCATCTATGCGCATCCTGGGGAATACATATTGACCCTTGCATATGATCCCCCTCACTGCCTCACATATTCCCCCCCACTCTGTTCAAAATTGTGGGGTTGAACACTTGTCACCATACAGGGGCCCATGACAGGGCATCCGCATTTCCCTGTGAGTCGCCCACCAGGGCAGCGGGGTACTCGGTACCAGGTCCGGTCGGCTATTAAAGGGGATGTCATGGTGGCTGCGACCCGGTCCATGGCCCTGGTACTCACTGTGAAAGGGGAACGGTCTTTTAAAGGAAAAATGTTTATAAGTCTGTCGTGATGCCACCTGTGGTGTTCGGTCAATAGTGGGACCGACGCTGCGTTAAAGGGCTCCTCTGGGGGATGTTATTGCAGGACTGATGGTACACTTCCCACAGGTGAAACGGGGTCCCCAGGGGTCCTAAGGTGTAAGGCGTTGATGATATGTGCCAGTGAATAAAGATAGGACACGAGTTGTAAGTCTTAACATGGTTTACTGCAGTTGGCAGGCCACAGTCCAGGGCACCAGCAACAGGTACATAAGGAGTCTAGGCAGCCTAGAAACAAGTGGAATCCCCTTGGCAAGTCAGGTTGGGAGCCTTCCACTTTGCGCTGGCTAAAGTCCCTGCTGCCTGAAGTGCTCCAAGCAAGGTCCTAATTCTTCCTCCTGTCCTGGGACAGGTACCTGTATGGCAGGCAGCTTGAGCCGTACTTCCTGAGGTCTCTACACGGTGACTCCAGGATGCTACTGTGCGACAGGCATAATTTGGGCAATGTCTGTATGATCTTATGCCCTCAGGTTCTGCTGAGTGTCCTGTAGTTCCACTCTAGCCTCGGGCTCCTGGTACCCGGTCTCTGCGCACTGACTCCTCGGAGGCCTATCCTCAGCCTCCTTGAGCCCCGAATCTCTCCTCTGCTCCTTTCAGGTCTGTCCTCGCTCACAGACTGTCTGAACAAACTCAACTCACTCCTCCTCCAAACCAGGATCTTTATGCAGGGAAGCTGACCTAAAACAGGGTTTTGAGCTCTCCCTCCTGGCCTGGATTTGGAAGGTGTTGTGTGTGTGATAACCTGCCAAAGGGAATCTCACTTGTCTCCAGGCATAGCACTACCTCACCCGATGTTCCACTGAAAAACTTAAGTTTTGTGGGGACAGGAACCATCTGGTGACCCAAGCATTTCTTTCTTTTGCATTTCTCATCCAGACAAGGGGTGAGTGGTCCATTACCAAACTAAACTGATGCCTGAGCAAATAGTAGCGTAGGGACTCCAAGGCCCTCTTAATTGCCAAGCACTACTTTTCCACTACGCTATAGTTTTTCTCTGTCTGGGTCAGTTTCCTGCCCCGTTCACCTCTCGTGACATTACCGCTCCTAGACCTACCTCTGAGGCATCTGTTTGCACTATAATTGTTTTTGCCCGTTTTGAATTGCCTTGATCTTTTTTATTTGGGGTTTGATAACCCCGCCTGTTATGGTTCTCAATGGCAAGAGAACATAGCCCAGCAAACATACGAACTAGCTCTTGGAAGGATGGAAACTAAACCGACCATGAACTAAACCTGCCGCACAACTAACAGTAGCCGGGTAGCGCAGCCTGCGTTTTATCCCTAGACGCCCAGCGCCGGCCGGAGGACTAACTAATCCTGGCAGAGGAAAATATAGTCCTGGCTCACCTCTAGAGAAATTTCCCCGAAAGGCAGACAGAGGCCCCCACAAATATTGGCGGCGATTCTAGACGAAATGACAAACGTAGTATGAAAATAGGTTTAGCAAAATTGAGGTCCGCTTACTAGGTAGCAGGAAGACAGAAAGGGCACTTTCATGGTCAGCTGAAAACCCTATCAAAATACCATCCTGAAATTACTTTAAGACTCTAGTATTAACTCATAACATCAGAGTGGCAATTTCAGATCACAAGAGCTTTCCAGACACAGAAACGAAACTACAGCTGTGAACTGGAACAAAATGCAAAAACAAACAAGGACTAAGTCCAACTTAGCTGGGAGTTGTCTAGCAGCAGGAACATGCACAGAAAGGCTTCTGATTACAATGTTGACCGGCATGGAAGTGACAGAGGAGCAAGGCTAAATAGCGACTCCCACATCCTGATGGAAACAGGTGAACAGAGAGGATGATGCACACCAGTTCAATTCCACCAGTGGCCACCGGGGGAGCCCAAAATCCAATTTCACAACAGTACCCCCCCCCTCAAGGAGGGGGCACCGAACCCTCACCAGAACCACCAGGGCGATCAGGATGAGCCCTATGAAAGGCACGGACCAAATCGGAGGCATGAACATCAGAGGCAGTCACCCAAGAATTATCCTCCTGACCGTATCCCTTCCATTTGACCAGATACTGGAGTTTCCGTCTGGAAACACGGGAGTCCAAGATTTTTTCCACAACGTACTCCAACTCGCCCTCAACCAACACCGGAGCAGGAGGCTCAACGGAAGGCACAACCGGTACCTCATACCTGCGCAATAATGACCGATGAAAAACATTATGAATAGAAAAAGATGCAGGGAGGTCCAAACGGAAGGACACAGGGTTAAGAATCTCCAATATCTTGTACGGGCCGATGAACCGAGGCTTAAACTTGGGAGAAGAAACCCTCATAGGGACAAAACGAGAAGACAACCACACCAAGTCCCCAACACAAAGCCGAGGACCAACCCGACGCCGGCGGTTGGCAAAAAGCTGAGTCTTCTCCTGGGACAACTTCAAATTGTCCACTACCTGCCCCCAAATCTGATGCAACCTCTCCACCACAGCATCCACTCCAGGACAATCCGAAGATTCCACCTGACCAGAAGAAAATCGAGGATGAAACCCCGAATTACAGAAAAAGGGAGACACCAAGGTGGCAGAACTGGCCCGATTATTGAGGGCAAACTCCGCTAAAGGCAAAAAAGCAACCCAATCATCCTGATCTGCAGACACAAAACACCTCAAATATGTCTCCAAGGTCTGATTTGTCCGCTCGGTCTGGCCATTAGTCTGAGGATGGAAAGCAGACGAGAAAGACAAATCTATGCCCATCCTAGCACAGAATGCTCGCCAAAATCTAGACACGAATTGGGTACCTCTGTCAGAAACGATATTCTCCGGAATACCATGCAAACGGACCACATTTTGAAAAAACAGAGGAACCAACTCGGAAGAAGAAGGCAACTTAGGCAGGGGAACCAAATGGACCATCTTAGAGAAACGATCACACACCACCCAGATGACAGACATCTTCTGAGAAACAGGAAGATCCGAAATAAAATCCATCGAGATGTGCGTCCAGGGCCTCTTCGGGATAGGCAAGGGCAACAACAATCCACTAGCCCGAGAACAACAAGGCTTGGCCCGAGCACAAACGTCACAAGACTGCACGAAGCCTCGCACATCTCGAGACAGGGAAGGCCACCAGAAGGACCTTGCCACCAAATCCCTGGTACCAAAGATTCCAGGATGACCTGCCAACGCAGAAGAATGAACCTCAGAAATGACTTTACTGGTCCAATCATCAGGAACAAACAGTCTACCAGGTGGGCAACGATCAGGTCTATCCGCCTGAAACTCCTGCAAGGCCCGCCGCAGGTCTGGAGAAACGGCAGACAATATCACTCCATCCTTAAGGATACCTGTAGGTTCAGAATTACCAGGGGAGTCAGGCTCAAAACTCCTAGAAAGGGCATCCGCCTTAACATTCTTAGAACCCGGCAGGTAGGACACCACAAAATTAAACCGAGAGAAAAACAACGACCAGCGCGCCTGTCTAGGATTCAGGCGTCTGGCGGACTCAAGATAAATTAGATTTTTGTGGTCAGTCAATACCACCACCTGATGTCTAGCCCCCTCAAGCCAATGACGCCACTCCTCAAAAGCCCACTTCATGGCCAAAAGCTCCCGATTCCCAACATCATAATTCCGCTCGGCGGGCGAAAATTTACGCGAGAAAAAAGCACAAGGTCTCATCACGGAGCAATCGGAACTTCTCTGCGACAAAACCGCCCCAGCTCCGATTTCAGAAGCGTCGACCTCAACCTGAAAAGGAAGAGCAACATCAGGCTGACGCAACACAGGGGCGGAAGAAAAGCGGCGCTTAAGCTCCCGAAAGGCCTCCACAGCAGCAGGGGACCAATCAGCAACATCAGCACCCTTCTTAGTCAAATCAGTCAATGGTTTAACAACATCAGAAAAACCAGCAATAAATCGACGATAAAAGTTAGCAAAGCCCAAAAATTTCTGAAGACTCTTAAGAGAAGAGGGTTGCGTCCAATCACAAATAGCCTGAACCTTGACAGGATCCATCTCGATGGAAGAGGGGGAAAAAATATATCCCAAAAAGGAAATCTTTTGAACCCCAAAAACGCACTTAGAACCCTTCACACACAAGGAATTAGACCGCAAAACCTGAAAAACCCTCCTGACCTGCTGGACATGAGAGTCCCAGTCATCCGAAAAAATCAAAATATCATCCAGATACACAATCATAAATTTATCCAAATAATCACGGAAAATGTCATGCATAAAGGACTGAAAGACTGAAGGGGCATTTGAAAGACCAAAAGGCATCACCAAATACTCAAAGTGGCCCTCGGGCGTATTAAATGCGGTTTTCCACTCATCCCCCTGCTTAATTCGCACCAAATTATACGCCCCACGAAGATCTATCTTAGAGAACCACTTGGCCCCCTTTATGCGAGCAAACAAATCAGTCAGCAGTGGCAACGGATATTGATATTTAACCGTGATTTTATTCAAAAGCCGATAATCAATGCACAGCCTCAAAGAGCCATCTTTCTTAGCCACAAAGAAAAAACCGGCTCCTAAGGGAGATGACGAAGGACGAATATGTCCCTTTTCCAAGGACTCCTTTATATATTCTCGCATAGCAGCATGTTCAGGCACAGACAGATTAAATAAACGACCCTTAGGGTATTTACTACCCGGAATCAAATCTATGGCACAATCGCACTCCCGGTGCGGAGGTAATGAACCAAGCTTAGGTTCTTCAAAAACGTCACGATATTCAGTCAAGAATTCAGGAATCTCAGAGGGAATAGATGATGAAATGGAAACCACAGGTACGTCCCCATGCGTCCCCTTACATCCCCAGCTTAACACAGACATAGCTTTCCAGTCAAGGACTGGGTTATGAGATTGCAGCCATGGCAATCCAAGCACCAACACATCATGTAGGTTATACAGCACAAGAAAGCGAATAATCTCCTGGTGATCCGGATTAATCCGCATAGTTACTTGTGTCCAGTATTGTGGTTTATTGCTAGCCAATGGGGTGGAGTCAATCCCCTTCAGGGGTATAGGAGTTTCAAGAGGCTCCAAATCATACCCACAGCGTTTGGCAAAGGACCAATCCATAAGACTCAAAGCGGCGCCAGAGTCGACATAGGCATCCGCGGTAATAGATGATAAAGAACAAATCAGGGTCACAGATAGAATAAACTTAGACTGTAAAGTGCCAATTGAAACAGACTTATCAAGCTTCTTAGTACGCTTAGAGCATGCTGATATAACATGAGTTGAATCACCGCAATAGAAGCACAACCCATTTTTTCGTCTAAAATTCTGCCGTTCACTTCTGGACAGAATTCTATCACATTGCATATTCTCTGGCGTCTTCTCAGTAGACACCGCCAAATGGTGCACAGGTTTGCGCTCCCGCAGACGCCTATCGATCTGGATAGCCATTGTCATGGACTCATTCAGACCCGCAGGCACAGGGAACCCCACCATAACATCCTTAATGGCATCAGAGAGACCCTCTCTGAAATTCGCCGCCAGGGCGCACTCATTCTACTGAGTAAGCACAGCCCATTTACGGAATTTCTGGCAGTATGTTTCAGCTTCGTCTTGCCCCTGAGATAGGGACATCAAGGCCTTTTCCGCCTGAAGTTCTAACTGAGGTTCCTCATAAAGCAACCCCAAGGCCAGAAAAAACGCATCCACATTGAGCAACGCAGGATCCTCTGGAGCCAATGCAAAAGCCCAATCCTGAGGGTCGCCTTGGAGCAAAGAAATCACAATCCTGACCTGCTGAGCAGGATCTCCAGCAGAGCGAGATTTCAGGGACAAAAACAACTTGCAATTATTTTTGAAATTTTGAAAGCAAGATCTATTCCCCGAGAAAAATTCAGGCAAAGGAATTCTAGGTTCAGATATAGGAACATGAACAACAAAATCTTGTAAGTTTTGAACTTTCGTGGTGAGATTATTCAAACCTGCAGCTAAACTCTGAATATCCATTTTAAACAGGTGAACACAGAGCCATTCCAGGATTAGAAGGAGAGAGAGAGAGAAAGGCTGCAATATAGGCAGACTTGCAAGAGATTCAATTACAAGCACACTCAGAACTGAGAAAAAAAAAAAAAAAAAATCTTCAGCAGACTTCTCTTTTCTCTCCTTTCTCTGTCAATTAATTTAACCCTTTGGGGCCGGTCAAACTGTTATGGTTCTCAATGGCAAGAGAACATAGCCCAGCAAACATACGAACTAGCTCTTGGAAGGATGGAAACTAAACCGACCATGAACTAAACCTGCCGCACAACTAACAGTAGCCGGGTAGCGCAGCCTGCGTTTTATCCCTAGACGCCCAGCGCCGGCCGGAGGACTAACTAATCCTGGCAGAGGAAAATATAGTCCTGGCTCACCTCTAGAGAAATTTCCCCGAAAGGCAGACAGAGGCCCCCACAAATATTGGCGGCGATTCTAGACGAAATGACAAACGTAGTATGAAAATAGGTTTAGCAAAATTGAGGTCCGCTTACTAGATAGCAGGAAGACAGAAAGGGCACTTTCATGGTCAGCTGAAAACCCTATCAAAATACCATCCTGAAATTACTTTAAGACTCTAGTATTAACTCATAACATCAGAGTGGCAATTTCAGATCACAAGAGCTTTCCAGACACAGAAACGAAACTACAGCTGTGAACTGGAACAAAATGCAAAAACAAACAAGGACTAAGTCCAACTTAGCTGGGAGTTGTCTAGCAGCAGGAACATGCACAGAAAGGCTTCTGATTACAATGTTGACCGGCATGGAAGTGACAGAGGAGCAAGGCTAAATAGCGACTCCCACATCCTGATGGAAACAGGTGAACAGAGAGGATGATGCACACCAGTTCAATTCCACCAGTGGCCACCGGGGGAGCCCAAAATCCAATTTCACAACACCCGCCGCCAATAACATACCCTAAGTAACGGGCTTCCATGAGTCCTATGGCACACTTTTTTGGGTTCGCTATTAACCTCACGATTCTGAGAGATTCCAGCATGGTTTATACTTTGGACTGGTGGGTATTCCAGTTAGTACTGAAGATGACTAGGTCATCTAAATATGCGCGTATTTCTGATGAGGCTCTAACACCATGTCCGTCAACCTTTGGAATGTGGCCGGAGCACCATGTAATCCAAAAGGCAAGATGCCATAGTGATAGAGACCTTCTGACATTATAAACGCGGTCTTTTCTTTTGCACCCTCTGTCAGTGGGACCTGCCAGTAATCTTTGGTGAGTTCAAGCCTAGTGAAGTGCTGGGCCTCTCCCAGTCTCTCAATTAGCTCGTCCACCCGGGTCATTGGATAGAGGTCAAACTTTGATACCTCATTCAATTTCCTGAAGTCATTACAGACTCGTAATGACCCGCATGGCTTCAGAATTTGCTCAATGGGGCTGTTCGGGTTTTCTTTTCCTGGGCTGGAAAACTCGGTAGTTCACTTCTCCCACCTTCCGCCGTATCTCATATGGCCCTTGCCACTTGGTCATGAGTTTACTCTCTGCGGTGGGCACTAGTACCAACACCCAGTCCCCTTCTTAAAAGGTCCTGACCATGGTTCTTTAGTTATACGTGTAGCTCTGTACTGCCTGGGCATCCATCAGATGATCCTTTACTATGGGCCTGACTGCCGCAATGCAGTCCTGCATACTTGCCACTTGCTCGATTACACTCCAAGGCGGGGTTGGTTCTTGTTCCCATGTCTCTCCTTAGCTACGTCCAGCAACCCCCTCGGATGACGGCCATACAATAGCTCAAAAGGGGAGAATCCCGAGGAAGCCTGTGATATCTCGCGGATAGCGAACATCAAATAGGGTAATAACATTTCCAAATCCCTCCCATCTTTGGAGACCACCTTTTTTAGCATGGACTCGAGAGTCTTATGAAACGTTTTGACCAATCCGTCGGTTTGTGGGTGGTACACCGACATGCGTAGCTGTTTAATCCAGAGCAGCTTTCATAGCTCCCTGGTCACCTTGTACATAAAACGAGTCGTCGGATCTCCTTAATGGGAACCGTCACCTGAATTTGGCGGGACAGGTTTGCGGTCATATGGGCGGGGTTTTCGGGTGTTTGATTCACCCTTTCCTTACCCGTTGGCTGCATGCTGGCCGCAATATTGGATTGAAGTTCATGCTGTGTCCTCCGTAGTACATGCCTGCGCAAGGCAAGATTGCATTGTGCAGGTGTGTACTGTGGAGGACACAGCATGAACTTCAATCCAATATTGCGGCCAGCATGCAGCCAGCGGGTAAGGAAAGGGTGAATCAAACACCCGAAAACCCCGCCCATATAACCGCAAACCTGTCCCGCCAAATTCAGGTGACAGGTTCCCTTTAAGAAGCCCACGTAGACAAAAAATTGCAAACAGCACACGGGCGATTAGTTTTGCCAAGGTCTGGCGAAGTGGTATTGCCTCTGGGTACTGCATTGAATAGTCCACCACGACCAGAATAGGTTGATGGCCACGGGTGGATTTCACTATAAGTCTCACCAGATACATTGCTATCCGCTCAAATGGTACCTCTATAATAGGCAGAGGTACCAATGGACTCTGGAAATGTGTAGTGGGTGTGGTAAATTGGCACTCGGGACATGATTCACAGCACCTCTGAACCTCAGCACAAATCCAGGGCCAAAAGAACCGCTGCAGAATTTGTTCTTGGGTTTTGTTTACCCCTACGGGTATGTGTCCACTTTCAAGATGGCCGGCGGTTTGGACGGAGCGGCAAACTTGCTCCGCCCAAAGCTCCGCCCCCTTCTGGAGATGCAATGATGCCGGATGTGTTCATTGCACACATCCGGCATCATCGCACCCCACACATAGGGCCCTGTGCTTTACCTTACAGCGGCGGAGCGTCACCACAAGGTAAACAGACATGCTGCGATCTAAAAAGACGCGCCATATGTCCGTAATCGCAGGGCCACCGGGTGCGTGTTACCACGCATAGTGGAGACGGGATTTCATAAAATCTGGACGCTGCGGATTGAACGCCGTGGCTCCACGCAGCGTTCAATCTGCTGCTATTCCGGATGTAAAACGGCACGTGGACACATACCCTAAGTGTCCTCCCAGCTCGTAGGCGTGTGCCATCTCCAGCACTGCCCAACAGTAGGATTGGGGCACTACTAGCTGTTCCACCACTTCATCCCGGATTTTATCCACCCTGTATAACAAATCCTGGTTGACAGCTATGCAGGGGAAAACTGCCTCTGCACCCGGTAGCTGAGCCACCCCATTTATTTCTACCACCCTTTTTCGTGCCCGGGCCAGAGTTGGATCCTGGAGCTGAACCATCTCAAAGGTACCAGGAGACACTTCCAGCTGAGGGATTGGTGGGGTCTCTTTGACCCCTCCTGCCAAAACCTCTAGGGGAAACCTATCAGGGTTACACTCTGTCCCTAGGTTGGCGACCCCTACGGCAGGTATCCCTGACTCAGGATCTTTGGGTTCCATGCCCGGGAATAACATTTACTGTAGGAGGGTTAACCCTTGTCTCCAACAGGGACCTGAACAGGGGAAAGTCTCTTCCCAACACAGTCCTATATGGAAGAGTCTTCACCACTCCCACCACCTGTTTTATCGCTCCACAAGTGTGGAGGGGGAAAGTAACCTCCATTGTCAGGTACTCTCGAAGTTCACCATGTCTGTAAACCACGCCCACTTTATTTCCAGTGGGTTCCAAGCCTGAAACCAATGACCCTTGTGCAAGAGTCACTAGGCTCTCAGGGAGTCCAGGAGGTCCTCGGCCTGGTGTCCTTTATGTGCACCTGGCACAGATGTGGTTCACCTGCTGGAAGGAACATATCTGCAGCGAAAATGGCCTAGGCGTACATCGACACTCGCAGAGTAAACCAGCAGTCCATGGGTTCAGCGGTCAGGGGGCAGTCGGGAGCCACATGTCCTGGCCCTTGGCACCGCCAGCACCTAATAGCTGCGGAATGACTGGATGCCAGGACCAGTTTAGGGGAAATGAGTTTTTTGTCACTCTCACTTCAGGGTACTCCTTCAGTATGGGCTTTGTCCTGATTCGTCCCACAGAGGGTTGTGGACTTTTCCCAGGCTCTTGGGCTGGCGGGGCCTGACTTGACAGCCGAAGTGAAGCAGCATCCCGTATAAAGTCCTGAGTAGCCGTATACCACTCAATCACTCCAACCCAATGGTCCAGAGTGCCCGGGTCCCCTTGTCCCACCCAACGCTGTATGGTGGCTGGCAGAACCCTGAACAGCCGGTCGACCACCACCCCCTCTATAATCTGGAAAGGGGTTAAGGTCTCAGGCTCAAGACATTTTACCAGCTGCAGGAAGTCATATGTCTGAGACCTGGCGGGTCCAGTCTCCACAAAGGACCATTGAAACACCTGTTCTGCACATACATATGTGTTAACCCCCAGTCAGGCAAGGATTTCACCTTTCAGCTTCCCATAGTCCAGGGCGTCGTCCCGACTGAGGTCCAAGTAGGCTTTCTGGGTATCTCCCGTCAGCCCACTAGGATATTTGCAAGCTCTCCTGCTCTGCAGTGCACTCGACAACGGTGAAGAAAGCCTCCATATCGCCCTCAGGACCCATTTTCCTCAGTGCTGACAGGACTTTGCTGATAAAGTAATACTGCTCCTATATACAAAAATATAACTACTATAATACTGCCCCTATGTACAAGAATATAACTAGAATAATACTGCTCCTATATACAAGAATATAACTACTATAATACTGCTCCTATGTACGAGAATATAACTACTATATTACTGCTTCCTAAAGTACAAATATATAATTACTATAATACTGTCCCATGTACAAAATTATCACTACTATAATACTGCTCCCTAATGTACAAGAATATAACTACTATAATACTGCCTCTACATACAAGAATATAACTACTATAATAATGCCCCTATATACAAGAATATAACTAATATAGTACTGCTCCATATGTAGAAGAATATAACTACTATAATACTGCCCCATATGTAGAAGAATTTAACTACTGTAATACTGATCCTATATACAAGAATATAACTACTATAATACTGCCCCATATGAATTAGAATGTAACTACTATAATACTGCCCCCTAATGTACAAGAATATACCTACTATAATACTGCCCCTATATACACGAATATAACTACAATATTACTGTAGCTATATATTTACCCACACTCCTCGCTCCGGCAACCCTTCCTTCAACCCCCATCCTCCCTTCTCCTCCCTTCTTTTGAGGTTCACTCTGTCCGTATCTACTCTCCCTCTAATGAGTCGCCCGCCAAGGCCGTGAGGTAGCCGGTAATTGGTCCGGTGTACACAGGGGGATGTCACGGTGGCGATCTGGTCCATGGCCCTGGGCGCCCATGTAAAAGGGAAATTTGAATAAAGTTTATGTTCGTGACGCCACCTGTGGTATTCGGTCAGTGGGGACCGACGCTGCTTTAAGGGGTCCTCTGGGGTGATGATATGGCAGCTAGATGGTATAACTTCCCACAGGTGAAGTATATCCCCAGGGCTCCTGGTGTGAAGATGGCGAATGGTGCAGTAAAGAACAAGGACACAGGTTTGCAGTCTCTTTACCTGGTTTACTGAAGTCTTCAGGCAGTCACAGTCTAGGGTACCAGATCACAGGGCAGGCAGAGTCCGGCCAGCTTGGAAGCGAATCCAGAGTCCCCTTTACCAGGTGGAGTTAAAAGCCTTCCTCAAAGTGCGGTGGTGTTGTAGTCCCTTACTGCCTATGGCTTCTGATAAGGTCCTCACAGTTCTTCTCTCTGTCCCCTGTATAGGATAGGATACAAACCCGTATGACAGGTGACTCGAGCCTTTTCACTGGGACTCTATCATGCCCCGGGCTCTATCCATCACTGTTCCTCCTGGGTATTGAGGCGGACAGGTAACTTGCAGTTCAGCTGTCCTGCCGGTCTCTGCTGTAAATCTTAGAGTCCTTTACAACCTCGGTGTTCCGGCTAGCGGTGATCTGCGCTTCAGAGGGAGGCAGATCATTCGCAGCTGGTCTCCCCTGATATCACTCTCCTGTGCTTCGCTCTCCTGCACACTCACTGATCATTGTTCTTTCCTTCTGTATGCCTTTTTCTCCAGGGGTTGTAGTACCTCGGACTACAGGGTCCCTTCAGACCTTCTGACACTATGTCGGTCTGCACTCTCCTCTGCCTCTCTGACAGGAACTCACTCACTTCCCTCCAAAACCACAATATATGTGCATATGCAGGGGAGTCACCTAGAAATTGGATCAAAAGCTCCCCCTTGTGGCCTGGAGTGTGAACATGTTATAAGTATGGTGATTACCTGATAAAAGATATCCTTTATCGCTTCCAAACGTAACATCACTCTCCCTGTGAGGAAAGCAATGCCACTGTGACGATCAGGACCCTGGGGAACCACACTAATCTCCAAAAAGCTGTCATATACTGACCATTGGGCTCAGCCACTGCCTTCATCGACCAATTCTCCACCTGGCTTCTTGACTTTCTCTCTGCTGACATCCCCACCATCATCATAGGTGACTTTAATATCCCTACTGACACCCGCCAGCCAGCAGCCTCCAAGCTCCTGGCCCTTACTTCATCCTTTGGACTCACTCAGTGGTCCTCCACAGCCACCCACACAGACGCACATACACTAGACCTCATCTTCTTCGGCCTCTGTTCCTTATCTAATCTCACAACCTCTCCCTTCCCCCTATCTGGCCACCATCTACTCACCTTCTCATCCTTGTCCTCCTCACCCACCCTCCATGTCCAGCCATTACCACTGTTGTGAATTCTGTTGTGGGTTCTGCTCTTAGGCTCCCTCCGGTGGTTACAAGTGGTAGTGCTGCTGTTTGTCCTTCATAACAGTCATCGGCTGCTTCCACTTTGGACGGGGCTATTTAGTCTGGCTCCTTCCTTTATTGAGTGCCAGTTGTCCATTGTTTTCTAGGGATCCACATCTCTGCTTGGTTTCTCCTTCTGGATTGTCCAAATCATCAAAGGTAAGTCCTGGCTCTGTTTTTGCAGTCCACATGCGGTGGACTTAATAGTTCTGTGAATTGCTATGTTTTTTCTTGTCCAGCTTTGTCTGTGTTAAGATTTACTCAGCCAAGTTGGAAGCTCTGGAGTCACAGAGTTACCCTCCATGCCTTTAGTTAGGTGTGGAGATTTTTGTATTCTCTGTCGTGGATTTTGTAGTATTTTTTCAGTCTGCATTTGTAATTTCCCTCTCCTCTCACAGTCAATATTTGTGGGGGGCTGCCTTTCCTTTGGGAATTTTCTCTGAGGCAAGATAGTATTCCTGCTTCTTTCTTTAGGTGTAATTAGTCCTCCGGCCGTGACGAGGTGTCTAGGGAGTGACAGGAACATCCCACGGCTACTTCTAGTTGATGTGTTAAGTTCAGGGTCTGCGGTCAGTATAGAGGCCAGTGCCACCTACTCCAGAGCTCGTCCATGCTGCTCCTAGGCCACCAGTCCATAACAGTACAACTGGCCAACAATGAGTTAACCGCATCTCAAAAGAAGGGAAAGAAAGTGCTGAGCCATTTTTTCTTTCTGTACTCTATTGTGTTTTTTTTTCCCTCTTCACTTCTGGGTGGCTCAGGAGTTAGGCGTTGACATGGATGTTCAGGGACTTGCTTCTCGGGTGGATCAACTTGCTGCTAGAGTACAGGGTATTTCTGATTATATCGTGCAGACTCCTGTTTTAGAGCCTAGAATTCCTACCCCCGATCTGTTCTTCGGGGACAGGTCCAAATTTTTGAGCTTTAAAAATAACTGTAAACTGTTTTTTGCTCTTAAGCCCCGTTCCTCTGGTGATCCCATCCAGCAGGTAAAAATTGTCATTTCTCTGTTGCGTGGTGACCCGCAGGATTGGGCATTTTCCCTGGAATCTGGGAATCCGGCCTTGCTTAATGTAGACACCTTTTTTCAGGCGCTTGGGTTATTGTATGATGAACCTAACTCTGTAGAGCATGCTGAGAAAACACTTTTGGCCCTGTGTCAGGGTCAAGAAGCGGCAGAGTCATATTGCCAGAAATTCAGAAAATGGTCTGTGCTTACTAAGTGGAATGAGGATGCTTTGGCGGCAATTTTCAGAAAGGGTCTTTCTGAATCTGTTAAAGATGTTATGGTGGGGTTCCCCACGCCTGCAGGTCTGAGTGATTCTAGGTCTCTGGCCATTCAAATTGATCGGCGCTTGCGTGAGCGCAGAGTTGTGCACACTATGGCATTGTCTTCCGAGCGGAGTCCTGAGCCTATGCAGTGTGATAGGATTGTGTCTAGAGCGGAACGCCAAGGATTCAGACGTCAGAATAGGTTGTGCTTTTACTGCGGCGATTCTGCTCATGTTATTTCTGATTGCCCTAAGCGTGCCAAGAGAATCGCTAATTCCGTTACTATCAGTACTGTACAACCTAAATTTCTGTTATCTGTGACCCTGATCTGCTCATTATCGTCATTCTCTGTCATGGCATTTGTGGATTCAGGCGCCGCTTTAAATTTAATGGACTTAGAATTTGCCAGACTTTGTGGTTTTTCCTTACAGCCTTTGCGGAGTCCTATCCCTTTGAGGAGGATTGATGCTACACCATTGGCTAAAAATAAACCTCAGTTTTGGACACAGTTAACCATGTGCATGGCGCCAGCCCATCAGGAAGATTGTCGCTTCCTGGTGCTACATAATTTGCATGATGCTATTGTGCTGGGGTTTCCATGGTTACAGGTACATAATCCGGTGTTGGATTGGAAATCTATGTCTGTGACTAGTTGGGGTTGTCAGGGGGTTCACGATGACGTTCCTCTGATGTCAATTTCCTCCTCCCCCTCTTCTGAAATTCCTGAGTTTCTGTCAGATTTCCAGGATGTTTTCGATGAGCCCAAGTCCAGTTCCCTTCCACCGCATAGGGACTGTGATTGTGCTATTGATTTGATTCCAGGCTGTAAGTTTCCTAAGGGCCGACTTTTCAACCTGTCTGTGCCTGAACATGCTGCCATGCGGAGCTATGTAAGGGAGTCTTTGGAGAAGGGGCATATTCGGCCATCTTCTTCTCCATTAGGAGCAGGTTTTTTTTTTTGTTGCCAAGAAGGATGGCTCCTTGAGGCCCTGTATTGATTATCGCCTCTTGAATAAGATCACGGTCAAATTCCAATACCCTTTGCCTTTGCTTTCTGATTTGTTTGCCAGAATTAAGGGGGCTAGTTGGTTTACTAAGATTGACCTTCGAGGGGCATATAATCTGGTTCGTATTAAGCAGGGTGACGAATGGAAAACTGCGTTTAATACGCCCGAGGGCCATTTTGAGTATCTTGTGATGCCATTCGGACTCTCTAATGCCCCATCTGTGTTTCAGTCCTTCATGCATGATATTTTTCGGAATTATCTTGATAAATTCATGATTGTATATTTGGATGATATTTTCAGATGATTGGGAGTCTCATGTGAAACAAGTTAGGATGGTATTTCAGGTCCTTCGTGACAATGCCTTGTTTGTGAAGGGGTCTAAGTGCCTCTTTGGAGTACAGAAGGTTTCTTTTTTGGGCTTCATTTTTTTCTCCATCATCTATAGAAATGGATCCGGCTAAGGTTCAGGCCATTCATGATTGGATCCAGCCCACATCCGTGAAGAGCCTTCAGAAATTTTTGGGCTTTGCTAATTTTTATCGCCGTTTCATTGCCAACTTCTCCAGTGTAGTTAAACCCCGGACCGATTTGACGAGGAAGGGCGCTGATGTAGCTAATTGGTCCTCTGAGGCCGTTTCTGCCTTTCAGGAGCTTAAGCGCCGATTTACTTCTGCCCCTGTGTTGCGTCAGCCGGATGTTTCTCTTCCTTTTCAGGTTGAGGTTGAGACTTCTGAGATTGGGGCAGGGGCCGTTTTGTCTCAGAGGAATTCTGATGGTTCCTTGATGAAACCGTGTGCCTTCTTTTCTCGAAAGTTTTCGCCTGCGGAACGCAATTATGATGTCGGCAATCGTGAGTTGTTGGCTATGAAGTGGGCATTTGAGGAGTGGCGACATTGGCTTGAGGGGGCCAAGCACCGTATTGTGGTCTTGACCGATCATTAGAATCTGATTTACCTCGAGTCTGCCAAACGGCTGAATCCTAGACAGGCCCGATGGTCCCTGTTTTTCTCCCGTTTTGATTTTGTTGTCTCGTATCTTCCAGGTTCTAAGAATGTTAAGGCTGATGCCCTCTCTAGGAGTTTCTTGCCTGATTCCCCTGGGATTCTTGAGCCGGTTGGTATTCTTAAGGAGGGGGTGATTCTTTCTGCCTTCTCCCCTGATTTGCGACGGGCTCTTCAGGAGTTTCAGGCTGATAACCTGATTGCTGTCCAGCGGGGAAACTGTTTGTTCCTGACAGATGGACTAGTAAAGTGATTTCTGAGGTTCACTGTTCTGTGTTGGCTGGCCATCCTAGGATTTTTGGTACCAGAGATTTGGTTAGTAGGTCCTTTTGGTGGCCTTCTTTGTCACGGGATGTGCGTTCTTTTGTGCAGTCCTGTGGGACTTGTGCGTGGGCCAAACCTTGCTGCTCACGCGCCAGTGGGTTGCTTTTGCCTTTGCCGGTCCCTGAGAGGCCTTGGACGCATATTTCTATGGATTTTATTTCGGATCTTCCTGTTTCCCAGAGGATGTCTGTTATCTGGGTGGTCTGTGACCGGTTTTCTAAGATGGTTCATTTGGTACCTTTGCCTAAGTTGCCTTCCTCTTCTGAGTTGGTTCCGTTGTTTTTTCAGCATGTGGTTCGTTTGCATGGCATTCCGGAGAATATTGTGTCCGATAGAGGTTCCCAGTTTGTTTCTAGGTTTTGGCGGTCCTTTTGTGCTAAGCTGGGCATTGATTTGTCTTTTTCTTCCGCATTTCATCCTCAGACAAACGGCCAAACCGAGCGAACTAACCAGACTTTGGAAACTTATTTGAGATGCTTTGTGTCTGCCGATCAGGATGATTGGGTGGCCGAGTTTGCCCTTAATAATCGGGCTAGTTCTGCTACCTTGGTGTCACCATTCTTTTGTAATTCTGGGTTTCATCCTCGTTTTTCTTCAGGGCAGGTTGAGTCTTCTGATTGTCCTGGGGTGGACTCTGTGGTTGACAGGTTGCAGCAGATTTGGGCTCATGTTGTGGACAATTTGGTGTTGTCTCAGGAGGAGGCTCAGCGTTTTGCCAACCGTCGTCGGCGTGTGGGTTCCCGGCTTCGGGTTGGGGATTTGGTCTGGTTGTCTTTTCGTCATGTTCCTATGAAGGTTTCTTCCCCGAAGTTCAAGCCTCGGTTTATTGATCCTTATAGGATTTCTGAGATTATCAATCCAGTGTCTTTTCGTTTGGCCCTTCCAGCCTCTTTTTCCATCCATAATGTTTTTCATAGATCTTTGTTGCGGAAATATGTGGTGCCCATGGTTCCCTCTGTTGATCCTCCTGCCCCGGTGTTGATTGATGGGGAGTTGGAGTATGTTGTGGAGAAGATCTTGGATTCTCGTTTTTCTAGACGGAGGCTTCAGTATCTTGTCAAGTGGAAGGGTTATGGCCAGGAGGATAATTCTTGGGTTGTTGCCTCCGATGTTCATGCTGATGATTTGGTTCGTGCCTTCCATTTGGCTCGTCCGGATCGGCCTGGGGGTTCTGGTGAGGGTTCGGTGACCCCTCCTCAAGGGGGGGTACTGTTGTGAATTCTGTTGTGGGTTCTGCTCTTAGGCTCCCTCCGGTGGTTATAAGTGGTAGTGCTGCTGTTTGTCCTTCACAACAGTCATCAGCTGCTTCCACTTTGGACGGGGCTATTTAGTCTGGCTCCTTCCTTTATTGAGTGCCAGTTGTCCATTGTTTTCTAGGGATCCATATCTCTGCTTGGTTTCTCCTTCTGGATTTTCCAAATCATCAAAGGTAAGTCCTGGCTCTGTTTTTGCAGTCCACATGCGGTGGACTTAATAGTTCTGTGAATTACTATGTTTTTTCTTGTCCAGCTTTGTCTGTGTTAAGATTTACTCAGCCAAGTTGGAAGCTCTGGAGTCACAGAGTTACCCTCCATGCTTTTAGTTAGGTGTGGAGATTTTTGTATTCTCTGTGGTGGATTTTGTAGTATTTTTTATACTGACCGCACAGTACTCTTTCCTGTCTTTTCTTTCTAGGTAGCGTGGCCTCCTTTGCTAAATTCTGTTTTCAGTCTGTGTTTGTAATTTCCCTCTCCTCTCACAGTCAATATTTGTGGGGGGCTGCCTTTCCTTTGGGAATTTTCTCTGAGGCAAGATAGTATTCCTGTTTCTTTCTTTAGGTGTAATTAGTCCTCCGGCCATGACGAGGTGTCTAGGGAGTGACAGGAACATCCCACGGCTACTTCTAGTTGATGTGTTAAGTTCAGGGTCTGCGGTCAGTATAGAGGCCACCTACTCCAGAGCTCGTCCATGCTGCTCCTAGGCCACCAGTCCATAACATACCACATCCTCGCAGAAACCTTGCACACCTAGACATTCACAGACTCTCAGACTTTCTTCTACCCCTGTGCTCCATGTCTTCATTCCACGACATGGACAGCGCCACTGCTTTCTATAACACCACCCTCACATCAGCCATAGACTCAGTTGCCCCGCTCATGCATGGTAAAGTGCGACAAATCAATAGGCAATCCTGGCATAACAATCTCACCACAAAACTTCGACATGCATCCACGGTCGCGGAGCGGCTTTGGAAGAAAACACGCATGCCAGACAACTTCATTGCTTTCAAACAAGCTACACTTGCCTTCAAATTAGCCCTCACCTCTGCTAAACAGACCTATTTCACAAACATTGTATCTTCATTATCCTACAACCCAAAACAACTGTTCAGCACATTTAACTCTCTCCTCCGCCCACCACTGCCACCTCCAACTTCCCTCACCTCTTCCGAGGACTTTGCCACCTTCTTCAAAAACAAGATCGACCAAACAAGGCAAACCTTTACTGTTCCATCACCCCAACCACTCCATATACCAGACCTCTGCCCTTCAATAATAACCTCCCTCTCCAACATCACTGAAGGAGCGCTTACTCAACTCCTTTCCAAATCACACGTCCATGCTCAACTTTCCTCCCACCTCTCATCCAACGCTCTCCTTGACAACCTCCAATCTGGCTTTCGCCCCCACCACTCCACCGAAACTGCCCTGACAAAAATTACTAATGACTTACTCACAACCAAAGCTAACAGACAGTTCTCCATCCTCCTCCTTCTCGACCTGTCCTTTGCCTTCGACACAGTCGACCACTGCCTACTGCTACAGATTCTTTCTTCCCTTGGCATCAAAGACCTTGCCCTGTCCTGTGTTGCCTCATACCTTTCCAACCGCACATTTAGCGTTTTCCACTCCCACACTACCTCCTCATCCCGCTCTCTCTCTGTTGGAGTCCCTCAAGGCTCTGTCCTAGAACCCCTACTTTTTTCCATCTATACCCTTGGCCTAGGACAACTCAAAGTCCCATGGCTTCCAGTACCACCTGTATGCGGACGACACTTAGATCTACCTCTCTGGCCCAGATGTCACCTCTCTGCTGTCCAGAATCTCGGAGTGTCTGTCAGCCATATCCTCCTTCACCTCTCGCTTCCTAAAACTCAATGTAGACAAAACCGAATTCATCAGCTTTCCCCCCCATCTCGCGTATCCCCCTTACCTGATCTATTATGGTAAACGGCATCACGCTCTTTCCCGCACCTGAATTCCGCTGCCTCGGGGTAACTCTCGACTCTGCCCTGTCCTTCAAACTGCACGTCCAAACTCTTGCCACCTCCTGTCGGCTCCAACTCAAAAATATTTCCAGAATCCGTCCCTTCCTCAGCCCACAATCTACCAAAACTCTTGTGCATGCCCTCATCATCTCTTGCCTCGATTACTGCAACACCCTCTTCTGTGGACTCTCCGCTAACTCTCTTGCGCCACTCCAGTCTGTCCTCAACTCTGCTGCCGGGCTAATCCACCTCTCTCCTCACTACTCCTCTGCTTCTCCCCTCTGCAAATCCCTCCACTGGCTCCCAATTCCCCAACGAATCCAGTTGAAACACTGATCTACAAAGCCATCCACATCCTGTCCCCTCCCTATATCTCTGAACTAATCTCCCAATATCTTCCCTCACGTAATCTTCGATCGTCCCAAGACCTCCTACTCTTCTCCACACTTATTCATTCCTCATACCATCGCCTCCAAGATTTCTCCCGAATATCCTCGATCCTCTGGAATTCCACGCCTCAACACGTTCGATTACACTGGTCAACAGCATTTTTGGTGCCAAAGATATTTCATCGAATTTAGGGTATTTTTGGGGTGCTGATTCTGAATATGTCATCAGTTTTGCCAGATTGGCTCAAGTTTTTGAGATTTTTGGTATCTTATTTATAGCACTTGTTGGTAAATGCGACGCATCATCTCATTAATTTCTTTGGATTAGTACTTGAACTGAGCAGTTCTCAATATAGTTTTGTGTTAATTAGTGTTCTAAAAGTTTGTTCATAGCTTGATTTTTGCACTAACTTTATGTTGTTGTCTGTTTTCCAGTGAAAAGCATGAACTCATCAAGAAGAAGTTGTCTTAACGATCCAGACTCATTCTGTTACATTTGTGGTGAATACACACTGCCAAAACATAGAAGAAACATAACAGACTTCGTAAAAAAAAGTGTATTTTGCCTATTTTGGGGTTATGCTTGGTGACCAAGACAAGTTTTGGGCACCACACATAGTGTGCAAAGCATGTATCGAATTATTACGAAAATGGAGCAAAGGACAAAGAAAAAGCTTCAAATTTGGTGTTCCAATGGTGTGGAGAGAGCCAAAAAATCATCATGATGACTGTTATTTCTGTGCAGTGCAAGTGCAAGGATTCAATAAGCATAAGAAACGAAAATGGGAGTAACATGGAATCTGCAAGAAGGCCTGTCCCTCATTGTGAAGATGTGCCTGTACCTGTGTTTACCATAAATAACAGTCATCATGATGATTTTTTGGCTCTCTCCACACCATTGGAACACCAAATTTGAAGCTTTTTCTTTGTCCTTTGCTCCATTTTCGTAATAATTCGATACATGCTTTGCACACTATGTGTGGTGCCCAAAACTTGTCTTGGTCCCCAAGCATAACCCCAAAATAGGCAAAATACACTTTTTTTTACGAAGTCTGTTATGTTTCTTCTATGTTTTGGCAGTGTGTATTCACCACAAATGTAACAGAATGAGTCTGGATCGTTAAGACAACTTCTTCTTGATGAGTTCATGCTTTTCCCTGGAAAACAGACAACAACATAAAGTTAGTGCAAAAATCAAGCTATGAACAAACTTTTAGAACACTAATTAACACAAAACTATATTGAGAACTGCTCAGTTCAAGTACTAATCCAAAGAAATTAATGAGATGATGCGTCGCATTTACCAACAAGTGCTATAAATAAGATACCAAAAATGTAAAAAACTTGAGCCAATCTGGCAAAACTGATAGCATATTCAGAATCAGCACCCCAAAAATACCCCAAATTCATTAAAATATTTTGGACACCAGAAAAAAAAAAAATTTTTGTTGACCTGTGTTATCCACCACCCTCGGATCGTTCAGGCGGAACCTGAAAACCCATCTCTTCAGGAAAGCCTACAGCCTCCAATAACCATTCCGCCGCCTCACCACTACCCAAGCTGCTGCCCCACCACCACAGAGCTGCTGCACCTCCGGCCGTTTGCCTCTTCCCCATTATCCCATTGAATATAAGTCCACAAGGACAGTGTCCTCTCCCCTCTGTAGGTCTTTTATTAAATAAAAAATACTTTCACGTGACACTAACTGATACAATACAAATAAAACACAACAGAACAAAACATAAGAACAAAGCTCCAATCAGACGACAAAAAATCACAAAGAAAAAACAGAAATGGAACCAAAATGGAGAAAGTTCGTGATCTACAAATGAGGGACAAGAAAGAAAAATTCCAATAAAATAAAGAAAGCAAAACTAAAAGACAACAAACAAAATACTCATAACTTTCATGAATACCCCCGTAAAAATTATCATCTCCCCTCTGTACCAGGCTGTCATTGCAAGTTTGTTTACTGTAAACGATATCTATAACTCTGTACGTAACCTCTTTCTCATGTACAGCACCATGGAATTAATGGTGCTATATGAATAATAAATAATAATAATAATATACAAGAATATAGCTACTATAATACTGCCTCTATGTACAAGAATATAACTACTATAATAATGTCCCCTATGTACAAGAGTATAACTACTATAATACTGTCCCCATGTACAAGAATATAACTACTATATTACTGACCCCTATATACAAGAATATAACTACTATAATACTGCTCCATAATGTACAAGAATATAACTACTATAAAACTGCTCCAGTGTACAAGAATATAACCTTTATAATACTGCCCCCTAATGTACAAGAATATAGCTACTATAATAATGCTCCATATGTTGAAGAATATAGCTACTATAATACTGCCCCTGTGTACAAAAATATAACTACTATAATACTGCTCCTATGTACAAGAATATAACTACTATAATACTGTCCCTATGTACAAGAATATAATTACTATATTACTGACCCCTATATACAAGAATATAACTACTATAATACTGCTCCATAATGTACAAGAATATAACTACTATAAAACTGCTCCAGTGTACAAGAATATAACCTTTATAATACTGCCCCCTAATGTACAAGAATATAGCTACTATAATAATGCTCCATATGTTGAAGAATATAGCTACTATAATACTGCCTCATATGTAGAATGTAACTACTATAATACTGCCTCCTATGTACAAGAATATAACTACTATAATACTGCTTCCTACGTACAAGAATATAACTACTATAATACTGCCCCCCATGTACAAGAATATAATTACTATAATACTGCTCATTATGTACAAGAATATAACTACCATAATACTGCTCATTATGTAAAAGAATATAACTACTATATTGACTAAGGCGGAACGACCGTTGAAATGTGAACGATTTTAAATGCACTTTAAGCCTATGACTGTCACTGGTATAAATCACCAGTTTTTGTGTCTCTGGATATAAAGATGGATTTTGGACTTATGTGCTTTTAATGAAAATGGAATAAAAGTTATTTTTTAAGGACATCACCCACACTGGGCTTCTGCTCCACCTTCTATAATACTGCCCCTGTGTACAAAAATATAACTACTATAATACTGCTCTCTATGTACAAGAATATAACTACTATAATACTGCCCCTATGTACAAGGATATAACTACGATAATACTGCTCATTATGTACAAAAATATAACTACTATAATACTGCCCCTATGTACAGCAATATAACTACTATAATACTGATCCCTAATGTACAAGAATATAACTACCATGATACTGCTCCCTATGTACAAGAATATAACTACTATAATGCTGCCACTATGTACAAGAATATAACTACTATAATACTGCTTCTATGTATAAGAATATAACTATTATAATACTGCCTCCTAATGTACAAGAATATAGCTACTATAAAAATGATCCATATGTAGAAGAATATAGCTACTATAATACTGCCTCATATGTAGAATGTAACTACTATAATACTGCCCCCTATGTACAAGAATATAACTACAATAATACTGCTTCCTATGTACAAGAATATAGCTACTATAATACTGCCACTATGTACAAGGATATAACTACTATAATACTGATCTCTGTGTACAAGAATATAACTACTATAATACTGCCCCTATGTACAAGTATATAACTGCTATAATACTGCACCTATGTACAAGGATATAGCTACTATATTACTGCTCATTATGTACAAGAATATAACTACTATAATACTGCCCCTATGTACAGCAATATAACTACTGTAATACTGATCCCTAATGTACAAGCATATAACTACCATGATACTGCTTCCTATGTACAAGAATATAACTACTATAATACTGCCACTATGTACAAGAATATAACTACTATAATACTGCCCATTATGTACAAGAATATAACTACTATAATACTGCCCCTACGTATAAGAATATAACTATTATAACACTGCCCCCTAATGTACAAGAATATAGCTACTATAATAATGCTCCATATGTAGAAAATAGCTACTATAATACTGCCTCATATGTAGAATGTAACTACTATAATACTGCCCCCTATGTACAAGAATATAACTACTATAATACTGATCCCTAATGTTCAAGAATATAACTACCATGGTACTGCTCCCTATGTAGAAGTATACAGGTCCTTCTCAAAAAATTAGCATATAGTGTTAAATTTCATTATTTACCATAATGTAATGATTACAATTAAACTTTCATATACTATAGATTCATTATCCACCAACTGAAATTTGTCAGGTCTTTTATTGTTTTAATACTGATGATTTTGGCATACAACTCCTGATAACCCAAAAAACCTGTCTCAATAAATTAGCATATCAAGAAAAGGTTCTCTAAATGACCTATTACCCTAATCTTCTGAATCAACTAATTAACTCTAAACACATGCAAAAGATACCTGAGGCTTTTAAAAACTCCCTGCCTGGTTCATTACTCAAAACCCCCATCATGGGTAAGACTAGCGACCTGACAGATGTCAAGAAGGCCATCATTGACACCCTCAAGCAAGAGGGTAAGACCCAGAAAGAAATTTCTCAACAAATAGGCTGTTCCCAGAGTGCTGTATCAAGGCACCTCAATGGTAAGTCTGTTGGAAGGAAACAATGTGGCAGAAAACGCTGTACAACGAGAAGAGGTGACCGGAACCTGAGGAAGCAGTGGACTGAGTCTGGTGTGGAAACATCCAGAGCCACCGTGCACAGGCGTGTGCAGGAAATGGGCTACAGGTGCCGCATTCCCCAGGTAAAGCCACTTTTGAACCATAAACAGCGGCAGAAGCGCCTGACCTGGGCTACAGAGAAGCAGCACTGGACTGTTGCTAAGTGGTCCCAAGTACTTTTTTCTGATGAAAGCAAATTTTGCATGTCATTCGGAAATCAAGGTGCCAGAGTCTGGAGGAAGACTGGGGAGAAGGAAATGCCAAAATGCCTGAAGTCCAGTGTCAAGTACCCACAGTCAGTGATGGTGTGGGGTGCCATGTCAGCTGCTGGTGTTGGTCCACTGTGTTTCATCAAGGGCAGGGTCAATGCAGCTAGCTATCAGGAGATTTGGGAGCACTTCATGCTTCCATCGGCTGAAATGCTTTATGGAGATGAAGATTTCATTTTTCAGCACGACCTGGCACCTGCTCACAGTGCCAAAACCACTGGTAAATGGTTTACTGACCATCGTATTACTGTGCTCAATTGGCCTGCCAACTCTCCTGACCTGAACCCCATAGAGAATCTGTGGGATATTGTGCAGAGAAAGTTGAGAGACGCAAGACCCAACACTCTGGATGAGCTTAAGGCCGCTATTGAAGCATCCTGGGCCTCCATAACATCTCAGCAGTGTCACAGGCTGATTGCCTCCATGCCACGCCGCATTGAAGCAGTCATTTCTGCCAAAGGATTCCCGGCCAAGTATTGAGTGCATAACTGAACATTATTATTTGATGGTTTTTTTGTTTGGTATTAAAAAACACTTTTATTTGATTGGTCGGGTGAAATATGCTAATTTATTGAGACAGGTTTTTTGGGTTATCAGGAGTTGTATGCCAAAATCATCAGTATTAAAACAATAAAAGACCTGACAAATTTCAGTTGGTGGATAATGAATCTATAGTATATGAAAGTTTAATTGTAATCATTACATTATGGTAAATAATGAAATTTAACACTATATGCTAATTTTTTGAGAAGGACCTGTATAACTACTATAATACTGCTCATTATGTACAAGAATATAACTACTATTATTATTATTATTATACATTTTTATAGCGCCATTTATTCCACGACGCTTTACATGTGAAATACGGGGCAAATATAGACAAATACATTAAACATGAGCAAAAAACAAGGCATATGGCTACATAAGGAGGGAGGACCCTGCCCGCGAGGGCTCACAGTCTGCAGGGGACGGGTGATGATACACTAGGAGAGGGTAGAGCTGGTTGTGCGGCGGTTCAGTAGGTTCAGGATCACTGCAGGCTGTAGGCTTGTCGGTAGAGGTGAGTCTTCAGGTTCTTTTTGAAGGTTTCTATGGTAGGCGAGAGTCTGATGTGCTGGGGTAGAGAGTTCCAGAGTATGGGGGAAGCACGGGAGAAGTCTTGGATGCGGTTGTGGGAAGAAGAGATGAGAGGGGAGTAGAGAAGGAGGTCTTGAGAGGATCGGAGGTTGCGTGTTGGTAGGTACCGGGAGATCATGTCACAGATGTATGGAGGAGATAGGTTGTGGATGGCTTTGTAGGTCATTGTAAGGGTTTTGAACTGGAGTCTCTGGGCGATAGGAAGCCAGTGAAGGGCTTGGCATAGGGGAGAGGCTGGAGAATAGCGGAGAGACAGTTAGATTAGTCAGGCAGCGGAGTGTAGGATGCATTGGAGTGGTGCCAGAGTGCTAAAGGGGAGTCCAGAGAGTAGGAGGTTGCAGTAGTCGAGGCGGAAGATGATAAGGGCATGCACTAGTGTTTTTGCGGTGTCGCGGTCAAGGAATGCGCAGATCCGGGAAATGTTTTTGAGTTTGAGGCAGCAGGAGGAGGCAAGGGCTTGGATATGTGGCTTGAAAGAGAGGGCAGAGTCGAGGATCACCCCGAGGCACCGGGCGTGTGGGACTGGGGAAAGTGAGCAGTCATTGACATTGATGGATAGGTCTGGTGGAGGGGTAGAATGAGATGGGGGAAAGATGATGTATTCTGTTTTGTCCATGTTCAGTTGTAGAAAGCAAGCAGAAAAGAAGGCTGAAATAGCAGACAGACAGTGTGGGATTTTGGTGAGTAAGGAGGGGAGGTCAGGTCCGGATAGGTAGATCTGCGTGTCATCAGCATAGAGATGGTACTGCATACCGTGGGATTCTATGAGCTGTCCCAGACCGAAGGTGTAGATGGAGAAGAGTAGGGGTCCTAGAACAGAGCCTTGTGGAACACCGACTGACAAAGGGCGAGGTGAGGAGGTGGTGTGGGGGAGGGAGACACTGAATGTCCGGTCTGTCAGATATGACGAGATCCAGGAAAGGGCCAAGTCTGTGATGCCAAGAGATGAGAGGATTTGTAGCAGAAGGGAGTGGTCCACAGTATCAAAGGCAGAAGACAGGTCCAGGAGAAGGAGGACAGAGTAGTGTCGCTTGCTATTGGTGGTTAGTAGGTCATTGGTGACTTTATTTAGGGCAGTTTCAGTTGAGTGATGGGAACGGAAGCCAGATTGTAACCGATCAAAGAGGGAGCCCCTATGTATAAGAATATAACTACTATAATACTGATCCCTAATGTACAAAAACAGGGGTATAATATACCTGGTAATATGTTTTTTCATGAGACATGACGCCACCACGAGAGAGGGGATTCGCCCATCAAGGACAGGAAACCTTCAAGATAAAAGGCGCGGCTCCTCTCTCCACATCAGTTGTTTTACCGAGTACGAGAGGAACTCCGCTGGTTAGTGTACATATAAATAATACATCCTATACAGTTCTATTCACCGATACCCCATGGAGTGTATAATACAAATAATGCTAATAATGCACCCAACTAATGACGTGATCAAAGGGTGGGAATATAAGGGTGCCGTCATGTCTCATGAAAAAACACATTACCAGGTATGTAATACCCGTGTTTTTCCATCATACATGACGGCACCACGAGAGAGTTACAGAGATTTGTATTCTCTTTAGGGAGGGATCACTGCTTGTAACACTCTTCTCCCAAATGTGAGATCAGAGATAGCAGATAGGTCTAGCCTATAATGTTTAAAAAATGTAGACGGAGAGGACCAAGTGGCCGCCTTACAGATTTGGTCGATGGTAGCATCTGCTCTCTCCGCCCATGACGTTGCCATGGCCCTTGTGGAATGGGCTTTCAGACCCTGTGGAATAACCCTGCCTGCACTACTATACGCTAGAATAATGGCCTCTCTCACCCATCTAGCGATAGTTTGTTTTGAAGCTTTAAGGCCCTTCCTTGACCCCTGGAACGAAACAAATAAAGCCCTCTGTTTCCTCCAGGATTTTGTACTGCAGGATACATCTCCTGACATCTAGGCAATGGAGTCTCTCCTCTTTCTTGTTACTAGGATTGGGACAGAAAGAGGGTAGGGTTATATCCTGAGCCCTATGGAATCTCGATACCACTTTGGGGAGATATGCCGGATCTAATTTTAATACAACCCTATCGTCCATAATTTGTGTGTAAGGGGGGTCAGCTGACAACGCGTGTAAATCCCCCACCCTACGGGCCGATGTAAATGCCACTAACAAAGCTGTCTTTAATGTTACTTTATCTGATGTAGTATTTAACGGCTCAAAGGGGCTTTCTGTTAAAGCTGTCAATACTAAATTTAGATCCCATGGTGGAGGGGTAGGGGATGGAACAGAGTCAGCTCTACTACAGGCTCGGATAAACCTCACCACCCACCTATTGCTTGCCAGGTCACAGTTGAATAAGGCTGCTAAGGCTGAAATGTGTACTTTGGGGGTACTAACAGCTAACCCCAGATCTAAGCCCTTTTGCAGGAACTCCAGTATTGCCACTATTGGGACCTCCCCTTCCCGTATTGGCCCTGAACTGGACAGGAATTTCTTCCATATTCTCCCATAGATCGTGGTCGTTACTGGTTTTCTGCTACTAAACAAGGTGGATATTAAACTAGCTGAGAACCCTTCTTTCTCTAACAACGACCGTTCAAATGCCAGGCTGTCAAATGTAGCCCGGAATTCTGCGGGTGGTTGAAGGGACCCTGTGTTAGAAGGTCCTGGTCTTCCGGGAGAACCCACGGGTCCGTCACTGACATCACTCTCAGCCAGTAAAACCATGGTCTTTTCGGACAGAAGGGAGCTATTACAATCACTCTGGCCTTGTCCTCCCTGACCTTCCTCAGAACTGCTGGGATTAGACATATCGGTGGGAAGGCATACAGGAGTCCTGACGTCCATTCTATGCTGAAGGCGTCTACTGCCTATCTGCTGGGTTCAGGGAGCAGAACTTTTGAACTTTTTTGTTGGCTTTTGAGGCAAAGAGGTCTACACTGGGTCTTCGCCACATGTGCACTATCCATTGAAAACCAGCGGCGATGTCCAGGGGCCTCCGGAGAGGTGAGTATATCAATATTTTTTATTTTAATTCTTTATTTTACACTTAAATGGGGATTCCGATACCGATTTCCGATATCGCAAATATATCGGAACTCGGTATCGGAATTCCGATACCAGATTCAGAAGATCGCCGACCTCATGGCCGACCCCACACAGGGGTCGGGTCGGGTTTCATGAAACCCGACTTTGCCAAAAGTCGGCGACTTCTGAAAATGGCCGACCCGTTTCGCTCAACCCTAGTTCCCACTCATTTGAGGATAGATTTTTCTCCTCTTGAGCCCAGGGATCTTGGACCCATAGTGTGTCTGAGTGAGCTCCCCACCCCCATGGACTGGCATCCGTTGTGATTACTTTGGAGGCTGTGTATGTCCAGGGAACTCCTCATTTGTTTGATATTTTCCTCTTTTTCCTCTGGGAGGCGACATTCCTGTGCCACGGAGTCTACCGTTATCCCTAGGAAATTCTGGACCATTGCTGGCTCTAGTTTGGATTTCTTGAGGTTCAGTTGCCATCCTAGTGTCTGTAGAGTGTCCATCACTATTCTGACCTGCTCCTGACAGTGAGAAAAGTTTTTCCCCACTATCAGGAAGTCGTCTAAGTAGGGTATTATCAGAGTGTCTTTTTCTCTGAGATGTGCTGTGACCTCTGCAATCAGCTTTGTAAATACCCGTGGGGCTGTTGCTATCCCAAAGGGCAGAGCCCTGTACTGAAAGTGACGCAACTGGGACCCCATCTGAACTGCCACTCTGAGAAACTGACGATCTTGTTGTCTGATTGGGACGTGATAATAAGCGTCCTTGAGGTCGAGGACGGACATGTAACACTGGGGATATAGAAGTTTCACCGCTGATTTTATGGTTTCCATCTTGAATGATGGTATTATAAGAAATTTGTTGAGGCCTTTTAAATTTATTATTGTCCTCCAAGAATTGTCTGTTTTTTAATGAGAAAAAGAGGGGAATAAAATCCTTCCCTCCTTTCCTCTATAGGAACTTCTTCCAAGACGTGCTTGTCTAGGAGTGATGTTACTTCCCCCTCCAGACTGTCTTGTTTCTCTTGGGAGGACTGTACCGGGGTCTGCATATATCTTCTTGGAGGCCAGTGGTGGAATTTTAGTTTTAGGCCTGATCCTATGATCTGTCGGATCCATACGCTGGATGAGATCCTCTCCCAGGCTGGAAGGAAGTGAGAGAGCCTCCCTCCCACCTGAGAAGGACCGTCACTGGGAGGGTTTCTTGGTGTCTCTGGGGGACTTGCCAAAATAGAAGCCCTTTCCTCCCCTGGGTCGCTTGTCCAGGTTGCTCCTGTCTCGGTCTCTATACTGCTGCCTTCGGAATTTTTGGCCTCTCCAAAAGGGCTGAAATGGCTGCTTAGGAAAATTTTTCTTTTTGTCACCGGCTTTTTCTAACACTTCGTCTAGTGCCGGTTTGAACAGGAAGTTCCCCTCACATGGCAAAGAGCAAAGCTTCATCTTTGCCTGAGTATCTCCTGGCCAGCATTTAAGCCATACGGCATGGCGTCCTGTGTTGGCTAAAGCTGCTGACTTTGCTGCCAGTCTAGCCGAGTCTGCTGATGCTTCCGCTAGAAACACTGCCGCTGCTCTCATGGTTGGTATTGCCTCTAGGAGAGTTTCTCTGGGAACTTTGTTCTACCTGTTCCTCCAGGTTGTCTACCCAGATTTTAAGGGATCTGGCTACACAAGTGGCCGCGATAGCTGGCCTTAGTGCCCGTGCTTAGACTTCCCATGCTGTTTTCAGGGAACGGTCCACTTTTCTATCCAGAGGTTCTTTTAGAGAACCTAAATCCTCGAATGGCAGGGAGGATTTTCTGGCCACTTTTGAAATTGCCACATCAATCTTTGGGGCTCTATCCCAAGATGAGGAGGCCTCCTCTTCAAAAGGATATCTCCTTTTTAGGGAGGTGGTTATCTGGGACCTTTTCTCCGGTTTTTGCCATTCCCTTTTAATCAGTTCTTGTAGCTGTTCATTAATAGGGAATGACCTCCGTTTTCTCTTTTGCAGACCACTGAACATAAGTTCTTGGGCTGTCTTCTTTGCCTTCTCATCTACCAGCCCCATGGTAGAGCGAACAGCTTTAATAAGCTTATCCGTAGCCTCTGCTGGAAATGTGTCTTCCTCCTCTGAGCTACTATCTGAGCAGCGAGCTGTATCTGAGTCCCCCTCTGTCTCCGAGGAATCTCTTTGGGATGCTACTGAGGGGCTGGATCTGTCCCTAGATCTGGTATCTGTGTCGACTGTCTGCAATGCTTTTACAGACCTACAGACCTCTGATTGGATCAGTGATCTTAGACTCTCTGTAAAGGAGGGTGTCTCCGCTACCGTCTTGTTAATGCAATCCTGACACAGATTTTTATTCCAGGATGGTTTTAACGCTTTTTTGCATAAGGGACATTCTTTGTTTTTAGCCTTTGATTAACATTTCTTGGGGACCTCCTATACTCCACCCCCCAATGTATGTAAGAAAAGAGGGGAGAGACGGAGATAAGAGAAGAGAAAAGAACAGACATTAGCGTGCTGGACTTTCTCGAAGTTCACTCACCACTCGGACGCTTTCAAAGTACGGGTTCCGGATCCGGAGGTTGGCTGGTTCTCTCCGTGTCTCCCAATGAGACTAGGGACCCCTTCCTTGGCATGGCGATCCGTCCGTACTCTGTCCGAGCGGCTTCTGCTGCTGCAATGGCGGATCTGGCTCTTTTCACTTGAGCGAGACCGCCTCTCCTGCACCTCTTGCTGTGGCATTAAATGTTCTGGTGAAAAGCTCTCCATCATACACACTACCACGTAACAAGAGCAGTCACAATCAACCTGGCCTGGTTTAGTGACACAGGGCAGCACTTCTGGCTCGTTTAAATAGATTCACTTCCTCTTTTTTTTTTTTAATGGATCACCTGGTTGATCCTGCCATTACTGTTCGCTTCAGTAATTAGGTGCATGTGCGCACCTGCTTATTGATTGATTACCTGGCTGATCGTGCCTGCACCACTTCCGGTGCATGTGATGCAATCAATCACCTGGTTGGTCCTGCGTCTGTCAGCTGCCAGCGCGACGCCATACACTCATGCCTAAGCGCGCACCCGGCAACCACTTCCGGTGCACGCTTCTTATTCCACCATTCCCCTGGTTGATCCTGCCTCTGCCTGAACACTGGTGGCCCTGCGCGTGCACCCGGTCCTTACTTCCGGTGCGCTCTGCTGTACTGTGCTCCAGGCGCGCATCACTTCCGGTGCACGCCGCCTTTTTCGATCCCCCTACCCCTTAGCTCCTTCTTGTGCTCTGAGTGCTGCCGCCGGGTAATGTGCGCACGTGGTACCTCCACTTCTGGGTACCCGGTGCCGGCTGGAGGGAGGCTCGCAGTGCCGACGGTGTCCACGCCACGGATGTCAGGAAGACAGCGCAGCACTTACCCTCAGCGCCAGACACAGCTCCATGCTTCTCCCTTCTCAGGTACCGACCAGGAAGGAGGGGAGGGGGAGACCTGCTCTTAAAGCTCGACAGGGAGGCCCCCAACCTCCGAGGAGCTTACCCAGCCCGGGCACCTATGTGCCTTACGGGCTGCATGGCCACCTTTGGTCAACAGGGGGGGCACAATGTAGTGACCCCCAAGGACAGCAGGATTTTTAATCAACAGGGGGGAATGCTACCAGCAGCCCCCGAGGATAATCTTTACCCGGGCATTGCGTCACGGGTTGTGGCCATGCTTCGCTCAGGGGGGCATGAAATACATAACCCCCGAGGCGAATACCGGTACCTGGTGACGGGTGCAGCAGACCAGCGCCTGCCCAAATCCACCCGACCCAGGCATCCTCTTCTGTCTTCATCAGAAGTCTTCTATCTTGAGGGTTCCCCGTCAAGGACAGGAAACCAACTGATGTGGAGAGAGGAGCCGCCCCTTTTATCTTGAAGGTTTCCTGTCCTTGATGGGCGGATCCCCTCTCTCGTGGTGCCGTCATGTATGATGGAAAAATATAACTACTACATTACTGGTCCTTATGTACAAGAATATAACTGCTATAATACTGCCCCTATGTACAGGAATATAACTACTATAATACTGCTCCCTATATAGAAGAATATAACTACTATAATACTGGTCCCTATGTACAAGAATATAACTACTATAATACTGCTCCTATGTACAGGAATATAACTACTATAATACTGCTCCCATGCACAAGAATATAACTACTATAATACTGCTCCCTATATAGAAGAATATAACTACTATAATACTGGTCCCTATGTACAAGAATATAACTACTATAATACTGCTCCTATGTACAGGAATATAACTACTATAATACTGCTCCTATGTACAAGAATATAACTACTATAATACTGCTCCCATGCACAAGAATATAACTACTATAATACTGCTCCCTATATAGAAGAATATAACTACTATAATACTGGTCCCTATGTACAAGAATATAACTACTATAATACTGCTCCTATGTACAGGAATATAACTACTATAATACTGCCCCCTATGTACAAGAATATAACTACTATAATACTGCTCCTATGTACAGGAATATAACTACTATAATACTGCTCCCATGTACAAGAATATAACTACTATAATACTGCTCCCTATATAGAAGAATATAACTACTATAATACTGCCCCCTATGTACAAGAATATAACTACTATAATATTGCTCCTATGTACAAGTATATAACTACTATAATACTGCTCCTATGTACAAGAATATAACTACTATAATACTGCCCCTATGTACAAGTATATAACTACTATAATACTGCTCCTATGTACAAGAATATAACTACTATAATACTGGTCCCTATGTACAAGAATATAACTACTATAATACTTCCCCTATGTAAAAGAATATAACTACTACAGGGTGGGCCATTTATATTGCTACACCTAAATAAAATGGGAATGGTTGGTGATATTAACTTCCTGTTTGTGGCTCATTAGTATATGGGAGGGGGAACTTTTAAAGATGCGTGGTTACCATGGCGGCCATTTTGAAGTCAGCCATTTTGGATCCAACTTTATTTTTTTCAAAAAAATAGGAAGAGGGTCATGTGACACATCAAACTTCTTGAGAATTTAACAAGAAAAATAATGGTGTGCGTGGTTTTAATGTAACTTTATTCTTTCATGAGTTATTTACAAGTTTATGAACTCATAAAATATGTTCTAAGTGCGGCCCATTGTGTTGGATTGTCAATGCAACTATCTTCTCCCACTCTTGACACAGTGATAGCAGCACCGCAGAAGAAATGCTAGCACAGGCTTCCAGAATCTGTTTCAGATGCTGCACATCTCGTATCTTCACAGCATAGACAATTGAGGAAACTGAGGGTCCTGTTGCTATTTTTGTTTTGCCCATTCTGCAAATTCAGCGAGCCTATCTGGGTCATGCTCGCTGAGATGCTGCAGAAGCTGGATTTTGTAAGGGTGCCATTTGTGAGTAGCTAATATCTACTGAAGAGATGTTCGACTGATGCCACTCTCCAGCGACATGCGGCGAGTGCTACGCTGTGGGCTCCTGCTGAATAAAGCTAGAGCAGTCACTGATGTTTCTTCATTAGTGACAGTTTTCTTTCCACATTTTGGCAAATCCAACACTGAACCTGTTTCACGAAATTTTACAAGCAGTTTGCTAACTGTAGCATAGGAGATGGGTGGTCTCGTAGGGGGTCTTGCATTGAAATCTGCTGCAATGACCCGGGCACTGCGTTCACCAGACATCAACACAATTTCTGTCCGCTCTTCACGTGTTAGGCCTCTTTCACACTTCCGTCTTTCAGCATCCATCAAAATCCGTCATTTTTTGAGAATGTAGGATCCTGCATTTTCTCATAGACTTGTATTAGCGACGGATTGTGATGGATAGCCTTCCGTTTCATCCGTCGTGCACTGGATCCTGCATAAAAAAATGGTCCATCGGGCAGAGAAAATGTTCAGAGGAACGTTTTTTCTGCACGTCGGAAAATTGGTCAGCGACACATCCTGCGCTGCCCGTCACTGGCTACAATGGAAGCCTATGGGCGCAGGATGCGTCGCTGCCTGTGAAAAGCCAGTATCCAGCGACGGGTCCCGTCTTTTCAAAGAGAGCATGCGTGCAAGAATTTCCCGTCAGGGAAATTCTCTCTCGCTCTCTTTCTTTTTTTACTATTGATGCTGCTTATGCAGCATCAATAGTAACAAGATAGAATGTGAAAAATAATTTTAAAAACATTAAAAAAAAAATTGCAATATTCTCACCTACCGGCGTTCCCGCACAGCGTCACCGAATCACCGATGTTCCCGGCAGCTAGCGTTACTTCCTAGGAATACATTGCGAAATCTCGCGAGAAGTCTCGGTCTCGTGAGACCACGACTTCTCGCGAGATTTCGCAATGTATTACTAGGAAAGCTAGCTGCCGGGAGTATCGCTGTTCGGGAACGCCGGTAGGTGAGAATATTGAGATTTTTTTTTTTTAACCTGGTTTGTGTTGTGTATGCGTTTTTGCAGCGGAAAACCACTGCGAAGACGCATACACAACAGGTGCACATAGCCTCGACGGGTCGGTCAGAAAGACGAGCCCAGTGCACACTTTTTCCACAATCTGCACAGGATCCGTCATTTCAACGTCTTGACGGATCCTGTGCAGATTTGGAAGACAGAAGTGTGAAAGTAGCCTTAACATCTGCAACATGTCAATAGCTGTAAACAAAGAGAAACTTGTAAATAACTCTTGAAAGAATACAGCTACGTTAAAACAAGCACACCATTGTTTTCCTTGTGAAATTTTCAGTAAGTTTGATGTGTCACATGACCCTCTTATCATTGACAAAAATAAAGCTGGATCCAAAATGGCTGACTTCAAAATGGCCGCCATGGTCACCCATCTTGAAAAGTTTTCCCCCCTCCCATATACTAATGTGCCACAAACAGGAAGTTGATATCACCATTCCCATTTTATTTAGGTGTATCCATATAAATGGCCCACCCTGTATAATTGCTTTCACAGTCATAACTAGGGTTGAGCGAAACGGGTCGACCATTTTCAGAAGTCGCCGACTTTTGGCAAAGTCGGGTTTCATGAAACCCGACCCGACCCCTGTGTGGGGTCGGCCATGAGGTCGGCGATCTTCTGAATCTGGTATCGGGATTCCGATACCGAGTTCCGATATGTTTGCGATATCGGAAATCGGTATCAGAATCCACATTTAAGTGTAAAATAAAAAATTAAAATAAAAAATATTGATATGCTCACCTCTCCGACGCAGCCTGGACATCGCCGCTGGTAACCGGCATCTTCCGTTCCTAAAAATGGCGCTTGAAAGACCTTGCGAATGCTTCACGGCTTGTGATTGGTCGTGGCGGCCCACGTGACCGCTGAGCGACCAATCACAAGCCGGTGACATTATTCTCAGGTCCTGTTCTGGTTCTCAGGTACATGAGAATTACGTCACGGCTTGTGATTGGTCGCTGAGCGGTCACGTGGGCCGCCGCGACCAATCACAAAGCCGTGACGTCATCGGAAGGTCCTTCACGCGTTCATTCTTAAGAAGGAAGGCTGCCGGAAAGAAGCCGAGGGTGAGTATATTCCTATTAGGTATATACTCACCCTCGTACGTGCCCTGCTTCTTTCCGGCAGCCTTCCTTCTTAAGAATGAACGCGTGTAAAGTAAAGTAAAACACATAAAATTGGCCATTTTTATGCGCTAAACGCTCTCATTTTTCATATTTCTAGTGCAGTATTGCAGTTCAGTTTTCATGTTTCATGTTTGCATGTCTTAGCGCTGCAGTGTGCTGCCTTTTTTACTTGACTATATATGAGTTGGTTACTCTAGGTTCAGCACCTGTTCACACTTAGTCTATGTATGGATGTGACGGTCAGTTTTTTCAAATATATTATTTAGCCTTCTGACTGAGAACTCCGCCTCCTAGCCCAGGTGTTTTAATCGCAGCAGGTCCAGTACCCCTCCACAGAGAGAGAGAATATGAGTCTAGGAAGAGGTTTTCACAGGTACCCATTCACATGGAGACGTTTATTCTCAGCGAGGTAGGCAAGCGTAGGACCTGATATACGAGAGATGCCGTAAAGGGGCTATCAGGTACACATAAAATTGGCCATTTTTATGCGCTAAACGCTCTCATTTTTCATATTTCTAGTGCAGTATTGCAGTTCAGTTTTCATGTTTTATGTTTGCATGTATTAGCGCTGCAGTGTGCTGCCTTTTTTACTTTATTTTACTTTCCTATAAAAATTAAAGTCGCTCAACCCTAATCATAACCATCAAAACTAGCTAATATATTTCCTCTGACCAATACAACAATTCTCAGCAGGGTATAAACCCGTGGAGTGCATGCAGTGTACATGTCTGTCTTACTGACAAACACTTTGCATTTTCATAAAGTGACCACTAGGGGTCGCCCACTGAAAAGAGATGTGATATATGCAATAGTAGTTTTAAGTACAATGGCCCCGACACTTGGGGTACAGGATAATGGCCCCGACACTTGGGGTACAGGATAATGGCCCCGACACTTGGGGTACAGGATAATGGCCCCGACACTTGGGGTACAGGATAATGGCCCCGACACTTGGGGTACAGGATAATGGCCCCGACACTTGGGGTACAGGATAATGGCCCCGACACTTGGGGTACAGGATAATGGCCCCGACACTTGGGGTACAGGATAATGGCCCCGACACTTGGGGTACAGGATAATGGCCCCGACACTTGGGGTACAGGATAATGGCCCCGACACTTGGGGTACAGGATAATGGCCCCGACACTTGGGGTACAGGATAATGGCCCCGACACTTGGGGTACAGGATAATGGCCCCGACACTTGGGGTACAGGATAATGGCCCCGACACTTGGGGTACAGGATAATGGCCCCGACACTTGGGGTACAGGATAATGGCCCCGACACTTGGGGTACAGGATAATGGCCCCGACACTTGGGGTACAGGATAATGGCCCCGACACCTGGGGTACAGGATAATGGCCCCGACACCTGGGGTACAGGATAATGGCCCCGACACCTGGGGTACAGGATAATGGCCCCGACACTTGGGGTACAGGATAATGACACTGACGCTTGGGGTACAGGATAATGACGCTGGCACTCGGGGTACAGGATAATGACACTGTCACTTGGGGTACAGGATAATGACACTTGGGGTACAGGATAATGGCGCTGACACTTGGGGTACAGGATAATGACGCTGACACTTGGGGTGCAGGATAATGACACAGACACTTGGGGTACAGGATAATGACACTTGGGGTACAGGATAATGGCGCTGACACTTGGGGTAGAGGATAATGACACTGACACTTGGGGTACAGGATAATGACACTGACACTTGGGGTACAGGATAATGACACTGACACTTGGGGTACAGGATAATGACACTTGGGGTACAGGATAATGGCACTGACACTTGGGGTACAGGATAATGGCACTGACACTTGGGGTACAGGATAATGGCACTGACACTTGGGGTACAGGATAATGACACTGACACTTGGGGTACAGGATAATGACACTGATACTTGGGGTACAGGATAATGACACTGACACTTGGGGTACAGGATAATGACACTGACACTTGGGGTACAGGATAATGGCACTGACACTTGGGGTACAGGATAATGGCACTGACACTTGGGGTACAGGATAATGACACTGACACTTGGGGTGCAGGATAATGACACTGACACTTGGGGTACAGGATAATGACACAGACACTTGGGGTAGAGGATAATGACACTGACACTTGGGGTACAGTATAATGACGCTGACACTTGGGGTACAGGATAATGACACTGTCACTTGGGGTACAGGATAATGACACTGATACTTGGGGCGCAGGATAATGACACTGACACTTGGGGTACAGGATAATGACACTGACACTTGGGGTACAGGATAATGACACTGACAGTTGGGGTACAGGATAATGACACTGATACTTGGGGCGCAGGATAATGACACTGACACTTGGGGTACAGGATAATGACACTGACACTTGGGGTACAGGATAATGACACTGACAGTTGGGGTACAGGATAATGACACTGACACTTGGGGTACAGGATAATGACACTGACAGTTGGGGTACAGGATAATGACACTGATACTTGGGGCGCAGGATAATGACACTGACACTTGGGGTACAGGATAATGACACTGACACTTGGGGTACAGGATAATGACACTGACACTTGGGGTACAGGATAATGACTCTGACACTGGGGGTACAGGTTGATGACACTGACACTGGGGGTACAGGATAATGACACTGACACTTGGGGTACAGGATAATGACACTGACACTTGGGGTACAGGATAATGACACTGACACTTGGGGTACAGGATAATGACACTGGGGGTACAGGATAATGACACTGACACTTGGGGCGCAGGATAATGACACTGACACTTGGGGTACAGGATAATGACACTGATACTTGGGGTGCAGGATAATGACACTGACACTTGGGGTACAGGATAATGACACTGACACTAGAGGTACAGGATAATGACAGACACTTGGGGTAGAGGATAATGACACTGACACTTGGGGTACAGGATAATGACAGACACTTGGGGTAGAGGATAATGACACTGACACTTGGGGTACAGTATAATGACGCTGGCACTCGGGGTACAGGATAATGACACTGTCACTTGGGGTACAGGATAATGACACTGATACTTGGGGCGCAGGATAATGACACTGACACTTGGGGTACAGGATAATGACTGACACTTGGGGTACAGGATAATGACACTGACACTTGGGGTACAGGATAATGACACTGACAGTTGGGGTACAGGATAATGACACTGATACTTGGGGCGCAGGATAATGACACTGACACTTGGGGTACAGGATAATGACTCTGACACTGGGGGTGCAGGTTGATGACACTGACACTTGGGGTAGAGGATAATGACAGACACTGGGGGTACAGGATAATGACACTGACACTTGGGGCGCAGGATAATGACACTGACACTTGGGGTACAGGATAATGACACTGATACTTGGGGTGCAGGATAATGACACTGACACTTGGGGTACAGGATAATGACACTGATACTTGGGGTGCAGGATAATGACACTCATACTTGGGGCGCAGGATAATGACACTGACACTTGGGGTACAGGATAATGACACTGATACTTGGGGTGCAGGATAATATCACTGACACTTGGGGTACAGGATAATGACACTGATACTTGGGGTGCAGGATAATGACACTGATACTTGGGGCGCAGGATAATGACACTGACACTTGGGGTACAGGATAATGACACTGATACTTGGGGTACAGGATAATGACACTGACACTTGGGGTACAGGATAATGACACTGATACTTGGGGTGCAGGATAATGACACTGACACTTGGGGTACAGGATAATGACACTGACACTTGGGGTACAGGATAATGACACTGACACTTGGGGTACAGGATAATGACACTGGGGGTACAGGATAATGACACTGACACTTGGGGCGCAGGATAATGACACTGACACTTGGGGTGCAGGATAATGACACTGATACTTGGGGTACAGGATAATGACACTGATACTTGGGGTGCAGGATAATGACACTGATACTTGGGGTACAGGATAATGACACTGACACTCGGGGTACAGGATAATGACACTGATACTTGGGGTGCAGGATAATGACACTGACACTTGGGGTACAGGATAATGGCACTGATACTTGGGGTGCAGGATAATGACACTGATACTTGGGGTGCAGGATAATGACACTGACACTTGGGGTACAGGATAATGACACTGATACTTGGGGTGCAGGATAATGACACTGATACTTGGGGTGCAGGATAATGACACTGACACTTGGGGTACAGGATAATGACACTGATACTTGGGGTGCAGGATAATGACACTGATACTTGGGGTGCAGGATAATGACACTGACACTTGGGGTACAGGATAATGACACTGACACTTGGGGTACAGGATAATGACACTGATACTTGGGGTACAGGATAATGACACTGATACTTGGGGTACAGGATAATAGCACTGACACTTGGGGTACAGGATAATGACACTGACACTTGGGGTACAGGATAATGACGCTGATTGGTTTGTAACATTTCCTTGATTATTGTGCTTTTCTATTTCTCCGCAGACCAGTTATGGCTTCTCTGGATGAATCTGTGACCGTCGTCTACCAGTGGAATCTGAAAATTATTACTTCCTATCTGTATTTTAAATATTAATGGAGTTTTCTACTATGAGACAACTCATCCTAGGGTGCTAAACAAAGTCAAACTGTATAATTCCCTCCTGGACAGGCGCTGCTCCTCTGCGCTCAACTCTGTGTCATCTGCCAATCACCTAACATAAATCTCAGGCGACCGCTGCAGCTAATCACCGAGGACTAGTTGGTTGTTGCCTCCACTATTCCATCAGAAGAGCAGCGCTGATTCAGGAGATAAGTATAGTAGTTGTTGGTTTTTTCACTTTTTACAGCATGATTGGGCAATTAATAAAGGGCTGTCAAGTAAAGACAACCATGATGAGTAACGACTGACTCCAGGGGTCTGAATGGATAGAAGTTGTAGTTCCCCGCACCGTCCGTGGATGGCAGTGGGTTTTTTAGTGGACCAGCAGGGATATCACTAATTGGACCCTAAGGATATGCCAGTGTGTAGCTCTGGCTGAGAAATTTAAACCAAATATTTTTAAAACGCATTTTTTGGGTGTTATACATCACAAAAATGTACCCAATATATGGCTGAGTAAATTAATCCAGAAAAAATGTAAATCCTTTTTGGAATTATTAGATATCACAGAAATGTAGCGCACACCATGGAACACTGTATGGGTGAGTAACTGAACCAATAAAAAAATATAAATGCTTTTTTGGAGCGCTAGATACCGCATATATGAAATACAGTAACTCCGTCAGCTCCAGAGTGCAGTGGCACACACTTTTCTAGCTGTTATTATAGAACTACAAGTCCCAGCACAATCATAAACCGAGTGCAATAGCAGTAGGTCATCTAAAAAAGGTAAAATAAAAATAAATGAAGGATAATTCACCAGTCGGCACTGAATGGTTCTGTGCCACTCCTGCTATGATAAAGGTGATCTGCTGCAGCAAGATGGGTTAAGCCTTCTGCTTAGAACACAGCACCACCTAATGGCCAGAGAAGCACCTACAAGCTCTGCAGACACACAGCAGTTGTGGAGGAGACATTATGGGGGTTGTCTTGTACTTTGTGTGTATCGTAATATTTGTTTCATTAATATTTATATATTAAAAGACTAAAATAACTAATCTTGTGCGAGGGATGAAATAAACACCTCATACCTCTTTTACCATGTAGATGCCACGAGTTGAGCTGCATTACCACTCATTTTTTTCAGGTGCCAGTTATACGTATTCATTAATGTACATTATATAACTCTAAAGTTCTTCTATTTAAGATCGATCAATATGGTAGATATATTGGGGATTGATGTGCTAGGAGGGTGCCCCAGGTAGCATATTTGGGTAACAAGTGTGCGACTCTGGATAATGCTGGGTACATCTGGCTATGCCATGCACAATACTTGTTATTCTGCAAAATGGGTGAGGTATCCGAACATATCCCTCCATTCAGGGTCAGTTGCAGAGGGCAATAATAATTTAGCTGACAGTCGAAAAGCAAAGGACGGAAACACTTGAATGAATGAGGCGCTGTCTTGGCTGATCAGTAGTGTAAGGCCGGGGTCACACTAAACGTATGGATCGGTCTGGGTCTCCCTGCTGAGAGTCCCACAAGTGTTGTTCTCCACATGGTCATCTGTGTGTAGTGTGATTTTCTCACACCCATGTATCCGTATGACATGTGTATGGCTTTACATTTCTCACTGATTTTCCTCATTGAATTTAATGGCTCAATGGGCTGAAATGAGGAAAATGTCCGTGTGGTGTGTGAGTTTTTCTCGCACCCGTAGACTTTCATTGGCGATTCTCGAATGATACACGGTGCAAATCGCAGTAAGCTGTGATTTCACTCACACGTATAATCTGCCTGAGAAAAAAAAAAAAATGGTGATGTGATCTGCCCCATAAATTAACATTGCTCCGAGTGCTATGTGACGTTTTCTCGTATACACTCGCCCAAATTCCACGGTAGTGTGACCCCGGCCTTAGAGTCTATCTGTAGCTGTCCTGTGTCCTGGGCACGGACAACAGGCTATCCAGCAATGACCAACTCAGATGATGACCAGTGATGAGCGAGTGTACTGTTGCTCGGGTTTTCCAGAGCACGCTCGGGTGGTCTCCGAGTATTTTTTAGTGTTCGGAGATTTAGTTTTCATTGCGGCAGCTGAATGATTTACAGCTATTAGCCAGCCTGAGTACATGTGGGGGTTGCCTGGTTGCTAGGGAATCCCCACATGTAATCAAGCTGGCTAATAGCTGTAAATCATGCTGCTGAGGCGATGAAAACTTAATCTCCGAGCAGTCATAAATGCTCAGAGATCACCCGAGCGTGCTCGAGAAAACCCGAGCAACAGTACACTCGCTCATCACTAATGACGATGTGTCGAATGAAGAGCAGAAGAAGAGAGATCGCCTATGAGCCATTGAGGTTTCACATCTTGTAGACAGAGAATGTCATCCTTATCCCGCAACAACAAAACTCATATCCTTTGAAAGGTGAAATGAAAAAAAAAATTAAAAAAGACACAGTCGATGGTCACAGGAGGTCCCAGCATCACAAAACCAATATAAACTCATTGCAATTAGATAGGACTTTAAAATGAATGTCTAGCCTAAACATTTTCAATGGTGGGAGTAAAATAATCTATCACTTTTCATTTTCTAAAGCAAAGGTCTAAAGCCCAAGCATAGATATTAATAAATAAAACACAGTACCCGCTGGCACCAATAGAGGGAGCTGTGTGTTATATTAGTTAGTGCCAAAGTTCCCTCTAGTGGTGGCAGGAGGAGGTCAGAATTTTCAGCATGTAACTCATATCGATGTGCGGGATTTGGAACGCTGTATCAGAAAAACAGGGAACATACATAAACAAGTGTCATCCTCTATGTGTGCTGCAATGTAGGCCATAGTGCCAGAAACAATAAGCTTTTAAGTTTGCCAATTTTACGAAGAATTTCTCAAAAATAACCCTTTTTGAATATAATTTGTTTTGTTCCCTAAAATTATCTTAGTCAACCAAAAACACAAAGAAAACTTCAAAAAGGTGTTTATTTTATACAAAAAAAATTATTTTTACAGTGTTATTCTAAAATTTAAGAAAAAAATTCTAATGCCAAACGATCTCCAAATCACTGCAAACTGTAAAAACAGGCTTTGTATATATTAAAAAAAGACATTTTACAGTATTCTACAGGCATGCACATAAAACAGCCCGGAAGAAAAATAAAATAATCAAATATACAAGAATTTATTTTACAATCACAGCCTTGTTCATAAATTTCAGGAAAATCTTGTGTCTCTGGAACATTCGAAAAGTGCCCCTGTCAGCAGGATTGTGCTCAGTAACCTACAGACAGTGTCAGGTCGGCGCCGTTATACTGATTACAATGATGCCTGGTAATGACATCCGTCTTGTGGTTGTTGTTTAGTCTTTATTTTCAGTTTTCCCTTAATGATATGCTCGTGCTGTGGGGCGGCCTGTGGGGGGTCTTCATGTGGTGATCTGATTAGGTATTCATAATGCAGACTGCTGACAGGACACTGATCCCTCACTGACCTGCCCACTAGTTTACATAATGAATATTATATATACATACTGAAAAAAAAAAAACCTTCTGCAGGCAGGTGCTGGCTGTGGCCCCTGCTCTGCAGCATACTTGCATGTTTCACGTCCCAATAATGCATGTTCTTTATCTTATTCAGCTAGAAAAAAATCTATTTGAAAATGGTGCACGCCGCGCATGAACAGTGGCATCTCTATCTGTATATAGAGGTGATCTGATAGCTGCTACTGCGTAGGTGGCGCCAACTTTGTAGAGAGAAAAATAACATTTCCTCCTCCAAAATGGCGCCACTCGCGCAGTTGCAGCTATCAGTGGGTATAGCTGTGATCCAAGAGCTGCTACTGCGCAGGCAGCGCCAACTTACTGGAGAAGAAAAAAAATCCTCCCCCAAGGTGCCAGCTATTGGATCACAGCTATACACACCGATAGCTGCAACTTCGCAGACGCGGACAGCGCCATCTTGGAGGAATTTTTTTTCTTCTCCAGTAAGCTGGTGCCGCCAGCTCATGCACAGTAACAGCTCTCGGGTCACCTCTATATACACTGATAGCTGCTATTGCGCAGGCGTGGCGTGCACCTTTTTTTCCTCTAGCTGAATAACATCAAGAACATGCATTATTGGGACATGAAACGTGCAATTATGCTGCAGCAGAGGTACCACGGCTGGCGCCTGCCTGCTGAAGGGTTTTTTTTTTCAGTATGTACAGGTATTCATTATGTAAACTAGTGGGCAGGTCAGTGAGGGATCAGTGTCCTGTCAGCAGTCTGCATTATGAATATCTAATCAGATCACCACATGAAGACCCCCCACAGGCCGCCCTGGGGCACGAGCATATCATTAACTCAAAACTGAAAATAAAGATTACACAACAACCACAAGACGGATTTCATCACCAGGTGTCATTGTAATCAGTAGCACGGCATCGACCTGACATTGTGTGTAGGATACTGAGCACAATCCTGCTGACAGGGGCACTTTAAGGCTGGGTTCACATTGCGTTAATGGCAATGCGCTGACGGCATCCGTTACATAGCGGCACTAACGCTATGTAACCCATGCGTTCGCGCACCCATTGACTGAAATTATGTAGCGCATTGCTAACGCATGTCATAATTGGCATGCGTTAGAGATGTGCCGTCATTCTGTGACGGACCCTCGGACGCAGTCTGTAGCGTTTAGGGGTCCGTCACCGCTAGTGCAGGTGGAGCATATGTGCTAGCGTGACCGCATAACGCAATCTTTAATGGACTTGCGTTAACGCAGTCCGTTTAACGCATGCGTTGAACGGCTGCCCTAACGCAATATGAACCCTGCCTAAGATAGAGTGCAATGATCTGTCAAGGTCAGTAGAGGTCAACCTCATCAGGTATTTGGGAAAAGGTAAATGAATGTTTTCACTTTTTCTATTTGGGAGTGTTTACCTAAAACAAAAAATTCTGGACAGATTTTTCCTGCCATTATGCCCAGCCCTCAATCCACTAAAGTAAAGAGCATTTGTAAAGGATGGCCCGTTATCTTCAAAATGCAGATGTTGATGTACCTACCGGATACCAATATCAGTCATAAACGTTGAAAAACCTCAAGATACCTAATTTGGATAGAAGTAAATATTTAGTTTGGAAACTCATCTAAAGAATACTCAAATAGTCAAAGCCAGCCATAGATGGCCGTATGTATTGGCCAATACAAGGAACAGACCACACATTTTTCGATGTAGAGGGACAATAAATTTTTTTAGGACCCAATAGCCCAAGTTTTTGTGCCATGTGCATAAAGGATGAACTGCACCATTACGGAGGTCTAATGAAAGAAGAAGTCTTAGTGACCATTAATACTAATGGGTACATAGTCTTTTAGATGAATATGGATCTTTCCATGTACTAGAGATGATCAAATAGATTCACAAGATATCCGCAGCAATACTCCATAGGATCTGGAGGAGAGTCCTTAGTTGGCACCCAAGATATACGTCATGACGTCTCGTGAGCCCAGTGACTAAATCTCATGATGTTGTAGGGCCTAGAATGTTAGCATTAAAGGGATGGCCAAAGAAGTTGACAGGACCCTCGCACTGATGTGGATATGGGACCAGTGTCCTGCAAATTGTTTTGCTCATGTCTACTACGAATTGAAGAAATGGGCAAAAAACTATGTATTCCAGTAGAACCCTTTCGTAAAACTACGTTTAACATAGTCAGGAAGTTTTAACACCAAAAGTTACTTTTTTAGAATGACTTGAGACTTAAACTGAAGGATATAAGTAATGAAAAAAATAAAGGTATAAAAAAAACATAGCGTCAAAACAAGGAACTAAGCAAGTATAAAAAGAAAATAAAAAAACTAAGTTAATCTTGTGTTTGAGCATAGGGTTTACTACATTTTTGGAAGCTCTAAAGGCTCTATCTTATTATGAGGCAGCTGTTTGCCAGCCAAAATGAGGCACTATCTGACCTCAAACGTTCAGATCATCAGCAAAAGAACAGGTCACGTCATGAAAAGGTTTGATTCTCACAACCTGGTTGGGGCACATTTAAGACTAATTTCCAATTAACTCATTCTGTTGGATCTTTTTCATGGAAAAAGAAAACTGAAAAGATTTCTAATAGTAGACCTGTTTAGTATCTCCACAAGCACACGTAGTCCGTGAATAGTCTAACCCAAGGGGAACTTACATTAAAGGAACCTTTGTTCTTGGTGTCAAATTAGGCTTAGTTCCAAGAAGTGGTACATTTTTTGCTAAGCTAATCAAGATAACCTACTTTTTGAAGACTGATCTTTTCGTTCATTTTATGTTGATCCCACAATTTGCCGTCACTGTATTGGACAAATGGTAATACCAAGTGAAGAGCAGAATACAAGGAAAACATGATAAATCCTATCCAAAAATGGACGTCATAAGGGCAATGTGCCACAAACACGCAAATTCTACACAATGTTCTCAACATGCAGATGAAAATTTGATTTGGAAAAGCTAATTGGATGATGCACACATTCATATTTTTAATTAGCTGCCCTGAAGAACCTTTCCAGGTGCAAAAAAAAAGTAGTCCTTCAAGGCAAATTTAAAGTGCGACAACTTTTTGAAAACTGTGTCGAAAAGTAAAAACTTTGAGGCTCATGAGAGGATGACTAAAACAAGAGGAAGAAAACATTCAAGGGCAAAGACAAATCACTTTTTTGCCAAGAAAAATTTATTTTCTAAATTAAGTCACAGTGATAATCAGATTTGAGGAAAAAGATTTGCAGGACCTTGGTTCAGCCGCCATGGCAGTAGTCTGCGGCTGCCTGACTAGAGCAGTGCGATACCTGTGGCATCCTTAGCACCTCTTCAACGTCATAACATTGTGGCGTAACAGATACGTTGAGTCACGGAAGACTATTAATCAGAAAAGGCCTTGAATATGCTGCAGGTAGTAAGAGGTACACAGTGACCTGGTTCGGTGGCCATGGACTACCAACGTGGTCATGCAAATCTTTTTGCTCAACCCTACCCTACAATTCCTGTTGGCAATTGTGCCTTAAAATTCTTACAAATTACATTTCATAGAAAGTTATTGAGAAAGCTCAAGTATGGGTTCATACCTCCAAAGTACAGAGGCTTCACAACAGTACCTATGAGTTATTATTATGAGGCCATAGGCGCTTTGTGTTTTGATACATAGACATTCCATGGGGCATCATATTTTCTCTTAGTAGTAATGCTTATGGCCAGCTTCAGACAGACATACATGAAACACAGTCCGGTCATGAGACTCCACGGTCAGGACGAATATTCATATCCGAACACGGACCATGTTTCATGGACTTGTGAAACTGCGTAAATGTAAGACCGTCATAATAAGGCAAGCGATGACTCACATTTCTTGCTTGTTCTCATGGAATCCATAAGAAAACAAAAACAACTTTATGAAAACACAACGATACAGTGTGAACCAATGGTAGGCTATAGGTACCTCATCACAGATCTTTAATAAGACCAAGTGCACGAGGCAGAAGTCTTTTAAGACAAAATTAATAAAACAGTGCCCCCAGTCCAGCCAATCGTATGACAAAAATTATTGGTCGGTTTTGAACAGGCAAAGTTTAGGGTTTTTTTTTCTTTTGGGTTTTGGCATCTCAAAGTGGTGATATTTTTAGTTATTTTTTGAAGTAAGGTATTTTTGTTATTTTAGTTTAAAAAGAGTAGCTATTTTTTTCTTAATCAGTCTTTGCAAAATGACAAATCTTTGCCATATTCTCTATTGCATTGTTTTGCTTCCTTCTGGTTTATCTGCTTAGATCATGCTCTTTTATATGCGGCTTTGAACTGCTGTTCTAGCAAGTATCTCTTGCTCAAGACACTTAACAAATAATCTTCCCTCTGGGGGAGGGGAGCAGAGTAGTTCACAAAGAGAATGTATGTAAACAGTGTCTGAGTCCAGATTCTTACTTAGAGCAGCAGTTCAAATCAGCTTCTAAAAGGCACAAACTAAGCAGATAAAGCAACACTTTCAGCATAGAGTTTAGGAGAGAAGGAAGCAAAATAAGTTAATGGAGTTTATTACAATACCAATTAGGACTCATATGGAAAACTTTAATATGATCACACATAACGTGTGAGTAGAATGAAGCCCCTTTTCTTACATTTCATGTAGAAGCAATTTGTCAGATTCTGACAAAAGTAAAGATTGTTTAAATTCCTGGAAATCCTTAAACATAGGAAATTTCAATTTTGTAATAATTTTTTTTAAACCAATTCAATGTGTAAATCCTTAATTTGAACATGTCGATGGTGGCTACAGTGGAATGAAGAATATTAGCATTAGTTTCCATTTCATACATGTGTTAGGTGCTGGATGGGAAATATACCCTTTAAATCATTTTTCAGTTTCTACGTGGGGCCGAGATAAACCCCGACTGATTAACAAATAGCCAGAAACAGGAACATCCTCGCACACATCATTTTACTCATTTGTCAACAAATAAGTTAGGTAGTGTAAAAACAACTTTATTTTTTTTTTCTTTAATTTTTTACGTCCTTCAGTAGTGAGAAGCTAGAAACGTTAAAGTCCTTTTTATATTAAAAGTGAGACATCACAATGGAAATTTTTTTTAAAAAAAGTAAAATGTTTCTGTAAACACCACATCCTACTGTCTTCTCATCTTGTCAAGAGAAGGTCTTATGAAGAAAGCTGAAGCCAAAAAAATGAAGATTATTTATAAAAAAGATGAAAAAATTAGGAAATAAATTTCCACCACTCAACCAAAAAGGCTATAGACTGAAATGAAGCAACATCACACATAAAATGATCATATCGACATAAATAGGCAAGCCAATCAGGGGGGTCCATAGATTGTAGACTGTAAACGAGATGACAAGGCTGTTAGTGCACTTATAGGGGGATCGAGTTAATCCACAGACACAATATTGGAATGTAACAGTTTGTAATTTCCTGGTTGGCACCCATAAAACAAAAAAAGATGAATAAAATAAAAAATAATGTGAAAAAAAAATTCTAGAGAAGTGTATGATGCACTATGAAGGTGAATTTACATCTGAAACCACACTGGCAATACGTTTCTGCAATTAAAAAAAAAAAAAGCTTGATATCCTGCCTATATATGTACATTTACAAATTTGAAGTTTCTATTTTGTACAAATTAGAAATATTTTTGGGAGAAAAAAAAACAAAAAAACAGTGCCACAGTTTAGTGGTTTTTAAGCAAACCTGCCTGGGTTATAAAACATTTATGTCAATAAGAGAACTATTTTTTTTTTTTTTTTGCCATCACATCGGTCTTTTTTGAAGTTATGGAGGAACTTTATCTAGAAGGACCACATTGTTTCATGTCAAGAGTATCTTCTGGAGCATTCAATAATTCCAAATGTTGAAGGTGGACCTTGTGGGGACAGCACCAGGAAATTCAGAGGATAGAAAAAGCATCAACTGATAGCCCTTTGATTTTTTTTGGCACCAAATATTTGTATCCGATTATGGCCATGGCTGGTGAAGATGAGGTCCTGAAAAAAAAAAAAATCCGGAGTAGGTCTTATTCCTGAAGTCTCAGCTGATGGAAACAGTAGTAGATCTCAATTATTGCCAAGATGGAAAGAGGACATAAAATAATGATTACAAACCAAACAGAAGCATCGGCTCTATGGTGAGAGTCATTGAGCCACCTGGTAGCTGGAAGAATGGGGGTCTAATTTCCCTTCATAAAATGGAAGTAATGATATTCCACACATGGACAGAGTTGAAGTTACTGTTTGGTGCACACCCAAGGAAGGCATGTTGAGGTTTCTGTAAAAAGTCAACTTTATAGTTCATAGAAGCCACCAGAAAAAAAAAAAAAAGGACAGCCACAGATCTACAAAAGGATGCGACCATCGTTCCTTTTTTTTTTTTTGTATTCCTGTCCATCTGGATGAAGGTCCTTACGTTTCAAACTGAGGTCTCTGACTGAAGTCTCATTACAAATTTATGTGATTTAGGGTCTACAAATTCTTCAGAGAGCTTAAAGAAGGGTATCTTTTTGGTGCTGACAACCAAACTGAAATCTTGACGCTTTAGAACAAATACAATCCCATCTTTCAATCCATTGGTTACTGGTTCCTCACTGACCAAAGTCCACTGTTTAGCCAGCCAGCGGTCTTTGTGATACTGGATAGTTGGTCCTGGAGCCAAGTACCTCTCGAGAAAAGCCTGCAGGGGAAACATAAAAAAAATATAAAGTAAACTGATGACACCCAAATCTTATTACCGTTCACAAGAAGATCCTTGGTGCTTCTCAACCAAGAGCACATGCCAAAAATTCCATATTTCAGACTTTGAAAAGCAGATTTACAAATTATATTGCTCGAACATTCTCCATACCATATAATATTTAGTTTGAGTTGTCTTGAACGTGCTTGTTTGCCTTAAATCACAAGAACATATAAGGAGTATGGCTGGTTACCAGAGCAGCTCTACGGAGGAGTGACGGGGAATAGGTATGCAAGCCTAATTTTTTTTTTCCTTTGTGCTATGCTCAGCTAAAAATTAAAAAAAATAAAATTTAAAAAACAAGAGTAAATATGGTTTTGTGGCCAAAAAGGCTGAATGAATCCAGAGATCCAGATGCTAACCAATCAGATCTGTGAGACCATCTGAATGGATGTTCCATGACGTTTGTGGACTTCTTTCAGGTATTAGATGTGATTCATACAGATAATCCATATCAATTCCAAGAAATATAATCCTCTTTGACCCTTTTGTAATCCGATCATCAGTCAAAAACTAATAATAAAACTACACAAAACTTTTCTGTATAACCTCGCAGTTTCACAAACTACCTGGTTTCAAACTTCACTAAACCACTTGTAAAACACATTGTGGGCAATTCTGTTCTTCTGCATTTATGTTAGAAAAGCTCATTTCAAACTAAAAACATGTAATTGTTAAAGATGAGCGAGTCTGACAAAATTCCAGTTTGGCAAATTCAATGAAATTCGGCCGGGAACTCTGATTTGCAGCAAATTTATTCCTGGTGAATCAAATGAGCCATGATTGTTGTTTAAAAAAAAAAAAGTTTATTGTGCTCTGAGGGTTCCCATAACCCTATAAAGAATAAATAGATAGGCTGGCAAGTGGAAGAACAACAATAAATGATAATACTTGCCTAGCCTCTCATGTCTCCCATCCAAGTCCACACTACCTTCCTAAGTCCCCCACTCAACGTCAACACCGATCACCTCTTTAATCTTGGCACTTGCTGGGCCGGCTAGGCTAAGACACATGCATGTTGTGCATCGCCCCACTTGACATCATGTGTCTAGGCCTAGCTGGCAATGGAAGCACTCAAGAATGAGGAGCAACCTGAAGGGAGAAGGAGCCCAGGGGCAGAGGGGAGAAGAAACTTATGTGAACCGAACTCCCAAAAATCTGCGAATTTTGGACAAATTCCATTAACTTGGAATCTACTGATTCATCACCAGTAATTAAAATATTACTAATAATTATGTTTTTTTGTATTAAATTTGTAGTAGGAAACCGGATGAAATCACAAGAGATTCAAGATGACCAGACAGGAACCTCTGTGGTCTGAGCCTAAAAGAAGCATTAAATGTTTAGAAAAAAAAAAATTCAGGGACCCAATCTCCACCATAACCCGTCGACTGAAACATAAGCCAAGTGTTTATAATCTGACAAATGGTTGTTTTTAAAGATCTCAAGAGCTTCTCTCAGACTTTTATTAAAGGCTTCGGGGTGTGATCCACGCATCTGCTCAGCGTACAACAAAGACTTCTGCAGAGAGCCCATGATTAAATATGAATGAAAGATGTGAATATTTAATAAAATGTGAGTGCTAGGTACAGTAAAGCCTTGTCATTTGAAACCAATAGCTTTGTAGGGGAGATGATTGTATTCTTTTACTAGGGAACACTAGGGGGCATGGTTGTACCTTAAAAAAATATCAGATTACATGTGGAAAATTTACAGCTAAATAGGGACAGGAATTAAGCCTCAGTTTAACAAGTTGTCCTATGGAAGCTTAACACCTCTGCGGGAAATGTTTCACAGGTCATGTCAGAAGCAAATAGAGAGGTATCCCATAGTGCTAGCACCGAACCCGCAATAGAAAAGAACAGCACTGAAGATGAAAACATTAACTGCGATCACAAATATTCGATGCTGTACCAGCCTGAGGCCAAATCTTAGGATTTCCCACGTCCTGTGACACATAGGAATTCCAACTTTGCCAGAAAAGTCAGAACACTAATAGTTTACAATCACTGGAGAAGGACATCATGGTCCGAAAAATAAAAAAAAACAAGGTGAAGAGGAAGAACAGCAACTCAATGGCTTTATACTATCAAGATAGCCGCAGAGAAGACCCTGGTGGTCCTATCTAGGCCTGGTACAAGATAGAACTTTCTACACAGCGTTCATCCATCAAGTTCCCGTGGCTCGATATAGAGTCTAAGGTTGTTAAAAATAAATAATTAGTTTACAATCCAGGGAACTTATTATCAAGCAAGGGTGATGATTAGTGTTGAGCATTCCGATACTGCAAATATCGGGTAATGGCCGATATTCGCTGTATCGGAATTCCGATACCGAGTTCCGATATTTTTGTGATAACGGAAATCGGAATCGGAAGTTCATATAAGTTCCCAGTCATCTTCGGCGTGTGCGGTGCTTATGGTTCCCAGGGTCTGGAGGAGAGTAGACTCTCCTTCAGGCCCTGGGATCCATATTCATGTAAAAAATAAAGAATAAAAATAAAAAATATGGATATACTCACCCCTCCGACGGCCCCTGGCTCTCAGCGGTGCAACCGGCAGCCTCCGTTCCTAAGAATGCAGTGAGTGTAGGACCTGCGATGACGTCGCGTGACCGCGACGTCATCGCAGGTCCTTCACTCACTGCATTCTTAGGAACGGAGGCAGACACTTGCACCGCTGAGGTCCAGGGTCCGTCGGAGGGGTGAGTATATCCATATTTTTTCTTTTTTTTCTTTATTTTTTACATGAATATGGTTCCCAGGGCCTGAAGGAGAGTTTCCTCTCCTTCAGACCCTGGGAACCATCCAGGATAGCTTCCGATATTTGTGTCCCATTGACTTGCATTGGTATCGGGTATCGATATCAGCGATTTCCGATATTTTTTGGATATCGGCCGATCCAATCCGATACCGATACTTTTGAATATCGGAAGGTATCGCTCAACACTAGTGATGATGCAGCGCCCCAGAGACCTGGTCGTTGCAGTAATGTTTTTCTTCCACCAGGGGGAGTGATATTACATCTGATGGCAATAAAGGAGATCTTCTTACCAGGTATCACAAACCATACACCACACTTCACACTCCAGACCACCAGAGGGAGCCTTGCTCCTATCCACTAGGGCACTGCTCACAATTAGGTAAAACTGGTGGACTGGATAGAAAGTTAGAAGCTGACTGGGCTTCGCCCAGGTAACATTGGGTCAGAAGCTGATTGGGCTTCACCCAGGCAGCACCGTCAGGCAGACAGAGGGAAAGGAGGAACATCCCAGAGCTGCGGACAGAGAGGGCCCTGACAGGGGTGGGATCCTGTCAGAGGCCTAGATAGCGGGCCACGGAGCTGCGCCTGCCCCACGTGTGGCAGCATCCTAAGAAAGGACACAAAGAGAATTGTATTGTAGCGGGTGAGAAACTAAGTCATAGCACAAGGAGATAAAACCAGAAGGAGTTCTGCCCTGTAAAAGGCTGCCTCCTTCTGAGGGGCAGAAGCCGGTAGCCAGAATACCGAGGGAGTAATAGTCTCTACGCTTTACTTCAGAGACTGGCAGGACAGTTAATTCCACGTTGGCTGCCCGACCATATACCCAGGAGGCACGGTGGCAACTTGTGGGGCCCGGGGCGTCTCTAGGGTCCCTGTAAAAAGCCTCAGGCCATCAGTCATACGGGTTTGTCCTATCCATACCATCTGGGGGACAGAGAGGAAGACATAACATCTAGAACATCTACAACAGTTGTGAGGACCTTACCGAGAAGCTCAGCAGGGAGGTACAACAACACACAGGCGCTAGAGGAAGGCTACTGATTTCCACCTGGATAGGGGGACTCTGGATTTGCCTTCAGACCGGCCGGACTCTGCCTACCCTGTGGTCTGTACCCTGGACTGTGGATGCTGAAGTCTTCAGTAAAGGCAAAGAGACTGCAACCTTGTGTCCTCGTTCTTCACTGCGCCTTACATCATCCACCATCACCATCTACACCTCTGGGAAGCCCTGGGGATACACTTCACCTGTGGGAAGGTATACCATCTAGCTGCCATAACATCACCCCAGCAGACCCCTAGGCAGCGTCGGTCACCCTGACCGAATACCACAGGTGGCGTCACGAACTACCCCTTTAAAGACCTTTCCCAAAACTATAAAAACTCTTTCCTTTATTGGACGTCCCTCAAAGGGTCATGGACCAGGTCAGGCCACCGTGACATCCCCCGAACCGAAGGACCCGGTGCCGAGTACCCCATTGCCCTTACGTGGGGGCGCTCCAATGACCAAACCAAGTCCTTCGATTTCAAGATGTCAAATCTCAGGTTGAGTTAGATCAGCAAGTAATGGGTGAAGAACTGTTCAAATTAGATGATCGAGGTTCTACAGAGGTTCTTTGAGATTTTGTGTACAAGAACCAATGGTTCTGTGACTATGTCACCAAGCTACTTTCCAGTCAAGGAAATCTAAATCCCAGAAAGAAACCCAAATAATATGAATAGTAGCAGACATTGTTACAGGAAAAAGTTACCCACTAACCTTTGGAGTCATGTCGTGGGTGATGCAGAACTCAAGATGTTGCAGGATGCTCTCCATGGAGTGATATGGTTGTTGTTTCGTCGTTCGGAGATACTTCTGCATGGCTCTGGCCATTGAGGCGAAAATAGCCTGAGCAGCCTCCCGGGGGTCCATGACTTCACGTGGGTTTTTCGGGTCCTCATCCTGTAGCCTCTTGATGTGAGTGAAGGCTTCTTCTACGGCGACCACCAACCTAAAATGACAGAATCAAGAAAGCAGAGGAACATCTGAATGTCATAATAATTAGAGGATATACAGATTATTTGAAAACCATTGTTAAAGTCATACACTCTTGTTTAATAGGTGGTGGAGATAATTTAAAAGTACCTATTGAGGGGTTGCGTCACTTTCTTAAATGGCTAAATTTCAAAGTGCTTTTAAAACACAAATAACTCATTTCCCCCTTAGTAAAAATCCTCTTTGTTTTCAATACAATCAGAATTTACTTTAGTTTACCACTCATTGCCGAGGGTTACGGGCAAACCTGTGGTGGCGGGTCTCCTTGACAAGAAGTGCAGCACTTGTAAGCTCTGTGTTATTGTGATTGCCGGCGCTACGCTGAAACTTGGCCAAATCATTAGATCCAGCAGCCTCAATGGCACAGTTTGCTGTGTCGAAGGGTGTACAGTTAGGCCAGTGGCTCAGCCCTGTAGTGGGTCTGAACTGTCAGTAATCAGGAGTGCTCCGCCCCCACCCCTGGTGAACCGGAGACAGAGGAGAAGTGCACTCTCTTGAGGACAGAAGAGGAGACAATCCCTTTAAAATACCAATTGTAAAGCATGTTATCAGACCAGTGTATGAAGGGGCTTTGTGACTAGCTTGTATCAATCCCTAAGACAGACACCTTCTCTCTCAGTGTCCCAGCCATGACAGAAAATGGTCCAGCTCAGCAACTGGAAATAGTCAGCCAGTCCCCTTCACAGAAACAACTGGATGACACACAGACGCAGAAAAAATATCCTTTGTCAAACAAAGAACTGAAAATAGAGCTTCATGGACACATGAGCATTGATAAAGTGGGGCCATTTTTGAGGTGTACCAGAATTTCCTACACCGATACACTTTAATTCTAGAATCACCGAGCCTTATTCACACAAAGAGATAATGCCAGTATCCACATGCATAAATGATGGTGGTGCGGGAAACACATGATTGAACCAAAAAGACTTCTAATACTCTCCTATTTCGCTCTAATTTCATTAAGATCTGTTCCATTTGTGCCGCATCCCATGACCCTCAAGCAACAAAACAACTGTAATGTTAGCCCCCCCCGCGTAAACCTGAAAGAAATATAGCGGGGGTCTCATGGCCTCATGGACCCTGTCATTTAATATGGCTTTCTGTCAGAAGAAAGGTCAAGTAAAGGTCAGGTCAGTCATCTCTGAAAGTGTGAAACTGGTTTTATCCAGTTTTTTCTGGTATGTTTGGCAGCTATTGAAACGGTTTTCTATTGGCTGTAAGCAGCTTTGCCGCTCTTTTTTTGAATATATACACACCTGTTTTGTGGTATCTGGTCATTCTGTCAGCGGAAGAAGATAAAGAAGACCCCACCCTCCCTCCCCTGAATTCTTGTAAATTTACTGTCGTGTAGTTTAATTGTGGGAAAATCACCCATGTCTGGGTGGATTGGTTTATTGGAAAAGTTTGGTACTTTGGTTTTATAATTTATGGAGTTTATTTATTGGTGATTAATTAATTTATGTAACCCTAAATAAACTACACGGCCATTTTTATCCACAATTAAAGCGTTTTGTGTTTTTATTGTATGAATGGGTTCTATGAGGCCATGAACATAGCATCAATACAGTGGGAAAATAAGTATTTGACACACTGACAATTTTGCAAGTTTTCCCACCTACAAAAAATGGAGAGGTCTGTAATTTTTATTGCAGGTACAATTCAGCTGTAAGAGACAATCTAAAAATATATATATTAAAAAAAAAAGATATTTCATGCAATAAAATGCAATTAAGTATTTGATCAGCTACCAATCAGCAAGATTTCTGGCTCTCACAGACCTGTTAGTTTTTCTGTAAGAAGCCTCCTACTCTGCACTCATTACTTGTATTAATTGCACCTGTTTGACCTCGTTACCTGTATAAAAGACACCTGTCCACACACTCAATCACTCTCTAACCTCTCCACCATGGCCAAGACCAAAGAGCTGTCTACGGACACCTGGGACAAAATTGTAGACCTGCACAAGGCTGGGATGGGCTACAGGACAATAGGCAAGCAGCTTGGTGAGAGGAAACAACCATGGGCACAATTATTAGAAAATAAAGGAACACAAGATGACTGTCAACCTTCATTGGTTTGGGTCTCCATGCAAGATCTGACCTTGTGGGGTAAGGATGATTCTGAGAAAGGTCAGGAATCAACCCAGAACTACAAGGAAGGACCTGGTCAGTGACCTGAACAGAGCTGGGACCAGTCTCAAACATTACCGTTAGTAATACATTACACTGTCAGATTAAAACCCGGCAGGGTATGTAAGGTCTCGCTTATCCAGAGACCTTGCATATCCAGAGTAGATATGGGGGAAGGTCATTTGGTCACACGAGACCAAAATAGAACTTTTCGGTATTAACTACACTCGCCGTGTTTGGAGGAAGAATAAAAGATGAGTACAACCCCCAAGAACACCGTCCCAACCGTGAAGCATGGTGGGGGAAACATACTTTGGAATTTGATTTTCTGCAAAGGGGACAGGGTGACTGCACCGTACTGAAGGGAGTATGGACGGGGTAATGTATTCCAAGATTTTGGCCAATAACCTCCTTCCCTCAGTCAGAGTATTGAAGGTGGGTCCTGGCTGGGTCTTCCAGCATGACAATGACCAAAAACACACAGCCAGAACAACTAAGGAGTGGCTCCATCAGAAGAATTTCAAGCTCCCGAGGTGGCCTAGCAAAGTCTCCAGATCTGAACCCAATAGAAAATTTTTGGAAGGAGCTGAAACTCAATGTTGCCTAGTGACAGTCTTGAAACAACGGGTGAAGATCTATATGGAGGAGTGGGCCAAAATCCCTGCTGCAGTGTGTGCAAACTTTGTCAAGAACTACAGGAAATGTCAGACCTCTAATCGCAAACAAAGGTTTCTGGACCAAATATTAAGTTCTGTTTTCCTATTGTATCAAATACTTAATTTATGCAATAAAACGCGAATTAATTATGTAAAACTCATACAATGTGATTTTCTGGATTTTATTTATAGATTCTGTCTCTCACAGGTGACGTGTACCTACAATAAAAAGACTTCTCCATTCTTTGTAGGTGGGAAAACTTGCAAAATCTGGAGAGTATCAAATACTTATTTCCCCCACTGTAAATGCAAGTTGGAAAATGCTGACATCTAAAATGATCCTCATTGCCCTCTAAGTAGACATCTGTCCTAATAAACTATAGAATGAGGTGAAAATTTTTTGAGTAGAAAATTATCCTAAATTCCCGGGATTTACTTGCTGCCGTTGACGATTATTGTAAGTGAAAATGACAGCTATCTATTCCAAGATTATCACAAGAGGCAGATGATGACAGATGAAGCTACAGGTCAGTACAGGTCTTAGAGTCGTCACCAATCTGGTGTAAGAAGCATACAGGCAGAGTATTACAGACAGGCTTAAAAGATTCAACATAAATCTTCACTGATCCAAGAATGTGTGAACAAGATTAAAAACCTGTCACAGAAGCTCCTTTCAGGGGCAACATGAGGATGTTTCTATTTTACCATGAAGAAGCCCATTAAGAGGTCCAGACATTCTCCATAAAAATTATTATTTTTTTTTAACCTAGTGTAAATTCCGCTGATCTCCTGAATTCAGTGTTGTTGTTCTTTTGTTCCTGAGCCTCTCAGTTACTGAGATATGGCCAGCTATTCTTTGCATGAAGATCTAGTCTTGTTAAACAAGTGGGCGTGATTTTCAAAAAGCCTGTGGTTGAGGACCACTCCTAGATGGGTAAAAAGGCTAGATTTAGAGAGTAGAAAAAGGGGACAATATCTAAAGTACTATGAGGCCAAGAGGCTAAAGAAAAACCGCTGGATGGATTCAGGAGAAAAAAAAATAAATTCACATTTATGGCAAGTCACTGATCCTCTTTAATAGTGCAATAAATACCTAAAGAGGTTGACCAATGAGGACAAACAAGTCATCAGCAGACAGAGGCTGGTCCTCTAAGCTAAGGGTACTGTCACACAGTGCAATTTTCATCGCTACGACGGCACGATTCGTGACGTTCTAGCGATATCGTTACGATCTCGCAGTGTCTGACACGCTACTGCGATCAGGGACCCTGCTGAGAATCGTACGTCGTAGCAGATCGTTTGAAACTTTCTTTCGTCGCTGGATCTCCTGCTGTCATCGCTGGATCGTTGTGTGTGACAGCGATCCAGCGATGCGTTCGCTTGTAACCAGGGTAAACATCGGGTAACTAAGCGCAGGGCCGCGCTTAGTAACCCGATGTTTACCGTGGTTACCAGCGTAAAAGTAAAAAAAAACAAACCGTACATGCTCACCATCTGATGTCCGTCAGGTCCCTTGCCGTCCGCTTCCCGCTCTGACTGTCTGCCGGCCGGAAAGTGAGAGCAGATCACAGCGGTGACGTCACCGCTGCACTCTGCTCTCACTGTACGGCCGGATCTCAGTCAGAGCAGGAAGCGGACGGCAAGGGACCTGACGGACATCAGATGGTGAGCATGTACGGTTTGTTTTTTTTTACTTTTACGCTGGTAACCACGGTAAACATCGGGTTACTAAGCGCGGCCCTGCGCTTAGTGATTGCGCCGTGATTGCAACGTGTGACCGCAGTCTATGACACTGAAGCAATAATCATACGACGCTGTGACGTCACGAATCGTGCCGTCGTAGCGATCAAAATTGCACTGTGTGACAGTACCCTAACACTCATTGTTTATCATTCAATAGATCTTGGGGTCCATGGATGGATAGGGACTTCAATTGCTTTCACTATGCAATCCTAAAAAAGTCATGATGGATAGTGGTGTGGGCTGGAAGCCTTTTTGACATTTTTTGTCCAAATAAGAAATCCCCTTAAGGAAAAGTATAGGAAAGTTGCCACAGCCCTGCCCTCTAGGATGTAACTATAATGGGTGCTGTGGTTGCAGTAGAATTTCTGCACAGAAGTCAAAGGGTGCTCCAAAGACGCCTTCGGTGCACACTAGAAGAACAAATTACAATGCTATTAAAAGCCAGGAAAAATTGGGTTCTCTGTTAAAGGTTTCTTTATTGGGACCCATCAGCTTCAAGTTTTGCCACTACCCACCCTACAAACCAACAATTAACTGCAGGTTCTATACAAGATCCATCTGGATTCTGGGACGGAACTAAATCTAGTATAATAAAATCCCCTTCATGACATTATTCATTGACCATTGCTCTTCTCATTAATAAAGCTTGGGTTATATGGTGAATCCGGTCTTGTTATGCACATGCAGCCCTAGAATGGATGATGCCCTAAACCAGAGGTCTCAAATACGTGGCCACTGAGGCTGCTTCAGGCGGCCCGCAGTCACTGTAGACCCTTTGGCATCTCTGCCCGGTTCAGGGGGTCGCTGTAGGCAGTGTTTTATTTCAGCTTAATGTGCCCACTGCTAAAGAGAAATGAATATTCACGACTCTCCACACCCATGGGAGAGGAGAGCAGTGACTATTCATTTCTTTTTAATAGCAGGCACAGTAAGCACAGCCGATGGCCGATCATGTGTGCCCACTAAGTAAATGAATATTCACTGCTCTCCACGCTAGGACTATAAGGTTGGAGAGTAGTGAACATTCATTCCCTTAAATAGCAGGGACACGAGATTGCACGGCCGCAGGAAGCCAGCTACTGTGCCCCGCTATTAAAAATCAATGAATATTCACTGCTCTGCACTCCTATAGTCCCGGCGTGGAGAGCAGTGAGTATTCCGGCAGCTGTCCTCTGCTTGTAAGCAGCACATGATGTCACTGCCATGCGCTGCTGACAAGCATAATAAATTCAGCAGCTGGAATCAGAATAAGATACAGCGTGGGAGCGCAGGGAAGGTACAGTGGGTACGGAAAGTATTCAGACCCCTTTAAATGTTTGACTGTTTGTTTATTGCAGCCATTTGGTAAATTCAAAAAAATTCATTTTTTTTCACATTAATGTACACTCTGCCCCCCATCTTGACTGAAAAAATAGAAATGTAGACATTTTAGCAAATTTAATAAAAAAGAAAAACTGAAATATCACATGGTCATAAGTATTCAGACCCTTTACTTAGACATAGGGTTGAGCGAAACGGGTCGATCATTTTCAAAAGTCGCCGACTTTTGGCTAAGTCGGCGTCTCATGAAACCCGATCCGACCCCTGTGCTTGTCGGCCATGCGGTACGCGACTTTCGCGCCAAAGTCGCGTTTCAATGACGCGAAAAGCGCCATTTCTCAGCCAATGAAGGTGAACGCAGAGTGTGGGCAGCGTGATGACATAGATCCTGGTCCCCACCATCTTAGAGAAGGGCATTGCAGTGATTGGCTTGCTGTCTGCGGCGTCACAGGGGCTATAAAGGGGCGTTCCCGCCGACCGCCATCTTACTGCTGCTGATCTGAGCTTAGGGACAGGTTGCTGCCGCTTCATCAGAAGCAGGGAGAGCGTTAGGCAGGGTCCACTAACCACCAAACCGCTTGTGCTGCAGCGATTTCCACTGTCCAACACCACCTTCGGTGTGCAGGGACTGTGGAAGCTATTTTTTTTTTTTTTTCCCCTCAGCGCTGTAGCTCATTGGGCTGCCCTAGAAGGCTCCGTGATAGCTGTATTGCTGTGTGTACGCCACTGTGGAAACCAACTGCTTTTTTCAAAGCACATATCCTCTTGTTCCTTCCTTTCTGCACAGCTATCTTTTCTGTTTTTCCACACTTTTTATTTAATTTGTGCATCAGTCCACTCCTATTGCTGCCTGCCATACCTGGCTTACATTACTGCAGGGAGATAGTAATTGTAGGACAGTTTTTGTTTTTTTTTTGTTTTTTTTTTTTGTGGGAGATTAAGATTGGCATTTCTGCTACAGTGCCATCCCTGTGTGTGCCATCTCTCACTGAGTGGGCCATAGAAAGCCTATTTATTTTTTCCGTGATTTGTGTTCTAAAATCTACCTCAACACAAAAACAGTACATCAATCAGTGGGAGAAAAATATTGGCCTCAGTCAGGGCTTGTGTGCCACTGCTGTGTGTGCTATCTCTCATTCAGTGGGCTATAGCAAGCCTATTTTTTTTTTTTTTTTTTAATATTATTTGGTTTCTAATTCTCCCTGAAAAAAAAAAAAAAAACCTAAAAAAACAGTGGGAGAATAATATTGCCCTTTCAGCTTGTGTGCCAGTCTTGACTCCTGGGTGTGCCACCTCTCTCCCTCTCATTCAGTGGGCCATAGAAAGCCTATTTATTTTTTTTTTTAAATATTATTGGGTTTCTAAAGTCTCCCTGAAAAAACAAAAAATACATAAAAAAACAGTGGGAGAGTAATATTGCCCTTTCAGCTTGTGTGCCAGTCTTGACTCCTGGGTGTGCCACCTCTCTCCCTTTCATTCAGTGGGCCATAGAAAGCCTATTTATTTTTTCCGTGATTTGTGTTCTAAAATCTACCTCAACACAAAAACACTACATCAATCAGTGGGAGAAAAATATTGGCCTCAGTCAGGGCTTGTGTGCCACTGCTGTGTGTGCTATCTCTCATTCAGTGGGCTATAGCAAGCCTATTTTTTTTTTTTTTTTTTTTTTAATATTATTTGGTTTCTAAAGTCTCCCTGAAAAAAAAAAAAAAACATAAAAAAACAGTGGGAGAGTAATATTGCCCTTTCAGCTTGTGTGCCAGTCTTGACTCCTGGGTGTGCCACCTCTCTCCCTTTCATTCAGTGGGCCATAGAAAGCCTATTTATTTTTTGGTTTTTTTAATATTATTTGGTTTCTAAAGTCTCCCTGAAAATAAAAAAAAAAAATACATAAAAAAACAGTGGGAGAGTAATATTGCCATTTCAGCTTGTGTGCCAGTCTTGACTCCTGGGTGTGCCACCTCTCTCCCTCTCATTCAGTGGGCCATAGAAAGCCTTGTTTTTTTGTTTTTTTTTTAATATTATTTGGTTTCTAAAGTCTCCCTGAAAAAAAAAAAAAAACATAAAAAAACAGTGGGAGAGTAATATTGCCCTTTCAGCTTGTGTGCCAGTCTTGACTCCTGGGTGTGCCACCTCTCTCCCTTTCATTCAGTGGGCCATAGAAAGCCTATTTATTTTTTGGTTTTTTTAATATTATTTGGTTTCTAAAGTCTCCCTGAAAATAAAAAAAAAAAATACATAAAAAAACAGTGGGAGAGTAATATTGCCATTTCAGCTTGTGTGCCAGTCTTGACTCCTGGGTGTGCCACCTCTCTCTCTAATTGTGGGCCATAGAAAGCCTATTTATTTTTTGGTTTTTTTAATATTATTTGGTTTCTAAAGTCTCCCTGAAAATAAAAAAAAAAAATACATAAAAAAACAGTGGGAGAGTAATATTGCCCTTTCAGCTTGTGTGCCAGTCTTGACTCCTGGGTGTGCCACCTCTCTCCCTTTCATTCAGTGGGCCATAGAAAGCCTATTTATTTTTTGGTTTTTTTAATATTATTTGGTTTCTAAAGTCTCCCTGAAAATAAAAAAAAAAAAACATAAAAAAACAGTGGGAGAGTAATATTGCCATTTCAGCTTGTGTGCCAGTCTTGACTCCTGGGTGTGCCACCTCTCTCCCTTTCATTCAGTGGGCCATAGAAAGCCTATTTATTTTTTGGTTTTTTTAATATTATTTGGTTTCTAAAGTCTCCCTGAAAATAAAAAAAAAAAATACATAAAAAAACAGTGGGAGAGTAATATTGCCATTTCAGCTTGTGTGCCAGTCTTGACTCCTGGGTGTGCCACCTCTCTCCCTCTCATTCAGTGGGCCATAGAAAGCCTTGTTTTTTTGTTTTTTTTTTAATATTATTTGGTTTCTAAAGTCTCCCTGAAAATAAAAAAAAAAAACATAAAAAAACAGTGGGAGAGTAATATTGCCATTTCAGCTTGTGTGCCAGTCTTGACTCCTGGGTGTGCCACCTCTCTCTCTAATTGTGGGCCATAGAAAGCCTATTTATTTTTTGGTTTTTTTAATATTATTTGGTTTCTAAAGTCTCCCTGAAAATAAAAAAAAAAAATACATAAAAAAACAGTGGGAGAGTAATATTGCCCTTTCAGCTTGTGTGCCAGTCTTGACTCCTGGGTGTGCCACCTCTCTCCCTTTCATTCAGTGGGCCATAGAAAGCCTATTTATTTTTTGGTTTTTTTAATATTATTTGGTTTCTAAAGTCTCCCTGAAAATAAAAAAAAAAAATACATAAAAAAACAGTGGGAGAGTAATATTGCCCTTTCAGCTTGTGTGCCAGTCTTGACTCCTGGGTGTGCCACCTCTCTCCCTTTCATTCAGTGGGCCATAGAAAGCCTATTTATTTTTTGGTTTTTTTAATATTATTTGGTTTCTAAAGTCTCCCTGAAAATAAAAAAAAAAAATACATAAAAAAACAGTGGGAGAGTAATATTGCCATTTCAGCTTGTGTGCCAGTCTTGACTCCTGGGTGTGCCACCTCTGTCCCTCTCATTCAGTGGGCCATAGAAAGCCTTGGTTTTTTTTTTTTTTTTAAATATTATTTGGTTTCTAAAGTCTCCCTGAAAATAAAAAAAAAATACATAAAAAAACAGTGGGAGAGTAATATTGCCATTTCAGCTTGTGTGCCAGTCTTGACTCCTGGGTGTGCCACCTCTCTCTCTAATTGTGGGCCATAGAAAGCCTTTTTATTTTTTTCCTTCATTTGTGTTTTAAAATCAACCTCAACACAAAAACACTACATCAATCAGTGGGAGAAAAATATTGGCCTCAGTCAGGGCTTGTGTGCCACTCCTGTGCGTGCCATCTCTCATTCAGTGGGCCATAGAAAGCCTTGTTTTTTTGTTTTTTTTTTAAATATTATTTGGTTTCTAAAGTCTCACAGAGAAAAAAAAAAAAATAAATTAGGTGGGAGATTAATATTGACATTAGTGCTTGAGTGACAGTCCTGCGTGTGTGTCATCTCTGTGATTTGGTGTCACAGAAAACAGAGTGTGTAACATTGTGCCTGATTTTCCTTGTGGTCTCACCAACCTGTTAAGGGATATTGAAATCATACTGAAGTTATAGCTCACCGTGTAAGTTGTTTGACAGCAACAAATAAAGTTAGTTTGGTTACGATTTTTAAACAATGAGGAAGTCTGGTGCAAGAGGTCGTCGTGGGCGTTCATTGTCAGCTGGTAATGATGGTAGTGGTAGTGGAGCATCAGGTGGTCGTGGGGATAAAAATATTCCACCTAAGTCTGGAGCTGTGGAGCCAGTTTCGTCGTCAGGCTACACAAGGCCTCGAACGCTCTCTTTTCTGGGAGTAGGAAAACCGCTTTTAAAGGCTGAGCAGCAACAGCAAGTTTTGGCTTACATTGCAGACTCAGCCTCTAGCTCTTTTGCCTCCTCTTCCGAAACTGGTAAATGTAAAAGCAGCGCGTCGCTTGTGGATGTTCACGGTCAGGGACAAGTCGCTTCCTTGTCCTCCTCAGCAAAAACTACAACAAGAGAGAAGGATGCAGCAGGCGACACAACGGGTCACTCCATGGAGCTCTTTACACATACCGTCCCTGGCTTAGAAAGTGAAACATTTAACAGGCCATGCCCATTACAAGTAGATTCTGACATGGAGTGCACTGATGCACAGCCACAGCCAGAGTACTATGCTGCTCCTTTGACTCAGACCACCACATTGCCCTCTCAGGGTACAGATCCACAATCAGACCCTGATGAGACTATGTTGCCCCGCCACGAACGCTATACCACCGACCGACACAGTGACACAGACGAAGTTGCACACGAGCTCGAAGAGGAGGTAATAGATGACCCAGTTATTGACCCCGATTGGCAGCCATTGGGGGAACAGGGTGCAGGCGGCAGTAGTTCAGAAGCGGAGGTGGAGGAGGGGCCGCAGCAGGCATCAACATCGCAACAGGTTCCATCTGCCGGGCCCGTATCTGGCCCAAAACGCGTGTCAAAGCCAAAACCTGTTGGAGGACAGCGTGGCCATCCGGTTAAAGCTCAGTCTGCAATCCCTGAAAAGGGATCCGAGTCTAGGAAGAGTGCAGTCTGGCATTTTTTTAAACAACATCCAACTGATCAGCGCAAAGTCATCTGTCAAAAATGTTCAACTAGCTTAAGCAGAGGTCAGAATCTGAAAAGTCTAAATACTAGTTGCATGCATAGACACTTAACCACCATGCATTTTCAAGCCTGGACTAACTACCAAACGTCCCTTAAGGTTGTAGCACCCTCGGCCAATGAAGCTAGTCAGCAACGCAACATCCCTTCCGTCACTGTAAGGCCACCATTTTCCGCACCACCGGCAGTATCTGTGCAGGTTTCTTTGCCAGCCAAAAGCAGTCAGGGTCAGGGAATCACCAGTTTAGTAGGAGGAAATATTGCATCTAGGGCACCGGCGGAAACAATACCGTCTCCAACCGTCTCTCAGTCTGCCATGTACACCGGCACACCCGAAAGTTCCACGATCTCCTGCTCTCCAGTCCAGCTCACCCTACATGAGACTCTGGTTAGAAAAAGGAAGTACTTATCCTCGCATCCGCGTACACAGGGTTTTAACGCCCACATAGCTAGACTAATCTCGTTAGAGATGATGCCCTACCGTTTAGTTGAAAGCGAAGCTTTTAAAGCCCTGATGGAGTACGCTGAACCACGATACGAGCTACCTAGTCGACACTTTTTTTCCAGAAAAGCCATCCCAGCCCTGCACCAGCATGTTAAACAGCGCATCGTCCATGCACTTAGGCAATCTGTGAGTACAAAGGTGCACCTGACTACAGATGCATGGACCAGTAGGCATGGCCAGGGACGTTATGTGTCCATCACGGCACACTGGGTGAATGTGGTGGATGCAGGGTCCACAGGCGACATCAATTTAGGGACAGTTGTGCCTAGCCCACGGTCTAGGAAACAGTTGGCTGTAGGCGTTCGCACCCCCTCCTCCTCCTCCTCGTCCTCCTGCAGAAGCTACAGCTCTTCCACAGAACGCAGTCGGCCAACCACTCCATCGGCAGATGACACTGTTGCACACCAGTTGTCCCATTATGGGCCAGCTACTGCCAAGCGTCAGCAGGCTGTATTGGCTATGAAGTGTTTGGGCGACAACAGACACACCGCGGAAGTTCTGTCCGAGTTCTTGCAACAAGAAACGCAGTCGTGGCTGGGCACAGTAGATCTTGAGGCAGGCAAGGTAGTGAGTGATAACGGAAGGAATTTCATGGCTGCCATCTCCCTTTCCCAACTGAAACACATTCCTTGCCTGGCTCACACCTTAAACCTGGTGGTGCAGTGCTTATTGAAAACTTATCCTGGGTTCTCCGACCTGCTCCTCAAAGTGCGTGCACTTTGCTCACATATCCGACGTTCGCCTGTACACGCCAGCCGTATGCAGACCTATCAGCGGTCTTTGAACCTTCCCCAGCATCGCCTAATCATAGACGTTGCAACAAGGTGGAACTCAACACTGCACATGCTTCAGAGACTGTGCGAACAGAGGCGTGCTGTTATTTATTTGTGGGAGGATACACGGGCAGGCAGTAGGATGGCAGACATGGAGTTGTCAGGTGTGCAGTGGTCGAAGATACAAGACATGTGTCAAGTCCTTCAGTGTTTTGAGGAATGCACACGGCTGGTTAGTGCAGACAACGCCGTAATAAGCATGAGCATCCCCCTAATGCGTCTGCTGATGCAAAGTTTGACGCACATAAAGGAGCAGGCGTCTGCACCAGAGGAAGAGGGAAGCCTTGATGACAGTCAGCCATTGTCTGGTCAGGGCAGTGTACAGGACGAGGTAGCGGGCGAAGAGGAGGTGGAGGACGAGGAGGATGATGGGGATGAGTATATTTTTAATGCCGAACCTTTCCCGGGGGCACAGGAAATTGGTTGCGTGTCACGGCCGGGTTCTGGTTTTTTGAGGGACACAAGTGACGTAGATTTGCCTGCAACTGCCCCTCAACCAATCACAACCGGAGATTTGACAACTGGAACTTTGGCCCACATGGCGGATTATGCCTTACGTATCCTAAAAAGGGACACACGCATTACGAAAATGATGAACGATGACGATTACTGGTTGGCCTGCCTCCTTGATCCACGCTATAAAGGCAAATTGCAAAATATTATGCCACATGAGAACTTGGAACTAATATTAGCAACCAAACAATCAACTCTTGTTGACCGTTTGCTTCAGGCATTCCCAGCACACAGCGCACGTGATCGTTCTCACACAAGCTCCAGGGGGCAGCAGACTAGGAGTGTTAGGGGTGCACACATCAGAAGTGGCGTTGGACAGAGGGGTTTTCTGACCAGGTTGTGGAGTGATTTTGCTATGACCGCAGACAGGACAGGTACTGCTGCATCAATTGAAAGTGACAGGAGACAACATTTGTCCAGTATGGTTACTAACTATTTTTCATCCCTTATCGATGTTCTCCCTCAACCGTCATTCCCATTTGATTACTGGGCCTCCAAATTAGACACCTGGCCAGAATTGGCAGAATATGCATTGCAGGAGCTTGCTTGCCCGGCAGCAAGTGTCCTATCAGAAAGAGTATTCAGTGCTGCAGGTTCAATATTAACCGAAAAAAGGACTCGTCTGGCTACCCAAAATGTTGACGATCTAACATTCATTAAAATGAACCACAACTGGATTTCGAAATCTTTTGCCCCACCTTGCCCGGCCGACACCTAGCTTTCCTATGAAAAGCTCTTGCCTGTGAATTACTTTTCTAATGTCTAATTTGCTGCAGCTGATTGTACAGCATACGACATGTTTACACCTCCCTAAATGGCAAAACTCCCCACACGGGGCCGTGGTATCGCGACTTGGCGCAAGCACCCGTGAGACTGCTGTTTGTCTGAAGAGGTGGGTGTGCTCGCTTTTGGTTGACGGCATTGCTACTGGGTCCCTCATAGTACAATGTAGTGTCTCTGGCGGTGGTGGTGCGCACCCAACGTCAGACACACCGTTGTAACATGAGGGGCCCTGGGGCGGTCCCGCCGGCCTCAAGAGAGTTCCCCCCTACCCCAGCTCAAAATGTGCTCTACCACGTGCAAAATTATGTCGCACAGCTCCACCAATCTTTAGTCTATTCGCTGACATCATTCAATGTCTGGCACTGACAATACAAATTTGTAGACATCTATGATGCAACTTAAAGTAGTCTGTGTCTGTGTCCTATATTGGCACCATTAAATAGTTACTGCCAAATTACAATGTCAGAAACTCAGTAGATGAGCCCACCCCTGTACCTAAGTATGCCACCTTTTTTTTTTGTTTTGGTTGTTTTGCGAGACATTAACATCTATTTATATTTTGGGAGTACTGGGACAGACACTCCTTGCACTACTCCTCCACTCACCACCAAGCTGCCTGTGTATCCATGTAACCGCTGTAAAACTGCCATGAGCCTATTGTTTGTTATTTTAGGCCTTTGATAGCCTGTCTGCGGTCCCTACTTTAAATACTCCTCCACTGACCACCAAGCTGCCTGCCCGTGTATCCATGTAACCGCTGTGAAACTGCCATGAGCCTATTGTTTGTTATGTTAGGCCTTTGATAGCCTGTCTGCGGTCCCTACTTTAAATACTCCTCCACTGACCAGACCACTGCTGCCCGTGTACCCCTGGAACCAATTATAAAGTGCCTACAGCCAGCCCATTTTCTTATGTTAGGCCTTTGAAGCCTGTCTGCGGTCCCTACTTTAAATACTCCTCCACTGACCAGACCACTGCTGCCCGTGTACCCCTGGAACCAATTATAAAGTGCCTACAGCCAGCCCATTTTCTTATGTTAGGCCTTTGAAGCCTGTCTGCGGTCCCTACTTTAAATACTCCTCCACTGACCAGACCACTGCTGCCCGTGTACCCCTGGAACCAATTATAAAGTGCCTACAGCCAGCCCATTTTCTTATGTTAGGCCTTTGAAGCCTGTCTGCGGTCCCTACTTTAAATACTCCTCCACTCACCACCAAGCTGCCTGCCCGTGTATCCATGTAACCGCTGTGAAACTGCCATCATGAGCCTATTGTTTGTTATGTTAGGCCTTTGATAGCCTGTCTGCGGTCCCTACTTTAAATACTCCTCCACTGACCAGACCACTGCTGCCCGTGTACCCCTGGAACCAATTATAAAGTGCCTACAGCCAGCCCATTTTCTTATGTTAGGCCTTTGATAGCCTGTCTGCGGTCCCTACTTTAAATACTCCTCCACTCACCACCAAGCTGCCTGCCCGTGTATCCATGTAACCGCTGTGAAACTGCCATCATGAGCCTATTGTTTGTTATGTTAGGCCTTTGATAGCCTGTCTGCGGTCCCTACTTTAAATACTCCTCCACTGACCAGACCACTGCTGCCCGTGTACCCCTGGAACCAATTATAAAGTGCCTACAGCCAGCCCATTTTCTTATGTTAGGCCTTTGAAGCCTGTCTGCGGTCCCTACTTTAAATACTCCTCCACTGACCAGACCACTGCTGCCCGTGTACCCCTGGAACCAATTATAAAGTGCCTACAGCCAGCCCATTTTCTTATGTTAGGCCTTTGAAGCCTGTCTGCGGTCCCTACTTTAAATACTCCTCCACTGACCAGACCACTGCTGCCCGTGTACCCCTGGAACCAATTATAAAGTGCCTACAGCCAGCCCATTTTCTTATGTTAGGCCTTTGAAGCCTGTCTGCGGTCCCTACTTTAAATACTCCTCCACTCACCACCAAGCTGCCTGCCCGTGTATCCATGTAACCGCTGTGAAACTGCCATCATGAGCCTATTGTTTGTTATGTTAGGCCTTTGATAGCCTGTCTGCGGTCCCTACTTTAAATACTCCTCCACTGACCAGACCACTGCTGCCCGTGTACCCCTGGAACCAATTATAAAGTGCCTACAGCCAGCCCATTTTCTTATGTTAGGCCTTTGATAGCCTGTCTGCGGTCCCTACTTTAAATACTCCTCCACTCACCACCAAGCTGCCTGCCCGTGTATCCATGTAACCGCTGTGAAACTGCCATCATGAGCCTATTGTTTGTTATGTTAGGCCTTTGATAGCCTGTCTGCGGTCCCTACTTTAAATACTCCTCCACTGACCAGACCACTGCTGCCCGTGTACCCCTGGAACCAATTATAAAGTGCCTACAGCCAGCCCATTTTCTTATGTTAGGCCTTTGAAGCCTGTCTGCGGTCCCTACTTTAAATACTCCTCCACTGACCAGACCACTGCTGCCCGTGTACCCCTGGAACCAATTATAAAGTGCCTACAGCCAGCCCATTTTCTTATGTTAGGCCTTTGAAGCCTGTCTGCGGTCCCTACTTTAAATACTCCTCCACTCACCACCACCAAGCTGCCTGCCCGTGTATCCATGTAACCGCTGTGAAACTGCCATGAGCCTATTGTTTGTTATTTTAGGCCTTTGATAGCCTGTCTGCGGTCCCTACTTTAAATACTCCTCCACTCACCACCAAGCTGCCTGCCCGTGTATCCATGTAACCGCTGTGAAACTGCCATCATGAGCCTATTGTTTGTTATGTTAGGCCTTTGATAGCCTGTCTGCGGTCCCTACTTTAAATACTCCTCCACTGACCAGACCACTGCTGCCCGTGTACCCCTGGAACCAATTATAAAGTGCCTACAGCCAGCCCATTTTCTTATGTTAGGCCTTTGAAGCCTGTCTGCGGTCCCTACTTTAAATACTCCTCCACTGACCAGACCACTGCTGCCCGTGTACCCCTGGAACCAATTATAAAGTGCCTACAGCCAGCCCATTTTCTTATGTTAGGCCTTTGAAGCCTGTCTGCGGTCCCTACTTTAAATACTCCTCCACTCACCACCACCAAGCTGCCTGCCCGTCTATCCATGTAACCGCTGTAAAACTGCAATGAGCCTATTGTTTGTTATTTTAGGCCTTTGATAGCCTGTCTGCGGCCCCTACTTGCAATACTCCTCCACTGACCACAATGCTGCCTGGAGTGCCTGCCTGTGTATCCATGTAACCGATGTAAAACTGCCATGACTGCCTACTGTTTGTTATTTTAGGCCTTTGATAGCCTGTCTGCAGCCCCTACTTGCAATACTCCTCCACTGACCACACCAATGCTGCCCGTGTACCCCTGGAACCTATTTAAAAGTTCATAGAGCCTAGTTATATATTTTATTTACTATTAATAAGGCCATGATGGACTACGCTGTACCACGCTACAAGCTAACCAGTCGACACTTCTTTTGCGAGAAAAGCCATCCCAACCCTCCACCAGCATGTAGAAGACCGCATTGTCCATGCACTCTGGCAATCTGTGAGTACAAAGGTGCACCTGACAACAGACGCATGGACCTGTAGGCATGGCCACGGAAGATTACGTGTCCATTACGGCGCAATGGGTTAATGTGGTGGATGCATGGTCCACAGGGGACAGCCTACTAAGTCTGTCTGCAGTCCCTAATTCAAATTGTGCTCCACTGTCTAAATCGGAACTTCCACCTTCTGGCTTTCGGCCTATAGTATCAGAAATTAAACTGCATTTGGCCTTCAACTTTGGTTAGGGCCTACTAACGGCTTCTGCCCCTCCCTGGTGTTGCCCTCAACTAAATAAAGCTGAGCTTCAACCTTCTGCTCCAAATTACCATTTTGAAAAATGCAATAGGCTTTTCAGGCCTACTAAAGGAGTCTGTCTGTGTGCCCCTCCCTGGTGTTGTCCTCAACTAAATAAAGCTGAGCTTCAACCTTCCGGCTCTCATTATGTGGTTTTAAAAAAAAAAAAGGTGGTTAGGGCCTACTAACGGCTTCTGCCCCTCCCTGGTGTTGTCCTCAACTAAATAAAGCTGAGCTTCAACCTTCCGGCTCTCATTATGTGGTTTTAAAAAAAAAAATGGTGGTTAGGGCCTACTAACGGCTTCTGCCCCTCCCTGGTGTTGTCCTCAACTAAATAAAGCTGAGCTTCAACCTTCCGGCTCTCATTATGTGGTTTTAAAAAAAAAAATGGTGGTTAGGGCCTACTAACGGCTTCTGCCCCTCCCTGGTGTTGTCCTCAACTAAATAAAGCTGAGCTTCAACCTTCCGGCTCTCATTATGTGGTTTTAAAAAAAAAAATGGTGGTTAGGGCCTACTAACGGCTTCTGCCCCTCCCTGGTGTTGTCCTCAACTAAATAAAGCTGAGCTTCAACCTTCCGGCTCTCATTATGTGGTTTTAAAAAAAAAAATGGTGGTTAGGGCCTACTAACGGCTTCTGCCCCTCCCTGGTGTTGTCCTCAACTAAATAAAGCTGAGCTTCAACCTTCCGGCTCTCATTATGTGGTTTTAAAAAAAAAAAAGGTGGTTAGGGCCTACTAACGGCTTCTGCCCCTCCCTGGTGTTGTCCTCAACTAAATAAAGCTGAGCTTCAACCTTCCGGCTCTCATTATGTGGTTTTAAAAAAAAAAAAGGTGGTTAGGGCCTACTAACGGCTTCTGCCCCTCCCTGGTGTTGTCCTCAACTAAATAAAGCTGAGCTTCAACCTTCCGGCTCTCATTATGTGGTTTTAAAAAAAAAAAAAGGTGGTTAGGGCCTACTAACGGCTTCTGCCCCTCCCTGGTGTTGTCCTCAACTAAATAAAGCTGAGCTTCAACCTTCCGGCTCTCATTATGTGGTTTTAAAAAAAAAAATGGTGGTTAGGGCCTACTAACGGCTTCTGCCCCTCCCTGGTGTTGTCCTCAACTAAATAAAGCTGAGCTTCAACCTTCCGGCTCTCATTATGTGGTTTTAAAAAAAAAAATGGTGGTTAGGGCCTACTAACGGCTTCTGCCCCTCCCTGGTGTTGTCCTCAACTAAATAAAGCTGAGCTTCAACCTTCCGGCTCTCATTATGTGGTTTTAAAAAAAAAAATGGTGGTTAGGGCCTACTAACGGCTTCTGCCCCTCCCTGGTGTTGTCCTCAACTAAATAAAGCTGAGCTTCAACCTTCCGGCTCTCATTATGTGGTTTTAAAAAAAAAAATGGTGGTTAGGGCCTACTAACGGCTTCTGCCCCTCCCTGGTGTTGTCCTCAACTAAATAAAGCTGAGCTTCAACCTTCCGGCTCTCATTATGTGGTTTTAAAAAAAAAAAAGGTGGTTAGGGCCTACTAACGGCTTCTGCCCCTCCCTGGTGTTGTCCTCAACTAAATAAAGCTGAGCTTCAACCTTCCGGCTCTCATTATGTGGTTTTAAAAAAAAAAATGGTGGTTAGGGCCTACTAACGGCTTCTGCCCCTCCCTGGTGTTGTCCTCAACTAAATAAAGCTGAGCTTCAACCTTCCGGCTCTCATTATGTGGTTTTAAAAAAAAAAATGGTGGTTAGGGCCTACTAACGGCTTCTGCCCCTCCCTGGTGTTGTCCTCAACTAAATAAAGCTGAGCTTCAACCTTCCGGCTCTCATTATGTGGTTTTAAAAAAAAAAAAAGGTGGTTAGGGCCTACTAACGGCTTCTGCCCCTCCCTGGTGTTGTCCTCAACTAAATAAAGCTGAGCTTCAACCTTCCGGCTCTCATTATGTGGTTTTAAAAAAAAAAATGGTGGTTAGGGCCTACTAACGGCTTCTGCCCCTCCCTGGTGTTGTCCTCAACTAAATAAAGCTGAGCTTCAACCTTCCGGCTCTCATTATGTGGTTTAAAAAAAAAAAAAGGTGGTTAGGGCCTACTAACGGCTTCTGCCCCTCCCTGGTGTTGTCCTCAACTAAATAAAGCTGAGCTTCAACCTTCCGGCTCTCATTATGTGGTAAAAAAAAAAAAAATGGTGGTTAGGGCCTACTAACGGCTTCTGCCCCTCCCTGGTGTTGTCCTCAACTAAATAAAGCTGAGCTTCAACCTTCCGGCTCTCATTATGTGGTTTTAAAAAAAAAAATGGTGGTTAGGGCCTACTAACGGCTTCTGCCCCTCCCTGGTGTTGTCCTCAACTAAATAAAGCTGAGCTTCAACCTTCCGGCTCTCATTATGTGGTTTTAAAAAAAAAAATGGTGGTTAGGGCCTACTAACGGCTTCTGCCCCTCCCTGGTGTTGTCCTCAACTAAATAAAGCTGAGCTTCAACCTTCCGGCTCTCATTATGTGGTTTTAAAAAAAAAAAAAGGTGGTTAGGGCCTACTAACGGCTTCTGCCCCTCCCTGGTGTTGTCCTCAACTAAATAAAGCTGAGCTTCAACCTTCCGGCTCTCATTATGTGGTTTTAAAAAAAAAAAAGGTGGTTAGGGCCTACTAACGGCTTCTGCCCCTCCCTGGTGTTGTCCTCAACTAAATAAAGCTGAGCTTCAACCTTCCGGCTCTCATTATGTGGTTTTAAAAAAAAAAAAGGTGGTTAGGGCCTACTAACGGCTTCTGCCCCTCCCTGGTGTTGTCCTCAACTAAATAAAGCTGAGCTTCAACCTTCCGGCTCTCATTATGTGGTAAAAAAAAAAAAAATGGTGGTTAGGGCCTACTAACGGCTTCTGCCCCTCCCTGGTGTTGTCCTCAACTAAATAAAGCTGAGCTTCAACCTTCCGGCTCTCATTATGTGGTTTTAAAAAAAAAAATGGTGGTTAGGGCCTACTAACGGCTTCTGCCCCTCCCTGGTGTTGTCCTCAACTAAATAAAGCTGAGCTTCAACCTTCCGGCTCTCATTATGTGGTTTTAAAAAAAAAAAAGGTGGTTAGGGCCTACTAACGGCTTCTGCCCCTCCCTGGTGTTGTCCTCAACTAAATAAAGCTGAGCTTCAACCTTCCGGCTCTCATTATGTGGTTTTAAAAAAAAAAAAGGTGGTTAGGGCCTACTAACGGCTTCTGCCCCTCCCTGGTGTTGTCCTCAACTAAATAAAGCTGAGCTTCAACCTTCCGGCTCTCATTATGTGGTTTTAAAAAAAAAAATGGTGGTTAGGGCCTACTAACGGCTTCTGCCCCTCCCTGGTGTTGTCCTCAACTAAATAAAGCTGAGCTTCAACCTTCCGGCTCTCATTATGTGGTTTTAAAAAAAAAAAAGGTGGTTAGGGCCTACTAACGGCTTCTGCCCCTCCCTGGTGTTGTCCTCAACTAAATAAAGCTGAGCTTCAACCTTCCGGCTCTCATTATGTGGTTTTAAAAAAAAAAAGGTGGTTAGGGCCTACTAACGGCTTCTGCCCCTCCCTGGTGTTGTCCTCAACTAAATAAAGCTGAGCTTCAACCTTCCGGCTCTCATTATGTGGTTTTAAAAAAAAAAAATGGTGGTTAGGGCCTACTAACGGCTTCTGCCCCTCCCTGGTGTTGTCCTCAACTAAATAAAGCTGAGCTTCAACCTTCCGGCTCTCATTAAGTGGTTTTAAAAAAAAAATGGTGGTTAGGGCCTACTAACGGCTTCTGCCCCTCCCTGGTGTTGCCCTCAACTAAATAAAGCTGAGCTTCAACCTTCTGCTCCAAATTACCATTTTAAAAAATGCAATAGGCTTTTCCGGCCTACTAAAGGTGTCTGCCCCTCCCTGGTGTTGTCCTCAACTGAACAAAGCTGAGCTTCCACATTCTGGCTTTCGCCCTATACTATCAGATATTAAACTGCATTTGGCCTACTAGTGTGGTTAGGCCCTTGAAACAGTGTCTGCTGCTCTTGGGTTTGCTACTCCACTGAACAAAGCAATGCCGCCTGTTTAGTCCTGTTACCAATTTTGAACTGCATGTAGCCTACTTTATTCTTTGGCCCTATATCTGTTTCCTCCTCATCCTGCCCATTGCCCAGCCACTGCTAAATGAGTCTGCTGGTACATTGACCGAGACCACTACATTCCCCTTGTACTCTACACAGCCAGAATCTGTCCCTGCTGAAAGTAAGGTTCCCCTTCCCGCATGTTATACCACCTTACACAGGGACAAAGAGGAAGGTGCAGATGAAAGTGCAGGTTCCTTCATCAGGTGGGGGGGCATACTCGTTGGCGACGTCACTGGCACAGGGCCCCTCAGAGTACGCAAAAGTGTCGCTGCTGGTGGGAGGCGCCCCCGCCATGCAAACACACCGCCGTACTTTGAGGGGCCCTGTGCCAGTGGCAATGCGAACGAGTGGGCCCCCCCCCTGCTTGCTCAGGATCACAGCACTTGCAACTTTTAAATAATTACCTTTCCCTGCAACACCGCCGTGACGTAGTCCGCATTTCCTGGGCCCACGAAAAACTTGAGCCGGCCCTACTCCCCCCACAACTTTTGCCAAATGACCCCCAATTCCCTATGCCCAACTATTATTATAAAGTTAATTAAGATTGACAAGCTTCAGAAACAAGAATGGATGTTTTTGGCATTAAAATGGGCACTGTAGGTGTTTTCCTGGCCTCCACTCACTGCCGACTATGCTTCCCCATTGACTTGCATTGGGTTTCGTGTTTCGGTCGATCCCCGACTTTTAGCGATAATCGGCCGACTGCACTCGACTCGACTCTGGACAAAATCGGGTTTCCCAAAACCCTACTCGATCTTAAAAAAATGAAAGTCGCTCAACCCTACTTAGACATTCATATTTAAGTCACATGCTGTCCATTTCCTTGTGATCCTCCTTGAGATGGCTCTACTCTTTTGTTGGAGTCCAGCTGTGTTTCATTAAACTGATAGGACTTGATTTGGAAAGGCACACACCTGTCTATATGAGACCTCACAGCTCACAGTGCATGTCAGACCAAATGAGAATCATGAGGTCAAAGGAACTGTCTAAGGAGCTCAGAGACAGGATTGTGGCAAGGCACAGATCTGGCCAAGGTTACAACAGAATTTCTGCAGTACTCAAGGTTTTTAAGAGCACAATGGCCTCCAAAATCCTTAAACGGAAGAAGTTTGGGATCAAGAATTCTTGCTAGACCTGACATTCCAGCCAAACTGAGCAATCGTGGGAGAAGTGCCTTGGTGAGAGGTAAAGAAGAACCCCAATATCACTGTGGCTGAGCTCCAGAGATGCAGCAGGGAGATGAGAGAAAGTTCCACAAAGTCAACTATCACTGCAGCCCTCCACCAGTCGGGCCTTTATGGCAGAGTGGCTGGACGGAAGCCTCTCCTCAGTGCAAGACATATGAAAGCCAGCATATAGTTTGCTAAAAAACATATGAAGGACACTGGTCTGATGAGACGAAGATAGACCTTTTTGGTGATAATCCTAAGTGATATGTGTTGAGAAAACCAGGCCAGCACATTCCCAACAGTGAAACATGGTGGTGGCAGCATCATGCTATTGGGGTGTATTTCAGCTGCAGGGACAGGACGACTGGTTGTTATTGAAAGAAACATGAATACGGCCAAGTACAGAGATATCCTGTATGAAAACCTCTTCCAGAGTGCTCTGGACCTCAAACTTGGCCAAAGGTTCACCCTCCAATAAGATAATAACCCTAAGCACACAGCTAAAATAACAAAGGAGTGGCTTCAGAACAACTCTGTGACCATTCTTGACTGACCCAGCCAGAGCCCTGACCTATACCCAATTGATCATCTCTGGAGAGACCTGAAAATGGCTGTCCACCAATGTTCACCATCCAACCTGATGGAACTGGAGAGGATCTGCAAGGAAGAATTGCAGAGGATCCCCAAATCCAGGTGTGAAAAGTCTTCTTGGAAATGATGCAACAAGTTTATGACTGTACTAGGTCAAAAGGGTGTTTCTACTCAATACTGAGCAAAGGGTCTCAATACTTACGACGATGTGATATTTCAGTTATTCTTTCTTTAATAAATTTGCACAAATTTCTACATTTCTGTTTTTTTTTCAGTCAATATGGAGTGCAGAGTGTACATTAATGGGAAAAAAATAACTTTTTTGAAATTACCAAATGGCTACAATGAAACAAAGTGAAAAATGTAAAGGGGTCTGAATACTTTCTGTACCCACTGTAAGTAGAATGGTTTATTTTTTTAAAATATTTTTCTGATGGGGGGCCATGCATACCAGGATCAGTATGAGGGAGCCATGCATACCAGGATGGGGATGAGGAGGACCATGGATGCCAGGACGGCGATGAGAAGGACCATGGATGCCAGTATGGGGATGAGGAGGACCATGCATACCGGTATAGGGATGAGGAGGCCATGCATACCAAGATGGGGATGAGTGGGCCATGTATGCCAGAAGGGGGATGAGGGGGGCCAATCATACCAGGATAAGGATGAGGAGGCCATGCATACGAGGATAGGGATGAGGAGGATCATGCATACCAGGATGGTGATGAGGAGGGCCATGCATACCAGGATAAGGATGAGGAGACCATTCAGACCAGGATAGGGATGAGGAGGGCCATGCAGACCAGGATAGGGATGAGGAGGACCATGCATACCAGGATAGGGATGAGGTGGATGAGGAGGCCATGCATACCAGGATAGGGATGAGGGGGCCATGCATACTAGGATAGGGATGAGGTGGATGAGGAGGCCATGCATACCAGGATAGGGATGAGGGGGCCATGCATACTAGGATAGGGATGAGGGGACCATGCATACCAGGATGGGGATGAGGGGACCATGCATACCAGGATAGGGATGGGAATGGGCGCCATGCATACCAGGATTGGGAAGAGGGGGCCATGCATAACAGGATTTATACCAGGATGGGCATATTCGTACAGAATGGACTACAATTTTTGATTCATTTTTTTTCTATTTTTCTCCTCTAAAATCTAGGGACATAACTACTACATGGGGACCTGGATAGGGACATATCTAGAATAAGAGGACCTGGATAGGCACATATCTACAATATGGGGACCTGGATATAGGGACATATCTACAATATAGTGACCTGGATATGGGGACAAACACAATATGAGTGCACATTTGTTATCAGCGCATCCATAGCGGCCGAAGCTCTATAAAAAAAAAAAAAAAAAAAAAAAATGGCAAAAATGTTCAAAAAGTGTACAGAAAATAAAGGTATCACTAAAAATGTCACTTTGTCCTTCAAAGAATGCGGACCCCCAAATTCAAATTTTTTCTATATATGCGGCCCATTTCCTAGAACAGAACAGGGCAAAAGCAACCAAAATGAGCAAGATGAAAGAAGTACTATGTTAGAACTACCTTGCTTTCCTTTTCCGCACTCTTCGTTCATGTTCAGCCTCTTCATAGTAATACTCATTGTGGCTGTTGTCTCTCCTCCTGGCGGCAGCAGCTATCACTGCCCGGGACTGTCCTGTTGAGTTATTAGTAGAATTTTCTAAATACAAAATAAAACAAAAAAAAGAATTAGTCAAAGACCAAATAAACAAAAGAACAATCATCTTGAAATCATCCAAAAGAAGAAGAAAATTTGAAACATTCTGGAACATTGTGGGTTTGTCAGTACGAGATGGAAAAGATTCTAGGCAGTCCATAAAAAAGGTTATTGGGGGGGGGGGGGGGCGCAAGGTCACCATCAACAATGTTTTTGACCACCTTATAAGAAACACCTTGAAATGGTGGCATTACTTAAAAGGCAATCAAAAAAGACAAGCCTTGGTGGTCCACCACCCTCTTCCATCCCAGTATATTTGGCTCAACAAGTAATTTTATTACCAATCCATGAAAGGTTATTTAAGACTCCATCAATTATTACCCATGTTGTAGTTCTTCGCAGGAGAAAATTTACTCAATCTTCATGGACAGCTTAAAAATAACAAGGACCATTGGGATAAAAAGTCGGACAGCTGTGAACATCACACTACCTCCGAAACTATCCATCACTTAAGAAAACCAGCGCATGTTAACATGTCTGAAGTCTTTGTGAGAGCTAGAGGGGATTTAGTTTCATAATTGAAATATGTGGCTCCTCGTACCTCATGTCATTGTCCTATCCTTACATCCTGGTTGGCAAGATTAATACTCCAAGATGACTTCACAAACTGTAGTAAATGCAAAACTGATCTAGCCTGATTTTCTAAAAAATTTGTATTGTTTTCCATGATGGAGATTTTTGTGTATTGACCATTGATGGTCCAGAGAAAAAAAAAAAAGACAGGTCCACTGGTAGAAGGACATGTCAAAATGTAAGTAATTTTGATTGCATAGACCGTATGCTGTCACTGTGATATTAAGGTATATTACTCAAATTACAGTCATTGAAGGGGTGTACGTGGACTTAATATAAAAAAAGTCAGACTGAAGTCTAAACCTATATTTCAAGTCAGCATAGAAACTTAAGGCCTCAACGCATGTGACAGGTGAGCTTTGAAGTTTTTAAAATTTATGGTATGTTATTCATCTCCCATTGCCCTAAAGGGAATGGGATTTAAAGAGGTGGAATTTTTCAAGATCTATAATAAAAAGGGAATCCCCCTATCAACAGCTACTCAATAGAAGTAGACTTGGAAGGCCAAGTGATTTATTACTGTGTCTACAATTGTAGACCACTATGGAGGTCACTAAAAGTGAAATTTTTGGGGTAACTGACCCCTAGATCGAAGGAGGAGCTCATAAGTAATTTTCGGGAAATCAGTCTTGTAGATCTACCATACGTTAGCACATTTTATGTAAAATATGGTCATTTCTTGAGTGACAATTCGAAAAACTGTGATAGCCCTGCCATGGATAAAAAAAAAAAAAAAAAGTTACCTCCATGTGAAGAACAGAATCAACAACCACCATCACCAATAAAGAAAGTCATTAAAATAAATTCCATATTTAAGTATCCCACTGGGTCATTACTTATAGAAGAAATTTGAGCAACTCAGCATCGGAACTTGACAATCCGATCTCTTCTAGAACTTTACAGGTCCAAAACACGTTGACCAAGACATCAAATAAAAGTTGTATATCGAGTTACACACTTAAACATTTTAATGTTAGACGTGTTCTTCGTAGATCTCAAAGCTTTAGATGAGCCACTCAATCCTACTAATTTACCACCCAATAAAATACAGTCGGCAAACGAAATTCAGTGGTAGGAATATAGTGCTCTTTCAAAGAGTCAATAAAAGTCACAAGATACCAAGTCTCCCAATGTATATAGCCTTAGTCTGGTCATAAAGTAGATATTATGGTTAGTCAAAAAGGCTCATTTAGATAATTTACTTTTCAAAAAAACGTGACACACACTGACCAATGTCAGGCTTCTGTGTTGGATTTTTTCGGTCATCGTGCAGTGCCAGTTAGAGAGTAGACCATGATGAATGACAGATCTACAGTCCACCAATAAAGTCTATAACTGACCACATGTCAATGGTTGCTTAGTCTAAATTGTTGATCAAGACCACAACCTTGACAGAGCAACTATAAAAAAAAAGCCAAATATCCCTAATGTTTAGCCAGCCTGAAGTGGACAAAGTTAGGATGAGAAGTCAGGATGGAAGAGCGGTCTAAGGCTGCGTTCAGGTCACAGTCTCACCTGGAAGCTTGAGTTTGAATTCTACTTCTGTCATCAACTTTATAGTGGTGGGTGATCAATGAGTGGAACAGGCTGCCACAAGAGGTGGTGAGTTTTCCCTTACATCTCTGTCTGAGATGGTTTAATAAAACCTGCATTGAGCACGATGACCCTGGAGGAGGTCCCTTCCTACTGTAACATTTTAGGATTCTATGAAAACACCCAATACCAGAATAATGGATTGAATTTAACAGTTGAACAAATTGAAATCAGAAAGACTTCATAGTTGATACCTCACCATGTCTGTCTCTATTCCTTCGGAAAGTCAAATACACATGCAGCACCAAATTCATCATAAAAAGTATTCTAAATGTTGCACAAGGCAAGAGTTGCCCACATCATTACGTTTTGGACTGCAGACAACAAAGTCAATGGTGACACAGGGTCATATAGCAGGGGTTAGAGAACATCAGGTGAAAACATGAAGGAGAAAACTGCGGAGTTCTAAGGGGCGGGAGCAACATCTCACCCTCGAGAGAGTAGACCTTGAAGCCAGACATTTTCTTGGACAGGATGGATTTTGGCAGGTTCAGGAGAGCGGGGTTGTAGACAGGGAAGTCGTGATAATAATTTTCCAAAATCCATACAGCAACTCGCTGGATACTGTGAGAGGAAAACAAGACAGGGTAGGACCAGGTGGCAAAATAATAAAAATAAAAAATAATAATTTATTTAAGGAAGTAGGAGAAAAGGAGACACAAGGAGAGTACAAAAGGGTCATGAGAACCAACAAGGAAAGCAAAACATATACAGGAAGAGCTAGAGCCAACATATATGGTTTCCAAATCAGAGAGCAGCCACCAAAGATTTTTGCTATCAACAGGATAAAAAAAATCCACATTATGCAATGTCGTGTTTATTGAAGAAATCTATGAACAAAAATACCTGCAATCAAAAACTAATTTGTAAGGTTGATGGGCAGACCCAACTCTGTTGGATGTTTTTTCTTTTTCCACCAGAAGCCTCAGGAAGGTGGTCTTATCTACATCCACTAAGGGTAATAATGGAGTACTCTGAATATCATTGATGATCAGAATGTGATATCGAAGGTTAATTCAACATACCTGGTAGCATGAGGTATAGTCATCAAACATCTTAAAGATTAATAAAAAGCCATATACAGGAAAACATCACAATTTACACCATGTGAAAACTACATATTTATGAAACGTGGTAGACACTCTGTGCTCCCCTTTTACCTTATACATTGTAGATTCCGAGCAGGGCCCTCACCCCTCCTGTAACTATTGTAATGTTACTTTGCAATGTTTTATTGGGTGTACACGTCCTTGCTTAATTGTCAAGTGCTGCAGAATATGTTGGTGCTGACCCAAGAATTATAGGACGAATAAAGGGGGTAAGAAATATTTTTCAAATGTTGGCACCACAAATTAGGGTCAACCTTCATCACCACTATGGTTCTAAACTAATAAACTATTTTTCACTTTTTTGTGTTGTATGAAAACAAAGCAAAAAGTTAAAATCCTCGCAGACATCCCTTCAGGCCAATCATTCTGCAGTCAACAATTTTAAAAAGTTATGGTCATCTTCTGCCAATTGTAGACAAAAAAATCTACGAAAAGGACCAAGTAGTTATATGAAATGTTTTGGGTGTTTTTCTGTGTCGAAGATGGGTGCTGTTGCCATTATGATCATATTTTAACTTTTGTTTACATTTTCTAAAAAAAAAAAAATGTAAATTTCAGAAAGAGTTAAATTAAAACTTTGTATATAAATATCACAACTCGTTAAAGGGTTGATTGTGACTTGTAGGATCGCTACTTCCAACAGGTGGCGCTATAGAGTTCAAGTCCTCTTTTTCTCAGAAGAGGCAATTTGCATATTATATAAATATCATAATCTCATTCGAGAGATGTCAGGAATGTGAATACCGTTAGTGACGGAGTCCATTATGGGTCACATTTTCAAGTTCATTTACATTCTACTAATTTTTCTCTTTACTACTATCCCGTATTTCACATTACCGCTGTTTGTGTAGCTTGTAAAGATTTTCTCTGAGGTTACTATGGCAACTCTTTAACACAAAAATGTAGGGGTCTGATATACACGACAGAGCACAAAAATAAACAATCTGCTCCAATTTCATCATGTACCGAGATAACAATAGATACTGTTTCTACATTATTCCTTATACCAGGCCTTGAGTTTTTACAACTAGGGTTCAGTCACCGCCCATAAAGCTGAAGGCTAAACTGGCGGGAATTATGCTACTGGTCAAGCATGGTTGAGCTCCGTAATCGAGCATGTCCAATGCAAATTTTATTTCTTAGGAATCACTTAAGGCGTATAAAACCTTTGTGGTGGCAGGTAAAAGATTAAAACGGTCATCATTTTAGACACAACCACTTATGTAGCAAAATGAGCCAAAAATGGATTCCAGATAGAGGTTTCCTCTAAAGAGGATCGATCACTTGTCATAAAGATGTAATTTTTTTCACCTGGTGTAAAAGCAGCTCTTCTTTTGTTTCTGCGCTTCCCCATTCCTGAGATATGAGCTTCTCTTCCATGCATCTAAAATGTAGTCCTTTTAGCCAAGTGGGATTAGTTCTCAACTGCTCTGTGAGCACGTTCTTGAGGACCAAACCTAGTTGGCTAACAAGAGTTACAGTTACGCAAGAGGGAGCCATATCTCAGGAAGTGTGAGGCGCAGGAAGAAAAGAAAAACATTGCTGAATTCAGAGGAAAAGTGGCATTTGCACCAAGTAAAGATATACATATTTAGTGCATTAAATAAAATAAAGGCAAAAATAGATTCTATTTGAACAGTTTTTTACATTTTGATTTGTTCATTCCCTTTGCTGACTTACCTTAAGTGTCCAACATTGTAATGTCTGCTGGCTCCATCTGTGGACCTGACAACCTTGATGGTGAACTGAGGTTGGAGTTGTCTCAGTTCCAGCAGGACAACAGCCAAATAGTGAACGAACAGAAGAGCATCCACAAGTGATACAGCGTACTGTACTATCCCCTGGTAGTTCCTCTCCGCCGTTGTTAAGATGCGGACTGCATAAAAAAGCCAGTATGACACCACCAGCAAAAATATGAGCACCATGATCAGAGCTCGGAAGACAAAAACCCGAGGGAAGAAAGCTTTAGGGCGACGGAAAAAAAGTGCCCAGCTGCCAACAAGAAGAATAAGGAGTTTGAAGGCCACAGAGATAAACAGACCTTCACAAGGCGTACCACAGGCTTCCAAGTCCCAAGGTAATATTTTGGGCAATAGCATAAAGGCTATAGGGGTCAGGAATGAAATGAATGCTAAAGTACCACCAATAATGACCCCAATGTGCCGGGAGCAGTCCAGGTTGGCACTCTCCTCCATGTCCTTGGTAATACGTGTGATGTCATCATGGGATATGCTGTGCTCAGAAGTCCCGGTAACCACTGTAGTGGTTTCACCCCAATTGTCATCCTGCAAAATGAAAATAATAATTTTAAAAGAAAATTGTCAAATAAAAAAACGCTAAAAAAATAACAAAAGCATTACAGTGCCAGTCATTGCACAGGTTACCCATCCACTCCAGAATCCAGTACAAAATTATTACTCTCATCCACAAAGCACTCCATGGCTCAGCACCACCCTACATCTCCTCCCTGGTCCCAGTCTACCACCCTACCTGTGCCCTCCATTCTGCTAATGACCAGAGGTTAACATCCTCAATAATTAGAACCTCCCACTCCTGTCTCCAAGACTTTTCACGTGCTGTGCCAATTCTTTTTAATGCATCCCCATTAATCCCCAATCCCCACAGTATTAAGCGTGCCCTAAAAACGCATTTGTTCAGACTGGCCTACCACCTCAACGCATTAACCTAACTATCCCTGTGTTGCCCATTCAGTTGCTCGCATCATGTTCTCACATGCTTTATGCAGTTAATAGCCCTCTGTGTCTGTACTGTTACATATTTAGGCTGATAACCGATTCATGCAGCTTTACATGAACACCCGAGCCTTACACTATGGCTGGTCTGAACAACGAAAGCAATTGTTATCATCCACCTCTCGTGTCTTCATTTTTTCCTCAGACTAAGCTTGCGAGCAGGGCCATCATTCCTCTTGGTATCTGTTTTGATCTGTGTTTATTGTTATGCCGTAATGTCTATTGTCTGTACAAATCCTCTCTATAATGTAAAATGCTGCAGAATATGTTGGCGCTATAGAAATAAAAATTTATTATTATTATTATTATTATTATTATTATTATTATTTTTCATGTTCTTTGTGAATTAAATTTATATTTTGTGTTTTCTGTTTCTTTAAGAGTGTTTAGAACAATCGAATTTCCCACAAACTTAAAGTGACTGAACAAGTCTTATCCTGTCAATTGGAAGGGCGGCCGATTACACAATATTGAGTGATTTCATTGTAGAAATAATCTAGGTAGAAGTTTTCTCGCCTTTGCTGGCTCCAGTGCTTTGTACACGCCTTAGTTATACCTTATGTGACATTATCCCAGGCTGTCCATTTTCTTTTTTTTTTTTTTTATTTAGAAGCTCAAATTTTCAAACAAAGGTTGGCCTAAATGGACCGAAATGTTGGCTGAAATTCATGCATTGTATAAGTGCAGCTTTGTCCTATTGTTTTGCTATATTCTCATTACCTTGTATACCAAGTATCAAATGTGCAAAGTTTTACCCCGAAGGTCAGTGTGCCACTGAGACTGGGAAATGTACTTTAGGTAAGAAAATTCATTTGTTATCTTTATGTGGTACCTTCTGTCAAGGATCTTTCTAAACAATGAATATGCACACAAGCATATTATACACACATCACACACACATACAAAAAAAAAAAAAAATAACACTGAGATAGCGCTCACTAACGCATTGGGGAATGCTCGCTGGACACTGGATTCAAGCACGGTTTTTAAACACAAAAGCAGTCCATACGGTTTATTTTATACAGCATGAACCGCACCATAAGCCAGGTTACACATCATTGGCTTATACATAGTCCATTACTTCATCATTAGCTTGCATCATTAATATGCGGCAACTAAACACGCTGGTCCTCTCCTGACCAGTTGCTGAGGATTACCACACAGCCCATAGATCATCATAAGCACCAACAGTCTATTGGGGTACCTTACGGGAGATCCTGCTCCACCTGCTGACTCCTTGTCAGTCCTCTCTCCTGGGGAAAGCTGCCTCACGGGAATCACCAACTTGCCTGGCAGGCATACCTCAGTCAGTCTTGACCCACCGAAGGACAATAGCTTCCCCAACATAGATCGTCCAGATCCACGGTCTCTCAGGTGCTCCAGGAAGACTCCACTCAAAGGAGCTTCCAACACAGACCGTCCAGGACCACGATCACACTGTGCTCTTCAGGACATCCATCCCACCTGGGACCGTCCAACACAGAGGCATGTGGCATGTCCAGGTGCTATTCAGGACTTCGTCCAACACCCCAGGCCACCAGTGCACTATTCAGGATGTCCGTCCCAACCTGGGACTGTCCAACACAGGTGTGTGGCCTGTCCAGGAGCTATTCAGGACGTTCGTCAAACACCCCAGGCCAACAGGTCCAAAGCTCCACCTTGTGCTATTCAGGGAGATAGCACTCCCAATACATAGGCTCTCTAGGACCTTCAGCACAGACCATTTAGATCCATACTCAGAGACCATACAGGACCCATGTGACCCACACCCTGGTCACATTATCAAGCTGTAGCCACTCCCCTAGATGGGAGAGTGTGTGTGGCTAGTTTGACCCGCCCATCTCTCATAACTAGCCCTGCCAGGCTCCCTTCATAATTATACAAACACAACACTTGTGGGACTACAGGTCCCAGAACATCCTTACCTCTGACAATGCAGAGTATCTTCCTCTGCGACACACATACCGGCCATTCACAATACTGCCGGGTTTTGACTCATTTCCACCATTATATGCCCGCGATTGCCATGCGTACCTATGGCCTCAACACGCCTCCATGCGTATTCCGGGAAGACCATGCAGCGCCCCCTACCTGTAACAGGGGTCACTGCACCACAATACATACATATATATATACATACATACATACACACATATAAACCACACACACACATATATATATATATATATATATATATATATATATATATATATATATACAGTGCCTACAAGTAGTATTCAACCCCCTGCAGATTTAGCAGGTTTACACATTTGGAATTAACTTGGCATTGTGACATTTGGACTGTAGATCAGCCTGGAAGTGTGAAATGCACTGCAGCAAAAAAGAATGTTATTTCTTTGTTTGTTTGTTTTTTTAATTGGGAAAAGTCTTTTCAGAGGGTCATTTATTATTCAACCCCTCAAACCACCAGAATTCTGTTTGGTTCCCCTAAAGTATTAAGAAGTAGTTCAGGCACAAAGAACAATGAGCTTCACATGTTTGGATTAATTATCTCTTTTTCCAGCCTTTTCTGACTATTTAAGACCCTCCCCAAACTTGTGAACAGCACTCAAACATGGTCAACATGGGAAAGACAAAGGAGCATTCCAAGGCCATCAGAGACAAGATCGTGGAGGGTCACAAGGCTGGCAAGGGGTACAAAACCCTTTCCAAGGAGTTGGGCCTACCTGTCTCCACTGTTGGGAGCATCATCCGGAAGTGGAAGGCTTATGGAACTACTGTTAGCCTTCCACGGCCTGGACAGCCTTTGAAAGTTTCCTCCCGTGCCGAGGCCAGGCATGTCCGAAGAGTCAAGGCTAACCCAAGGACAACAAGGAAGGAGCTCCGGGAAGATCTCATGGCAGTGGGGACATTGGTTTCAGTCAATACCATAAGTAACGTACTCCACCGCAATGGTCTCCGTTCCAGACGAGCCCGTAAGGTACCTTTACTTTCAAAGCGTCATGTCAAGGCTCGTCTACAGTTTGCTCATGATCACTTGGAGGACTCTGAGACTGACTGGTTCAAGGTTCTCTGGTCTGATGAGACCAAGATCGAGATCTTTGGTGCCAACCACACACGTGACGTTTGGAGACTGGATGGCACTGCATACGACCCCAAGAATACCATCCCTACAGTCAAGCATGGTGGTGGCAGCATCATGTTGTGGGGCTGTTTCTCAGCCAAGGGGCCTGGCCATCTGGTTCGCATCCATGGGAAGATGGATAGCACGGCCTACCTGGAGATTTTGGCCAAGAACCTCCGCTCCTCCATCAAGGATCTTAAGATGGGTCGTCATTTCATCTTCCAACAAGACAACGACCCAAAGCACACAGCCAAGAAAACCAAGGCCTGGTTCAAGAGGCAAAAAATCAAGGTGTTGCAGTGGCCTAGTCAGTCTCCTGACCTTAACCCAATTGAAAACTTGTGGAAGGAGCTCAAGATTAAAGTCCACATGAGACACCCAAAGAACTTGGAGAAGATCTGCATGGAGGAGTGGGCCAAGATAACTCCAGAGACCTGTGCCGGCCTGATCAGGTCTTATAAAAGACGATTATTAGCTGTAATTGCAAACAAAGGTTATTCCACAAAATATTAAACCTAGGGGTTGAAGAATAATTGACCCACACTTTTATGTTTAAAATTTATAAAAATTTAACTGAGCAACAAAACTTTTTGGTTTGTAAGATTTATGCATCTGTTAATAAATCCTGCTCTTGTTTGAAGTTTGAAGGCTCTAACTTATTTGCATCTTATTAAACCTGCTAAATCTGCAGGGGGTTGAATACTACTTGTAGGCACTGTATATATATATATATATATATATATATATATATATATATATATATATATATATATATATATATATATATATATATGTATATATTATACTGTACAGAACAAAACTTTGGACACCTCATTTAAAGATTTTTCTGACTATGAAAACTGTACATTCACACTGAAGGCATCAAAACTATGAATTAACGCATGTGGAATTATATACTTACCAAAAAATTGTGAAACAACTGAAAATCTGAAAATATGTCTTATATACTAGGTTCTTCAAAGTAGCCACCTTTTGCTTTGATGACTGCTTTGCACACTCTTTGCACACTCAGCCTGTGTGAGGGAACACAGAACCAAGCAGAGCGAACACCTGGCACCCTGCAGCAGAGTACGGTGGTGCAGTCGCCGGAAGCATTTACGGACTGTCTTGTTTTCCTGGCTGCGCTCCGGAAGACACCGTTTGTTTTGTTTGTAAGTTTTGGACATTAAAACTACAATTACTTTGAACTTTCCTGGGTCACTGCCTCATCACTACACAGTGAGAACACCGCTGCACTACATTTGGTTAGAGAATGCAGGCAGTTTGAATTGAGGCATGCCCCAATGCCAGCTGCATGTGTGGCATCCCAGGAGTTCGGGTACCACAGTGGTGCTTCCCTCCTTTCGGGGAGGGTGATGTCATGCATGGAAACTAGGAGGATCCCTTTGACAGGTAAACTGTACATGCAACACCTTCTGACTCCAGACCACAAGGGGGAGCTCTAGACCCTAGTTTCAGGGGAGCTTCCCTAGATAAATATATATTCTGGTCTGGAGGAGGAGTTAGTTAGATTGTGTGATACAGTGAAAGAGGAAGTAGAACAGGAGAACTAAGGAGCTGGAAGGGAGCAGTGACTGGGCTCCTTGTCCCACGGCAGAATTGAAGGGCAGTAAATTGAAAGTGACTTGCCCACATTACACCCTGAGGTACAGCAACATCCAGAGCCCGGAGTCACCGTGGATTGAGACCCCAATGGAAAGGCTTGCGTTGCCTACCATGCAGGAACTGTCCCAGGACAGAGTAAGAGAGGACCTTGTCAGGAAGCCCCAGGCAGCAAGGGCCTATTATTCAGCGCATAGTGGAAGGCTCCTAGTCTGACCTGGCAAAGGGAACCCCACTCATTTTCAGGCTGCCTGGACATCGACACCTGTTGCTGGTACCCTGGACTGAGGCTGCCTACACAAGTAAACCACGTAAAGAGACTGCAACCCTGTGTCCTCCATTTATTTCCAGCACCATACCATCATTGCCAAACAGACCGGGAGCCCTGGTGACCCAGCTTCACCTGTGGGAAGCAATACAATCTTTGCTGCAGTACTATCACCCCCAGAGGACCCCTTTAAGCACCGTTGGTCACCCCTGACCGAGTACCACAGGTGGCGTAACGAACATTTCCTATTTTACAAACTTTATTCAAACCCTTTTAAAGACCGTCCCTTTTATTTGGGCAACCAGGGCCACCGATCAGGTCAACGCCGCTGTGACACATCCCCTTTAAGTACCGGACCCGATACCGAGTACCCCTAGGCCCTGGCGGGCATTCCACATGTCTGTCATTAGGCCTGCCACACTGCAACCCAGGCCTGCGGACAAAATGGAGGAAATCCTGAGGCAGCTGGTCCTCACGCAGCAACAACAGCAACAGACCAATAACCTGTTGCTGCAGCAAATTGCAGCCTTGCGTGAGGCACCTCCAGCGCTGACCCCGGAAGGTCGTGAGGCCCAAATCAAGGTCCACTTTGCTTTGAGGAAACTGAGTCGGGAAGACAACGTGAAAGCTTCCCTCACCATCTATGAGCCCACCGCAGAGTGGAAGAACCTGCCAACTGCCAGTGGGACGAAGTCGTGGCTCTGTTCTTGAGGGGTGACGTGTTAAAAGCCTACTTTGACCTCAGTCGGGAGGACGCCCAGGACTACACCAAGTAAAAAGGTGAGATCCTTGCCCGACTGGTGGTTAATACCTACGTGAGAGCACAATGGGTGTTTTCTTGGACTTTTGTGGAGGCCCAAGCCAGCCCGGTCTCAGGTTTATGACTTACTGCAGCTTGTGAAAACATGGCTCCAACCTGAGACTTTGACTCCAGCACAGATGGTGGAGGTCGACCGGCTGGTGAGAGCTCTGCCAGCAGCCATACAGTGTTTGGTGGGGCAAAGGGATTCAGGCACTCTGGACCAGGTGGTAGGACGGATTGAGCAGTACCCGACCACTCAGGACTTTATACGGGACACTGCTCCATTACGGCTGCCACATCGAACCACACCAACCCAGGAGCCTTGTTAAGAGTCTGCGACTCTCTACTGGGGCCAATCAATAAGGACTGAGCCCGTACGGAGAGGGTACCCTGAAGGGTGAGTTACAGCAGAACAGTGTCCCCTAAATCGGCCCCAGGGTCCAGTCGCACCGCAACTATCAAGTGTTGGTGGTGCCAGGGCCCGGACATGTGGCTGCCAACTGCCCCCTGACAGCTGAACCCATGGACTGCAGGTATACTTGCCGTGTGTCTATGTACGTCCAGCCAGTCTGCACAGTCACTACAGGCACTGTCAGTAACGAACTCCAATTGTGCAAGGTACTCGTTAACAGGTACCAGACAGACACTCTCTTGGACCTGGGGAGCATAGTGACTCTGGTTCATGTGTCCCTTGTTGCTGGAGACCGTCCCAATGGTCGGAAAGTGGGGGTGGTAAAATACATGGAGAACTCCGAGAGTACCCGATCGCGGAGGTTATGTTTTCCACCCCGTGTGGAAAAATAAGACGTGGTGGGAGTGGTAAAGATTCTTCCGTATGGGACTGTGTTGGGATGAGGCTTACCCCTTTTCTGGTCCCTGTGGGAGACCAGGGTTAACCCTCCCAAGGTAAATGCTATTCCGGGCGTGGAACCATAGATCCCGAGTTGGGGATACCTGCCGTAAGGGTCGCCAACACAGGGACAGAGTGTAACCCAATAGGCTTTCCCTAGAGATATTGGCAGGAGAGGTCGAGGAGACCCCAGCGATCCCTGAGCTGTAAGTGTCCCCTTGTAAGTTCGGGACAGCTCAGCTCCAGGATCCCACCCTGGCCCGGGCACGAGAAAGGGTGATTGAAATTAATGGAGTAGCTCAGCAACCAGGTTCTGAGACAATTTTTCCACGCATGGTTATCCACCAGGAAACTGGGTGGATCAAGTCTGGGATGAGGTGGTGGAATAGCTGGTGGTGTCCCAATTCTACGTCAGGCGGTGGGAGACATGGCTCACACCCACATGCTAGGAGGGCACTTGGGGGCCAAAAAGACACAGGAGCACATTCTGCAGCGATTTTTTTTTTGGCCTGGGGTCTACACGAAGGTCTAGAGGCACTGACACGTGTCTGGAGTGCCAGCTATCCTCACCCACCGCAAACTACTGGAGTCCATTGGTACCTCTGCCTCATAGAGGTACCATTTGAGCAGATACCAATGGATCTAGTAGGCCCCATAGTGAAATCCGCCCGTGGCTATCAACATATTTTGGTCCTAGTAGACTATGCCACACGGTACCCAGAGACTATACCTCCCACCCACACCTCGGCCAAGCTAATACATATGTGCTGAGATCAATATTGATACATAGGGCTCTCTCGCCACATTATATTTTGCATGAGGCACTTTATCTACCTTTTTGGCTTACATGCACACCCACTGTTCCTCTATACCTGCTTTCTACTTATGAGCAATTACTTTATTGCTGTCAGATATTTCATTGGCTGTGTTACCATTAAATATTTTATAGTATTACTATATACTTATTGCATATCTTGTTGTGGTACACCTCCCCCTCCTTTTACTCTGTCCCTTAGCAGGTTATATACGTATGCGGCACTAGTGTTGCCTTTCTTCTATATAATCTTTCTTTCTTATCATATACCTCATTTGTGTAGTTTTGTACGGTTTTATGGTTCTCAATAAATTGTTACTTTTAGCTTTGGTGTCCATTTTTCTTTTGGTTTATTATATATTTTGATGGCGGAGCATTTATTTTGAGTGCCCTCTCTATAAGTTTACTGCCCTATATAATGTTTGCTATCCGGGAGGTACCGTAGGCGTAGGTTATCCCCATTTGACCTATTGAATGGCATTCACCTGAGGGGACTGCTGGATGTAGCCAAGGAGATGTGGATACAGAAGCCCATGCCATATAAGAGAGTGTCATCGAGCATGTGGCAAGCATGCAGGACCAGATTGCGGCAGTACAGCCCATAGTAAAGCAGCAGCTGATGGATGCCCAGGCCGCGGAGAGCCGCATGTACAGTGGGGCAAAAAAGTATTTAGTCAGTCAGCAATAGTGCAAGTTCCACCACTTAAAAAGATGAGAGGCGTCTGTAATTTACATCATAGGTAGACCTCAACTATGGGAGACAAACTGAGAAAAAAAAATCCAGAAAATCACATTGTCTGTTTTTTTAACATTTTATTTGCATATTATGGTGGAAAATAAGTATTTGGTCAGAAACAAACAATCAAGATTTCTGGCTCTCACAGACCTGTAACTTCTTCTTTAAGAGTCTCCTCTTTCCTCCACTCATTACCTGTAGTAATGGCACCTGTTTAAACTTGTTATCAGTATAAAAAGACACCTGTGCACACCCTCAAACAGTCTGACTCCAAACTCCACTATGGTGAAGACCAAAGAGCTGTCAAAGGACACCAGAAACAAAATTGTAGCCCTGCACCAGGCTGGGAAGACTGAATCTGCAATAGCCAACCAGCTTGGAGTGAAGAAATCAACAGTGGGAGCAATAATTAGAAAATGGAAGACATTCAAGACCACTGATAATCTCCCTCGATCTGGGGCTCCACGCAAAATCCCACCCCGTGGGGTCAGAATGATCACAAGAACGGTGAGCAAAAATCCCAGAACCACGCGGGGGGACCTAGTGAATGAACTGCAGAGAGCTGGGACAAATGTAACAAGGCCTACCATAAGTAACACACTACGCCACCATGGACTCAGATCCTGCAGTGCCAGACGTGTCCCACTGCTTAAGCCAGTACATGTCCGGGCCCGTCTGAAGTTTGCTAGAGAGCATTTGGATGATCCAGAGGAGTTTTGGGAGAATGTCCTATGGTCTGATGAAACCAAACTGGAACTGTTTGGTAGAAACACAACTTGTCGTGTTTGGAGGAAAAAGAATACTGAGTTGCATCCATCAAACACCATACCTACTGTAAAGCATGGTGGTGGAAACATCATGCTTTGGGCTGTTTCTCTGCAAAGGGGCCAGGACGACTGATCCGGGTACATGAAAGAATGAATGGGGCCATGTATCGTGAGATTTTGAGTGCAAACCTCCTTCCATCAGCAAGGGCATTGAAGATGAAACGTGGCTGGGTCTTTCAACATGACAATGATCCAAAGCACACCGCCAGGGCAACGAAGGAGTGGCTTCGTAAGAAGCATTTCAAGGTCCTGGAGTGGCCTAGCCAGTCTCCAAATCTCAACCCTATAGAAAACCTTTGGAGGGAGTTGAAAGTCCGTGTTGCCAAGCGAAAAGCCAAAAACATCACTGCTCTAGAGGAGATCTGCATGGAGGAATGGGTCAACATACCAACAACAGTGTGTGGCAACCTTGTGAAGACTTACAGAAAACGTTTGACCTCTGTCATTGCCAACAAAGGATATATTACAAAGTATTGAGATGAAATTTTGTTTCTGACCAAATACTTATTTTCCACCATAATATGCAAATAAAATGTTAAAAAAACAGACAATGTGATTTTCTGGATTTTTTTTTCTCAGTTTGTCTCCCATAGTTGAGGTCTACCTATGATGTAAATTACAGACGCCTCTCATCTTTTTAAGTGGTGGAACTTGCACTATTGCTGACTGACTAAATACTTTTTTGCCCCACTGTATAAAGAAAAGAGCCATGGTCAGGACCTTTAAAGAAGGGGACCGGGTGTTGGTACTAGTGCCCACCACAGAGCGTAAGTTCATGGCCAAGTGGCAAGGGCCATATGAGATATGTGGGAAGGTGGGAGAGGTAAATTAAAGAGTTTACCAGCCCAGGAAAAGAAAACTCAAACAGCTATATCATGTCAACCTGTTGAAAGCGTGGAAGGCTGGGAATGTCTGGTCACGGAGGCGACCCTGGTTGTACCAACAGGGAACCCTCTGTCACCGGCCAAGGACAAGGCCGAGAAAATGATAAAAATAGGAGACACTCTCTCGAAACAGCAGCATCAAGAGGTTCGGAAATTAGTCCAAGAGAATGCAGACATTCTCGGAATTATCCGGTTGTACCGCCATCATCCAGCATGACAATGTCACCAAGGTGTAAAGGTGCAAATGAAACCATACCAGGTGCCCAGGCCTGGAGGCAAGCCATCGCGAGTGAGGTGAGACAAATGCTCCAGCTGGGAGTAATTGAGGAATCCAGGAGTGACTGGGCTAGCCCCATTGTGCTAATCTCGAAGCCGGACGGATCATTACGGTTCGGTAGTGACTTCCGCAAATTGAATAAGGTGTCGAAGTTCGACCTTCATCCAATTCCCCTGGTGGACGAGCTGATTGAGCACCTAGGTCAGGCCCAGTGCTTCACCATGCTCGATCTGACCAAGAGTTATTGGCAGGTGCCTCTTACAGAGTCGTCAAAGGAAAATACCACCTTCATAACACCAGAGCGTCTTTTTCACTATGTAGTCTTGCCCTTTGGAACGTGGCAGGGGCCTCATGTAGTCTAGAGGTTGATGGACATAGTGTTGGAACCCCATTGGAAGTATGCGTCAGCATACTTAGATGACATCATCATCTTTAGTACTGACTGGCATACCCACTTGTCCCTGGTACAAGCAATAGTACATTCGCTCAGAGCAGCAGGCTTGACGGTGAATCCCAAGAAATTTGCGATAGGGCTCGAGGAAGCCTGGTACTTGGGTTACGTGATCAGCCGTGGGGTTATCAAACCCCAAATAAATAAAGTTGAGGTAATTCAGAACTGGCCCCAACTGGTTACCACCAAACAGGTGGAATTTCTGGGTATTACCAAAGGTTTATACCTAATTTCTCTGGGAGAACAACACCCCTAATCAATCTCCTAAAGGGAAAGAAGTCGGTCATGATCTGGTGGAACCCTCAGGTGGAGAAGCATACCAGTCTATGAAGTTGGTGCTGTGTGGACAGCAAGTCATCAGCCCCAACTTCAAGAGAGACTTCGTTGTGCAGAAGGACGCCTCTGAGGTAGGGCCTAGGTGTGCTCCTGTTGCAGGAGGTGAATGGAGAGGAACATCCGGTCACCTACCTGAGTAGGAAACTCACCCCAGGTGAGAAGAATAAGGCTGTGTTCACACGTTGCAGATTATTCGCGTTTTTTTCGCGTTTTTTCCCTATAAAAACGCTATAAAACCGCAAATAATCTGCTTATATTATGCATCCTATCATTTTTAATGAATTCTGCACTTTTTGTACACATGATGCGTTTTTTTCCGCGGTAAAAACGCATCGCGGTAAAAAACGCAGCATGTTCATTAATTTTGCGGTTTTTTTGCGGATTTCCCACTTAAAATGCATTGGGAAGTGTCCGGAAAAAACCGCGGCAAAAACGCGTCAAAACCGCGGCAAAATCGCGGCAAAAACGCACACGGTTTTCTTGCGGATTTCTTGCAGAAAATGTCCGGAATTCTCTGCAAGAAATCCTGAACGTGTGCACATAGCCTTAGGCCATGTTCACACGCTGCGGTTTTTACCGCGGAACCGCCGCGATTTTGATGCTGCGGGTCCGCAGCAGTTTCCATAGCGTTTACATTAACATGTAAACCCTATGGAAACCGCAAACCGCAGTGCACATGCTGCGGGAAAAACCGCGCAGAAACGCAGCGGTTTACAACCCGCAGCATGTCACTTCTTTGTGCAGAATCGCTGCGATTCTGCACCCATAGGAATGCATTGAACCGCTTACTTCCCGCATGGGGCTGTGCCCACGTTGCGGGAAGTAAGCGGATAATGTGCGGGTGGTACCCGGGGTGGAGGAGAGGAGACTCTCCTCCAGGCCCTGGGAACCATAAAATAGTGTAAAAAAAAGAATTAAAATAAAAAATGATGCTATACTCACCTCTCAGCGCTGCCCGCGGCCGTCCGGTCTCAGTTGCTGTGCCGAACAGGACCTGTGGTGACGTCGCGGTCACATGACCGTGATGACGCCGCGGTCACATGACCGTGACGTCACGAAGGTCCTTGTCGGCACAGCCGCTTGCAGCGCCGGGGAGATCGCGACGTCAGAGGGTGAGTATAGCCAATTTTTATTATTTTTTACATTACTATTGATGCTGCATATTGCTGCATATGCAGCATTAATAGTACAGCAGTAATCCCGCAGCGGAAACCGCGGAACAAACCGCGATAAATCTGCAGGGATAACCACAGCGGTTTTGCCCTGCAGATTTTCAATTCCGCTGCGGGATTAACCCGCAGAGGAACCCGCAGCGTGTGAACGTGGCCTTATAGTGTAGTGGAGAGGGAGTGCCTAGCCATTAAATGGGCCTTGGAGTCCCTATGATTTTATTTGCTTGGTCGACCATTTTGCTTGGTGACAGATCATTCATGATTATTCTGGATGAGAAATGCCAAGGATGCTCGGGTCACCCAATGGTTCTCGTCTCTGCAAAATTTCAATTTCACAGTGGAACAACGTGCAGGGGCTGTCGCGGGCATCCTGTATGGTGACAAGTGTTCAACCCCACAAGTTTGAACAGAGGGGGTGGAATATGTGGGGCAGTGAGGGGGATCATAAGCGAGAGTCGATATGTGTCCCCCAGGATGCGGACGGAGTCCTATTAAACCAGCTGGAGTGCCTTGTGTTCACATACATACAAATGTGTATATATTTATACAGCTGTGTACGTGTATATCTACATATAAATAAATACGTGCCTATTTATTTAAGAGAAAGAAAATTAGAGCAGCACAAAGAAAGAGTCCGGGTGCAGAGCCCCCCAGCCAAAATACCAAACCTCAATTATAAAAATCCAGAAAAATTGGAGGCAGCACACCATTTTGTAGTGAAAAGAAGCTATTTAATCAGCCCAGAAAGGGACGTTTTGGTCCCAACAGGAACCTTTCTCAAGCTCGAGAAAGGTTCCTGTTGGGACCGAAACGTTGCTTTCTGGACTGATTAAACAGCTACTTTTCACTACAAAAAGGTGTGCTGCCCCCAATTTTTCTGCCTATTTATGTAGTTATGTCTGTGTATATATATTACGTAAATACACACACTAATAGACACAAATAGCTATATACTGTACATATACACACATATATCTATATATATATATATCTCTATATATATATATCTATATATATATCTATATCTATCTATCTATCTATCTATCTATCTATCTATCTATCTATCTATCTATATATATATATATATACTCTAATAGTACTGTGCGGTTTGTAAAACATACTTCTATACAATATCTAGCTTTGTGCTGCCGCCGTAGGGCAACCCTCATTTGTCCCTTTACAAATCAATGCGTAATAGACCTAAGAGGAGTAAATTGTACAGCAGGGCCGGATAATGTAGTTCCCACAGTAGGGCTCACGGCTTTAGCACATTGTATCTTCGTGCCCTTGAGAAGACCGGAAGACAATGACATCACGGCTGCCCAATAGCACAATCCTGACAATTACCCAGTGCACCGAAATGCGACATCGGATCAGCTCATTAACTCTCCCTGGCACCCGTCCAGGGCGGCGCGGGTCCGGGGCACATCTCTCTTTCACACCCAGCTGCCTGTTAATATTAACCCTGCAGTGTGACTGCTTTTAGGATGTAGATAAATGGCGCGGAAAAAAAAAAAAAAAAAAATCAATAAAGCCTTCTGCTAATTACCTCTGCAGACACTCATGGAAAATAATTAGACACAAGGGCTTTCTGGCGCCAGGACAGCGGGTGACAGAAGCGGTTTAAATGCTCTGCAGTGTAATGTGCTGTCATATTCCACACCGTGTAGGAGGCCAATGGGTTAAGTGACTGTTTGCCTCCGAATATGGAAAATCCCATGATGGCAGCAAGGTTTAGTATTGAAAGGGGACGGCTGTCACTGAACAATGCCCCGCAGCATTCAAATGGGAAGTTAAAATGGAAAAATGTATGTACCAGGATGTGTGCAGGGTTTACATTTACCATACCAACTAAAAGAAAAAAAAAATATTCCAACAATAAATATTGTACCCTCTCTTCTCCTCTCGTGGACTCATTGTCTAGTAAAGGTTCTCCAGGAGCTTGAATTGTGACTGACTTATCTCCCCGGCTGCTGCCATCTCTGCTTTTTGATCGATGTCTTTCTCTTCGATCTCTAAAAAAGAAACAATATATAGAATAAAATTTTAAAAGACAATAACATTGTTATTGTTAAAAAAAAAAGCGTAGGAAATCTGTTTAGTAAGGATTTCAAGGATACAGTTACAAACACTCTGGAGGACCCAACAGGTCCATGAATTACATAGAAAGCCTGTAGATGTTAGTAAGAATGGTGTAAATTTTAAATTCTCCTCCTGTGGAGGCGCTGCATGGAAACTGAACACTAGCTAGAGGATACCCACTCTGTCACATGGATGAATGCAGCAGGACTCTACATGATAAGTTAATCTACAGCATACCCTTGTAAAACATTTCGCCATCGTGCTAGAATTTGATGGTCTTACTTGCTTTGACTCGCTACCTTTTCTCTTTGCTAGACATATCTGTGTGGTGAAAATGACTGGCTTTCAAAAAAAACAAAAAAACAAACACCTTGGGTATTTCTTTCTGGCATTGACGTGAACACATTTCAACTCTACGACGCTGGTCAAAACTTGGCCACAGTAGATTATACGTTTGAGACGGTCCAAGTGATAGCACCATGACTGCAATGATTGAGATCACCTGGAATAATGGTTGTTGTCTAGTTCCTAGATGAGCATGAAAAGTAATCCTACTGTGTAGGTGTGTGAGTGACTTGCCATGCCAAGAAGAGAAACAATTTTTGGGGACAAATCAGTCCTAGCAGAAACTAATAACATGTTGAGCATTGACATGCAAAAAGTCAAGAGTCATGTAGACGACAAATTACATTTATAAAGCTCTACTCAAAAATGAATAAGCAGAAGAATGTCTCACCTGTGTTTGCGTGAACTCCGAGATTGCCCGGATTTATATGAGTACCCAGAATATTGGGACTCGTTGTCCATGTTTTCAGAGTAACGTCCTTTGTGGCGATCCACGATTACAGATTTCGGCTTCCCTGAACCTGGAACTGCAGCCAACACCGCTGCGGCCTCTTTCAGCACAGGTTTTTTCAGGCCAAAAGGCGCCGTCAGAAAATCGACTTTCACCTTGAGGGACTCTATTTTGATAGGAGGTCTTGGTCCGTCTCATAAGAAAAATAAGGGGATCTACCATGTAAAACAAAAAATAAATACGCTTAAACAACATAATTAATCAATTGTCCATAATACACTCCAAGTTTGCTCAAGTAGCTATTTTCATATAGATAGGAAAGAACTGCTTCAGGAACCAATTGAACTTTTTTGGTGGGACATAGAAACCATCATAGAAATCTGTGGAAATAAACAAAGAAGGTGGCAATCCAAAAACAAATTTCTAAGATTTTGTATTGACCACTTGAGTAATTGCATTTTTTTTCCACCCATGACTTGTGAGAACTCCCGAGTCACACCATAAATATTCAATGACTTGGGTTGCAGGATCAATGTTTTAAGACCTAGTGTAAAAGTCTCAATTCTGGGAAAACTATAGAGAAGTCAACACGTCTACAGTATTTGGAATATAAGTGAACATCAGTTTTAACATTTTGAGTGGTTAAACCGTTTTAGGACTTGACCTTAATGAGAAGGAAAGACCTGAAGATTTAAAATCATAAAGGTCAATATATTCATAAAAAAGCCACATAGAAAAGCTTAAAAAAATTACTAGAAATTACAGACACCTGCAAACTATTAAACACTGATGGGGTTTCACGCTGTACTAAAAAGGAACGTACATGTTGGTGTCTGTCGGGATACGCCCAGTTCTACATAAATGTGACACTATTAGGCAATCAAAAAGACTTCAAACAGGAAGGTGGGAATAAGGCATGAGCCCACCACCTGCAGAACCCTTCTGCGGCTAGATGACTTCTCTGTCATACTGAACCAGCCAGCAAAAACTCATTACCAGATTTACTAAAACAACCCCCCCAGGGAAAGTTTCTGTTTAAGTTCTGTGACTCTCAGCACTTGTTTGCCTTGTACATTTGGCATTCCCTCAAAAATAAAAGATCTGACCTAATCGTGTAAGGTAAAAAGATGCACTGATCTGTGTTCCCTCTTAAGGCTGAGTCACACATAACGATATCGTTAACGATATCATTGCAGCGTCACGCTTTTGGTGACGTAGCAACGATCCCGCTAACGATCTCGTTATGTGTGACAGCGACCAACGATCAGGCCCCTGCTGGGAGATCGTTGGTCGTTGGGGAATGATCAGGAACATTTTCTGGTCGCTGATCACCCGCTGTCATCGCTGGATCGGCGTGTGTGATGCCGATCCAGCGATGTGTTCACTTGTAACCAGGGTAAATATCGGGTAACTAAGCGCAGGGCTGCGCTTAGTAACCCGATAATTACCCTGGTTACCATTGTAAATGTTAAAAAAAAAAAAAAAAACAGTACATACTCACATTCTGATGTCTGTCACGTCCCCCGGCGTCCACAGGGTTAAAACTGCTTTCGGCAGGAGCGCTGCTAATGCACGCGCTGCTGCCGAGAGCTTCCCTGCACTGACTGTGTCAGCGCCGGCCGTAAAGCAGAGCACAGCGGTGACGTCACCGCTGTTACTGCCGGCGCTGACACATTCAGTGCAGGGAAGCTCTCTGCAGCAGCGCGTGCATTAGCAGCGCTCTTGCCGAAAGCAGTTTTAACCCTGTAGACGCCGACGGGAGACGTGACATCAGAATGTGAGTATGTAGTGTTTTTTTTTTTTTTTACTTTTACAATGGTAGCCAGGGTAAATATCGGGTTACTAAGCGCGGCCCTGCACTTAGTAACCCGATGTTTACCCTGGTTACCCGGGTGCTGCAGGGGGACTTCGGCATAGTTGAAGACAGTTTCAACGATGCCGAAGTCGTTCCCCTGATCGTTGGTCACTGGAGAGAGCTGTCTGTGTGACAGCTCCCCAGCGACCACACAACGACTTACCAACGATCACGGCCAGGTCGTATCGCTGGTCGTGATAGTTGGGAAGTCGTTTAGTGTAACTCCAGCTTTAGGCTTAATGCTTCTGCGTTCTCAACATACTGTACATCTCTGCGGACGGCTTATCTTCAGGAGAACAAAGCATTCGAGGTCCGAAATTGGATATGCCCGATCAACATCTCTCCAAACAATCAGTTGACCCCATACACATTAGAGCAGCAGCCAGACTAGTAGAAATCCTTAAGCTGTAAATTGAATAGAGACATTTAAGCCATGGTAAATTCGTTATCGATGATAAAGATAAAAGGAGTCCACTAAAAAGAAAGTGGTGGTAGAAAATTTTGTGGGTATGGACAAGGAACCATCAACCAATAACTAGATATCATTGTATCTTCTTTTTCCATCTAGTTGGTTCTGTGATATCTAGCTGCCAGAAATATCTCCCACTGAGGTGGTCATGCAGGCCCTGAAATCAAATGCCTAGATATTAGAGTTGAGCAAAAAAATTAGCATGATCTTGATCCAGCAGCCAACGACTACAGATGAACCACTTCATCCTGCTGGCACCCCCAGCAACTGATCTGACTAGTAGGAGTGGTACAAAGTCATAATGGATGTGCACAGGATATCGCACTGGGCCTACTAGTCAAAAGAGGAACCAAGGACGAAGGCAAATAGGAAGATTGCAGAGTTTTTGCCAGCGGCCACTGGACCAAGGTCCTACAAATCCTCAACTAGAGGAACAAGTAAGGAACTGCTGCATAACGGAGCAGATTTCCTTTGCTGGACTCTCGGGTGACTTAGCTTTTGCCAATACCACAACATTTGTATGGGGTCATGCTCTGTACAAGCACACAATCAGCAGCCGATGGATTTTTCATACCATAACCATCTCAAAAGAACAATAATATGTAGTATGGGGGGTTGAGAAAAATCATTCAACTACAGCTGTTAGACAATTTCCATAAAACCAGAAGATATCTGTGGGTGAATCTCAGATTTCATGTGGTAGATTTTGGGGAAAGAAGGATAGAGCATGTAGGAATTTTACATTACTGATCCTTGGTTCTCACAGAAGATAAAAGTGACTGCAAATTCTCACAAATATCAAGCAGATTTTACAACCAGACTTTGATCAGTTGTCTCCAAAGTATGGACTTTTTTTTTCTTTAAAACTACCACAACAGCTGATTACCAAACATATTGAGTAAATGATCCATACATATAGGTACACAGCAGCCGGTACACCATCTACTGTATGACAAAAGCATTAAAGTACAGCTATTTAGTAGAGTTGAGAAGATCTCAAGCGTCAGGCCTTGAAAAAAAAAGGAACTTAATTACACAGCTCCAGATTTCCAAAACTGCAAAAGTGACTGCATCTCCCTCTGTTTTCAATTTGCCAGGAATACTTAATGAGGATAAATTAATTAAAGATGCACAACAAGTCTGTGAGTAACAGTTGGCGATCTTTTTTTAATTTAATCTGTCAATAAAGACAAATCTACAAATTCCAATGTATTTTAAACCATAATAAAATCATTCACTGAGGAAATAAAAAAATCTTAGTTTGGGCAAAAAAACAGTTACAGATTCTCATAAATATTGTAATAAGGTTTTATTAGCATTCTTAAAAGAAATCTAGCAGCAGGTTTTTGCTATATAATCTGAGAGCAGTATAATGTAGGGGAAGAGACCCTGTTGTGTTACCTGCTCAGCAGATTGCTGTAGTTTCAATACAATAAGTGTTTTATCAGCAGGAGATTATGACTGCAGGAATAGGTGTCACGTGCCAGGCAGTCCATTAATATGTGTAACCCCGCCTACACCACGGATTAGCAGTTTACTGATTATTCAGAAGCTGGCAAACAATCAGTGGTGTGGGTGGGGATATACACAGCTCAGCAATCTGACCACTAGTACATCTACAAAAGAAAAAACAGGGATTCTAGCAAAACAGCAAAAAACAGCCCAGTAAGTGACATATCACTTGGGTCAGGGTCTCTCCCCCTACATCATGCTGCTCTGATTACCAAGCAAAAACCTGTTGACACTTTAAATGAGGTGGCCAAGTTTTTAATTACATTTAGATTATGACATTTGTTCTATCTTTCCACACTAAACCAGTCCACCAATTACTTTTGGAGACCTCCTTTAGTCCTCCTTTAGTGTTCGGACATCCATAATCTTCTACAAAAAAATAAACAAAAACACATTAGTAGGAGGAACCTGATGAGTTCTTATAATTTTCACGCTTTGGCCTTCTCCAAAATTCCAAACAAGATTACAAAGCTAAAATTAATGGGACACAAGAGACATCTCTAAGTTCTCATCAATCAAGAAGGACGAAACTTAGACCAGACAAGAAGTACCTAGATAATATGACCATTTGTGGTCTAGGTGCACATCACAACAGGTTCCAAGCTACTGGGCAATTTTGTTTTTTTAAACCGTTTAAAAAATATTTGTATCTAGGACGCAATATCTACATTTCCATTTACTCATCTTTTTGAACTTTTGGCCGACAGAGGCATCCTGCTGGTTTCTTGTTTAAGCAATTACTATGAAAGAAAAGCCCTCTCATAAAGAACAGTGGCCACCTGGAAATTGGAATAAAAGGAATTAGGCCTGTTATAGAAGATTAAATGCTACACCTCAGTGGTCAAACACTTGACCAAGTACCTATGACCTCCAAGAAAGTTACTCACAATAAACAAAGCAGGAATTTGTATGTCGACCACCATAGCAGTAGCTGGGAGTCAACATCAACACCATAATGTAGAATGTCAAGTGTACATCATCTCCATAGAATATATAAAAGAATAGATTTCATAATCTCTAATCTCTAAACACAGGAACAACCTTTCTATTGAACTTATGAAACCTAATATTATCTGCAAAGCAGAGTGGCAGAGTACATTCACTGCCTAAGCATTGATTGGTACCTTATACAGTTATACTGCCATCTATGTTCATAAATATATCTTGTATCATACTGTTATTTATGTAAAAAGTATAACTACTATAATACTGCTCCTATGTACAAGAATATAACTACTATAATACTGCTGCTATGTACAAGAATATAACTACTATATTACTGCTCCCTATGTACAAGAATATAACCACTACTATAATACTGCTCCTATGTACAAGAATATAACTACTATAATACTGCCCCTATGTACAAGAATATAACCACTACTATAATACTGCCCCTATGTACAAGAATATAACTACTATAATACTGCTCCTATGTACAAGAATATAACTACTATAATACTGCTCCCTATGTATAAGAATATAACTACTATATTACTGCTCCCTATGTACAAGAATATAACCACTACTATAATACTGCTCCTATGTACAACAATATAACTACTATAATACTGCTCCCTATGTACAAGAATATAACCACTATAATACGGCCCCTATATACAAGAATGTAACTACTATAATACTGCCTACTATGTACAAGAATATAACCACTATAATACTGCTCCTATGTACAAGAATATAACTACTATAATACTGCCCCCTATGTACAAGAATATAACTACTATAATACTGCTCCTATGTACAAGAATATAACTACTATAGTACTGCCTCCTATGTACAGAATATAACCACTACTATAATACTGCTCCTATGTACAAGAATATAACTACTATATTACTGCTCCCTATGTACAAGAATATAACCACTACTATAATACTGCTCCTATGTACAAGAATATAACTACTATAATACTGCCCCTATGTACAAGAATATAACCACTACTATAATACTGCCCCTATGTACAAGAATATAACTACTATAATACTGCTCCTATGTACAAGAATATAACTACTATAATACTGCTCCCTATGTATAAGAATATAACTACTATATTACTGCTCCCTATGTACAAGAATATAACCACTACTATAATACTGCTCCTATGTACAACAATATAACTACTATAATACTGCTCCCTATGTACAAGAATATAACCACTATAATACGGCCCCTATATACAAGAATGTAACTACTATAATACTGCCTACTATGTACAAGAATATAACCACTATAATATGGCCCCTATATACAAGAATATAACTACTATAATACTGCCCCCTATGTACAAGAATATAACTACTATAATACTGCTCCTATGTACAAGAATATAACTACTATATTACTGCTCCCTATGTACAAGAATATAACCACTACTATAATACTGCTCCTATGTACAAGAATATAACTACTATATTACTGCTCCCTATGTACAAGAATATAACCACTACTATAATACTGCTCCCTATGTACAAGAATATAACTATCATAATACTGCTCCCTATGTACAAGAATATAACTACTATATTACTCCTCCCTATGTACAAGAATATAACCACTACTATAATACTGCTCCCTATGTACAAGAATATAACCACTACTATAATACTGCCTTCTATATACAAGAATCAGGTCTTTCCGGAAGGGTTTGTGTACCTACAGTTCTATTGTAGAAGTCTTTTCATGAGTTATTTGCATTGTGGGAATGTTCCCTTGAGACAGAGGGCAGATATGAGTAGAAGGAAACCACAAATAAGGAGAATACCAGGAAGACAGCAACAGGATGACTTCAGTGTGGTCAATATGTGCTGGATATGGTTACAAAAGACACAATTAAACACTTGTTCTCTTCCCGGTGCCACATCAAAAAGTAGCAACACATTGCACCAAAATTTGTTTGTTCTCCTGTAAAATTGGCCCTAGGGTGTATGTGCACAAGATTTGAGAATTCCTACGAACTGACTTGCCTGCAAGCAGAGCAGAGGTGGTAGTCCAGCAGGTCCCCCCCCCATAAGGATATAATCAGAAACATGTATTTTTAATCAGGAGGACTAGTCATTATACTGTTGGGACTACTTCAAATGAGCTTATGACACCGTCATCAGGCCTGCGTCCCGGATGTAAGGGACTACCAGCATCCATGAATGCTCTGTTACAGGTAAAATGTATTTCAAATTTATGGATCCTCGGACATTTCTTTTCTAGTATAGTAGGGGTGGGGTCACTGGGTCTCATCATAGTTCTCAAAACGGAGAAAATAGGAAAAGACAAAGATGCAGTCCTCACCAATGATGGTAGAGCATCTAGATTTTTAGACCACCCAAAAGGTATGATTAGACTGAGTTTGAGAAGTTCATGGAAACTTGGACTTTCCACTCAGTTTTGACTCCAAAAACTCAATACGATAGCGGATGACCAAGCACTCATTCTTCCCGATTGCCCCTTCACATGGACATTCATTTCCTGAATAACTGAAGAGTCTGGCATTAAAATTCTAACTGCACGACACTTATCTCCTCCGACATTGTGTGTCATGGAAAGCTTGATGGCCTCTACACACAGCAGCCTAAACTAACCAGGGACTTGGCCTCTATAAAAATGTTGCCTGTAACGTAGTTTTCTAAACCCTACTTGTACAGAAAACAGTCTTGCTTCTTTATGTAAATGAGTTGATTGGCACACCGTTGGCATGGCCAAGCACCATTCCAAATTCTCAACTTAGTGGCAAAGACAGCGCCATTCCCTGGTACTCCTGTCTGACTTCTGAACTACCATATCTAGCTGCCTCCACCTATGTATATTGACAGTGGTACCTTGCCCAGAGCAACTGCTGCCTAAATTAACAACTTGGTCATGTACATGTATATTTGTATTAGCGCAGGAGCCGTGGGTACATACACTTCCACGCCAGGGCCAAGCACACACCCATATCCTGTTTATTACCAGCCTGAACTAAAAAATTGGCCTTTGGCACGCCCAAAACAGGGTCTGGGGGATTGAATGGCGCAGTTGGTACTTGGCCACTCCAAGGGTGCACAGAGCACCCTCATTTGCTTAATGAATAAAGATAGTTTTCTGCACAAGGAAGGTAGAGAAAACTATACTACATGCATTAATTTTATAAGGGCTGCCACCTTTATATGATTATCTGATTTCATTTGATTTTTTGTGGTGGGGGGAGACTACCTGTAATGGGGTCACAGCAGTGACAACCGCTTCCCACGTATTATTTACGAGTCACAGTGCCTTTCATTTAGTAGTGGCTGTGCCTGATATTACTTCCTGATTTCTACAAGGTGGTCCCTGACAATCTGATATTGATGGCCTATTCCTTAAAACAACATTTACAATATTGTACAATATTTTCCAACATTTAAACCGCCGCCCGAACACCACACCCAAATGAATCTAACGTTCAAATTAGGTTAAAAAAAAAGTCTAGTCGTTCTAAACCCATAGTTTTTTTAGCTCATTGATTAATGAAGGATACTGACTGACAGCTTATGTGACATCTTATGGTCTGCGCATGGCAGCAGTGGCCGGAGAACAATATGAGGAGGCTCGGTGACCATAGAAACAAAACTAAAAAAAATTCACATCAAATCATGTTCTGCTTCCAGCCACTGATTTTGGATGGATGGGGTCAGGATGCTGCAGTCAGTGAAGGCTTTTGTCCCGAATACCAGATTTTTTGCATCTATTACCATGGAAACCCAAAAGGCCTAGTCTCCGTGCACCTCCCCCATCCCACCACATGCACCCCTTTGGTTTCCTAGGTAATGGCAGCCAGGCTGAGAAATATTCTTCCTAGCAAGTGTATGGAGAGATGAAGGGTGGAGAGGTTGGAAGGAAAGAAGGGTATAGGATGAGCAAGGAACGAAACTGTAGGGAAAAATAATATGTCTTCATTTTGTAACTTTTCTCGTATTGTTCAGAAAATAGGATCAGGTTTCTTCAGGGAAACGACCTTGAAAATCCACGAGAGACAAAAGTGGACAAAAAAAATAAAATACAATTTTGGACTACCTTTGTCAAAAGCTTGAAGTGAAGCCCACAGCTAAGGAAGCTGAAGGAAAAATAATATGCGATTCCAAAAAAGACGTCAACACACTTTATGAGCAAAAAGGGTTAAAAGAACCTCTCAAGCCTTTATATACAACTCCTGCCCCAATTCAGTTCCCAAGATGCTGCCGCTGCATGGAGTGGTCATCCCGGGAGAACAGTTTTCCAAGAGCAAATTTGGACAGTAAATATAAAAGCTTGAGCTTTACAGCCCCTGCCTGAGGTCGAGTGGGATAATCACATTTTAAAAGGTGGCCATAAAACTTTTAATCATTGTCCGGCAGCTATTCTTCTAGACCACCATCCCATATACATACATGTTTGACTTGGTGCTTATTTCCCATGAGCACAAAGGAGCCAATATGAAATCCAACATACCCAGTCCTTTTTCCAATCCTTTCCCAAAACATTTAAGTTTGACACACCCATTAGATGGCCGCCGGCAGAACGATTGTTTAGAGGGCAGTTGAGTTGGGTTAATCAATTTGTGGGACTATGGTCCATCAGCCAAGTCAGTAGTCTCTGGACACTGGACAGTAGGCTCCCAAATGTCATACCATCTTGATCCTCGATGCAGCTTTGAATACTTGGCACTGCATCATATGTTCGTCAATTCAATGATTAAGTTGCAACCGCCCAGCTAGTCAAGAGCCGAGCTAGAGACCACAGAAGATAAGTGATTATCGAGCATTCCATCCAGCAGCCAGAGAGTACTGACCTTGCCAATGTACCGAAGTCCCGCAAATTGATCCACCCAACTCAAGCCAGCAGCCATGTCAGCATACTCTCCCAAGCACTCGTGTTCTCTGAGAGACTTGTCTGGCGGCTTATCTCCGGAACACAATGTGATCCTAAGTCCAAAATAGAACATTCTGGACAGATATTTTCCCAGATAACAAATTGACTGAGGCTCCCAACACAGACTGTCATTCAAACCCAGCTTTACAGTTGGCAGAGTCAAGATGCTGTTGTATACATTAATGATCACCTTGTCTGCTCATATATGGCAGATATTGATGTGGGAGGCCTGCCTTATGAAGCTTGTTCTGTCATCTACGCTCAACATTTGGTTAAGTTGACATTGGTCTAATGTATATGTCCAGTTAGGACTCAAATGAAAAAGACAGACCCACTGACTCATATAAAGGTCCAGCATGGTTCAACCATAGTTTGGATATCAAAAAAATAATTGCACAAACCGATATCCTTGCAGTTAATTGTGATGGTGATGCCAAAGATTACCCCATATTGAAATTAAAAAAATAGTCAATTAACTTATTATTTTTTGGAGTGTAGGAGGAACCTGGAAAATCCAAGATCACCGGGAGAGTCCGTATACACAACTGCATATTTTTCGGTGTTGCAATGCGGGGAAGTGGTGGGGAGGGGGATTCTCGGAACAACTTCAAAAGGTTCTGGTACATTGATGTGCAGAATCGACTATGAAATAGACCATATATGATCCAGCTAATATAAAAACATTATAGTTCCACATTTGTGTTTTAATGAGCACTAATGCTTCTCAAGTACATCTTAAGAGTTTCCCGATCTTTCCAACTCTGTAGGAAACCATAACAGAAGGACTAACTTTGGGCGTCCAATGTCCAAACTCATTTGTGACTAGCTTCATATGGACATGGTCATGAGGTATATATGGACATTGTACAATAGTTCTCCCACCAAATTGTAGGCCAAGTAGTATGTGGTCACATGCAGACATTACCTCTCCTTTTAGATTTCAATTTCTTTTATTACGCCCACCCCATGCCTTGCCTATAATCACTTGTTAGGTATGTAAAGCTTACATACAAATTACACATTGGAAAGTCTACGTTTAGGAGTTTAACAAAATGACTTTTCAGAATAGGCGGCAGACTCTTAATACTATAATAGTACATTAGCCAAACTCCAAGCTAAAAAAGAAGGCTAACCAGAAGATTGAACCTGTAGAACCAGTTCACAGAACAGCTGCACGATTAGACAGGACTATTATAGGAAAATATGCCCCTCTACAGAAGAGCAGAGTCTATATAATGCAGAAGACGCTTATTGCACAAAGTGAGCCTACCACTGGTAAACTTATTAATATTAAAACATCACATGGACCTCCACTGAACCTGACAATTTTGGCTGGTCAGACCACCATTCTAAATTTGTATGAGGGTGCCCAGACTCTCCCCCCCAGTGACCGATATCTGAGAATAGTAGAATGAGGCATGTAGGATATCTGCATGCCAAATTCTCTGGGCTCACTGGAAATAAGTTGTCACTTACCGGAGTCTATAGGGGACAGACCAGTTTGGCATCTTTTTAGGGTTGGCGCAAAAGGTCTTGGGTCTTATTATGGCAGATGATACAAGAGTAGTTTAGTAGCACAACAAAATGTGTTATGGTACAAAGTAACATAACTTTACTCCAGATGTGCTCAAGCTTAGTGGTTGCAGCCTGTGGCAAGCTGCTAGACAATGGCAGCCTGTGGCACGCCGCTCGACAGTGACAAGCAGCTGTAACTGTTTATTTGTATAACAATTTCACCCTATAGCATGCCTCTTGACAGTTAAGGTACCGTCACACTAGGCGATATCGCCAGCAATCCGTGACGTTGCAGCGACCTGGATGGCGATATCGCTGTATTTGACACGCAGCAGTGATCTGGATCCCGCTGTGAAATTGCTGGTCGCTGCTAGAAGGTCTGCACATTATTTGGTCGCTAGGTCGCCGTGTATCGCCGTGTTTGACAGCAAAAGCGACGATACCAGCGATATTTTACACTGGTAACCAGGGTAAACATCGGGTTACTAAGCGCAGGGCCGCGCTTAGTAACCCGATGTTTACCCTGGTTACCAGCGTAAAAGTTAAAAAAACAAACAGTACATACTCACCTGCGCGTCCCCCAGCCTCTGCTTCCTGACACTAAAGCGCCGGCCCTAAACTGAAAGTGAAAGCAACAGCGGTGACGTCACCGCTCTGCTGTTAGGGCCGGAGCTCAGTCAGCGTCAGGATGCAGAGGCTGGGGGACGCGCAGGTGAGCATGTACTGTTTGTTTTTTTAACTTTTACGCTGGTAACCAGGGTAAACATCGGGTTACTAAGCGCGGCCCTGCGCTTAGCAACCCGATGTTTACCCTGGTTACCCGGGGACCTCGGCATCGCTGGTCGCTGGAGAGCGGTCTGTGTGACAGCTCTCCAGCGACCACACAGCGACGCTGCAGCGATCGGCATTGCTGTCGCTATCGCTGCAGCGTCGCTTAGTGTGACGGTACCTTTACAGTCTATGGCAGGACACTTTAAACTTAAGCACCAGTTAGGTAAGAGTTCTTCTCTTGCCGTCTCCATCGAACCAAGTTTGCCTCACAAATAGTTTTTACTCAACCCTCAAAGCTTGCTGGAAATAGCTAATGATCATTGAGCCTTAATTCACATTCCCACAAAGGCCCTCCCAACTTCACTCAAGGGGCCCAAAATGTTCTCCACAGTTGACTCGACTACAATCTCCCCCCTCAAAGATGGCTGCCCGACAGTACTAGGCCACTTTGACGCTTATAAAAAAAGAAAGTTCTGACTAAAGTAGACAATAGGTAGGTCTCAAATGTCTTGGAAAGAGTTTGAGAAGCCATCTTTTGAGTAAGTTTGGATTCATCGTTTCGTAAAACATCTTAGCAGCATGTTCCTTTTAGAAGAAACCATGAGTTTAGAAGAAGCAAGGTTCCAATACGAAAACCAAAGAGCATTACTTTAAGTAGTATTCATTAGGATTTACAGATGGTGTTGGCAGAGATGTTAAGTAGGACCCTAAAAAGCATAGACCCTTTGAGGCAACACCAATTCCAGTTGATGGGTTGTCCAAGTAAGTTTAACCACATGCTGAAAATCATAGATTCTGAATATACAACTAAATTCTATGCGCAATGTATAACTAGATATAAATGCTACTTTCTATAGATTATTTTAGTAGTGTTCTGAAGTTACCCCTTCATGAGGCCAGCTCACCCAGAACCCTTGTTAAGTAAATTATTAGCTTCCTAAATATATAGAGTATGTCAGAAGAGGGAATTTTCTGAGGCCAAGAACATTTTGGAACAATTTTGTGAAATTTATGGCCTGGCTAACAATTTCCAGTTGCACAATTGTTCCCTTTTAATGAGCTACACATGATCAATAAATTCTAAAATGATTCACTGCGGTTTGGATTTAGGATGTAAATGTTTCATAGCATTCACGATTCCAGACGGAGAGTCAAACACTTAACACCCTGAAGACCAAACATACAGCAATGCTCATAAATCTAGAAAGGGCTGTACCCCTTCTCTACCATCTGCAGGGTCCAAGAAGAATTTAATTAAGTGGGTCAACTGCCCGACCAGACAAATGTCCAAAATGAGATACATTTGTGGACTTGAGTCACTAGGTGAAGGGCGCAACAATTAGGCTCCCACAGAGACTTTTTTATTTTTTTAAGGAGTTTTTTGCTGTGAATCCTCTCAAATATCCTCCACAAAACACTTCAAAAATGTTTGGAAAATTGTTCATATACACATCAATTGGTAATCCCATTTTGCAATTCATAGGAGGTTTCCTTTTGGCTTTTTGAACCCCTGAATAAGTTTTTAAAAATGCAAGGTGGATAACAAAGAGTGCTTGGTACTTCTATAAAAGCAGGTCCTTAAAAGGGTTCTCCAGGAACAGAAAATAAAACTAAATAACTAATAGGAAATGTCATTATAAATAACTTACTAAATACATTTAATTAGAAAATCACAGTTTTTTTGGTCTACAGAGGCAATTAAAATTCTGGTGTAACAAGGTGACGGCCATTTTAATTCTATAGTGATAACCTCTATAGATAAAATGATTGTGATTTGTGAACTAAATGCATTTAAAAACTTCTATATAATGACATCTACATTAGTTATTTAGTTTTTTCTATTCCTGGATAACCCATTTAACCCCTTCACGACATGCGCCTTACATGTACGGTGCATGTCGTGTTTCTCCCTTTGATGTGGGCTCCGGCACTGAGCCCACATATTTCCCAGCTCATGTCAGCTGTTTTGAACAGCTGATATGTGCCCCTAACAGCTGCGGGTAGAATTGCGATTCACCTGGGGCTGTTAACCTATTAAATGCCGCTGTCAATCTCTGACAGCACCATTTATTGTGATAGTGCCAGAAGCATATCACTAATCCCGCCCATCGGGGGTCCGCAACAGACCCCTGTGGTTGTCATTGCCGGATTGCTTTGAGTGCCACCCAGCAGTCGGCACCAATAGCAAGTGAGCATTTCTGCTACATAGCTTCAGCCCTGCTGTGTGTAGCACAGGCGATCGCATGATCGCAGCTTCTAGTCTCCCGTGGAAACTCTTGAAGCAAGTGTAAAAGTGAGAAAATAAGTTTAAAAAAAAAATATATATATATATATATATATATATATATATATATATATATATATATATATATATATATATATATATATATATATATATATATATATGTTTGGGCACCCCTATTAAGCTTAATGTTTTATAAAAATTGTTTTTTTTTGCAACAGCTATTTCAGTTTCATATATCTAATAACTGTTGGACACAGTAATGTTTCGGCCTTGAAATGAGGTTTATTGTACTAACAGAAAATGTGCAATCTGCATTCAAACTAAATTTGACAGGTGCATAAGTATGGGCACCTCACCAGAAAAGTGACATTAATATTTAGTAGATCCTCCTTTTGCAAAAATAACAGCCTCTAGTCACTTCCTGTAGCTTTTAATGAGTTTCTGGATCCTGGATGAAGGTATTTTTGACCATTCCTCTTTACAAAACAATTCCAGTTCAGTTAAGTTTGATGGTCGCCGAGCATGGACAGCCCTCTTCAAATGATCCCACAGATGTTCAATGATATTTAGGTCTGGGGACTGGGATGGCCATTCCAGAACAGTGTAATTGTTCCTCTGCATGAATGCCTGAGTAGATTTGGAGCAGTGTTTTGGATCATTGTCTTGCTGAAAGATCCAACCCCTGCGTAACTTCAACTTTGTCACTGATTCATGAACATTATTGTCAAGAATCTGCTGATACTGAGAGGAATCCATGCGTCCCTCAACTTTAACAAGATTCCCGGTGCCGGCATTGGCCACACAGCCCCAAAGCATGATGGAACCTCCACCAAATTTTACTGTGGGTAGCAAGTGTTTTTCTTGGAATGCTGTGTTTTTTTGCCGCCATGCATAACGCCTTTTTGTATGACCAAACAACTCAATCTTGGTTTCATCAGTCCACAGGACCTTCTTCCAAAAAGAAATTGGCTTCTCCAAATGTGCTTTTGCATACCTCAGCCGACTCGGTTTGTGGCGTGCTTGCAGAAACTGCTTCTTTCGCATAACTCTCCCATACAGCTTCTCCTTGTGCAAAGTGCGTTGTATAGTTGACCGATGTACAGTGACACCATCTGCAGCAAGTTGATGCTGCAGCTCTCTGAAGGTGGTCTGAGGATTGTCCTTGACTGATCTCACCATTCTTCTTCTCTGCCTTTCTGATGTTTTTCCTGGCCTGCCACTTCTGGCCTTAACAAGAACTGTACCTGTGTTCTTCCATTTCCTTACTATGTTCCTCACAGTGGAAATTGACAGGTTAAATCTCTGAGACAGCTTTTTGTATCCTTCCCCTGAACAACTATGTTGAATAATCTTTGTTTTCAGATCATTTGACAGTTGTTTTGAGGAGCCCATGATGCCACTCTTCAGAGGAGATTCAAACAGGAGAACAACTTGCAAGTGGCCACTTTAAGTAGCTTTCTCATGATTGCATACACCTGGCTATGAAGTTCAAAGCTCAATGAGGTTACAAAACCAAAAAAAGTGCTTTAGTAAGTCAGTAAAAAGTAGGTAGGAGTATTTAAAACAAGAAAATGATAAGGGTGCCCATACTTATGCACCTGTCAAATTTGGTTTGAATGCAGATTGCACATTTTCTGTTAGTACAATAAACCTCATTTCAAGGCAGAAACATTACTGTGTCCAACAGTTATTAGATATATGAAACTGAAATAGCTGTTGCCAAAAAAAAACAATTTTTATAAAACATTAAGCTTAAGATTAGTAGGGGTGCCCAAACTTTTTCATATAACTGTATGTATGTATATATGTATGTATGTATGTATGTATGTATGTATGTATGTATGTATGTATGTATGTATGTATGTATGTATGTATGTATGTATGTATGTATGTATGTATGTATGTATATATATATATATATATATATATATATATATATATATATATATATATATATATATATATATATATATATATATATATATATATATATATATACACACACATACATGCGTACATACTTGGTATCACATATTTGATACACAGATTTGGTATCGCCGCATTCAGTATCGCCCGATCTATCAAGCTGTAAAAATAAATTAATCTAATCTGTAAAGGGCGTAGCGGAAAAAAAAAAAAGTCAAAACACTAGAATTACTATTTTGGACGCCGCAACATTGCATTAAAATACAACAACGGGTGATCAAAAGATAGTCTCTACACCAAAATGGTATCAATACAAACATCAGCCAAGCCCTCATCCAGCCCCAAGTCCCAAAAAATGGAGACGCTGCGGGTATCGGAAAATGGAGCAATTTTTTTTCTTTTTTTAAACAAACTGGATTTTTTTTTTCACCACTTAAATAAAAAACAACCTAGATATATTTGGTGTCTACGAACACTTAATGAGCTGGAGAATCATAATGGCGGGTCAGATTTAGTATTTGGTAAACATGGTAAAAAAAGAAACAAACAGTTGTGGAATTGCACTTTTTTTAAGATTTCATTGCACTTGGAATTTTTTTTTTTTTTTAACATATTTTCTAGTACACGATATGGTAAAACCAAAGGTGTCGTTCAAAAGTGCAACATGTCCCACAAAAAACAAGCCTTCACATGGCCATATTAACGGAAAAATAAAAGTTATGGCTCTGGGAGGCAGGGTAGCAAAAAACAAATGCAAAAATGAAAAATGGGCTGCGGCGAAGTGGTTAAGGAAACCTCTCCAGACTAAGCACTGTCTAATCAAAACACTTCAAGGAAAACAAGAAAAACTTCTCAAAATTATGAGCGTTTCCTGAAGCAATTTCCCCTTGAAAAACTAGACATTTTTTCAATGTCCCAAAAACTTGATTATAATAGTCAGACTATTATGAAGAGAAAAATCTAAAAAAAAAAAAAATTGTGAAGAATTCAGGTCTGAAAAGGCACAAACTAAATAAGATAGACAACTGAAACTTCCAAATAAAAATAGGAATAATGGTCAGATGTAGGGTAAATCATCAGATGTAAGACCAATGTTTATATACACTGCTCAAAAAAAAAAGGAAACACTTAAACAACAGACTATAACTCCAAGTAAATCAAACTTCTGTGAAATCAAACTGTCCATGTAGGAAGCAACTCTGTTTGACAATCAATTTCACATGCTGTTGTGCAAATGGAATAGACAACAGATGGAAATTATTGGCAATTATCAAGACACACTCAATAAAGGAGTGATTCTGCAGGTGGGGACCACAGACCACATCTCAGTACCAATGCTTTCTGGCTGATGTTTTAGTCACTTTTGAATGTTAGTTCTGCTTTTACACTCGTGGTAGCATGAGACGGACTCTACAACCCACACAAGTGGCTCAGGTAGTGCAGCTCATCCAGGATGGCACATCAATGCGAGCTGTGGCAAGAAGGTTTGCTGTATCTGTCAGAGGCTGGAGGTGCAACCAGGAGACAGGCCACTACACCAGGAGATGTGGAGGGGGCTGAAGGAGTGCAACAACCCAGCAGCAGGACAGGACTACCTCAGCCTTTGTGCAAGAAGGAACAGGAGGAGCTCTGTCAGAGCCCTGCAAAATAACCTCCAGCAGGCCACAAATGTGCATGTGTCTGCACAAACAGTTAGAAACCGACTCCATGAGGATGGTCTGACGTCCACAGATGGGGATTGTTCTCACTGCCCAACACCGTGCAGGACGCTTGGCATTTGCCACAGAACACCAGGATTGCCAAATTCGCCACTGGCCCCCTGCGCTCTTCACAGATGAAAGCAGGTTCACACTGAGCACATGTGACAGAGTCTGGAGACGCTGTGGAGAGCAATCTGCTGCCTGCAACATCCTTCAGCATGACCAGTTTGGCAGTGGGTCAGTAATGGTGCGAGGTGGCATTTCTTTGGAGGGCCGCACAGCCCTCCATGTGCTCGCCAGTGGTTGCTTTAACGCCATTGGGTACCGAGATGAGATCCTCAGACCATATGCTGGTGTGGTTGGCCCTGGGTTTCTCCTAATGCAGGACAATGCCAGACCTCATGTGGCTGGAGTGTGTCAGCAGTTCCTGCAAGATGAAGGCATTGAAGCTATGGACTGGCCCACCTGTTCCCCTGACCTGAATCCGATTGAACATATCTGGGACATCATGTCTCGCACCATCCACCAACATCACGTTGCTCCACGCCGCTCACACAAAAGGACGCACACACCGGTCCACTTCACACCGGCAGAGGATTAAGACTAGCGGTGGACACCGCGTCTATACCCGGACACACCACAGGTAATCTGCGGATCTTTTTAGCGGCCCCACCATACCGGCCATTAGCCACGCCCACCCGAGAACGCCATACGGCGCCTCTTGGGTCACTAGGACTCTGTCCTTTATTATTTTACAGCTTTAAAGCTGAAACCAGGAGCGTTTCTGGATAATAAGGTACTCATCATGGGGCTAGTACATACATAGCACTGGACTGCACTCGACCGCAACATAAAAAAGCCACCCCTTTCTTCTTCTTTCTAGTGATTCCAATAGGGCTCTATTGGCAAGGAAGTTTACTCCCTACTTACCTCACAATTAGGTATGCTTTAACCGGTCTCTAAGCGTTATATTGTATATGTTCCGACTTATGCATGACCACCTCTATGCCTTGTACATATTGTTGTATATACCTATGTTTTTTTATTTTGTTGTTTTCTTCTTTTTTGTTAAATCATTATGTTTATTTTATTTTCTCACTATGTAGTAACTGAGGAAGGTCCGCAGGACCGAAACGTTTTATTGTTGATACTACACAATAAATCATTCAGCATCCATACTGAAGTTGAGTGCCGGGTTTATTACATTGATTAGCTATAGGGTGTGGGAGCCTACCCGTGCACCTACGCTAGCAGTGCTCACGGTTAAATTCACCGCACCACAGACTGTCCAGGAGTTGGCGGATGCATTAGTCCAGGTCTGGGAGGAGATCCCTCAGGAGACCATCCGCTGCCTCATCAGGAGCATGACCAAGTGTTGTAGGGAGGTCATACAGGCACGTGGAGGCCACACACTACTGAGCATCATTTCCTTGTCTTGAGACATTTCCATTGAAGTTGGATCAGACTAACTTCATTTTCCACTTTGATTTTGAGCATCATTCCAACTCCAGACCTCCATGGGATATTAGTTGTGATTTATGTTGATAATTTTTAGGTTTTATTGTTCTCAACACATTCCACTATGTAATGAATAAAGATTTACAACTGGAATATTTCATTCAGTGACATCTAGATGTGGGATTTTATTTTTTTGAGCAATGTATATAGGCCCCAATTCCTCAAAGCATTTTGATAAGAATTATACTGTAAATTGCTTTGAAAAGTCTCAAAAAATTTGGCGCAACTGGGAGTTGTGAAAAAAAAATTGCGACTTTAGGCACCTTCACAACAGTTTTTCCCAGTTGTGCCAAATTGGGCATTATGGGAACGTGACGCTGCGACTCATCCAATCCATGATGAGTTGTGGCGCTCCTTATGCCAGAAATCTTACTCCAGTCAGGGACTCCGGTACTATTTTTGGCGTGACGCAGAGAGGCTTATGCAACTTGTCAGATGCTCTCGATTCATGAAAAGGCATGTACCTATTCAGGAATCAGGAGCGTTTGACCCCACCTCACCCCCAAATCAAGACAGGAGGTCATCACGCATTCTCATTAGGAAAGATGAATTACTACATATTGACCTTTAAAATTTGCCCTATGTGCTCAAGGACACAAATAATAATAATCTTTATTTTTTTATATAGCTCTAACATATTCCACAGCGCTTTACAGTTTGCACACATTATCATCACAATCTAAATTCCCTATCACAAAAAAAGCCCAAACTGATCTCTTATTCCTCGCCCACCAGGAGTGCAGGGCTGCCCTTCACCACTGATCTGGTCAGCACTGCAGCCAATCACTGAGCTCAGTGGCTCATACACTCCACAATGAGTGAAGCTACTGAGCTCAGTGATTGATAGCAGCGCTGTCGAGGTGATATCATTGCTGCAGTGGTGAAGCTTGGGAGGAAAAGAGCTCAGTTTGGAGGATTTTTTGGCATCCCTGAGACTTGGGAGATTAAACTTTGTAACAGGTCAACATATTTAAACCACTGGCATCACAATACATGTCAATTATGGACACTCACCAGGTTAGGGTGACCGGAAACGCGGGCTTGGATGGTTTGTATTAATCCAACGATATTTTGTGCATCTTAAAAAGGTGGGAATTTGGATTTAGAAATGTTTCAAAACAAAGTTTCTTCAATCATTCACCATCGATATTTCTTATAGGAGGCTTCTTTCTATTCATTAGCTTTGAAAACCTACACACAAAAAAAGGAAACTATAAATTAAACTGTATTAATAAGAACCACATACATTTGATAAGCTGATGAGAGATGAATATTGCAATATTGCTATTTTTCCTTTTTGATCTTCCATGAGCTTTCTTTTATGAAAAGCTTTACTTTTGCCCACTTTCCAAAAACTAAATTTATGATGCATTTTCTAAAAATCAGCCAAAAAAGTAGGTTAAAAAAATAACAAAAGTTGAGATATCAACAAACTAATTCTGATAACAAAACACTGGTATATTGTTCAATGAGATTTTTTTTCTATAAAATTCTCTATAGTTCAAAAGCATTCAAATAATTATATTACCATTTTCTTATTTAAAAAAATATATGCAGCACATATTCAACCGGCCAAAAATAAAAACCACATGTTCTTGGCAAAGTGCCCTTTCCAAAGAAAATTACATATTGACTAGAATATCCACAGCGCATTACTAATATATATTACGTCAAAGCGAAATTACCCATTACACCGAAATAAATTGGAGGGTATACAAGATGTATAGGATTCCGTGTGCTGCCAACATGATGAATGGGCAGGTACGGCAATGTCCACATATTACCACTTAGCATTGACTTAACAATAGGTCCCGTGTAGAGCCAGACATGCTGGTATGATCTCAAAGGCTTCATTATTAAAGGGGGGAATTAATATTAATTCTTTCCTGGCTCTGGAAATCCATGCAGACATTAGGAAATCCTAGATTGCGAATCCCACGCTCACGCGACAAGAGTTCATTACCTCATCTCAACCTCATCCATCATCAGAAGCTCTTAATGTCTGCATAGCCATAAAAATCTTCAATATCTTCCTGTCTGCCTCACACATTCCTCCTGCTTTCTGGAAGTGCGCTATGAAATATTATGCCAGCGCTACAGTGGTTGGGAGAAAATGGAATCAATATGGTAACTGGAGACAAGATTTTACGAAAGCAATGAAACACATAGATTAGGATTGTTGTGTTATCTCAATATGTTGGGAACTTCATTGTTCACAGCAGGGAACTTCAATGTTCACAGAATTAAAAATTATTGGGTATGGCAGAGGAAGAACAATATGGATGAAGATAAGAAGACAATTGGAAAAGAAGTGGAAAAATACATGTCTAATTGAGCAAAAAGCCTCATCCCCGACAAAAATAGCCTGTACAGCCAAAACCATAAAAGAGGGTCAATATACAACAAATAGGTCCTGCAAAAGTTATACATTGTGTCAAAAACTATAATATATATATAGCCTCTTGCGCGGTACATACAGCTGAACACCGTCGCACCACACACACTGCATAAGCCGTACACACAACACACACACACTGTATATGCCGTAGGCACCACGCACACACACTGTATAGGCCGTACGCAGCCTCTTCCGTGGTACCACCAGCGGAACACTGTCGCGAACACGCCGCCGCCGGGATCAGCCGAATGATTCACTGACCGCCGCCATGTTTGTACAGGAGGAGCGCATGCACAGTTTTAATGTGACTGCCGTTATCTGTCTGCACAAAGATGGTGGCGGTCTGGGGAAGAGAGAAAGCACAAAGGGGTGAGACAGCTCAAACAGGACAGCACATGGGGGAGAACACAGCACAGGAAGGAGAGTGACAGCAGACAAGGGGTAGACAGGTCAAAGAAGAAAGAGATCACAGATGGGAGAAGTCAGCACATGGGGAAAGAGACAGTGGATAGGTGGGTGAGGACATTGGGGGGGGAGAGATTCAACGTTGCAAACCATAGACGTACCAAATTCTAGGTGTGGCTATTTCAATATTGAGGAGTGTATCATTCTGTATCATTCTGTAATTCTGTATCATTCTGTAATGCTGTAGATAAGCCCCTGATGTATCCTGAAAGATGAGAAAGAGGTTAGATTATACTCACCTGGGTGGGCGGTCCGGTCCGATGGGCGACGCAGTCCGGTCCGGGGCCTCCCATCTTCTTACGATGACGTCCTATTCTTGTCTTCACGCTGTGGCTCCGGTGCACTTTGTCTGCCCTGTGGAGGGCAGAGCGAAGTACTGCAGTGCGCAGGCACCAGGCCTCTCTGACCTTTCCCGCCGCCTGCGCACTGCAGTACTTTGCTCTGCCCTCAACAGGGCAGACAAAGTTCGCCTGCGCCGGAGCCGCAGCATGAATACAAGAAGAGGACGTCATGGTAAGAAGATAGGAGGCATCGTAAGAAGATAGGAGGCCCCGAACCGGACCACGACGCCCATCGGACCGGACCGCAGCGGGACCACCCCTGGGTGAGTATAATCTAACCTCTTTTTCTCATCTTTCAGGATACATCAGAGGGCTTATCTACAGCATTACAGAATGCTGTAGATAAGCCCCTGATGCTGGTGGGCTTAGCTCATCCTCGATTTTGGGGGTGACAGGTTCCCTTTAAACAACAATGTATCTGGGAGATGAAATATAAGGGAGTATTTGCATGTCAAATTCCCATTGATATACCGGTCACAAATATTAAATCTGCAAGTTCCAGCATTTTCATCTGGCCTCCTCTGGTGACTGCAAGAGGATAACAAGTCCTACAACACTGTGGAATAATGCAGCATTCTATTGGAGCAGCAACCATGAGAGAATACAAACTCAGGTATGAACTCAAAGCACAAAGTGCATTATCCATTAAATGACACAAACAGCAAAAAAAGGACGGGAGACAGGCTTCAAAGCACAGGCCTGAAGGGCAGACTGAGTAGGAAGTCCAACACAGACGCTCATTGTGCCCTGGAAACACCCGGCTATCAGGCCACATCCAGTAGATTCTCCACCGATAAACCTCATCTATAATTTATGGCATCTGATAAGATCTGTAAAGTCATCAACACAGGGTTAGGCTCTGTTGACGTTGTGTTTAAGCCCTACATATGCTGGGAAAGTTTCTCCTGCATACATCAAACATAGCCATTGTGTTTTGACCTCCATTGTTGTAGTATACATCATGAATACCTCTAATAGTATAGTAAAGCGTAGCTGACAGTTTTTTCTCCACAGAAGCTTTACTTTTTTTTTTACAATATGTGAAGTACAAGAATCTTCAGAGGTTTACATTTGGCAATACTCCCAACATACACATCTGAAACAATGATGAAAGGTCCCCATAAACATTACATGAAACTCATGCACACCCACCAGGGATGTGTATGGTGGAATCCCAAATGTCCCCCTAACAATGTCAGAAGAGGATTAGGCAAATTGGAATCTCATTGCCCAAGGCTTACTCCTGTCTCCCTCTTGAAAATACATAAGCCAAGTTGTGCGGTTACGTCTATGGTGTAGTCTGCAGTGATAACGGTCTGTGTGCTGACAGCCATCTCTTAGGTACTCATATTAGGAGTAGATGCCAGTTTTTGAATCCCTCAAAAAAAATAAATAAATACTTGAGCAACCAAAGAAAACCCATCCAAGTTCTGGTAGAGCACACAAAATGTATGTCATGGTGCTCTCTGGTTGGTTTCAGACTCCTTGACTCAAGTTCTGTTTCAACCAAACATGTCTACAAGGTAAGGGACTAAATCAAATATTGATAACAATGCACAGTGTCAAATAAAGTAGACACTTGTGCCCACGTACAGGGATTAGATCAAAAGGTCCAGTTCAAGAAAGCATGTGGAACATAGTAGTATTATTATTTATATAACACCATTAATGCCATGGTGCTGTACATGAGAAGGGGTTACATCAAAATACCAATATCACTGACAGTAAACAAACTAACAATGACAGACTGGTACAGAGGGAAGAGGATAAAGAAATGCACATAAGGGAACCAAGAAAAAAATCTAAATCATGTTTTATTAACAAAATTACCGTATGTTATAAAATGCAAATATTATAACCCAAAGCAAAAGGTAATTTGACAGTGAGAGGTACCAAAAGAGTGGAACCGCAGGTCAGAAGACAAAAAAAAAAAAAAAAAAAAGAGGAGGAGAGTTCAAATTGCCTATTTATGATCACATGAATACATCTATATACTGGATAAATGTTAGATCATTATGAATAAGAGATAAGGCCAGTGGTACACAATACGAAAAAAAAATAAAAAAAGAAAGGATCTAATGGCTAAGGAGAACAAAGATGTTTAGTAGTTACCTCAGATCTGCGGTGTCACCACCCCTACGCGTGTTTCGGCTGGAGTGCCTTCTTCTGGGGGTGTGGCATCACTGAGTCTGCGTAGGATTAAATGTCATCTGCCAGCCAATAGGAATTAGTATTAGAATAGATATGTGACTGGTAAAGTATCACCGGCCATAAGTTGGCGCATGCGCCACCACACACCAGGAAGCCCACATCACCAAGGTCATCGTGTGCATGTGACCACGCACGAATGAGGGACAGCCCACATGGTCACATGCGCGGGCCCACAGTCACAAGAGCAATGCAGAGCCAATAGAGACGCCGTTGGCAGCGCCTAGCAACCCAGCGGCAGTGAGCATGCGCACTGGCTGAGAAGCACGGCCAGGTAAGGGACTATCATTTTTTTTTTTATCAACGTTTCATTCAACCTCAATGTTTTATCCTGGGCTGACAGAACGTCAACCACGCATACATTGTCCAAGTCATGTTCATGCCTGTGGGTGCAACTATCATGCAACAAAATTTGAAATGTATGTAGGCTTGACCTTAAAAAACTACTCACAATGGACTTTTGCCACCTGTCCAGAGGATAGATGATAAAGGTCCGATCTCTAAAGGTCTCAGCAACATGAACGGAGCAGCAGTTAGCTCCCTCGACCAAAATTGTGCCGCTAATTATAGACCTGTCTCTAATCTTCCCTTCATCTCTAAACTCCTCGAACGCCTGGTCCACTCCCGTCTTACCCGCTATCTCTCAGATAACTCTCTTCTCGACCTTCTTCAATCTGGCTTCCGCTCTTTACACTCTACTGAAACTGCCCTCACTAAAGTCTCTAATGACCTACTAACAGCTAAATCTAATGGTCACTACTCCATGCTAATTCTCTTGGATCTCTCCGCAGCATTCGACACTGTGGATCATCAGCTCCTCCTCACTATGCTCCGCTCCATCGGCATCAAGGACACCGTTCTCTCTTGGTTCTCCTCCTATCTCTCTGACCGATCCTTCACTGTATGTTTTGCTGGTTCCTCCTCCTCTCACCTTCCCCTTACTGTTGGGGTTCCTCAAGGATCAGTCCTAGGCCCCCTCCTCTACTCTTTGTATACTGCCCCTATTGGACAAACAATCAGTAGATTTGGTTTCCAGTACCATCTCCATGCTGACGACACCCAATTATACACCTCTTCTCCTGCTTTCACGCCGACCTTCTTAGAAAACACCAGTGATTGTCTTACCACTGTCTCTAACATCATGTCCTCCCTCTATCTGAAACTGAACCTGTCAAAAACTGAACTCCTCGTGTTCTCTCCCTCTACTAACCCACCTTTGCCTGACATTGCCATCTCCGTGTGCGGTTCCATCATTACTCCAAAGCAACATGCCCGCTGCCTTGGGGTCATCCTTGATTCCGAGCTTTCATTCACCCCCCACATCCGATCACTGGCTCGCTCTTCTTATCTGCATCTCAAAAACATTTCTAGAATTTGCCCTTTTCTTACTTTCGACTCTGCAAAAACTCTTACTGTCTCACTTATTCATTCTCGTCTGGACTATTGTAACTCTCTACTAATCGGCCTCCCTCTTACCAAACTCTCCCCGCTCCAATCTGTCCTGAATGCTGCTGCCAGGATCATATTCCTCACCAACCGTTACACCGATGCCTCTACCTTGTGCCAGTCATTACACTGGCTACCCATCCACTCCAGAATCCAGTACAAAACTACTACCCTCATACACAAAGCACTCCATGGCTCAGCACCACCCTACATCTCCTCTCTGGTCTCAGTCTACCACCCTACCCGTGCCCCATGCTAATGACCTCAGGTTAGCATCCTCAATAATCAGAACCTCCCATTCCCGTCTCCAAGACTTTACACGTGCTGCGCGGATTCTTTGGAATGCACTACCCAGGTTAATACGATTAATCCCCAATCCCCACAGTTTTAAGTGCAGCGCCCCAGAGTCCTGGTCGTTGCAGTACTGTGGCTCCGCCACTATGGGGAGCCATGGTGCGTCCGATGGCACTGAAGGAGTTCATCTGATCAGGTATCACAGACACCAAGACATTTCACAGCCGGGCCTCCGGGGGGAGCTAAGGGTTCTATTCATTAGGCCACTCCCCACCATAGTGGGTAAACTGGGGGTCAGGCAGGAAGTTAGATCAGAAAGCTGACTGGATTGGACAAAGCAACACCTAGTGGCAGAGGGTGTTGTGGAGGAAGAGACAGTAGGGTCTCTGTCAGGGGTGGGATCCTGACAGAGGCTTGGCATTGGAAAGAACGTAACGGGTCCGCGCCAGCTCCGGGAAGCGGCGGGGCCCAAGAAAGGACTAGAAGCGAGATAGATTGTGCTGAGTGAGAAACGAGATCAAGCGATAGGAGAATTCCAGTAGGGGTCGTGCTGTAAGACCGGAGCAACACCCTACTGAGGCGCACTACCGGTGGCCGGAACGCCGAGGGAGTATTATAACATTCAGCTTCAAGCAATACTCTAAACAGCGGCAGGACAGTCAGTTTAAGGCGGGCTGTCTAACACATATCACCTATGAAGTCTTGGGAGGCAATTGCGGGAGAGGGGCGTCTCTAGGGTCCCGGAAGAACTCCAGGCCTACCCGACAAACGGGTGCCGTTCTAACTGTAACATCAGGAAGGGACGGACGATTAGAAGAACATCATTTAATCGAGTTGTGAGGGAACTTAAGAAACAGACACAACAGTTGTGGGGTACTTTCCGTAAGCACAGCAGGGAAGGACTACAACACATAGCGCTAAGAAGGAAGGCACCGATTTCCACCTGTGAAGAGAACTCTGGAGGTGCCATTGGACCGGCCGGACTTGCGCAGCTTGGTGAACCGTATTCTGGACTGAGGACTCAGAGATCTCCAGTAAAGAGGTAAAGAGACTGCAACCTGGTGTCCTCGTTATTTACCGCGACCTGCACCCCACAACTGCACCGTTACAACACCACTTATTGCACCGGACGTCCCCCACTGACAGACAGGGCCACGGACCGGGTCTAGCCACCGTGACAACTCCCGGACTGAGACCCAGAGGCCCGGCTCCGGGTACCCCTCGGCCCTGCGGCGGTGTGGGGGCGCTCCATAAGCGTGCCCTAAAAACTTTTTCAGACTGGCCTACCGCCTCAATGTATTAACCTAACTATCCCTGTGTGGCCTATTTAAAAAAAACAAAAATACAATCAGGTTCCTCTCATCATGTTCTCATACACTTTATGCAGTTAATAGCCCTCTGTGTCTGTACTGCTACATACTTAGGCTGTTAACTGGTTCATGCAGCTTTACATGAACACCCGATCCTTACACTATGGCTGGTCCAAATAACTAAAGCAATTGTTACCATCCACCTCTCGTGTCTCCCCTTTTCCTCATAGGTTGTAAGCTTGCGAGCAGGGCCCTCATTCCTCCTGGTATCTGTTTTGAACTGTGATTTCTGTTATGCTGTAATGTCTATTGTCTGTACAAGTCCCCTCTAAGTTGTAAAGCGCTGCGGAATATGTTGGCGTTATATAAATAAAAATTATTATTATTATTATTATTATTAGTGTTCTCATTCAATGTAAGAGTCTATGGGACTAATTCAACACCACATAACACAAGGCTATTCCTTTTCCATTATCCCTGTAGACATTGACTTGGACAGCCGTGCAGCCTTTGCCCAGAGAGCAGATTGTCATTCCCTTTCCAGTGGATTGGCGATCACTATCCATTTTAAGAAAATACTTCAGGGTGACAGTACACTAGAGATTTTGATTGTCTAGACCAAATCAGCCTTTTAATTTATGGTCAACCATCAGCATCTTTTCATGACTATCGCGAGAATGAGGCTGACCAAAAGTAGATATCTGAACCACATCATCCACCAGTTAAGATTTTTTTTTCAGTCCTTGTTGGAGTGCTGAAGTTGAGTATTTCAAAAGACAGATCTGCATCTTAACTCAACAGAATACAAAATTAGGCCACCAATCGAAGAACAAATTAAAAAAATGGAAAAAGAAGGCAATGGAACAATGAAAAAAAATGTAAAATAAAGTCAGGTTATACGAAGAGCTACATTCAGAACGAACTAGATCTCAGTTTTATTGTAAGCTACATCAAGTCTGTCTCTTACGGAATGCTTTCGGGGAAGGGAGTGAGAAAGTGAAGGATCACCCCTCCTCTCCACCTCTTTCCTTTCAAACCACAGATCTCCATAACCCATTCAGAGAGCAATAAATTTAATTTCTGGCCAGGGAGGACGGGCATTAGCAATTCTTAAGCCTATTGTCACAACATTATCACCACCCACAGAAAGCACTAAAATATTGTCCTTCTCCACAGGGCTTTTGTTGGCCTTCATCCTAGCCTGAAACTAATAAAATTCGCATAAATCAGTAGGAAAAAAAAATTAGAAAGACGTGAAAACTGAAAACACCCTACTATATAGTGTAAAATTTAAAAAGACATTTAATTTGTTAATATAGGGCAAACCCTGATTTTCTTTTCTTTAGTAAGTTTAGTTCCATCCTAACACAACCTTATTTTGAGTCTCATAGACCCCGATTTGTCATTGCCGCTCCTTCAATTGCTCTTTATTAGTATCTTAAATATACGTTTTCAGCTATTTTTTTAAGCCTTTCTTTTTTACCTCCACCGCTTTGTTTATTTATATATTTTAGATATGTTCATGGAGTATGACATTTTAGGGTGCCTCTGACTCTAGGCCTTCCCTTGGAGTAAGGTTTCTGAAGGAGTTTTTTGAATTTTGTGCATTTTTAGACAATTTTTTTTTTATTTTACAGATTTTGCAACTTTTGCTGCTAAAAAGTCACAAAAAAAATGGATAAAAGGCATAAAAATATCATTTTCTTATTTGTGCCCAAAATTAATAAGCTGCGCGTGCCATTTTGAAAAAAAAATGAGTGACCAACAAATCGTGAAAGATTAAATGGAGCCACAACATTTAGGATGCGAGTGGAAAAGCAATTTGATCCCTATTGCCTCACTTTGTTCATGTGCTCCAAATTTTAAATATTATAAAATGGAATAAAAAAGTAAAAAAAATAAAAATAGAAAACAAGAAATTTTCCTTGCGCTTCATGGTTTGACAATTTCCATTTGAACACAACATAAAAAGGAATAAGAGCATATTTATAAAAAAAAAAGCAAAATTGTAAAAAGGTGGTAAAGTGGTGTTTGAGTTTACATTAAAAAAATCAAATTCTGCAAGAAAAAATGAAAAATTATTAAGATATAAAAAAGTTCACATTTTATTTGAATTTTTTGTTAGATGTTTATATGTTCTTTTTTTTTTTCTGTGACATTGATGTTGAGTGTACGCAGACAAGAGGCGAAAAGCATTACGATAAACAGTCGTATGTCATGGGAGATTTTTTTTTTTTCACCCTGTCTGGAACAGTACACTGTGAGAGATTTATAAGCCATCCATGTATATGCATTGCCAGAACAGTTGCAACCTCAGCCTTAAACAATGGCTAGGGTTCAGGAATTTTTGCAGCTCCTATTTTGGGATTTATTTTTCTATTTTTTTTCATGCTCATTTTTATATAAAAATTCGATCACATTTTGTAAGTGGCAGTAGACGCAAACTGAGCCGAGAAGCAACCTAGCTGGCGGGAATCATTAAATGTGGTAGATTATAGAAAGGGTCCATTAATATTCACGCCTACCAATCCCAGAAGGACTATTACCGGTTTAGGGGGAAATTATTTTATATCCAGCGCGGGGTGAAAAATTTCTATTATCTTGTTTCAAAAAAATATCACGTTGGGTGGGTGGAAGGAGGGAATCGTTTTTTGTCACTTTTGTAAAACAAGATTTCAAGGATTTTGATGGCGTAAGCCTCAGACGGCCCTGGGGAGCCAGCCTGGCACATTGTAAATAATTGATAAAGGCGATCCTGTACGAGTAATAAATCTTACTGAAAGACCCCAGAACACAGGATTATGGGAAAATTCAGAGGAAAGATGAAAAGTCTTTTGTCTCACACAATACAGAATCTCAATAAACAGTGGCATTGTGTCATCTCTGAAGCCCGACACGCCAAGTAACTGGCAACTAGAAAGAAAATAAAAAATAATTTACTTAACCAGTTCAGGACTGAGCTATTTCCCCTTGTTCCTGATAAAGCATATTTTTAACATTTTCAGCACAGCTTAAAAAACTTAAAAAAAATTCTCATTTGGCTATTCAAATCTTTTTTCCTTAACTTTTCATATTCCTTGTTTTGCTGATTTCAGGGAAAATTTAAAAGAAAAATAGGAAATACAGGTCTGTTTTTCACATTTTTATTTTATCATCACAAAGTTGTTCCCTTTTTGTATTTGTATACATTGGACATGATTTTTTTTTTAGGGTTTTTTACAAGGAGGAGCTATAAACAGCGATTCGGACTGGTGGAGATTTTATTTTTATTTTTTACTTACCGGTATTTACTATACACACTGTGAACCCCCATAAAAGGTCTTAAAAGACTTTTGTGGGGGCATTTGAACATAATACATTATTTTCATTATCGATTTACCCTGTAACTGGGGCTTTTTCCAGCTACAGGGAAAATTTACCCACCTAACATCATAGCAGAGTTGATGGAGCCTCCAATTAGCTTGCCCTCCCTGTACACGGTGATCCCATGATCCATAGTCCAGAAGAGGGATCGCTGTCAGTGCTTACTAATATGTACACACGCTTCAACAAGGACAGCAATCAGGATGACAGACATGGTAATAAACCAAGCTTACCTTTCCTAAGGGAATTTGACCATCTAAGCTCTCCACCCCCACATCTGTACATTATTACTCAAGCTGCTTACTATGCAGTGATGTTCTACAGCGTCAGTGCAAAGTAAAGTGTGGACCTCTCAGACATTTCAAGTCTATGGCTGATCCAGAAGTACAGAAAAAGGAAACAGTTCATTATTTGTTTTTTGTTCTCGTCGTCCTTTTTAAAAGGATTTCTATCAAAATACATTAATAAAAAAAAACAAAAAAAAAACTATAGAACAAAGGGCAAAGAAAAAAAGTGAAAAATATGCACCAAAACGGCATTTTCTGAACAAGTCTTTACTGGAAAGAATTTTTATATATACACCAATTTGGGCTACAGAAAACACTGGGGCTCCATGGGTTCTCCAGTGTTTTATGGCTTTCTCTCCTCATTTCTGTGGCTAATCCGTGATGTGCTATCACTATCTAGATTGACTCCAAAATGGCTGCTGTATCCCCCTGCTTCGGCTTTTATACAGGCTATGATAATCTTTCCTAATTGGCTATGTTACTCCATGTTATTTGAGAACTACAAGGAAATATGGGAATCCCACCAGATTGCAACAGTGTTCAAGTGATCCTTCTATGGTTGATGCATTCTGAAAAAAGGTACCAGCCATTTGAAGGAAATTGCCAGTTCCATCTAATTCCTAAAAATTCAGCTTAAATTCGATTTGTATTCAAACTATCCGCTCTTACCAAACAAAATCTCATAGGAATATGTGAGATAGTCGATTTTTGGTCAGGAACTTTCTCGAATCGCAAATCATGGATGCGTGAATCCATCCTTGCCTGCAATTCCCACCTCACACCAAAGCACCATTAATAAAGAAGCAGGAATCTCAGTAACTCTTTTACAAAGGTGGTAAAACACTTAAAGGAATTGCACGGGGATCTCCCAACAGTGCGGTATTGTATGAAGTAACAATAAAGACACATAATTCATAGTGAGCCAATAAAACACAGCCCTGCCAGCAGCCACCTGGAGAACCAAGACCAGAACCTTCAGCCATCACGTCCTAAATCAATCAGAGAAATTCTGTAGCTACTGGTGTATAACAACGCCAAGGCTGCCAGGTTAGAATCTGGTATTGTTCTACTATTAAATTCATTCCAGCACCCGGGGGTATGAACCTTTCACCCTCATTGAAAACACAGTGGCAGCGATTGTACAAACTTTACTACTTTTTGGTATTTTAAGTCTCATCCATAAAGAGAAAAAAAAAATCTAAAAAGAAAAAAAAATGTGAAGTGCTGGTCAGGAAAATAATTCATACTGGACTAAAATTTATCCACCTTTTAAAAAACATGCTTTCAAATAGGACAGAGACAAAAACGTGTAACTGCAAATTTTACAAAATTACTAGCCAACTGAACTTCCCTGCCCTTGTCAATCTTTTCTCCAACACAGTAGGCTCCACAGTTTGTGCCCGCACTGTAAGCGATGTCATCACCTTCACCTGTCACAGAACCACTGCGGCTTGTGATTAGCTGCAGCGGTAAGGTGACACTAACAGAGGTACTGGATTTTTCTCTGATGATGCACTGTTGAAGTCACCTGACTCCTGCAGCCAATCAGTGGCCAAAAAGGGCCAGTGCATGTGAATGGTGATGTCATCACTTTCGATGCTGGCACAAACTGTAGAGGGGCCGCAATGGATCCACGGGAATGACAGAAACTGAATATGGCACATTTTGTTATTTTCACAGAATCCAGAATAGTGTTTAGCCCTGACAACCTCTTTTATACTATTTCTTGAACTCTAAACTTGAAACTAGGATAAGAAGGACTACCAACATGTGATTTTGTAGGTCTTGAGAGGATAAACAAAAAAAGTTTTGTAGGTCTAGGAGGTAATGTTCCTCCTTGGGGCGAGTGCAAAATGATTCTGTAAATCGAAAGGGAGAAGGGAGTTAGTCTTCCTCCTAGTTCCTGATTATGTAGGTAGTCTTATAGGCCAGGCAATGCTTCACAGGAAAAAATTGATATTCATTCTCCTCTAGATGAAAATTTATGCACTGTTCTAATACCTTGACAGCTGCACACAATCAAATTCCAAGTATTGGATGGTCTAGTCAAATCAAAGACAAATCAGTGTGCCGTCAAAATGATATCCAGCTGAAGACCACTGTTGCAGCGTATTGATCCCTTAAGAGGAGTTGGGTACTGAAGTCGGGAGACGTTGGCCAATAGCTTCTTTTTGTGGGGTCCGCATACTGATATAGGGAGAAATTTTGTATAGTTGGTCTAATGATAGGGGAAGCTGTAATGAGCAAACCCAGACACCAGATACATGGATATTTGCCGAGATCCTCGATGTTGACCTTTTCCTTCCAGCTCATCACGCGTTTTCCAGACATAATTCAGATCCTGTGTACCTTGCACACAGCATTTATTAGCAAACTTGCACAGTAAATGACTCGTGTCGGGAGACCAACATATAGGCCAGGTTTAAATTTTCTTGTCACTGCAGAAAAGGTTAAGTCTTGAAGAATGGGATTTTAAAAAAATGGGCAAAATTTGACGCAGAATATCACAATTTTTTCTGTAATTTTTCCTTAGACTAGAAGTCATTCTAGGAAAACATTCTATTAAATTGACATTATGGTTTGGGAAGGCAAACTTTTTTTGGGCAAAGAACCAATATTTTTACCAAATACATTTAAATACTACAAAAATATCTGGATGGGGGGCCAATTTGGTCACTCAACTTCAGACAAGAATATCAACTTATCCTTACGCGTCCTCTGAAAATTTCTCTGAACCTGACCTTGTCCTCGATAATTACGACCAATTACCCAACAAGCCTGCAGAATGATATTATCCAGCGTCTGCCATTGCCCCTGACATGATATACATAAAACAGAGTTCCCTGGACAAAAACAGTAATCAGAAAAAAAAAGTCTCTTGGGTAATAAACCACAGCAGAAACATCAATAGATCTATAGAGTGTCAATCATATGCAATCATTTTTTTTTTTTTTTAGGCTTACAGACTCTAGACTGGGTCCACGTACAGAACTTGAGATTGAGGGCCAACAAGAAAAGATGATAGATGGAAATATAGTATTGAAAGGAAAGTTCTGATATAGCGAAAGGTTAACACATCAAGTCCATAAGTTAAGATTTACATAACCTAACTTCCTCTGAAAGGGTTTTGGCATCACTACGAATAGACTTTGAGGAGAGATGATAAATAAGCTATCTTACACAGGCTCTTGTCTTCGAAGCCATTTGACAGAATAAAGTTCAAAGGCTCCTTTAACAGGCCAATTGAAAGGATACCCATAAACCATTAGATATATCACAAGTATGGATAACTGGTCAAAACATCTACCCCAAAAATATTTCAGGCAAAAATGATCCACAACAATCAAGTTGGCCATACACATGAAATCAACGATGGCCAAAAATTCATTTCAGCACAAGGTCAACTTTTCTGACAAACCTCATACATATGAGCACTCGGCTGAAAGTTCAAATATTTTCAAAGAGCAAAGGCGATAAACTGTTCCCGAGTCTATCTTCCTTGAATACAAAGAATCGCTTTAGAATTCCACCACCCCATGCTTCTGTTGCACAAAAGCTTTTATACCAGAAAAGTGCTGCAAAAGGTTGAAAAAAAATGGCAATGTTTGGCGTTTACACCCCAATTTGAACCAGCACCACCTAAATGGGCCAAGCTGGGGAGCAGCTGGAGAAGGAAATGACATGGCCACACCTCTCCATCCTGTTCAATGGTTCTGGCATTTTGTATGGCAGGAATGTAGACAGATGTAGTGCCTGTCTTATTGAATTTGTCCTATCAAGCACGTCTCATTCAGACCACCACATTCTGATCGGTATAGAAAAGCAAGAATCTGTAGATGGGTGTCTGGCTTGGCCAGCATCTCTGGTCATGTCGCATAGGTCAGACAGTGGCTTATATTGTAGTTACCTACAACAGGTGGTACTAGCAAGATTTCTTCTATCCCATTGGCAAGAAAAGTCTATCACTTTTTTTTCCCTATGCAGCAATGACTAGAAGACTAAGAAGACTACTGGTCTCCTAAATACACACGTAGTCTAAATTGTTGGTACCCCTCGTATAGTAACAGAAAAACCCAAACTGGTCACAGAACTAACTTGAATCTGACAAAAGTAATAAATAAAAGATCTATACAAATGAAAGTCAGACATTGCTTTTCAACCATGCTTCCACAAAATTAAAATAAAACTCATGAAATAGGCCTGGACAGAAATGAAGGTACCCCTGAAAATAATGTGACAAAAGGGACATGTTAAATCATGGTGTGTCCACTAAGTAGCATCACAGGTGTCTACAATCTTAGAATCAGTGAGTGGGCCTGTATATAAGGCTGCAGATACTCACTGTGCTGTTTGGCGACATGGTGTGTATCACACTCAACATGTACCAGAGGAAGCGAAGGAAAGAGTTGTCTCAGGGGATTAGAAAGAAAATTATAGACAAACATGTTAAAGGTAAAAGTTATAAGACCATCTCCAAGCAGCTTGATGGTCCTGTGACTACAGTTGCACATATTATTCAGAAATGTAAGATCCATGGGACTGTAGCCAACCTCCCTAGACATGGCCGCAGGAGGAAAATTGATGACAAATCAAAGAGACGGATGGTAACAAAAGAGCCAAGAAAAACTAGTAAAACAGATTAAAGGTGAACTTCAAGCTCAAGGGACAAAAGTGTCAGATCGCACCATCCATCATTGTATGACCCAAAGTGGACTTCATTGGAGACTGCCAAGGAGGACACCATTGTTGAAAAAAATCATAAAAAAAAGAGACAGGAATTTGTCAAACTACATATTGACAAGCCACAAAGCTTCTGGGAGAATGTCCTATGGACAGATGAGACAAAAATGGACCTTTTTGGCAAGGCACATCAGCTCTATGTTCACAGAAGTAAAAATGAAGCATATCAAGAAAAGAACACTGTCCCTACTGTGAAACATGGAGGAGGCTCTGTTATGTTCTGGGGCTGCTTTGCTGCATCTGTCACAGGGTGTCTAGAATCTGTGCAGGGTACAATGAAATCTCAAGACTATCAAGGGATTCTAGAGAGAAATGTGCTGCCCAGTGTCAGAAAGCTTGGTCTGAGTCTCAGGTCATGAGTCTTGCAACAGAATAATGACCCAAAACACAGCTAAAAACACCCAAGAATGGCTAAGAGGAAAACATTGGACTATTCTAAAGTGGCCCTCTTTGAGCCCTGACCTGAATCCTATTGAGCATCTTTGGAAAGAGCTCAAACATGCCATCTGGAAAAGGCAACCTTCAAACACAGAGACAACTGGAGCAGTTTGCTCTTGAGCAGTGGGCCAAAATACCTGATGAGAGGTGCAGAAGTCTCATTGACAATTAGAGGAATCATTTGATTGCAGTGATTGCCTCAAATGGTTGTGCAAATACTAAGTTAAGGGTACCATCCAGGCCTATTTCTTTGTTTTATTTTAAATTCCGTGGAAGCATGGTTGAAAAGCAATGTCTGACTTTCATTTGTTCATTTTCATGGATTTTTTTATTTATTATTACTTTTGTCAGATTCAAGTTCTTTCTGTGACCATTGTGGGGTTTTCTGTCATTAAACGAGTAGTAACAACTACGGTATTTACCACATGTGTAAGAGCCAATGGCCCTCCAGACTGACAACTGTTGGGCTTCAGGAAGTGTTAAATAAGAGACCATAACAAATAAAACTAGGTAAGTCCGACAAAACACGACTTAGACCCTGGATATCACCCAGTCCACATCTAAATCTAGAGAATAGGGTACCTCATATTAAAGACAGGCCTTCACATCATTAAAAATACTCATGCTAGGAAAAACAACACCACTAGGGAAGGCGGCCAACTCTTGTTTTGGTTCTCCTTGGTTTCGTAATTTCATGATCGTCGTAAAAAGAATGAATTTAGGAAAGGCCTAACCAAAGTTTGGGACCAATTTTGTCACACGTCTCTTTGAAATTTGAGGTAATGTGAAAGCATTCACCCAACCAGTTACTCTTCGACTGACAAACTGGAAACCCTTAACTCTATAATCCAGGATTTTTAAGAGTCATCACTCCCCAAGTTTATCCCACAACGAAGAATCTCCATATTAAGAGATATAAGAAAACAAAAAATACATTGAAGCTGTGCATCTAATTCTTTCCATCAAATGACTAACCCCCTTAGAGTATGATCCATAATTATGAAGAGATTTAAGAATTACAAGAGCGCAAATAATGCAGTCTAGCCAAAAATCCTCTCTGTAAAGAGATGATTTGCTACATGGAGAATTAAGACTGTGATGATCTCGTTGTGGCAATCAAGTCTTTCAGTGAATGCTCTTCTGATTAATCCCAGGCCTGTTGCTACCTGTCTATAGCTTCTGTTTAAGAGAGAGGGCCAAAAAGAAGAAAAAAAAAAATGAGATGTGGGGGTTTTAATGGGTCTACACTGATATTTATTGAAAAGTTACCATGTGCCAATTTGTGTTGGGTCATTTTCTCCCTTTTCCTGCATTCAGAACTAAAAAAAATTGTTTCAATCTTTGTAAAAATTGTTTAATAAATGTACAATTTATTCATGGTAATGTTGATACAAAATTTCTTTCAAGTTTTATGTGGTTTAATTGCCAGCGTTCTCCTGAATACGGCGAGGTTTTTCTTTTTTCAGTGCACCTCCCCGTTCCGGAGATATGTCCACTTCTTCCTTGTAAGTAAATATAGTTTTATTTATCCTAGTGGGCATACCCCTCAACAGTTCTTTGTGGGTGCTTTCTTGAGGACTACGCCCACTTCGCTAGATATACTAAATTTACTTTAAAAGGAGCCATATCTTAGGAATGGAGAGGCGCAGGAAGAAAAGAAAAACATCGCCGGATTCGGGAGAACAGCGGGATTTATGGGCAGCACGGTGGCTCAGTGGTTAGCATTGCAGCGCTGGAGTCCTGGGTTCGAATCCCACCAAGGACATCATCTGCAAGGAGTTTGTATGTTCTCCCCGTGTTTGCGTGGGTTTCCTCTGGGTTCTCCGGTTTCCTCCCACATTCCAAAGACATACTGATAGGGAATTTAGATTGTGAGCCCCATCGGGGACAGCGATGATAATAATAATTTAAGAAACCGGCATAGGATTATGTGGGGTGCCAGTAAAAAAAAAAATTAAGTTAGCAAAATTTGCAAAACAGTATTACAAAAAAAAAGGCTAAATTCTGTTAAATCGATTAGGAATGTCAAGGGATTTTGACTGGTTTCCTCATTAAATGTAGCAAGTGGTCACAAAAGGCAACATGTAGCCAAGGACAGAGCCATTTCAACCTGCTGTCCTGTGGAGAGCAGCCAGCTGCCTCCAGCACACTAAAACCATTTTGTGTAATCCATCATCCTCCCATGCAAAGTCCAGATATCAGATGATGACCCCTGAAGAAGCTCCAGCCCCTCACCCAACGCTCTCTCTCCATGGGACTCCTGCTTGTAACATACACAAGGAGATCAGCCAGACAAGATGAAAGGAGCGTCACAATGAAGTCCTGCACCCCCTACACAAAATTTGGTTAACCCAGAACACAAGGGAGACAATTTAAAAAACAGGCTGTATAAACAAACAGTGCAGTTGTATACAGCTTGTTCCTGTAACTCCCAGAAATCTGTGCCAAGGGAGGAACCTCACATACTGTAAGTGACAAATTTTATCAAATGGCCACCAGATGAGTTGAATTTTCAATAGATTGTTGGGAAAAAAACAGAAATGTGTATTTTTTGCTATTTCTTGGTATTTTTTTCCCATATCACTATCTGTATTAACCATAAAAAATTTAAATTGTTGCAAATCTCACACTTTTGTTTGACTAACTTTCAATTCTTCCACGAAATGCACGTGAACATTAGCAGCAATGAACAGACTCCACCCCTATCTTTTATAAGTGAAGCATCTAATGAGCATGTGAAAAAGTCATTGGGAAGGAAGTGGAAGGTGTGAAATTGCCCATTGTGATTGGTGGATCCTGTGTCATGAGTAGCATATAGTGGAGGTATCAGTCACTGTAGTCCTGCCTGTGATAAGGAAACTTCTGAAAAGGTTTCCTGAAAAGGCAGCAAGAGCCCCAGCAGTCAGTGTAAACATTGCAAGATAAATCATTTTGTTTTCTTTAATACAGATCATGCTATGAAAAAAAAAAAATTGCCAACAATTTTTAAGTAATAGATTCAAAACTATAAACATCATCAATAAAACCCAATACTTCGCATAAAAGTGAAATTTCCTTTAACCAGAATAAAATGGGCGTATGCAGACTATATTATATACATACACATATTGTATTCTATCATATTTTCCTGTATTCTTTTTCTTTTTTTATGTATCTGAACTTTAGACATCAACTTTAATTTTCCTCAGAGACCGGAAACAAAGCTACGCAGGCCCGCTGCATGTATGCCAGTGAAAATGTCATGCTGTTCTGCAAGAGATCACAGCGAGGGGCCTGTAATGAAGCAGGACAGCTCTGACACCAGGTAAAGATGGAGACTGTGACAGATCCCAGTAGTGCGCTTGTCTAAATGGACACCAAACGAAAGCCCTGTGAGCATTACAGTCCTAAGCAGTGCACCCTGCACACACAACCTCTACAAGTCTCCATTATGTAAAGGTTCAGACAACACAAAAATCCAGAAAAAAAAAGTTTTGAAGTGTGTTTTTTTCTCTAAATTCTGTCCATACAATTCATGATCCTGGTGACACCCATTTTAGAAAATCTACCATTCCTCTTGTGACCCAGCTGGGCCCAGATTTAGGGGTGGGCCCGGGCCCTGGGCCACCCACCAAGCGGGGACCTCCCACCAATATAGGGATAAATATCTCAAAACATGTAAAACACACGTCTCTTTGCTGTGAACCATTTCTAATGTTAAGGAACATTTAACAAAAGAGAAACTATTGAAAGTTTAAGGACCTGGCTACAGTCCTACATCTCAGTGGCTGCAGCAGAGCGGCAGAGTCATGGCACCTGACCCGCGTCAGCATCTAATGACCTGGCTAGCCTAGCCAGACTTCCAGTGCCCTCCCTGTACCTAATGCTTAGCTTATGGCATGCCGCAGCCTTCTCCGATCCCAACAGAAGCTTCTAGGCGCTACCTATTCAGCTATATGATCCCTCCCTCGGATTAGATCAGATGAGAGTTTGTTCAGCTACCTTCGAGGAAGGAGGTGGAGCCACGATGTCGGCACGAGAAGAGGATTCTCCACCGCGGAACGCGGCAGGACTTCACTCTGGATCTTCAGTCACTGAAGATCCAGAGGAGAAGTGGTTCAGTCTTCACAGTGTCGCAGTGGGAGAGTTAGGCTATGTGCACACGTTGCAGATTTTCCTGCGGATTTTTCTGCACTAAAAACCGCAGCTCTTGGCAGAAAACGCAGGTGCGGTTTTTGGTGCATTTTTTTATGCGGTTTTTAGTGCGGTTTTCTCTGCAGATTGTCTGTATGTTTGACACAAATAAAGCTTGAACTGCAGTGGGGAAAAAAGAAAAAAAAAATGATGTCATTTCTTTGTCCAACCCTTTTCTTCTTCCATCCTCCATTTTGGGAATAACACACCAAAATGAGTGGACGTATTTTGAATAGTGACAGTGCTTCGCAGAGTGCTGATCGTAGGCCTGATCGCAGCCCACAGATCCAGCTCCGCACGCCACACCGGAAGCCCGGTTAATAATGGAGAGGCGTCAATAAGACGCCCATCCATTATTAATCCTATTAAAAGGATAAAAAAAATATATATGGGGAACCCCCCCAAAAAATGACATAGGGTCCCCCTATATTTTTAGTCCAGAAAGGCTAGGCAGACAGCTGTAGGCCAATATTTGTGGCCCGGGAAGGGGTTAAAATACCCATGGCTGTTCCCAGGCCATGAATATTAAGCCCACAGCTGTCTGCGTAGCCTTTCTGGCTCTCAAATATAGGAAGAGCCCCCCCCAAAAAAAGTGTTAGGGTCCCCCTATATTTTGAGGCCAGAAAGGCTATGCAGACAGCCGTGGGCTTATATTCATAGCCTAGGAAAGGGGCCATGGATATTTGCCCCCCCCCCGGCTACAAATAGAAGCCCGCAGCCGCCCCAGAAAAGGCACATCTAAAAGATGTGCCAATTCCGGCACTTAGCCCCTCTCTTCCCACTCCCGTGTAGTGGTGGGATATGGGGTAATGAGGGGTTAATGCCACCTTGCTATTGTAAGGTGGCATTAAGCCCGGTTAATAATGGAGAGGCGTCAATAAGACGCCTATCCATTATTAATCCTATGACAGGGTTAAAAAAAAACACACACTAGAAAAAATTATTTTAATGAAATAATGACACACTTTTTGACCATTTTTTTAAATTTAACTCTCAATCCACCAGAAGACCCTCGACCTGAAAAAGTAAAAAAATAAAGCAAATTCATACTCCCTGGCCCTGTCCGCAGAAATCCATCGAGGGTCCCACGAAGATCTGCCATGGAGAACAGACACATCCGGAGATGTGTCTGCTCTCCACGGCTGCAGCAACACACTGACAGGAGCTATGGCTCCTGTCGGTGTGTAACTGCGCATGCGCGAGAGTTTACCGGTGTTCATTGACCCCGGTACTCTCTCTTTACGGCAGTGCTGCGTGGGAAAGTTCACACACAGCTCTAATGCCGTAAATAGAGACGCCGGAGCCGCTGAACTCCGGTAAAGGACGTGATACACTGCTAGGAGCTTCGCTCCTGGTAGTGTATCGCCGGAGAGCAGGCGATCGGCGTGGGACACTCGGTTTTGGATTCTGCGGACAGGGAGTATGGATTTGCTTTTTTGGGGGATTTTTTTCTAGGGGCGAGGGCTTCGCGTACCTGTATGTGCTGTATGGTGAGTATATACTCTATGTTGTATGTACTGTGTGCCATGTATGTTACGTTTATTGTATGTGTATTGTATGTGTTATGTGTTTTGTGTTACTTAGAATTGTGCTAAGTCGCCGGACACACACAGGGACAACTCTCCCATCCTAATACCGGATGGGAGTAGTAATCCCATACGGCGACTTAGCACAATTGTAAGTGTATGTATGTATGTAAGTAGGTATCCATGATGACAGCCACATTCCGCCCACGCACTTCCTCCCGCTTCCCTGCACTTCCTGCTGCAGCAGTTTCTACACCCAAAACCGCAGAAAACCCGCAGATATTTTTTCATCTGCGGGTTTTACTACGGGTTTGACCCTCACAATGGAGGTCTATGGGCGCGGAACCGCTGCAGTTAGGCAGAAAGAAGTGACATGCTGCGGAATGTAAACCACTGCGTTTCTGCACGTTTTTTTCTGCAGCATGTGCACAGCGGTTTGCGGTTTCCATAGGTTTACATGTAATTGTAAACACAATGGAAACTGCAGCGGACCCGCAGCGGCAAAATCGCTGCGGTTCCGCGGTAAAAACCGCAACGTGTGAACATGGCCTTAGTATGATCTCTGTCTGTGTATGTGTATGTCTGTGTCTGTCTGTCTGTCTTTCTTGCAGCTCCTGTCCTACACAGTACCATATTGTATATAAAGGTCAACGCTATATCCTGCACTACAGTGTGTGTGTATACTGTATGTACAGTGCCTTGCGAAAATATCGGCCCCCTGGAACTTTTCAACCTTTTCCCACATATCATGCTTCAAACAAAGATATCAAATGTAAATTTTTGGTGAAGAATCAACAACAAGTGGAACACAATTGTGAAGTTGAACGAAATTTATTGGTTATTTTAACTTTTTGTGGAAATTCAAAAACTGAAAAATGGGGCGTGCGATATTATTCGTCCCCTTTACTTTCAGTGCAGCAAACTCACTCCAGAAGTTTATTGTGGCTCTCTGAATGATCCAATGTTGTCCTAAATGCCTAATGATGATAAATATAATCCACCTGTGTGTAATCAAGTCTCCGTATAAATACACATGCTCTGTGATAGTCTCAGGGTTCTGTTTGAAGCACAGAGAGCATCATGAAGACCAAGGAACACAACAGGCAGGTCCGTGATACTGTTGTGGAGAAGTTTAAAGCTGGATTTGGATACAAAATGATTTCCAAAAATTTAAACATCCCGAGGAGCACTGTGCAAGCGATCATATTGAAATGGAAGGAGTATCATACTACTGCAAATCTACCCGGCCGTCCCTCTAAACTTTCATCTCAAACAAGGAGAAGACTGATCAGAGATGCAGCCAAGTGGCCCATGATCACTCTTGATGAACTGCAGAGATCTACAGCTGAGGTGGGACAGTCTGTCCATAGGACAACAATCAGTCGTACACTGCACAAATCTGGCCTTTATGGAAGAGTGGCAAGAAGAAAGCCATTTCTCAAAGATATCCATAAAAAGTGTTGTTTAAAGTTTGCAACAAGCCACCTGGGAGACACACCAAATATGTGGAAGAAGGTGCTCTGGTCAGATGAAACCAAAATCGAACTTTTTGGCAACAATGCCAAATGGTGTTTGACGTAAAGGCAACACAGCTCATCACCCTGAACACACTATCCCCACTGTCAAACATGGTGGTGGCAGCATCATGGTTTAGGCCTGCTTTTCTTCAGCAGGGACAGGGAAGATGGTTAAAATTGATGGGAAGATGGATGGAGCCAAATACAGGACCATTCTTGAAGAAAACCTTTTGGAGTCTGCAAAAGACCTGAGACTGGGACGGCGATTTGTCTTCCAACAAGATAATGATCCCAAACATAAAGCAAAATCGATAAAGGAATGGTTCACAAATGAACGTATCCAGGTGTTAGAATGGCCAAGTTAAAGTCCAGACCTCAATCCAATCGAGAATCTGTGGAAAGAGCTGAAAACTGCTGTTCACAAACGATCTCCATCAAACCTCACTGAGCTCGAGCTGTTTGCCAAGGAAGAATGGGCAAGAATTTCAGTCTCTCGATGTACAAAACTGATAGAGACATACCCCAAGCGACTTGCAGCTGTAATCGCAGCAAAAGGTGGCGCAACAAAGTATTAAGTTAAAGGGGCCGAATAATATTGCACGCCCCACTTTTCAGTTTTTGAATTTCCACAAAAATTTAAAAATCAACAAGAAATTTCGTTCAACTTCACAATTGTGTTTCACTTGTTAATTCTTTACCAAAAATTTACATTTGGCATCTTTATGTTTGAAGCATGATATGTGGGAAAAGGTTAAAGTTCCAGAAGGTCAAATACTTTCGCAAAGGCACTGTATATAGTGTGGACCTGTTTACAGTATAGTGCTGTGTAAACACTTTATACAGCCCCTCAGCCTCTATTCTATATACAGCCAGCACAGCAACAGCCTCTGATATATAAAGCCCGGCAGCAGCTTCTAATATATAGAGCCCAGCAGCAGCCCCTCTCATACATCTACAGCCCAGCAGAAGCCTCTGACATATAGAGCCCAGCAGCAGTCTTTGATATAGACAGCCCAAATTTCTACAATACAAATTTAGCTTTTTTAGCCATCTGAAAGAACTGTGTTCAGACGAGCTTAAGGCCACAGCAAAGCAACTCGTCAGGTCTTATTTAGATGACTTGGACATTACATTTATCGATGAACTGTGTCAGTTTGTAACATTTGCCAATTTATTCACAGACGAGGAGCCAAAAGATATCAGCACTGAACTTTTCATGTACAAGCTTATCATGGAAAAGGGTGTGCAAGACACTTTCCCAAATATTGAGATAGCTCGAAGGTTATATCTAATTTTCATGGTAAACTGCAGTGGTGAGCATTCCTTCTCAAAACTCAAATTAGTTGAAAACCGATTAAGGACATCCATGAAGCAGGAACGACTTGTAAATTTGGCTATCATGAGCATCGAGTCAGATATACTGCGTGAATTGGACTTTAGTGACATCATTAGTGATTTTGCAGCACAAAAATCAAGGAAAGTGCCTGGATTGTAAAAAAAAAAATGAATGATTTTACCTGAATTACTCTACGTAAATGATTTTTGTAAATAAACTTGCGTTCGTTTCATTTTGTGTTTTTGCAACACCTTGAAAAATGGGCCTCCCTCCAAAACGGGCCCCGGGCCACCCACCTCTTAAATCCAGCCCTGGACCCAGCATGGAAGGAGATGAAAAGAACCATGCATGGAAGGAGGTGAAAAGATATTGGTTTCACTTGGGCGCTGGAACCAGATGATGGCAGCTTTGTCACGCAGGACAACATCACAGGGGCAATTTGGTGGCCTTGTATGTGGGCCAAACATTTTAAGTAGGTCATCCTTATTTGCTCAAGGTCAAGGCCCACCAGAGACATTGGAATAATGTTGTCAGAACCAGATCATATTGGCTGGTTTAGTCAACACTTTAATATGTATGGGGAGGTAGCACCGGCCAACTCATCACTGGGGAAGATGTTGATCGGGCATGTTCAATTTCAGGCTGCTGATCACTTTCTTCTCCCTCATATAAGCCACCAGCAGAAATTTCTGCTAGTGGTTTTCGCATAAAGAACACGGGAGTGCCCGTCAGAGAGAATGCTCCTGTGTATGGAAGATTTGGCCAAGATTACTATTTGCCGAGTGATTTGTCAAAGCATACAATGCGTATGGTTCGTTATAGACAATAATTTGAGTTCAACATACATGTTCTGTATTGTACCCTAGCAGACCCCCAAAACACCCCATGATGAACAGTAGTAGTGCAACTGAAGGAGAAGCCACAGGAAAATTGTCTAACACTTTCATTGTCTATGTCTGGTTGAAGGCTCCTTACGTCATGCTTCGAAGGTGGAGGCCGCCTGCACACACTCTTGTTGAAACATATTCTCCTTGACAAAAGTTAACACATGAAGGAAGGGGGGGTGGACAACACCCAACTTGCTGTCTCTTCTCACCTTGTTTACAAAGGAGCATTTATCCATAATTACTCTGCGGTGTCAGCTATCCTAGGAAAATATACATGATAATCCTTGCCAGACTGAAGCACTTATCCCGGTCAATATGGCTCGGAGACTGAATAACCAGCGAGGGGCTCATTGGTAGAAGGCATAAGGTATTGGTAAATTATCTCAAGTTTGCATATTCCACCTGAATTTTCTGACAAAATGAAATCTTTAGTTAAAGGCAATAGTCTAAAGTTTTGTTTACACGAGGCCTGAGATTTGGGAGCTGAGTTGCCATCTCCGATCCGATTGATCAAAATAGTTGGCAAAAATTCCCAGCAAAGTTCAGTTTGAGTTCTCACTCTTATGTGACCTCAAGGTAGATCAGAATGATCAAGAAGTTGAAATTCAACAGGCCACATCTTACTCTCCTGTGACATCTATTGGGGAATTCCTGGAGGATACCCCTGCCGATTTATGAAGATTTGGCCGATTTTAGTGTCATGTGAATGGAGGCCTTTACAGTTGCCCCCATAATTTGTTTATTCAAGGAATAACAACAACCTATTCACATGATAGGCAATAAACGTATGATTGGGTGATGGTCTAACAAGAACTGATGTCTCACACCCTCCTAATGTTCATGCATGTGCTCCACTGCATTCACTGTATGTGGTCACACATACAGTGGCTTGCAAATGTAGTCACCCCCTTGGCAGTTTTTGTGTTTTGCTACCTCACAACCTTGAATTTCACTGTTTTGTTATGAGGGTTTGCATCAGTTCATGTACAGATTATGCCTACAACTGTGAACATTTGGTTGTCTTTTTATTGCAAAGCAAACAGCAAATAGGAAAAAATAACTGAAAACTTTGGTGTGCATAATGACAAGTCAAGCCCCCGATTAGTTCTTTTAAAGACTTTTTTTTTGTCCCAAAAGGTGTACCCAGAGCCTACAGAACTATAGAGTAAAAATGAAAGCTAGATCTTATCAATTTTGGAAGAAATCAAGCCAGATGTGTCACTCGAAGCAAGGATCACCAAGCTACAAATTGCCTACTTTGAACATTTCGAACGAAAACAGCCATCACCGGAGAAGGACATTATGGTCGTAAAAATATAAGGAACACGAAGAGGAAGATCACCAACCCGATGGCTTTATACTATTAACCCCTTCAAGACGCGGCCCTTTTTCGTTTTTACGTTTTCGTTTTTCGCTTCCCTCCTTCCCAGAGCCATAACTTTTTTATTTTTCCGTCAATTTGGCCATGTGAGGGCTTATTTTTTGCGGGACGAGTTGTACTTTTGAACGACACCATTGGTTTTACCATGTCTTGTACTAGGAAATGGGAAAAAAATTCCAAGTGCGGTGAAATTGCAAAAAAAGTGCAATCCCACACTTGTTTTTTGCTTGGCTTTTTTGCTAGGTTCACTAAATGTCAAACCAAAAACTGTACTAATTATAGGTCCGAGAATTTATAGTATATCACAATTAACCTATACTCATAAGACATATATATAACAATACCTATTTTATTGATTAAATGAATCCATAAACACAACCACAAACATAACACTACGAACAATTGTGCTCTCTATGAATATAGCCCTATTAAGGGGCCCTAGATGTCTACTGCCTAACAGCGGGGGTTGGCACCCTATACACAATCGAGATTGGCGCCCCAACTCAACGTCGGCTTACCCTAATTCTCCTGTTGATGCCCTATATATGTGTCACATTCGGGCCCCCAATTGTACAACAGGAAATAATTGGGTAAAGATAGATTATCAGCCGATATAGCCCATAAGAATATTGGGCAAAAAATACCTTTTACAGGGTGAGAGACACAAACATACAAAGTGCAAAAACAGTGCAAAACTAAAGTGCTGTAGTGAACAAAAAGTCCTTGCTAGACTGCTCCCTATAGTCTCAAATCCTGCCTTGCCGCGGGGGTTGGCACCCTACTGTTCAGCGGAACTGGCGCCCCCACTCCACGTCGGCTATCCCTTAATATTCCCTATGGATGGCTGATAAAGATTGGCAAGAGAGAAAATGTCTTGTTGCTAAATTGATATGTCATAATGTAAAGACCAAACTGCTAACAAGACTACAAAATGAAATGATAAACCCACACGCTAGTTATCATATGCATTAGATGTATATCACAAGCTTAGTGAATATATATACTGTATTTTCTGGCGTATAAGATTACTTTTTAACCCCTGAAAATCTTCTTAAAAGTCGGGGGTCGTCTTATACGCCGGGTGCCGTCTTGTACGCCGAGTGCAGACACCAATGTGTATATGGTGGGTGGGGGGAGTGGTCCCGATGACGTAGAGGGGGCGTCTCACAGGAAAGTGTGAGTGGAGTATCCCCCCTTACCTCATTGTAGCTGCAGCATGGGGTCTCTGTGCTGGGGAGAGGCGGCAGCTGCTGCTCCTCTTTGTGCCGCATGGGTGCTGTGCTGTGGGGCGGTGGCCGCTGCCGCTCCCCAGCACCCCACACTGCAGCTACAATGAGGTAATGGGGGATACTCCACTCACACTTTCCTGTTAGATGCCCCCTCTTCGTCATCAGGACCACTCCCCCCCCCAAAGGCACATTAGTCACCGGCCCTATAAGACGACATACGGCGTATAAGAAAACCCCCGACTTTTAAGAAGATTTTATATTTTAACTGGAAAAGTTGGGGGGTCGTCTTATACGCCCAGTCGTCTTATATGCCGGAAAATACGGGTATTATATACGCAATGCCATAATATACCTCATACTCTGATGTCATATATCATTAGAGGTCTTTATATTTGACTATTGCCATAGTAACCTATAGTCAATCAATATCTGCATATTAATCTGCAGTGGACTAGCAATGTGTACATGACATAATAGGACTAAGCAGTTAGCAAGGAAGAGATACTCATCGTTCAGAGGATGTCATAATGCGCCTCAACGCGTTTCACCAACAGGATCATCAGGAGGCTTTGATGCAATGGATGTGTCATCAATATAGGTATAGGTTCACTAAATGCTAAAACTGACCTGATATTATGATTCTCCAGGTCATTACGAGTTCATAGACACTGAACATGTCTAGGTTATTTTTTATCTAAGTGGTGAAAAAAATTCAAAACTGCTAAAAAAAATAAAATAAAAATAATAAAAATAATAAAATAAAAATAATATGCGCCATTTTCCGATACCCGAAGCGTCTCCATTTTTCGTGATCTGGGGTCGGGTGAGGGCTTATTTTTTGCATGCCGAGCTGACGTTTTTAAGACGTTTGTGCAGATATGTTCTTTTGATCGCCCGTTATTGCATTTTAATGTAATGTCGCGGCGACCCAAAAAACGTAATTCTGGCGTTTCTAATTTTTTTTTTCGCTACGCTGTTTAGCGATCAGGTTAATGCTTTTTTTTTTTTTATTGATAGATCGGGCGATTCTGAACGCGGCAATACCAAATATGTGTAGGTTTGATTTTTTTTTTTAATTGTTTTATTTAGGATGGGGCGAAAGGGGGCGTGATTTAAACTTTTATATTTTTTTATTTTTTTTCATATTTTTAAAAACTTTTTTTTAACGCATGCCATGCTTCAACGGCCTCCATGGGAGGCTAGAAGCTGGCACAACTCGAGCGGCTCAGCTACATAGCAGCGATCATCAGATCGCTGCTATGTAGCTGAATTGCAGGCTTGCTATGAGCACCGACCACAGGGGGGCGCTCACAGCAGGCCGGCATCAGTAACCGTAGAGGTCTCAAGGACCTCTATGGTTACTGTCCTGACACAATGCCGACCCCCGATCATGTGACAAGGGTCGGTGATGCGCTCATTTCCGGCCGCGCGGCCGGAAGCTGTAGTTAAATGCCGCTGTCAGCGTTTGACAGCGGCATTTAACAGGTTAATAGCGGCGGGTGAATAGCGATTTCACCCGCCGCTATTGCGCGCACATGTCAGCTGTACAAAACAGCTGACATGTCGCGACTTTGATGTGGGCTCACCGCCGGAGCCCACATCAAAGGGGGAGACACGACATGCGCAGTAATAGTATGGCGCATGTCGTGAAGGGGTTAAGACAATGGCAGTGAAGACCCTGGTGGTCCTATTTAGGCTTCTACAAAACTGATCTTCCTACAGATCATTCATCCATAAAGTCGCCATGGCTCGAGATCGAGACGAAGGCCGTTAGAAAAAAACAAACAAAAAAAAACACAACCTTATGTTGGTACGTGGATCGCCCCCAGGCGCAGGGCAGTGGGGTACTCGGTACCGGGTCCCTCTATCTTGGTCCAGGGGATGTCACGGTGGCCCGACCCGGTCCGTGGCCCTGCTAAGGGGAGCCCAATTAAAGGTGTAGTTTGTCAAGTGTTCGTGACGCCACCTGTGGTGTTCGGTCAGGGTGACCGACGCTGCTAGGGGTCCGCTGGGGTGATGGAATGGCAGCTAGATGTTATACCTTCCCACAGGTGAAGTATGTCCCCAGGGCTTCCCTTGAAGAGTAGGTGGTAATGGTGGATGTTGTAAGGCGCGATGAATAACGAGGACACAAAGGTTGCAGTCTCTTTACCTTTTACTGAAGACTTCAGCGTCCACAGTCCAGAGTACCGTTCACAGGGCAGGCTAAGTCCGGCCGGTCCGAAGGCACATCCAGAGTTCCCTTTGCAGGTGGAAATCAGTAGCCTTCCTACTAGCACCTGTGTGTTGTAGTACCTCCCTGCTGAGCACCACGGGAAAGTCCTCACAACTCTCATGTATATTTCTGATGTTCTCTCTCCGTCCCTCAGATGGTATGGCTAGGTCGACCCGCATGACGGGGTAGGCCTGGAGCTGTTTTATAGGGACCCTAGAGACACCCCTCTCCCACAATTTGCCTCCGTTGTCTTCATTAGCTTAAAGGTTGGGCAGCCAACTTGGAATTAACTGTCCTGCCGTGTTTTGAAGTAATGCGTAGAGCCAATTACTCCCTCGGTGTTCCGGCCTCCGGCTACGCGCCTCAGAAGGATGTTGCCAGTCTTAAGGCAGGACTCCTCCTGGTATTATCTCCTTGTGCTGTGATCTCGTTTCTCCCTTCTCCACAATATACTTTGCTTCTTGTCCTTCCTTAGGATGCTGCCGCAATGAGGTGCACGCGCAGCTCCGCAACGTTCTGTCTCTGTCAGGATCCCACCCCTGACAGGGACCTCTGTCAGCTCAGATGTTCCTCCTTTTCTCTCCCTGTCTGCCCGACAGGTCTTCTCTGGGTCTCACCCAGGCAGCTTTCTCTCTAACTTCCCATCCAACCCACCAGTTTTACCCGAGTGTCAGGAGTGGCCTAATAGATAGAACCTTTTGCTCCCCCTGGTGGCCGGAGTGTGAAGTGTAGTGTGTGACTGATACCTGGTCAGGTGAACTCCTTTAGTACCATCAGACGTACCATCACTTCCCCTGGTGGAAGAGCAACAATACTGCAACGACCAGGACTCTGGGGCGCTGCACTGGCACCAGAACATTTTTCCTCAATGCTCTTCTCATGACCCGTAGATTTGGGTGAAGACCACTTCCACTTGTTTGCTAGGGTGGCGGTTGAGAGGGACCACCACAAAAATGTATTATATGCAGAGGAAAGAAGGGGCCGGTGCAATGCGAACACTTTCAAATTATTGAGTCAGTCTCTGAAACATAAAAGTCTGTGGAGTTAACCCATGGAGCCATTGAGAAATAGGGTCACCTCTTTGGAAACCTGTCACAGAGTGGTAGTGGCAGGGTCTTGCTACCCAGGGACCAAGCTTTGGTAGGTTGTATTTTATAGCATAGCAGCGCCAAGGCACTATCCCGATTCTCTTCATGATGACCCAAGGCCAAGATAAACATGCAACACAAGTCACAACACAAAGATGACTCACAAAAAATATGCATACACAAAAAGTGAAAAAAAATATATTTTTTCCCCCCACTATTTGTTTATATTTGTTTCCAAAGCTGTGCACGTTGCTACTGCTGGATTATAGAAATATAATACCGAGTCAGAGGGAAGCCATCGGTAAACAAAGCCCCAAGCCGGTTTAACAAGTTTCCATGTAACGTTCATTAATGCCACGCTGACTGTATGTACAAGTCACTGCAAGGCACGTACGATGGATCCACAACACAGAAGCCTGACGGGCGGAGATTAAGTAACCGAGTGAAGGTCGCGTTAATTGGATCTGAACGCAAACAAACAGCGGCGTTCCTACCCGCTTGGCCAATCTGGCATCTACAATAAGAAGGCCTTTTACTTGGGTCTCGGGAGAGAGTCAACTATAAATGAACCACCCAAGGTTACGGAAATGAAAGGAAAACGTCTGCGAGATGGAAGGAGGATTAACAAGTGATCAATAAAATCAATACGAAAAAAAGGTCAACTCACGGAGCGCAGTGTTCATCTAAAAGACATTTACTAAGACGTGAGAACAGAAGTGACCAGAGACGCCATGCTGTATAACGCACCAACACCACAGGACGACATCGCAACGTCTAGTCCAAGTGTCATTTCTTATTTGTCGGTCATGTTGCTTCCCTCTTCTCTTTGATGCTGAAGTTGGGTTCTTATTGGTCTACTTTATGATTCGGGGCAGAAGTTGGTTTCTTATACGTCCAGTTTCTTATTCGGTAATTTCTTTTTTTCCTTTTTTTAAAGGTTTAAACGACAAAAATAAAAATTACGATAATAAAATAGAATGCAGTGAGGAACCCTGATGTGAATCTATATATACAATTGTCTAAGGGGTACTTCCGTCTTTCTGTCGGCAACTTCCGTCACGGATATTCATTCGCGGTTTGGTCTTGCCAGCTGCCTGTCATGGCTGCCGCGACCAATCAGCGACAGGCACAGTCCGATTAGTCCCTCCCTACTCCCCTGCAGTCAGTGCCCGGCGCCCGCTCCATACTCCACGCAGTCACCGCTCACACAGGGTTAATACCAGCGGTAACGGACCGCGTTATGCTGCGGGTAACTCACTCCGTTACCGCCGCTATTAACCCTGTGTGACCAAGTTTTTACTATTGAGGCTGCCTATGCAGCCTCAATAGTAAAAACATCTAATGTTAAAAATAATAATAAAAAAAAAAAAAATCATTATATACTCACCTTCCACCGCCTTTCCGACACTCCGGTGACCGGTCCATGCAAGCGGCAGGTTCCGGTGCTAAGGTTGGTGTGCGACAAGGACCTGCCATGACGTCTCGGTCATGTGACCGCGACGTCATCACACCCTCAGACCGGAAGCTGCCGCCTGAACCGAACACAGGCGACAGAACTACAAGGGGCCCCTCGGAAGGTGGGTATGTGTTTATTTTTTATCCTGTGACATACGTGGCTGGGCAATATACGTCACTGGGCAATATACTATGTCGCTGGGCAATATACTACGTGGCTGGGCAATATACTACGTGGCTGGGCAATATACTACGTCACTGGGCAATATACTACATGGCTGGGCAATATACTACATCACTGGGCAATATACTACATCACTGGGCAATATACTACATGGCTGGGCAATATACTACGTCACTGGGCAATATACTACGTGGCTGGGCAATATACTACGTCACTGGGCAATATACTACGTGACTGGGCAATATACTGCATGGCTGGGCATTATACTACGTGGACATGCATATTCTAGAATACCCAATGCGTTAGAATCGGGCCACCATCTAGTATGCTTATAATGAGCTACAAAAGTTATAAAACTGGCACAAAAATGGGCATCAAAAAGGGAACTGAATGGTGTTGTTGAATGGGTTAAACGACTTTGGGCCACTGATCTCACGCCACAGTTACACATAGTGATACCCCACATCAGACTCCGGTCACTGCAGCCGGGCCCAAATGGGTCCTGGGCATCAGAACTGGCATCAAAGTGGGCATATTTATACATTCGATTTTGAAGATTTGAATAAGTAACTGGTATTTGTCAGGGGTTAAATGACTTTGGACCACTGATCTCACCCCACTATTACATACATAGTGATGGGCCGCGTAAAATTCAGGTCACTCATTCAACCCGTGAAAAACACCGTTACTTTTTAAAATCTGTGAAAATTGGCTATTTGCCCGCTTTGATGCCCCTTCTGATGCCTAGAACACATTTGGACCCGGCTACAGTGACCTGAATTTGATATGGGGCATCACTATCTGTGTATTGGTGGTGTGAGATCAGTGGCCCAAAGTAATTTAACCCTTTCAATAATGCCCTTTGGTGCCCGCTTTGATGTCCATTTTTGTGCCAGTTTTATAACTTTTGAAGCCGCTTTTAAGTGTATTCACATCAGGGTCCCTCGCTACACTGTATTTTATTATTGTAGTTTTGTATTTTTGCTGTTAAACTTGTGAAAAAAAAAGTAGAAAAAAAAGAAATTACCAAATAAGAAGCTGGACGAATTTGCATTGTCTCTTCCCTTTTGGTATGGTTCACCATCATGCCTCTGGTTTCTAGTAGGGAAGAGGGGCAGTCACCTTCGGTAAAGAGCCATGCCATGTCCCTATCAAGCACAGTACTAGAAATAGTTGCCTGGATAAAGCATCTAATGGTTTGTTCACATGACTTTTTTAAATCTGCTTCTTTCCATGAGTGTTCATTCACATTGTGCATTTTTTGTTTCATTGCAGTTTTTGACCTGTCATTTCAATTCTTTCAGCATTTTTACTGCAAGTTTTCCTCATTGAGATAATTTATTAAAAAAAACAAAAAACAACAAAACTGCACCAAAAATGCATGGAATTTCCACTGCAATTTTTTGTGCATAAAATAAAGCTACATGTGAACATACTCTAAGTGATTATACATGTTTTATTACTACATTTTTAGTCTTCATGCAAAATGAAACCCCATAATGTCCTCTGCATGATGATCAGAAAAATGCTCCCCACCCATACTGATGCCCATACTGTGCCCTCTTCTACAAACAGTATGATGCCCCATAGTGTACCCCATTATATTACGAAGCCCCCGCAGTAACTCGCTCACACATTATGAAGTCCCAATACTATCCCACACATGATTACACCCACGCATTGTAATGCCCCCCAGAGTATGAAGCCTCCACAGAGTTTCTCCACACAGTCTAACAAAAATGGCAATTTCACGATAAGCAATTTTGCGTTTGTACTGGCTGCAGCAGGTGCCATGTAGTAATGTCATTGCACTTCCCGTGCAGAGCCTGGCATGGCACAGGTTAATGGTGAAGCAGGGAACATTTCCTGCTCCATTAATATATTCAACCCTGCCTCCTAAAGACACAGTAAAAAATAGGACGTGACACTGACCTTCAGGGACGGTGCCGCTAGACCTGGGGTGGTTGAGAGACATGGATGAGTTACATAGAATTACTGTCCCTTAATTCACACTAAAGAGTCTTAGTGTATCAAATGTGATGTGGTTTTAGTCTGTCTCTCTAGCCTCCTCCTTGAGATATGTTTCTCCATGTCAGCTCTTGCACACAAGAGGCAGGGAGGGAAGTGTAAAACTGCATCCTGGAATACACTAGAGATCCTGCTCTACTATACTATAGTATTATATTTTTGTACATAGGGCAGTATTATAGTACTTATATTCTTGTACATCGACCGTCTGCTTCTTTGTGCTCCTGTGTGCAGCAAGTGGCCGCTACACACAGGAGAGGGATGAGGATGCACCTGCTCACAATGGCACTCGCCCCTGAAGTGTCAGTGTGCAGGGCTGGGGAGTTAGATCAGGCAGCACTCCAAAGTACCGTAAGTGCTGTCTATCAACATAAGAGCTAGGCTGGAGAATACTAGTTGAAGGAGCTAGATCAATGTACCAAGCCCTCGGCACACGCTGAGGATACATCGAAATGCTCTCATTAACATATGTAATAAAATAATTTTCCTATGTAACTAATAAAAATCTGCAGGTGAAAGTATGATTTTATAGATCCCTCTGTGAATGTCTAAAAAGTTCAATTTCAGTTTTGGGGGTGACAGACTCCCTTTAACTCCGCACCTGTCTATCTATGGAATACTCCTTCAAATGATGATTAGTCGTAGGAACGACCTTCTGATATTTGTGTTTGCGGATTCCTTAACATGACTCAATGCTCCTCGTTAAATCAGCAGAACAGATGGTACATACCGCGCTGTCTGGGCAAACCAACCGAGCAACTCCACCTGACAGAGCAATTCCAGTTGGCAAACTAATCTCACCTCAAGTTCAACATATGGCCTGCCCTATAAGAAAGCGCATCTGTTCAGCCACATGCAAATTCTTACAATATGATGAAGCTTCAAATCTGACTTTTAACCCCCCCATCATTAGAAAAATTGTGCTTCAAAATGGCCTTGAAAACCAGCAGACCTCATGCAGGACACCATAAATCCCAACCGTCATGGATCCAGCAGGACAGTTACAGATTTGTGTCTCTATGGCCTCTTTCACATTTCCATTTTTTGCCATCCGTCGCAATCCGTCGTTTTGGTAAGAAAACAGATCCTGCAAATGTGCCCGCAGGATGCGTTTTTTTGCCACAGATTTTTTATTGACGACGGATTGAGACGGATGGCCACACGTCGCATCCGTCGTGCAATGAATGTGTCGTGATTTTGCGGCCCGTCGTGACTCGTGATGAAAAAACGTTCAAGGGAACGTTTTTTCATCCTTCGAATCCGCCATTCCCGACCGCGCATGCGCGGCCGGAACTCCGCCCCCTCCTCCCGGAATTCATAATGGGCAGCGGATGCGTCTGAAAACTGCATCCGCTGCCCACGTTGTGCACAATTTTGCACAACGTCCGTCGGTACGTCGGGCCGACGGTTTGCGATGGCCCCGTACCGACGGAAATACGAAAGAGGCATATCCCAGGAGGTCTGTGGAATGTCTCTCATCACCAATGTAGCGCTGCGCAGCCTGAGCACTGATCTTCTGAGCTCACACTGTGCAACACCGTTCAGATGAGCAGACTCCTGTGTACAGCATGTTACAGCACTCCCAGAGGCCACGGTGTCTAGTGAGAAGACAGAAGCGGTTTATCACCACCATCTGTCTTCTCTTCCGCAGCCACAGAGCACTGGGTATCAAATAAAAGCCTCGGCCCAAGAAGCAGAGAGGGGCGCTGCGAAGTCAGCCAGAGAGGGGCACCACCAAGCCATCCAGAGAGGCAAAGAGGGGCGCCACGAAGCCGGCCAGAGAGGCAAAGAGGGGCACCGCAAAGCCGGCCAGAGAGGGGCGCCATGAAGCCGGCCAGAGAGGCATAGAGGGGCGCCGCAAAGCCGGCCAGAGAGGGGCGCCACGAAGCTGGCCAGAGACGCACGCCACGAAGCCGGCCAGAGAGGCACGCCACGAAGCCGGCCAGAGAGGCACAGAGGGGCGCCACAAAGCCAGCCAGAGAGGCAGAGAGGGGCGCCACAAAGCCGGCCAGAGAGGGGCGCCACGAAGCCGGCCAGAGAGGGGCGCCACGAAGCCGGCCAGAGAGGGGCGCCACGAAGCCGGCCAGAGAGGGGCGCCACGAAGCCGGCCAGAGAGGGGCGCCACGAAGCCGGCCAGAGAGGGGCGCCACGAAGCCGGCCAGAGAGGGGCGCCACGAAGCCGGCCAGAGAGGGGCGCCACGAAGCCGGCCAGAGAGGGGCGCCACGAAGCCGGCCAGAGAGGGGCGCCACGAAGCCGGCCAGAGAGGGGCGCCACGAAGCCGGCCAGAGAGGGGCGCCACGAAGCCGGCCAGAGAGGGGCGCCACGAAGCCGGCCAGAGAGGGGCGCCACGAAGCCGGCCAGAGAGGGGCGCCACGAAGCCGGCCAGAGAGGGGCGCCACGAAGCCGGCCAGAGAGGGGCGCCACGAAGCCGGCCAGAGAGGGGCGCCACGAAGCCGGCCAGAGAGGGGCGCCACGAAGCCGGCCAGAGAGGGGCGCCACGAAGCCGGCCAGAGAGGGGCGCCACGAAGCCGGCCAGAGAGGGGCGCCACGAAGCCGGCCAGAGAGGGGCGCCACGAAGCCGGCCAGAGAGGGGCGCCACGAAGCCGGCCAGAGAGGGGCGCCACGAAGCCGGCCAGAGAGGGGCGCCACGAAGCCGGCCAGAGAGGGGCGCCACGAAGCCGGCCAGAGAGGGGCGCCACGAAGCCGGCCAGAGAGGGGCGCCACGAAGCCGGCCAGAGAGGGACGCCACGAAGCCGGCCAGAGAGGGACGCCACGAAGCCGGCCAGAGAGGGGCACCACGAAGCCAGCCAGAGATGCAGAGGGGGCGCCACGAAGCCGGCCAGAGAGGGGCACCACGAAGCCGGCCAGAGAGGCAGAGAGGGGCGCCACGAAGCGGGCCAGAGAGGCAGAGAGGGGCGCCACGAAGCCGGCCAGAGAGGCAGAGAGGGGCGCCATGAAGCCGGCCAGAGAGGGACGCCACGAAGCCGGCCAGAGTGGCAGAGAGATAGGAGATGCAAAGCCGTCCAGAGAGGCAGAGAGGGACGACGCGAGGCCGGCTAGAGAGGCAAAGAGGGGCGTCTTTCCAGTAGCTACCAATCAGATCCCTGCTTTCATATTACAATGTGTAACAAAATCTGTTTGGCTGCTTGGGATAATTCTTTAACTCCCCCTAAAATGGCTGCCTGTAAACAAGCTAAAAAAAAAAGCACGTGATGTATTAAAATGATGAGATCAATACAGTGTAAAATATTTTTTTATCGCCACTCAACTCAAAATCAGATTATATTCCACATCTGCAAAGCACTTAGACGTAGCCACGCAGCCAACCATCTAGACAGTAGAGCACTTAGGAAAAATCCCAACAGGTTATTAAATAATTAGTGGCGTCAGACAACTATTTTGCTTTTTATGCCAACGAGAAGAGTACGTAACAAAAAAAAAAAAATTAAATTACAGCAGCACAAAGTGTTTAAGTAACCAATTGTACTCTTTCAGAAGAGAAATTAGGGGGATGGGGACCGTGGCATGTCCAATCCTGTGATTATGTGAATGAAGAGAGGGCTGCATGTAAAGGGTTAATGTGCATATTTGAGGAGGATAGTTCACAGACTAAGGGCCCCTTCACACTGTGCAATCAAAGTCTGAACGAGCGTTCGATTTGTGACGTTTATCCGTCCTCGTTCCGAGGTTGCAAAGTGTGACATGGCGTTACGATTTGCGACGCAGCCCAGCATCGTACGATGTGAAAGAAAGAGCAGAACTTTCTTTCGTCGTAAATGTCCCGCTGTGGCGGTCGAAATCGTAGTATGTGACGGCGGTCATACGAGCTCGTAATGCGACTACGTGGGTTGGGCTTCCGCATACCTGTCTCCTGATTGGGCGTGACGTTTTAGCACGCCCATGCTGGTAATACGTCACGCTCGGAGTCGTAGGACTATGGCGGTGTGAAGGGTAGCGTACGATTGCGACGCGTGACGTTCACATCGCAACTACGTCAGAAAAAGCGTTAACATCGTAGAGTGTGACCGCTGGCTACGAGCTCGTACTGCGATGTCGAATATGACGCAAATGCGTCGTAATCGTAGCAGAATCGACCAGTGTGAAGGGGCCCTTAGAATGGGTAATGGGCGGTTGGGTAGGGAGGGGGGTGTCATGCCACAGCAGCGCAGAGTATTTCAGAAGATGGAGCTGCCTGTTCATTAGTAGGGACTGTGTGTCCACAGACAGTGGCTGAGAGAGGTTGAGGTCACAGAGATGATGCAGGGAGCCCATGCTGCTCAGCAGCACAGAGTATTTAAGTGTAGATAGATGATTTAAACATCTTGTGTATGACTATGGGGTTTCCATAGCAGGTCATTGAGCAGCTCCACTCTTATCTCATCTTATGGCACAATAAAGAAAGATGTGCACCATTATCTGTAGTCTAATGACTTTACAGCTCCAGCCATAAAATCATTTATAAGAGCAAACACAATAAAAGACAAATCAATGATAAGAAATGCAGAAGCAGACACTTTAAAATCTGGAGAGGTTCAAAGCCTATATCACCATTCATAATTTATAGATAGAAGGAGAAAAAAAAAACCCTGAGTATTTCCCATAAAAATAATCAGTACATGTTGTCTTCTGATACCATGCCCCTTTAAAAATATTTTTAAAAGGAATTGGGTTAAAAAACAAATGATGGTGCTCGAGATGCTGACTGTGAAAAGTGCTCCTGTATTAAACTAGTACAAATTATTTTTTATATAATTATCAGCTGCTGAACTCTGTCTCTTTACGACTGCTGTACAGGGGACCTATCAAGTGCCATAAATGCTTCATTTTTACGTAGCGTAAATGCCGCTGTTCTCCTGAATCCGGTGATGTATTTCTTTTGCACCTGCGCCTCTCCGTTCCAGAGATATGGCCTCCTCTTCTCTGTATGAAAATTTTGTTTTTTTTATCAAAGTGGGCGGGATCATCAACTCTTCTCATTGGGCGTGTTCTTGAAGTCTACGCCCCAAATGAGTAACAAGACAAGATTTAAATACAGGAAATAAAGGACCATATATCAGGAATTGAAAAGAGGCGCAGGAACAAAAGAAAGACAGCGCCAGATTCAGGAGGACAGCGGCATTTACACCAAGTAAAAAAAAAGTACATTTTTATACCAAGTGACAGGTCCCCTTTAAATTAGATTATACCCTAGGGAATAGAGATCATCTGGAATTATAACAGGATCTGATATCTGACCATCCGGAGGTTAAAAATTGCAAGAAAACAAGCCTCTTCTGCAACAAAAACAGTAACTTAAAACCGTAGTGTCACTTTAAGAACATCACATATCCGAACAGAATGTATGCCTCATTTCCTACAATTTCTCATGACAGCACAACTACGTTCTGTAACTTGCACAGAGCAGCCATTACTGATCCCGTGAAAGTACCAGATATTATGAACGTGTAGGACAATAGAAAGTACAGTGGGTGAGGGGTGCAGAGAAACTCTGTATACCTCAAATTCTTAGCCCAGAGTCGTCATCTGATAGTCTGGAAAAACGAGATCTCTCTACAAGACCCTCAGGAAAGAAAGGAAAAAACTTCACTGTCAGCAGCCGGATGTCATTTTCTACACTTCTATCTGCACAGTGAGGCAAGAATATGCGATACTATGTTGGTGTATCTAAGCCTGTCATGTGTAATATTGTCTGCTGAATACCCCATCCTATTATGCGATACTGTCTGCTGATCCAGTGCATCCAATCTCATCAAAGTGCGATTTACCTTCGGAGCTGTGTATCCAATCCTATCCTGCGTGAAATGGTCTTTTTAGTCCGTGTATCCAATCCTATCCTGCGTGAAATGGTCTTAGCTGGTGTATCCAATCCTATCCTGCGTGAAATGGTCTTAGCTGGTGTATCCAATCCTATCCTGCGTGAAATGGTCTTTTTAGTCAGTGTATCCAATCCTATCCTGCGTGAAATGGTCTTAGCTGGTGTATCCAATCCTATCCTGCGTGATACAGTCTTCTTAGTCGCCGTATCCAATCCTATCCTGCGTGATACAGTCTACTTAGCCGGTGTATTCAATCCTAACCTCTGTGATACTGCCTTGCTAAGCTGATGTAGCCAATCATGTTTGATACCGTAAATACTGAATATAATCCTGTCAGGTGAGCAGGTGTATCTAATCCTATGAAGTGTGACACGATGCCGTGAAGCCCTTCATGCAGGGTTGGACTGGCCCACGAGAGAACCGGGGAATCCTCTGGTGGGCCGTAGCTTCTCCTTCAGGAGAGCTCATAGTGCCAACCTTGCAGTTGCTATGGGACTCTTCAGTGGGGTAGGAAGGTGGGCCCTCAAAATCAAATCCTCTGGGAGGCCCAGTGTTCTTCAGCCTGACACTGCTTTCATGTCTGACACCGTCAGAGGCAAAAATACATTTTTCCTGAAGATGTAACCAAGGGCGACATGGTAAATCACCGTCACCGCGGTGGAAATAACTTTCCAGTCAATGAAGACGCAGTCCGCGCCGTACACAAGGGGCGAGTGGAGGACATGTACATACACAGGCGTCATTAAGATTCCATCATTATTGCAGGAGGCCATCTCTCCAATCACCTCAAGGCATGAACTTGAAAGCAAACTTCGCCTTACCTGCTCCCTTCCCCCGCAGAGGTCACGCAGAGCCGGCAGTCCTCATTGGCAGCTCAGTGACAGCTTACAAGTGTTTGATCAGGTTTGTTTGCTCAGTCCGGTCCACAATAGATCTGGAGCTGCTTAAAAGGGAAGGTGTCACACCCAATGGTCCTCCAAACAACGGGAAGTCATGTGAGGCTCCCCAATGCCATAGCCTTCGAAATCTGAAGAACGTGGGAAAGCTGGGTTATACAGCTTTCCCAGAAGTGCATTTACATAGGAAATGGCCCTACTGAAAATACGACATAATGGAGATTAAAGAGTTACACTATAAGCTGCATATGTCAACCCTGAAACAGAGACAATACCACCATATTTACTGAAAAAGCTGTGTGATAATCTTTGCCGTCCCACAGGATTTCTGAATGATAGGCCTAGGTATTCAAAAGACACTGTGTAATGCCTCATTTCTCCTGTGGGGGAGCTGTAGGGAAATTGTGCTACTTATATTCCATACAGATTAGAGCTGATCACTGGAAAGCTCAGCTGGAAGGTACTAGATACTGTAATGCCTCATTTCCCCTGTGGGGGTGCTGTAAGGAAATTGAGCTACTTATATTCCCTACAGATTACAGTTTATCGCTGGAGACCTCAGCAGGAAGGTACTAGACACTGTGTAATGCCTCATTTCCCCTGTGGGGGAGCTGCAGGGAAATTGAGCTACTTATATTCCCTACAGATTACAGCTGATCACCGGAGACCTCAGCAGAAAGGTACTTTGTAATCTGCTTCTAACAACATAGTGGGCCCCTTCATATGGGAAGATCGGAGACTGGATGACAACCACTGTGGGAACTATAATGGCTGTCACTCATTTCTCAGAGACCAATAAACAAGCCCTCACAAAAGTTCACTGACCAAAAAAAATATATAGTAAAAAAGTTGCAGATATTAGAAAATGGCACAAAACCAAATTATTTTTTCTTCATAAAATGTTCTACTACTAAAATATAAAAGAACGAACAAAAACAATCTGGAATTGACAAATTTTGTATTGACCTGGACATCCATGATACCAGGACAATTTTACTTAATTAATGCCTTAACACCCCCCTCCCACCCCCCAAAAAAAAAAATAGTGGAGTTACATTTTCTCCACCAGTCCACCGAACTTGCTTTTTTCATACTTTCAGTACATTATATGGCAAAGTAAATTGGGTCATTCAAAACTATGACTTTTTCAGCAAAAAAAAAAAAAAAAAAAACGAGCCACAAATTTATTTAGAAGGAAAGATGTAAGTAAAAGTTATGGTGGAGAGGATAAAAAATTTAAAAAAAAAAAAAGCACAAGAAAAAAACATGTTCAGTGCACTAAGGGTTAAAATGAGGACTGCGTCTCAACTTGTATACCACCATTTCATCAGCCCACACAGTGACCATGGCCATCACATCACTAGCTCAGAAGACTATCAAAATCTATGGAAACGTGAACATTCGTCCCGCACTGATCCCTCCGGCAAGGACGAGCCAATTCTAGCTTCCAAATCTTCATTCAGCAAAAATGTTGGTATGATGAAAGCAGAGGAATTAGTGCAGAGCCTTTCATTAGGATCTGTCTCTGATTCAGGGCTGACATATGCTGCTTATCATGTAACCCTTTTGTCTCCAGTTTGCCGTGCGTCATCTTCAGTCAGGCGTTTCTTATGTAGATGGGCTTCTGGGTAAGCTTCCGCAGTGTCAGCAGCGATACACCCCTACATCCAGTATTATGTCACTTATGGGCACATTTTCCATTTGCTTTTCTTTTTTTTTTTATCTTGCCCTTCCTAATTTTACCATTACTTATTTCTCTTTCCGATGGTGGTCTCGCGTGAAGAGAGATTTTCTCCGCTACAGAGCGCACACATTGTCCATCGTCAGTAACAAGGTCCTCTCCAGCTGGGTAGTCCTGAATAGGCCGGAGCGTGAATGTGTACAAACAGCGTTGTATTGGGGGTACATTCATCAGGCGGCAGGGGGATCTCCTGCAGGGACACTTGATTTGTTGCCATGTGCCCCTCGCTGTCATATTCGAACACGGCACAAGAAGTTGTTTCAGTCTCGAGAGGCCTGAAAAGAGGCACCCGGCAGGAGAAAATGGTGTTCTTCTGGGGAAGGGGGGGAGAGGGGAAGATTTTCTAATCGCCCAGTCAAAAAAATAGGAAATAAAAAGGGGGACAAAAGCCACATTGTTCCAGGGGGACAACTACAGCTGCGCCCCCCTTTTCTTCAAGTGGAATTATTAGACCGGCTTCCATTTAGAACATCAGAAGACAAGTTGCCAGAGGTGTAGCACACGGTAAGCATAGATACACAACTGGATTAGATACACCAGCTGTGCAGATAGGACAGGTTTGGATACAGCAGACAATGCTGCACATGATGGGGGCATATACAGCGGTTCAGGCCCTCCGTGTACAGCACAATTGCATCTTATAAGGTTTATAGAAGGAAATAATATTCCTCGTAAGCTTTTTATAGGATCTGGAATTGGAGGCCATGCCATAAAGTTCAGGAGTGGAACACTAGGATCAGTGGATAAATACAGATTACATGATTGATGACACTACTCCATTACACAGAAGGCGGGGTGCTCATATATGTGTTAAAAGCTCTGATTACTTCACGTACTGAACCAGGAAACCAACATTCAGCTCCGACTGTGCAAATTAACCTTCAATAGGGACACACACGAGGATCTTACTTCCTAGAGTGCCTACATGCCCAGAGACAAAAACGGCCTGATTGCCACCCTCCGCTCAGAGAGGCGACAGCCCAAGTGCCCCCCTTCCCTGCCCAGAGAGGTAAAAGCACAAGTGCCCCACCCCTGCCCAGAGAGGAGAAAGCACAAGTGCCCAACAAGCACAAGTGCCCCACCCCTGCCCAGAGAGGCGAAAGCACAAATGCTCCTCCCCTGCCCCGAGAGGCAAAAGCACAAGTGCCCCTCCCCTGCCCAGAGAGGCGAAAGCACAAGTGCTCCTCCCCTGCCCAGAGAGGCGAAAGCACAAGTGCTCCTCCCCTGCCCAGAGAGGTGAACACAAGTGCCCCTCCCCTGCCCAGAGAGGCGAAAGCACAAGTGCCCCTCCCCTGCCCAGAGAGGCGAACGCACAAGTGCCCCTCCCCTGTCCAGAGAGGTGATGGCCTGAGTGCCTAGTTCCAAATTACCAACAGTCAAAATGTCCCTTTCCAAACTACCAATGACCTGTGTGCACCTCCTCTCCAGAGAGACAACAGCTTGTGCACCATCTTCCAGAGTGACAAGGTGTGAGTGCACCTTCTACAGAGACAATGGCCTGAGTGTCTTCTTCCAAAGTACCAATGGCCTGAGTGGTCACTTGTAAAGTACGAATACCTTGAGTACTCCAAATATAAAAAAATAATGCTAAAAAGTGTCCCCCGTGAAGAATAATAATCCCCTTTTAGTTCCCCTTATATAGTAATACTGTCCTGAACAAGTAACCATGCCCTTTCAGAGCGGCACTTGTCTGAGCTGACACATCAGGGGTCCGTGAGTCACTCTGCTTTGGGACCCCCGTTTTTAACACTTCTTGAACCTCTGACTGACAATTGGAAAAAAATATTGGAAATTAAGGCCGATAGCTGGGTACATAGGAGAGGCATGCTGTACTGTACCACCATACTGTACCTAAATACAGTCATATAGTAAACACATAATAGCGCCATCTTATTCTGAAGAGGAAGTGAAAACGGAGAAGCCATGAGGAAATCGGGAGTAATCAAGACCTGAGGGCAATTTGGTGACAGGGGTCATTATCCTCGTACACCTCCATATATTACAGCGTGAGTGGAATAAGCTGCCAGGCGCAGACATTACTCACGTCGCATCCACGGGGCTATAAATATTTTAGCAGGAGTCGCACCTCGTCAATAAGCAGGTAACGTGTCAGACTAGCGCTAATGGGTTTCCCATTAACACCGCACCATCACTATATAGAACGGCGGGGGATGGGGCCGGGAAGAGTGATGCTCGCTTCCGACAGCGAACAAATTAGGGTGGAATTTGCTTTCTTCCATTTTTATTTGCTAATTAAGACTCTTGAGATATAAATATAGAGAAAAATGCTAATTAGCCTGAAAATGCCTTAAGTCTGGCATCAGTATGGCGAGAAGGGAAGCGTACACCACAGCAGTGACTCACAGTATTCCCAGCGTAGGCGATCGGGTGATCTCTAATATTTATACCAGCTCGCATGTGAAAACCATCAGCAAGTAACAAGGATGAGGCCAAGGAGGGTGTCGCCAGACACTTTATTTTTTTTATTTTAAGGGAAAAGAACACTTAAAGCAAAATGCAATACTGTGCTTGCTGACAGGTGTAGTTCTTTGCCAGTTGTGCCGTACAGTGCATACAATAGGACTTTACTGTGCAGATACTCGGGATAATAGGTTAGTTGTATTTATGATACCATGTGCGTATGAAAGGTGTGCACATCTGTACTAACAGGGCCGTGAATGCATCATAGAGGCTGACACCCCCCTCTTTGGTGAGACATAACACAAGGCTCATATGAGGGACCAGGGTCAATGATTAACACCGTCTTTTGTCTGTGGATCACTCCTTAAGAATGAAGGAACACAACTTCCTTCAGGGCAGATATCCCTTATTAACTAGCTGCCTGCAGGGACAAAAAATGTCTGTTTCATGGTCCCTGATGAGGGCAGAGGACAACATAAAAATATTTTTTTGCCAGTCTTCAAACTATTGAAATATTAAGCCTATTCCACGGTCTCAGCAAAAAAAAAAAAAAAAAAAAAAAGAGAACATCCAATAAAGTGCAATTCCCCTTTAAGATCTTGCTCAGGGGTGTTAACTTCTATGCCCGCCCCCGAACATTCCTTTCCATTAAAGAACTGCTTTTAATAAGGATGAGTGAAGACCCTCAGCAACAAATTTAACCTTCATACATTGAGACATAACAAATGAAGGAACACAGTTACCTTCCAGGACAGCTATCCTACTGTATATAAGGCCAGGGTCACACTTGCGAGTGCAATGCGCGAGTCTCTCGCATCGATACCCAGCACAGCCGCCGACACTAGGGACCGGAGCGTTCATCTGCATAGAAATACATGCAGCCGCACACTCCGGTCCCGAGTGCTGGCGGCAGTACCGGGTATTCATGCGCGAGTTTCTCGCATTGCACTTACAAGTGTGACTCCGGCCTAAGATGATGCTTACAGGTAGACACAGAATATTTCATGGTCCCAAGTGAGGTCAGGGGCAAAAATGAAAATTATTTTCATGCCAGTCTTCAAACTACTGAAATATCAAGCCTATTTTCACTGTCTCGGCAAAAATCAAGACTGATAATCCAATAAAAGTGCAATTCTCCTTTAAGATCTTGCTCAGGGGTGTTACTTTACACTTGTGTGCCCGCCCCCGAATATTCCCTACCTTTTAAGCATGGTTGTCTTTTAGTATATTCTTCAGTCTTTTCATGCTTAAGAATTAAGGAACACAACTACCTTCAGTGTACATACGTCCTAATAATTAACTAGCTTCCTGTGGGGAGAAACAGTCCATTTCATGGTCCCTGGTGAGGACAAAGACAGAAATAAAAAATAGTATTTTTGACAGTTTTCAAAATACAGAAGTGTTAAGATGTCATCAAGGGCAATTGGGTATAGCTTTTCCCATAAGGCAAATGTTATTCCCTGTCCATTGCATTCTACCAATCTTAGAGCAATACAATCATTTCGTATCCATCCTCTACATGGCCTACTCCAACGTCTGACCAAAAATCCATTAAAGTGCATATTCCCCTCCCTTTAAGTTCATACCAAGGGGCATCACTGTAAACTCTTTAGCCCACCCCCGACCATTCTAAGCCATGAAAGATATGAAAGATGCCAAACTCCAGGAACAAGTGTCAACTTCATACAATAGTAACAACATTGCTCTTTAAAAGGGTATTCCCATTTTCGGAAGTGAGTATTTTTGGATAGTGGTAGCAAATACAAGCAATTTTGCAATTTAATGCTTAGCAAAATTGCCAGTCGTTCTTGAGATTAACACTTTTGTTTTCGGCTAGTTGCCTTAGAGACCGACCACCGCTAGTTGACAGCATAAAATTTGCAGTGCTTATGTTCCTTTTTTCTACTAAGCTTGTAAGCATTATTTGAAGCCAGCCAGGAACGCTGGCATGGCCGACTGAATTCCCAGCCAGCGTCAATGCATTGCTTCTAACCTAGACAGCAGCAGTGGCCGGTCTCCTAGGCAACAAGCTCCAAACAAAAGAAAAAAAAAAAGTGTGAATATCTCAAGATCGCCTACAAATTTTAAAAAGCAGTAAAGTGCAAACGTGCTCGTTTTTCCCGGTACTATCAAAATATATCCATCTAGGAAAATGGGAATAACCCTTTAAAGGGAACCTGTCACCCCCCAGGGCGTTTTTAAGTAAAGGAGCCACCTTCAGCAGCACTAAGGCTGCATTCTGCGAAGGTGGCTCTTAGGCTCGGTATCCCTAGGAATGCTGAAATAATCACTTTTATAAATTTGGCGCCATACCTGTATTGAGTCAGGGAGGTATGATTTCTCCCTGACTCAGCTGCCTCACAGCCGTCCATCATCCCTCCAGGTGCCACCTCCTCTCTTGTGCCAGTGCCTGCGCTCTGCAATAATTTCTTGGGCATGCGCCGTGCGCACTGCCCTGGAACCTACGCCAAGTGATGCAAGTAGATCGCGCCTGCGCAGAGCGCCAGATTCCTAGCCCCGCAGTGTGAATACATCATAACACACTGCGGGGCGGGATCTCGGGCCTCCGCTACATGCAGGCACCAGTGACGACACAAAGAGGAGGCGGCGCCCAGTGGGATGATGGACGGCTGCGAGGCGGCTGAGTCAGGGTGAAAACGTGCCCCCCGGACTCAATACAGGTATGGCGCCACATTTATAAAAGTGATTATGTCAGTGTTCCTATTGATGCTGAGCATAAGAGCCACCTTCACAGAATGCAGCTTTAGTGCTGCTGAAGGTGGCTCCTTTACTTAAAAACGCCCTGTGGGGGTGACAGGTTCCCTTTAAGGAGCCATAACAAACAAAAAGGAAAATCTTGCAAAAATATTCAGAACTCCAACCCAAAATTCTTGGCATAGGTATAAAGCAAGGAGCTGGCAAACGACGAGACCTTGAAGAACCTAACAGTCCCATACGTCTTCCCAAACTCAGCTGGGTAAGCATCATTAAAAGTTTGACCATCCTCAGCGACACCTCCAGTGCCCTTTTTTGGGACTATAATGGACCCTGAGGATCCTTCTTAAAAAGACAGGACAATTATGTATAGCAAGTTATATGTATTCAGTTCAGCCATATATCTTGCAGATACTGGGAAAGCTGGATGACAATAACTGGTCGTAAAGGCAGCTGGGTAGGTAGCAACCCAGCTTTCCCAGTATCGGGTACTGGTAAGAATTGACATCACTTAGTTATAAAAAAAAAAAAAAAAGTAAATTCAGATTAAGTCACTCCTAATTTATGAACCCCTTCATAAAGTCAGAAGTTATGCCACAAGCTAAAATACCTGTAAAAGGATGTTTATAGTCCAAAACAAAAGGCTCCGCAATAATGACAGGATATTCCGTATCGATTCCATCCTCCCCTACAGAAAAGCAGACACTGGATACTCTAACCCAAACAGCTTACAATCTACGCTCACTCTCAGGTTACACACTGCTTCCCTATTGACTTTTTATCATGTATACCCATAAGCTCCTTCTGCCCCCTACAGGCCAGAAAGGTATCAACAATGCGCAAAATACAAAGCAGAGGGGTGGACCGAAACATCCCGATTACTGCTCATACTATCTCACCTGACATGAATATGCCACCATGATAAACATATCACAGACTTCATACGATAACATTATGGTGAACTTATTGGGCTAAGCTCAGCCCAGACGCCGCCAAGCTCAGCCCACACGCCGCTAAGCTCAGCCCACATGCCGCTAAGCTCAGCCCACATGCCGCTAAGCTCAGCCCAGACGCCGCTATGGACAAGCATAAAAATAACTTAACAAAAAAAAAAGTGCAAAATTATTTTTTATTGATCCCGATATGTTTTGGCATGCCTTGCTGATTGTAGCCGTAACTGCACCTGGTCTAGAATAAACTACTATACAGAATAAAAAATAAAAAAAAAGTTTAAATACAGAAAAGATTTCCATCTCAAAATGGCCTTAGCAGGACACTGTTTTGTCTCCCTTACAATATTGACTTCACATTGTTCAGGTCTCCCTGTAAGACCAAGTTTTCTGCCCATATCCCTAGAGGATGACCACCATGGGAAATATTCAGAATGTAGAGGACATTGTGACTCTCCGCGAAGTTTGCTGAGAGTCAATTTAAATTTTTACACTTTAGTTCCACATTCCATCACTGGGATGTCAAGTGACTGGGAGGGGCACAGTGATTGGGCGCACAGCGCCGAGCATTCCTTGGTCGGGCTGTACAGCAGCTCACTTGCTTCATCCCAAGGCAGGAATGTTTAGTGTTGATACATTGTGCCCACCCACACCGCCAGCCGCACTACCAGTCAGAGGTAGACTCTCCTCTTGTTGTGGTCATGTGACATCCACCATTAAGTTTTCATGTAACACAACTTTCAACTAAAACTTTTCTGAGAGTCCACATCTCAGACACATTGAGGAGCACTGATATTGGTGAGATTGCTTCACCACTTCTACAGCCAAGGGTCAACTTAAGGCCACAGCATAGTCCTGGGACTAAAGGGAATCTGTCTGCACATGTGTCCTGTGTAAACTATTACTATGGCCATACAGGTTATGGATGGCTGAGGAGAGAGATCCCGGTATGTCTCATATCAGATGTTTGGTTGTGAAGAAATGCTCTTTTATCACTTTATATAATGACCTCTTCCAGGCTCTGGGGCAAGAGAACTCTGCCTCCAGAGATTATTATACATGAAGGAGGAGTTACCAGTGTGATGTATAATGGTTACAATTATTACCAGTGTGAGGTGTGATGGTTAGCAGTATTACCAGTGTGATGGTCACCAGTGTTACCAGTGTGATGGACACTCTCTGCACTCTTGATCTCACTGCAGATCTGTGTGTGATTATACCGGACAACTGCAGCCTCCAGCTCACAGGCAGACAGGGTGCAATATTGCTACAGTACAGCAGAGCTCAGAGAGAAGAAAAAAAATGTGTTTCCAAGAAGACAAAGTTCAATTTTCCTCTTCTGTGCTAGTCATTTGTCTCACTGGCGACCATCAGACATCACACTGGTAATACTGGTGACCATCACACTGGTAACCATCGCACTGGTGACTCCTCCATCATGTATAATAATGTCTGGAGGCAGAGTTATCTTGCAGGCACTGTCCGCCTCAGAGACTGGAAGATATCATTTATATAAAGTGATAAAAGATAATTTCTCAACAACAGTCATCTGATATGAGACGCACTGGTATCACTCTCCTCCGCAATCTATAACCTGAATGCCTACAGTAATAGTTTACATAGGTCACATGTGGTGACAGATTCCCTTAAGCCTCCCCGTAAACAGACTAATGTCAGCAGAACCTGCCAATATCAGCCAACGGTCTAATGTGTATGGGGGAGTTGGCCGACTGATGGTCGGGAGAGATGTCGATCATGCATATAAGATTTCAGACTGCTGATCGCATTGCTCTCCCAGAAATAAGCCACCGGCCAACATGTCAGTCAGCGTTTTTCTCATAGAGAAAAGAGGATCACTTGGCCAAGCGAGCGCTCCTGTGTATGGGGGAGTCAACTGTCAGCTGAATGATCTGTGGACGCATCGTTGGCCAACATCCATCTAATGGGTATGGCTAGTCTTATTCAAAATACTTTTTGTGAGGCTTTCCATAGATATTTAACTGAAGGGCTACAGGTCTTTCATACACATCCAAAAATATACTCGATCAAATCAACTAGGGTTCTTCAAGCAAAAATAACCCTCAGCCACGGCCAACAAGACCAAACCCAGGCAACTGTCACCAGAGATCAGTCAGGAAGATCGGTCCCACAAAAAATGTGTAAAAAAAAAATGATCAAGTGTCTAGCAAAGAACATCTTTTCAATATACCTTTCAGGATGCTTGCTGAAGCCAAACGAGCTGTCCTGTGTATGGGCGTGTTGGTTGAGGTGGCTGTCAGCTGAACGATGGTTCAACTGACAGCCATCTAATGTCTATGGCCAGCCTTCCTCAAAATACTTTTTATTAGGCATTCCATAGATAATTAGATGAAGACCTACTGGTCAGACACATCACAATATATACAAGACCACCCATGGTCCTAAAAGCAATGATCGTCCTCATCCACGGCCATCAAGACCAATCCCATTAAACTATCACCTATGACCACCAGTCAAGAAGAGAGGACTCACAAAAAATACGTCTTGCAAAGAATACCTCTAAGGTGTTTTTTTGGTATTGTGGTTTCCAGTCACATGCACAAAATCAACAACTGGGTATTTCATGAATAAATCCAAAGAGACCAAGTAAACTAGCAGTTCCCCCATCAATGGTCGATTTTCCAGACGACTACATGTACTAATCCCAAGAAGACTCAATCATTGACTGTTTCCAACCACAAACAAGACGAACCATCTAACTGAAGATCAGATGTTGTAGGTTATCTGTATTAGGAAGAAAAACTAATGGAGAAATATACAACAAACAAGGTACCGTAAGTTTGATTAATGTTTTTGCAACGTAGATTGTGTTGTATTGTATTGGTGGTTCTCCAGAAGGTGCCACCATCTTCGGCCAAGCAAATCCTCTCTCTGTGACAATGGTGCCATGTACATTTCAGAGACTCATTGTTTTCTGCTTACTCAGGTCTCCCTTTCTGTAATACCCTAGATCTTTTATTACTGACCATTTGACCCAATGAACTTAAAAAGGTTGTCCACTAATTGGACAAATCCCTCCTAAATGTTTTAACCACCCTGAATAAAATATAAAACGTTACACTCGCCTCCCACATCAGTCCCATTCCAGCACCAGCTTGAAAGGAAAAATCACAGCGCTCCATCCGGGTGTAGTGATAGAAAAATAAGTAGCTTTATTACGCCATAAACAGCAACGTTTCGACCTGAGTAGGTCTTTATCAAGCTACATGCTTGATAAAGACCTACTCAGGTCGAAACGTTGCTGTTTATGGCGTAATAAAGCTACTTATTTTTCTATCACTACACCCGGATGGAGCGCTGTGATTTTTCCTTTCAAGTATCTGCTTGTCCTGGAAGGTTCCCCGGACTGAACACGGGCGCCCCAAGAAGCGAGTGCTGTTAGCCAACTTCTTTTTCTCCATTCCAGCACCAGGTCTCACTTTCTCAAATTACGTAATTCGCAGTCGCTACTTGGCTGCAATGCTCACACATAGCCTGGACGCCTGAGTTTTGTCCAGGAAAGTATGCGCAAATAGCTCATTTGCGACAGCTAATTGTCATGCAACTGCTGGGAGAGCCAATGCAGATATTGCTGGAGCAGCGACTGTGCGGGTGGTCGAGAGCAAGTTGTTTTTTCTTTTTTAACTCAAGGTATTACATTATTTAGAAGGGGTTGTCAAAGTAGTGGAAAATGCCTTTAAATCTTTGGTGTAAGGCTGGCCGTTCGCATTAGATATCTATCAGTTGGACAATTTCTCCCAACCCCTCTATACACAAATGCTGGGCTCAGCCGAAGATTTCCATGTTCACTATGAGGAAGCCTTTGCCAGTCTCCTCAAACAGTCAAAAAGGGTAGGGAAATTAAAATCCAACCAATGTTTCCTGACATCACCTGTTCGGGGGAGAGTCGAGAAACCCCAATACACATTGGAAAATCAATAGGTTCAGCCAACTTATCTTTTGTGTATGGGGACTTAACCATACAGATGATTTCCAACCACACAATCACACTCCAAACTCACTCTTTAGAAGTTGGGCCTCAAGGGACGTTGGGGGGACATGTAATCAAGTTCTAGCGTCCCTCTTACTCTGGAAGTCTCTAACCCATCATAGACTCTTTCCTACCATGGAAATCTACAAAAGGAACCTGAAGACTCACCTCTTCTGACAAGCCTACAAGCTGCAGTAACCACCGATTGACCATGTCTCCCCTCACCTACGGTATCCTCACCCATCCCTTTTAGGCTGTGAGTCCTCACGGGCAGGGTCCTCTCTCATCCAGTACCAGTTGGTAACTCGCTATAGATTATTGTACTGTTTTTTTATGTATACCCTTTTCTCGTGTAAAGCACTATGAATGGTGCAATAATAATAATGTACATTGCTCTACATAGCTTTAGTCATCACTCATCAGCCTTTGTGAGAATTTTGGGCCTCCACAGGCAATAGGACTGATGGTAACAAGCTTAGCTACCACACAGGGTCCCAAACCCAGGAGACAATTGACAATTTGTGGCTACAATAGATTCCAAGTTCAATCACAGGTTCCTCATGGTCAGCAAGTGGCTGCAAGCCAGTATAGGGCTCAAGACCACCAGCAGGTAATAGAGGAACCCACAAAATGGACAGGCCACCCTGACAAATAACCAAAGACACATACTAGAACCACCATGACCAACAGTTTCATAGCCAATATCAAACCCACAATTACGATAGCAGGCAACTGCCAAAGATAAGGACACCACTAACATTCGTTTTCTGGCTTTCATGTGCCCTATAATCTAGCCAATGGGCACTACTATAAAGTTTTTGAACATGGGTTCCCATAAATGGGGACATACTGGTTGATCAGGTCCACTACTGTGATTTCAGATCCCCAACAGACAGCAGGTTGATGGTTAGTCCCCGTTAACATGGAATCCCCAAAACTAGTAGTCAATTGGCAAACATTGGAGCCCTGTCACTTAATGCCTACCCATCATGCACTCATGGAAGGGCTCATGATGATCACAAACGCAATCATGAATATTAATATGAATATTCAGAATATAAATGTCAACCGTGATCGTGGTGCCATAAACTCTGTCCAGGTACCAAAAATTAGAAATTAAATTGTACCAAGACCATGAAGTAGAGCACATGGTGATGTGCTCCCCACCCCCCAACTTATGAGTAGATAATCCATCACCTCGTCTGATCCATATCTTGACAGTATTACTCTGTGTACTGGAATGTTAATTATTAACATGCTCTCCAAAAATCACAGCAAATTGTGACATTAACCCAACTGTAGGGGGTCATTCGCCTCTTCGACAAGCCTGCCTGGTGGCTAGCAGCAACAAACGATTTCAAACCTTATAATCAGAGACTAGTGGGCAGCTCCCTCTCCAGATCCAAACCAGCTGCATTCCCACCGGGCTGGGACGTTAGGAAAGTCCATGGATTCACGGGGCCTTCCGGAAAGGAATATAGGCAAAATCCAACCAAGCCTCTTCCTGGTAAAAACCTTCAGGATTAGCCGCCCCTTATCTCCAGATTACATTAATGAGATTGGAAGTGTGCAGCAGATCTCCAGAACATCACAACGTGGAAATCCTAAATCTGCACAGTCACGGATTAAAAAGCCGGCTCCCAAATATGACAGATTAGATTCATGACTAGATCTAATTGCAGCAGATCCCCCAGCAGGGAGAGAGAGAAAGCAGTGAATGGCTCCTATCAGATCAGTTACAATGTATCAGCTCAGTGCTACAATGTATCCATAACCAACCCCACCTCCTCCTATCTTGTTCTCCAGCCTGGCAGACCCCCCAACAAGTGCAAAAAAAAACCCAACACAATATTGAACATTTTCTGCAGCTTACCCCCAAGCGCCTTGGAAAAGCCTCAGACATGTGCAATCCTCCAGCTTCCAGGATCACTTCTTGGGAAAGGAGGAGGGGGGAAGGGAGGGAAGCAGGACTGTGGCTGTTTTTTTCAAAAAAAAAAAAAAAGGAGGAGGAGGGGAGGTTGAGTCTTCTTTTATATGAGGAAGCTTTTGTTGTCCGGGGTTGTGTTAGAAAATCCACATTTTGCAAATAAAAGGAAAAAAAATAAAGGGGTAGATCCCAATCCTGGCGAGTAGATCCCAATGGATAAAAGCAGAATTCCAGGCAGATAGATAAAGTGATTTCCCCAGGATGTATGGATGTGTGTGTAGTTGTGTGTGTCTCTCCAGAATGCAGATTCTACACCTCTGTGGCTGCTCCAAGGACAACCCTTCCTCTTCCTCCTCCTCCTCCTCCCTCCTCCTCTTCTGCTCCTGCCTTTTCTCACCATTGTCTGAGATCACATTCACATATCCCCTTTCTCTTTCTAATGTGTTGCTGTTTCAAGGGGATTCAGACCTCAGGGCTTCCCCCTTGATCTTATTTTGGGACATTATCCTCTTGTTTTGGAAGCTTTTTGTTTTGCAACGCCCTCACGCGAGAAGACAGAGTCCTTTGTTGGAGGTGGATTGCACTACTGCCCCAGCACTAGGGGGAGCTGTAGATGCTTTGTGCCAGATTCATTATTGCATTTACGCCCTTTTTTTTCAATTTTTTTGCCTGTTTTTTTTTTATATTACACCTTTCATAAACACTATTTTATATCCGTTTGCCTGTTGCTGTTTTTTTTAGGTTCATCATTGGGAGTCGGGTTTGAGGTTTCGACTGGTTCATCATTTGCATCTTTTTAAAAAGTCGCCAAATTTTGAAACACTTCAGAGGAACTAAAAAGTCACATAACAGGTTAAAGACAATAAATACAAATGCAAAAATTCATGAGCCGCATGCACCATATTGGACAACTTGGTGAAAAAAAAAAGAGTTGCGCAATAAAAAAAAAAATTTAAAAGAGACTTGAAGATTAATCGGGGCTTTTATCTGTGGGTTTTACACCTAATTCACACACACACGAAGTGTTTTTATACCCATTTTTAATGCATGTTTTACATTTTGTAACATATTGTACATTTTTTATTTATTTTTACTGATGTTTTTTGAGTTCCATAGTGAAAGAACAAAAAAAAAGTTAAAATATAAATGATGCATATGTAAATTTTTCAGTATTTAATTTACACTTTCTTTTGGTGCTTTTTTTTTCTTGCCCCCATGATTTTTTTGGGACAATTCTTTTCAAAAATTGTGCACTGGTTGTGTTTTTTCTTTCTATAAAGTAATGAAAAATGCAGATTGCAAATATTCTGATACTTAATTAAAAAAAATAACAGCAAAATGGCTTATAAAAAAAGTACCTAAATGATGCTGCAAAAAGCCAGTGATGTGAATCCAGGCTTTAAAAGCGTTACCTGGAATTATTGGAAATCATGAGTACATGAGGCACTTGGCATAACGCCCAATCATCCCAGATCCAGTGCAATAGTCCCAAATTTGGGGAGCCGTCCCACTGGAAATCACATCTGTGTCTGTGGAAGAGCAGAGGGCGTCATCTCCCAGCTCCACCATTCGCCTGTGCCGTCTGAGGATCGGCAGGAGTGACAATGTCACCATCCAGAGCAGAGATCCGCTCCACTCATTGTGGGAACAGGGCTAGGTGAGTATTTGTTTTGTTATGCATATATAATTGCCGGTGGACTGAAGGGGCCTCAAACTGTGTGAGGGGCATCATACTGTGCGGGGGCATCATTGTGTGGTGGGTGGGCACTGTGGAGGTATCATTCATATGGGGTGATACTGAGGGCATAATACTAATTGTGGGGAGGACTGATGGGGCATAATACTATCTGGATCTGTCACTGTGTGTGGGGGGCACTGTAGTGGAATCATAATATTTGAGGGGGACAATGGGTGCATCTTACTGTGTGGGCACAGTGGGAGTGTCATAGTGTAAGGGGGCACTGTGAGGTCCTCATAGTGTGTAGGGGTGTATTGGTGGTATCACACTGTGTGGGGGGATCATAGCACTAGCATGATGTTTGTGTAAGGGGACAATATGGAAGCATCATGGTGTGTGGGGGGCACTGTAGGGGAATCATACTATTTGAGGGGGCACTAGGTGCATCTGTGTGTGGGCATGGTATCGATGTCATAGTGTGTGGGGGTACTGTGGGGTCCTCAGTGTGTAGGGATGTCCTAGAAGTATCACACTGTGGGGGATCACTGCACTTGCATGATGTGTGTGTGTAAGGGGACAATATGGAGGCATCACTGTGTGGGTTGGTACTATAGGGGTATCATACAATTTGAGGGGGACGCTGGGTGCATCTTACTGTGTATGGGTTTTATAGTATATGGGGGGAACTGTGCGGTCCACATAGTATGTAGGGGTGCACTGGGGGCATCATATAGTGTGAGAATCATGGCACTGGCATTATGCATGTGTGGTGAGGGGACAATAATGAGTCATCAATATGTTGGGCAACGTCATTATGTGTGGGGCTACTTAGGGGTCATCATAGTGTGTGCAGTAGAACTGGGGGGTCCACATGGTGTGTAGGGTGTACTGGTGGCATCATATTCTGTAAGGGGGTTCATTGCATTGACATTACAGTGTGTGTAAGGGGACAATAGAGAGGCATTAACATCATATGAGACATATTTAAAATACATGCCCCAAACAACCTCCTGTAAAATTCCTGAATACATACGACATAAAATCCAATCATATCGCAGCTTTAATTTTGCAAGAGCAGAATATAAAATGAAAGCTGCACTGTGATTGGTTGCCACGGGCAACAGAAAGGGTTTTAGTGTACACAGGTTCATAAGTCACCTTACTTTGCTGTGACCTTAAGCCAACTGGGCGGAGCATTGCAGGTCAGATGCCTGACTGGGCGAAATTTAAGTGAACAACGCTGCAAGGCATCATGGTCCTGATGTTTCTGCAGTGTGACACACACTGTATGGTCAATGCTATTTACTCTGCCACTCCCTGTTGGCCAATAAGTCCTCACTGAAGGAGTGTAGATATGTGAACCCCTGATCACCTGTAGCCCAGAAGGGGTGAGGCTGCCCAGCCCGTGCCCTGAGGATGGAGCTATGAGGCCTTGTTTGAAGGATATTACATTGACTCTCGTGTTCCATCAGCTGCCGCTTTGTAGCTTCACATTGCAGCAACCCAACAAAATACAGTCTCCTGCACTTCTCTGTGGATCACTGACAGACGGGCGGCTGATTATAGCACACACCGAAAATATTACCGCAATACGCCAGAGCTGCCCACAGAGCATAGAAAGATGCCCCATGTATCATGGATATATATCTAATACTATCCTGTGTGATACTGGCTGCTGAGCGGTGTATCTAATCCTATCCTGTGTGATACTGTCTGCTGAGCTGTGTATCTAATCCTATCCTGTGTGATACAGTCTGCTGAGCCATGTATCTAATCCTATCCTGTGTGATACTGTCTGCTGAGCCGTGTATCTAATCCTATCCTGTGTGATACTGTCTGCTGAGCCGTGTATCTAATCCTATCCTGTGTGATACTGTCTGCTGAGCCATGTATCTAATCCTATCCTGTGTGATACAGTCTGCTGAGCTGTGTATCTAATCCTCTCCTGTGTGATACTGTCTGCTGAGCCATGTATCTAATCCTATCCTGTGTGATACTGTCTGCTGAGCTGTGTATCTAATCCTATCCTGTGTGATACTGTCTGATGAGCCGTGTATCTAATCCTATCCTCTGTGACACTGACGGCTGAGCTGTGTATCTAATCCTATCCTGTGTGATACTGTCTGCTGAGCTGTGTATCTAATCCTATCTTGTGTGATACTGACTGCTGAGCCGTGTATCTAATCCTATCCTGTGTGATACTGACTGCTGAGCCATGTATCTAATCCTATCCTGTGTGATACAGTCTGCTGAGCTGTGTATCTAATCCTATCCTGTGTGATACTGTCTGATGAGCTGTGTATCTAATCCTATCCTCTGTGACACTGACTGCTGAGCTGTGTATCTAATCCTATCCTGTGTGATACTGGCTTCTGAGCCATGTATCTAATCCTATCCTGTGTGATACTGGCTTCTGAGCAGTGTATCTAATCCTTTCCTGTGTGATACTGTCTGCTGAGCCATGTATCTAATCCTATGCTGTGTGATACCGACTGCTGAGCTGTGTATCTAATCCTATCCTGTGTGATACTGTCTGCTGAGCCTTATATCTAATCCTATCCTGTGTTATAGTGTCTGCTGAGCCGTGTATCTAATCTTATCCTGTGTGATACTGACTGCTGAGCTGTGTATCTAATCCTATCCTGTGTGATACTGTCTGCAGATCCGTGTATCTAATCCTATCCTGTGTGATACCGTCTGCTGAGCCATGGATCCTGTGTAATACTGACTGCTGAGCCGTGTATCTAATCCTATCCTGTGTGATACTGTCTGCTGAGCCTTATATCTAATCCTATCCTGTGTTATACTGTCTGCTGAGCCGTGTATCTAATCCTATCCTGTGTGATACCATCTGCTGAGCCATGTATCTAATCCTATCCTGTGTTATACTGTCTGCTGAGCCTTATATCTAATCCTATCCTGTGTGATACTGTCTGCTGAGCCATGTATCTAATCCTATCCTGTGTGACACTGTCTGCTGAGCCGTGTATCTAATCTTCTCCTGTGTGATACCATCTGCTGAGCCATGTATCTAATCATATCCTGTGTGATACTGTCTGCTGATCCTTGTATCTAATCCTATCCTGTGTGATACTGTCTGCTGAACCATGTATCTAATCCTATCCTGTGTGATTCTGTCTGCTGAGCCGTGTATCTAATCCTATCCTGTGTGATACTGTCTGCTGAGCTGTGTATCTAGTCGTATCCTGTGTATTGACTGCTGAGCTGTGTATCTAATCCTATCCTGTGTGATACTGTCTGCTGAGCAGTGTATCAAACCCTATCCTGTGTGATTATATCTGCTGAGCTGTGTATCTAATCCTATCCTGTGTGTACTGTCTGCTGAGCCTTGTATCTAATCCTATCCTGTGTGATACTGACTGATGAGCCATGTATCTAATCCTATCCTGTGTGTACTGTCTGCTGAGCTGTGTATTTAATCCTATCCTGTGTGTACTGTCTGCTGAGCTGTGTATCTAATCCTATCCTGTGTGATTCTGTCTGCTGAGCTATGTATCTACTCCTATCCTGTATGATACTGACTGATGAGTTGGTGCTTAGGATATAGAATGGATTAACACATTAAGGTCTGACTGGCCATTAGGCCAGGTAAGGTAACACCCCAGGAATTTGGTGGTACTCTCCTGTTCCCCCTCTGTTCCTCTTCCGTTCCTCCTCTGTTCCTCCCTGCTCTTCTTCTGTTGCTCCTCTGTTCCTCACTGCTCCTCCTCTGTTCCTCCTCTGTTCCTCCCTGCTCCTCCTCTGTTCCTCCTCTGTCCCCCCTCTGTTCCTCCTCTGTTTCCCCTCTGTTCCTCCCCGCTCCTCCTCTGTTCCCCCTCCTCCTCTGTTCCCCCTCTGTTCCTCCTCTGTTCCCCCTCTGTTCCTCCTCTGTTCCCCCTCTGTTCCTCCCTGCTCCTCCTCTGTTCCTCCTCTGCTCCTCCCTGCTCCTCCTCTGTTCCCCCTCTATTCCCCCTCTGTTCACCCTCTGTTCCTCCTCTGTTCCCCCTCTGTTCCTCCTCTGTTTCTTCCTGCTCCTCCTCTATTCCTCCCTGCTCCTCTTCTGTTCCCCCTCTGTTCCCCCTCTGTTCACCCTCTGTTCCTCCTCTGTTCCCCCTCTGTTCCTCCCTGCTCCTCCTCTGTTCCCCCTGTTCCCCCCTGTTCCTTCTCTGTTCCCTCCCTGTTCCTCCTTTGTTCCTCCCTACTCCTCCTCTGTTCACTCTCTGTTCCCCCTCTGTTCCTCCTCTGTTCCCCTCTGCTCCTCAGCTATTCCTCCTTTGTTCCTCCTCTGTTCCTCCCTGCTCTTCCTCTGTTCCTCCCTGCTCCTCCTCTGTCGTCCTCTGTTCCCCTTTTGTTCCTCCTCTGTTCCTCCCTGCTCCTCCTCTGTTCCCCCTCTGTCCCCCCTCTGCAGAGGTGTATCTAGCCTTTCCTGCACCCGAGGCAAAGGATCCCCCCACCCCCCAAACCTCCCCCATTTGAACCTTAACTTTATTGAAACTGTATGACCAAGCCAAGGTATATTCCTGAATCTCCATAATGTTAAAATAGATACCAATAGAAGTAAAATTAATTGAGACATCAGTAGATTAAGTGTTTTTGAATATCCATATTGAATCAGGAGCCCCATATAATCCTGCATAAAGGTTAATAATGGCCCCATAAGATGCTCCATAGACACATTTGCCCAATATAGTGCTGCAGAAACATTGATTATGGCCCCATAAGATGCTCCATACAGACACTTGCCCAATATAGTGCTGCACAAACGTTATGGCCCCATAAGATGCTCCATACAGACACTTGCCCCATATAGTGCTGCACAAACGTTATGGCCCCATAAGATGCTCCATACAGACACTTGCCCCATATAGTGCTGCACAAACGTTATGGCCCCATAAGATGCTCCATACAGACACTTGCCCCATATAGTACTGCACAAACGTTATGGCCCCATAAGATGCTCCATACAGATACTTGCCCCATATAGTGCTGCACAAACGTTATGACCCCATAAGATGCTCTATACAGACACTTGCCCCATATAGTGCTGGACAAACGTTGATTATGGCCCCATAAGATGCTCCATACAGACACTTGCCCCATATAGTGCTGCACAAACATTATGGCCCCATAAGATGCTCCATACAGACACTTGCCCCATATAGTGCTGCACAAACGTTATGGCCTCATAAGATGCTCCATACAGACACTTGCCCAATATAGTGCTGCACAAACGTTATGGCCCCATAAGATGCTCCATACAGACACTTGCCCCATATAGTGCTGCACAAACGTTATGGCCTCATAAGATGCTCCATACAGACACTTGCCCCATATAGTGCTGCACAAACGTTATGGCCCCATAAGATGCTCCATGCTCCATACAGACACTTGCCCCATATAGTGCTGCACAAACGTTATGACCCCATAAGATGCTCTATACAGACACTTGCCCCATATAGTGCTGGACAAACGTTGATTATGGCCCCATAAGATGCTCCATACAGACACTTGCCCCATATAGTGCTGCACAAACGTTATGGCCCCATAAGATGCCCCATACAGACACTTGCCCCATATAGTGCTGCACAAACGTTATGGCCCCATAAGATGCTCTATACAGACACTTGCCCCATATAGTGCTGCACAAACGTTATGGCCCCATAAGATGCCCCATACAGACACTTGCCCCATATAGTGCTGCACAAACATTGATTATGGCCCCATAAGATGCTCCATACCGACACTTGCCCCATATAGTGCTGCACAAACGTTATGACCCCATAAGATGCTCTATACAGACACTTGCCCCATATAGTGCTGGACAAACGTTGATTATGGCCCCATAAGATGCTCCATACAGACACTTGCCCCATATAGTGCTGCACAAACGTTATGGCCCCATAAGATGCTCCATACAGACACTTGCCCCATTTGCTGTTGCTGCGATAAAAAAAAAAAAAATCACATGCTCACCTCTCCATTGCTCAGGCCCCCGGCACTTTCAATATTCACCTGCTCCTCGTTCCAGCCGCCGCTCCATCTTCAGCACTGACGTTCAGGCAGAGGGCGCGCACTAACTACGTCACCGCGCCCTCTGACCTCAGCGTCACTGCTCAAGACAGAGCAGTGCTGGAACGAGGAGCAGGTGAATATCGCGCAGCGCAGCGCTCCCCTCCCCATTATACTCGCCTGCTCCTGGCGCAGTACAGTCCCTGCTTCCCCGGCGCCGGCAGCTTCTTCCTGTACTGAGCAGTCACCATTATCACTCATTACAGTAATAATGAATATGCAGCTGCACCCCTATGGGAGGTGGAGCCGCATATTCATTACTGTAATGAGCGGTACCATGTGACCGCTCAGTACAGGACGAGGAGCTTCCTTAGACCGCCGCATCATCAGGCGGTCCGCTGGCGCCCCCCCTGTCGGCTGCGCCCGGGGCACATGCCCCGGCTGCCCCCCCCCCTGGATATGCCACTGCTCCTCTGTCCCCCCTCTGTTCTTCCTCTGTTCCTCCTCTGTTCCTCCCTGCTCCTCCTCTGTTCCCCCTCTGTTCCTCCTGTTCCCCCTCTGTTCCTCCTCTGTTCCTCCCTTCTCCTCCTCTGTTCCCCCTCTGCCCCCCCTCTGTTCCTCTTCTATTCCTCCTCTGTTCCTCTCTGTTCCTCCTGTTCCCCCTCTGTTCCTCCCTGCTTCTCCTCTGTTCCCCCTCTGTTCCCCCTCTGTTCCCCCTCTATTCCTCCTCTGCTCCTCCCTGTTCCTCCTGTTCCCCCTTTGTTCCTCCTCTGTTCCTCCCTGCTTCTCCTCTGTTCCCCCTCTTTTCCTCCTCTGTTCCCCCTCTGTTCCTCCTCTGTTCCCCCTCTATTCCTCCTCTGTTCCTCCTGTTCCCCCTCTGTTCCTCCTCTGTTCTTCCCTGCTTCTCCTCTGTTCCCCCTCTGTTCCTCCTCTGTTCCCCTCTGTTCCTCCTCTGTTCCCCCTCTGTTCCTCCTCTGTTCCCCCTCTGTTCCTCCTCTGTTCCTCCCTGCTCCTCCTCTGTGATCAGAAAACACAGGTCCTTTCCGCTGAACGATATGATCCACTGTCTTATTCTGTGGGAATGGAAGAGACCAGAAAGGAAAGGCCCTTTACCTCCGGCCTTCAAGAGAAGGTATCCATATGAGGAGTCTGCCTCGTCCTCGTGGGATAAAGCCCCAAAGGTGGATGCGAAGGTCACTAAAGCATCTAGAAATTCCTCGCTACCCTTTGAGGACATGAGAAATCTGAAGAACCCACACGATAAGAAAGCAGATACCTTTCTAAAAGGCGCCTGGGAAATGTCAGCAGGGTCCCTTAGGCCGGCGGTGGCAGCCACCTGTACAGCCAGGTCTTAAATGGTCTGGCTGGACCAGTTAGAGTCACAAATAAAGGACAAGGCATGCAGAGAAAGCATCTTGACTACGCTTCCCATGATGCAGGGAGCTGCAGCCTTTCTGTCAGATGCATCGGCAGACTCAGTCAGGTTAGCCACAATAGCTGAGGCCCTTTCTAATGCAGCCTTAAGGGCTTTATGGCTGAAGTGTTGGCCGGGAGACATCCAGGTCAGGACGAGGAGCTTCCTTAGACCGCCGCATCATCAGGCGGTCCGCTGGCGCCCCCCCTGTCGGCTGCGCCCGGGGCACATGCCCCGGCTGCCCCCCCCTGGATATGCCACTGCTCCTCTGTCCCCCCTCTGTTCTTCCTCTGTTCCTCCTCTGTTCCTCCGTGCTACTTCTCTTTTCCTCCTCTGTTCCTCCCTGCTCCTCCTCTGTTCCTCCCTGCTCCTCCTCTGTTCCTCCCTGCTCCTCCTCTGTTCCCCCTCTGTTCCTCCTGTTCCCCCTCTTTTCCTCCTCTGTTCCTCCCTTCTCCTCCTCTGTTCCCCCTCTGCCCCCCCTCTGTTCCTCTTCTATTCCTCCTCTGTTCCTCTCTGTTCCTCCTGTTCCCCCTCTGTTCCTCCCTGCTTCTCCTCTGTTCCCCCTCTGTTCCCCCTCTGTTCCCCCTCTATTCCTCCTCTGCTCCTCCCTGTTCCTCCTGTTCCCCCTTTGTTCCTCCTCTGTTCCTCCCTGCTTCTCCTCTGTTCCCCCTCTTTTCCTCCTCTGTTCCCCCTCTGTTCCTCCTCTGTTCCCCCTCTATTCCTCCTCTGTTCCTCCTGTTCCCCCTCTGTTCCTCCTCTGTTCTTCCCTGCTTCTCCTCTGTTCCCCCTCTGTTCCTCCTCTGTTCCCCTCTGTTCCTCCTCTGTTCCCCCTCTGTTCCTCCTCTGTTCCCCCTCTGTTCCTCCTCTGTTCCTCCCTGCTCCTCCTCTGTGATCAGAAAACACAGGTCCTTTCCGCTGAACGATATGATCCACTGTCTTATTCTGTGGGAATGGAAGAGACCAGAAAGGAAAGGCCCTTTACCTCCGGCCTTCAAGAGAAGGTATCCATATGAGGAGTCTGCCTCGTCCTCGTGGGATAAAGCCCCAAAGGTGGATGCGAAGGTCACTAAAGCATCTAGAAATTCCTCGCTACCCTTTGAGGACATGAGAAATCTGAAGAACCCACACGATAAGAAAGCAGATACCTTTCTAAAAGGCGCCTGGGAAATGTCAGCAGGGTCCCTTAGGCCGGCGGTGGCAGCCACCTGTACAGCCAGGTCTTAAATGGTCTGGCTGGACCAGTTAGAGTCACAAATAAAGGACAAGGCATGCAGAGAAAGCATCTTGACTACGCTTCCCATGATGCAGGGAGCTGCAGCCTTTCTGTCAGATGCATCGGCAGACTCAGTCAGGTTAGCCACAAGAGCTGAGGCCCTTTCTAATGCAGCCTTAAGGGCTTTATGGCTGAAGTGTTGGCCGGGAGACATCCAGGTCAGGTCGAAGCTATGCGCCATCCCTTGTGAAGGGGAACACTTGTTCAGACCAGTGTTGGACAAACCCCTGGAAAAGGCGGGGGACAATAAAAAGAAGTTTCCTAACCCGTCGGTCTCTTCCTATGGACGTTCCTTCAACAGGAGAAGATTAGGCTGTAGATATTACTCCAGGGTTAAAAGCAGATGGGACTACAGGAAAAGAAAACGTAGAGGGTACATGTTTGGCTACTCCCGAGATCACAGGAATCCACCCCAATGACTGCCGACCCAGGTAGGGGGAAGGCTGTCTGCCTTCTACCGGCCTGATCAAGAATAGCGAATAGCAGATGGATCCATAATGTGATCACATCAGGACTAAGGTTGGAGTTCCGTTCAATACCGCAGGACAAATTTAAGATAACTCCCACTCGTTCCTCAGCTGGGGAACAGCAGGCCCTGGAGTCAGAAGTCCTGGAGCTATGGCGTAAGGCAGTCTTGATGAAAGTTTCTGTGTCCGAAAGTGGCAGAGGGTTTTAATCCCCCTGTCAGGACTCTGAACATTTTTATTACCTTTTGTGCATTACTGCCCTTTTCCAAGATGGCGTCCTTGGTCTCATGTGCACTGTGTCTTCCTGCTATAAAACTCCACCCCAGCCTTCAGTCTGTGCTAGAGTATTCTGCCTTGCATCCAGCTCCTGACCTCTGATTACTCCCTGGCTATATACCTGCTCCTGTGAACCTGTGTGGTGATCCTGCTACTCTGCTCTGAGTTCCTGCTGCATACACCAGTTTCCAGTAATCCTCCTTCATCTGCTGCTCGTGTTTACTTCCATCTGCATTTGCTGGACATGTAAGCTGTTGCTGCTCTGCAAAAACCTGAGACTATTAACCAGGCCTCCCTGGTTGAGCTAAGATATGATTTGAACTGCCTTATAAGCTTATCTATCTGTGTTTGGACTTAGACAAGGATTTATTCGTGTCAAGTATCCTCAAGAATAACTGTGCTTCATAGACTTTCTGCTTGATTGCATTTTCCTCTGAAGTTTCCTATAGACTGCTAAGCTGCGTTTAATATTTACACCAAGTGTTGTGGACTTGAGTTTCTCTCTGCACCTGTTTGAATCACCGTGTGATAATATAGACTTTACCACTTATAAAACTGTGTCCTGTAGTTGTCTTGTTCCACGCAAAGAGTCTCGAGTTATCCCCTATAATTATTACACCCCCCTCTTTCTGATTAAAAAACCAGACTGTTCCTTTCAGACCATTATTAATCTAAAAGGTCTGAACAAGTTCCTGATAGTACGCCCATTTAAGATGGAGCCTGTTAGGTCGGCAATAAAATTGCTTTTCAAAGACTCATTATGGTAGTGTTGGATCTTAAGAATGCATACTACCACATACCTATACATGCAGATCACCAGAAGTCCCTTAGAATGGCGGTGTCTCTGGGGGGTACAGTAAGACATTTCCAGTTTAAAGCCCTCCCGTTTGGTCTCGCAATTGCCCCATGGGTCTTCACCAAAATGGTCGCAGAGGTCGTGGCACATCTCCATGAACAGGATGTCATGATGGTCCCCTATTTAGATGACTTTTTAATAGTAGGCAGTTCGGTCCTTCACTGCACTACTCAGTTGAAACGTGTAATGTCCATGCTAGAAGGGTTGGTGTGGCTTTTGAAGGTGCAGGAATTCCTGGGTCTTGTGCTGGACTCCAAGACTCAGGATTGTCGGATACCGGTGCCCAAACTAGAAGGCATTCGGCATCAAGTTTTGAAGGCAGTGGACAATCCATCTATGTTCCTTAGGAGGGCTATGTCCTATTTAGGATCACTCGCTTCCTGTATTTCGGCTGTCCGGTGGGCCCAATTCCATACTAGGGTCTTACAGTGGGAAGTATTTCGTAATGACCACTGGCTTAGAGGGTGTCTAGAAGGAAAGGTCTCTTTGTCTCACTCTATGATACAGTCCTTTTGGTGATTAGATTTATCAAACTTGTCCAGAGGGGTTCCCTGGGTGAACCATATTTCCCAGATTGCTACTACAGATACCAGCCCATGGGTTGGGGGGCTCACTTGGGGGAGGTGATGGTCCAAGGGAGGTGGACAAGGTGTGAGAGTGGTGGTTTATCTAACCTGGAAGAGTTGTTGGCAGAGGAGCTGGCAATATGACAGCTCTTTATGTCCCTACATGGTCAACATGTCAGAATACTTTCCGACAATCAGGTAATGGTGGCCTACATTAACCACCAGGGGGGGACCTGGTCCAGGTCTTTGATGGAAGTGGCGGATCGTATATTTCAGATTGCCAAAGCTTGCCTGCTGTCCCTGCTTGTCTAACCTCCCTGCACATAAGAGGAAAAGAGAACATCAAGGCAGACTTCCTAAGCTGCAACCAACTCAGGCAAGGAGAATGGGTGTCATACTGGACTCTCTTAATCCGGATTGTGTATATGTGGGGATGTTCGGACATAGACCTCTTTGCCACCAGTAGGAAGGTGCACCTGTTCTGCTCTCTAAACCCCAGAGAAGGTCCACAAGAGGTAGATGCTCTGTTGATTCCATGGGACTTCAATCTGGCATATGCCTTTCTCCTGTTACCCCCAAATTCCGTTGGTGTTGAGGAAGATCCGGGAGGACAGGGCACGTGTTATCTTAATCACTCCCTTTTTGGCCCAAGAGGCCGTGGTTTTCCAGGCTGAGGAAAGTATCCACAACAAAGATATACACCAGAACCTGGAATAAGTTTCTATCAGCCTCAGGTGCAGAGATTGGGAGAAAGGTTCAGATAGGGCAAGTTCTGGAATTCCTACAAAAGGGCCTAGAGATAGGACTATCCACGAACACCCTCAAAGTCCAGGTATCGGCTCTGGGGGCCCTATATAATTGCGATCTGGCATGCAATTATTGGATGTCTAGGTTTATTAGAGCATCGGCTAGGTCTAGGCCCATCCTTAAAGAGAGGATGTCTTGGGATCTGATCCTAGTTCTAACAGCGTTGAGAGAGTCTCCCTATGAGCCCATTGATTTAGCCCCAATAAAAAATGTTTCCCTTAAGACGGCCCTTCTCGTTGCATTATCATCAACCTGTAGGGTTAGTGACATTCAGGCCCTGTCCAGACTTCCACCATATACCCAGTTCCGGGAGGATAGGGTCATTTTGAAGCCAGATTTCACAGACTGCAGGAAATAGTTCTTCCTTCCTTCTGTGCCAACCCTGGGAATCAGAAGGAAGAGAGGCTTCATTCACTAGATGTCAGGAGATGCCTACTTACAGTGCCTTGCGAAAGTATTCGGCTCCCTGGAACTTTTCAACCTTTTCCCACATATCATGCTTCAAACATAATGATACCAAATGTAAAATTTGGGTGAAGAATCAACAACAAGTGGAACACAATTGTGAAGTTGAACAAAATGTATTGGTTATATTAAATTTTAATACTTTCGCAAGGCACTGTAGATGTATTTTGGTAACTGACCCTTGGAAAATTCTTTGTTTCCTTTCAGGGGACTAGAAAGGGGCTTAAGGTTTCAAAAAGCACTTTAGCTACATGAAGCAATTTCTTAGGCCTATACAGCAAGTGGCAAGGCAGTTCCAGAGGGTCTGAAGGCTCACTCCTCAGGAGCCATGGCGACTTCCTGGGCAGAGAGATCGGACGTGTCAACTGGGCAGATATGTAAGGCAGCTACATGATCTTCTCCCTCCACCTTTTATAAACCTTATAGGCTTGATATGGGTGCCTCCTCCGATCTCACATTTGAAAGAAGGGTGCTTCAGGCTGTGGTCCCTCCCTAATTTTCTTACCTCTCTGTAATTCTCTCGTGGTGCTGTCATGGGCTCCAAAAAACACTGTTACCGGTATGTAACTAAGCATATTTTCAATAATTGTGCACTCATCTCCTGAGGTTCACCTATAGCCACCGTAGTTATAATCATGGTTACCTGGTTAGGGGCCACTGATGGACACAGACAGAAAAGAGCACATGTGCAAGAACAATATATGGACCCTTTGCAGTCCAAGAGCTCCTAAAAATGCAAAATTGCACCGTCTTTAGTTGTAGAAATGGGCCCCTTATCTCTTGGGCCCAAGTGCTGCCGCACAGGTTGCACTGATGATATATCCACATATTAGGGGCCCACTCATATGTTTTTGCTCCTCTGATCTGAACCTCTAGCTACGCCTCTGGTTCCACTACATAGCTACAGAGCGTGTCCTGACCTTCTCATCTCTGCTACATCACTGGGTTCTACTACATGGCTGCACAGAGTCTCCTGACCTTCTCATCTCTGCTACATCACTGGGTTCTACAACATAGCTACAGAGAGTCTCCTGACCTATTCAACATAGTTCAGCATAGGATTCGGCGACATACTTTGCTCTGCTTCATTTCTAAATCTACTCTGCCTCACCATTCTCCCTACGCTGAACCTCTGGCTTCACAGTGGTCTACTTCTCAACTCCTCCATTTGCCGTCCAGCCTCAACATCCTTCCTAGTTCCAAGCAGACCATAGTACTCTGTAATGTTTTTCTGATATAAGATGACAGATACAACATTCAACCCCAGTAGTTCCCTGCTGGGATAGTCGGAGATATATAATGACCATTTTTACATCCAATTCTTTATCCTTCAGTAGAGCCCATAATGTATCCACTGATTTTTTTATTGATACATGGCACCATATACAACAAAATAGTCCCAGTGGTTCCCTGCTGGGCTGGTGGTCAGTAGAATATGCAGTGTCTAGTGAAATATCCACTCTTCAGTTCCTGTTTTTTTCTGGGCCTGGGGCAAGTTGGAATAGCAACGCAACCTAGTAGGAGATGTTCAGCATTTCCAAGTTGGCCGACCATTTTGTTACACGTTTTGGGTATATTAGTGGGATGGCATAACCTCCTGCCCATATTGTTTTGTTGTTGTCTTTTGGCTTGGTTTTTGGGAAAAATTAGTGGCCAATCTTGAGCATGAATTTCAATCAGGTGACTGGTAATTACCGAAGGTCAAAAACTTTAGACCAGTGTCCTATGGGTGTGGGGGAAGGTGAATGACAGGTTTTCACCTCACTCTTACTGAGCTCCTGGAATGAGAGGCTGCGGATTACTGAGATAGCAGACAGGAAGGGAGACCGTTTGCTAATTACCTTCTGCGCATGTGAAGGGGAATCGTGGATTTGATTACGAGATTACATGGAAATTGCACATTTCCCAGAGAGTCTGTCTTGTCGTATATTAGGGATTAACCTGAGAAAAAAAGAAGAAAAGTAATAATTATCCACATGAATGCGGCAACTCTATCAGGCAGGGATATTGCTTTCATCGGTTACCGGCAGTGCAAAGCTTGGGGGACTGTCCACATAATCGACCTGAAAATACTGTCATTTGTAGTGATATCAGCGAGTGGGGGGGGGGCAGATCCAGGCACATCAAAGCCAATGCCAACACGCAGCATGGAGGATATGCAGTGGCAGAACTAGAGTTCGATGGGCCCCAGTGCAAAATTTGGACAGGGCCCTCCCTATCCTGGCATATACTGTAGGTACGGAAAGTATTCAGACCCCTTAAAAAATGTTCCCTCTTTGTTTCATTGCAGCCATTTGGTAAATTCAAAAAAGTTCATTTTTTTCTCATTAATGTACACTCTGTACCCCATCTTGACTGAAAAAAATACAGAAATGTAGAAATTTTTGCAAATTTTTAAGAAAAGAAAAATTGAAATATCACATGGTCATAAGTATTCAGACCTTTTGCTCACACACTCATATTTAAGTCACATGCTGTCCATTTCCTTGTGATCCTCCTTGAGATGGTTCTACTCCTTCATTGGAGTCCAGCTGTGTTTAATTAAACTGATAGGACTTGATTTGGAAGGCACACACCTGTCTATATAAAAGCTCACACCTCACAGTGCATGTCAGACCAAATGAGAATCATGAGGTCAAAGGAACTGGCCAATGAGCTCAGAGACAGAATTGTGGCAAGACACAGACCTGGCCAAGGTTACAACAGAATTTCTGCAATACTCAAGGTTCCTAAGATCACAGTGGCCTCTATAATCCTTAAATGGAAGAAGTTTGGGACCATCAGACGTTTTCCTAGACTTGGCCGTCCAGCCAAACTGAGCAATTATGAGAGAGGTAAAAAGAACCCCAAGATCACTGTGGCTGAGCTCCAGAGATGCAGTAGGGAGATGGGAGAAAGTTCCACAAAGTCAACTATCACTGCAGCCCTCCACGAGTCAGGCCTTTATGGCAGAGTGGCCCGACGGAAGCCTCTCCTCAGTGCAAGACATATGGAAGCCCACATAGAGTTTGTTAAAAAAAAAAAACACATGAAGGACTCCCAGACTATGAGAAATAAGATTCTCTGGTCTGATGAGATGAAGATAGACCTTTTTGGTGATAATTCTAAGCGGTATGTGTCACTGCTCATCACATGGTGAAACATGGTGGTGGCAGGATCAGGCTATGGGGGTGTTTTTCAGCTGCAGGGGCAGGATGACTGGTTTCTATTGAAGGAAACATGAATGCGGCCAAGTACAGAGATACAGATGATACTCAAAGTGTAAGCAGCAAGTGGGTATATATATATCCCAAATAAATTTTTGTATATGATACCAATCTGCAGAATAAAAAATCAACAAATACCATTCTGTCAGAGAGCACTCTGCATATGACCCCTAGGGCATGTTATCTAAGCAACCCAGACTGGGTAAAATAAAGTCAGTTTAACATATTGAAGGGGGGAAAAAGGAAGAATCTCAAAGCTTCTGATAACTGACTTGAAGATTTAGAACCAAGGGATAACAGATCAACCAGATCCTATCATGGTTAACCCCAGACACGCTCTTCTCCTGATGGGTTTCCTCAGTTTTGATTCATCCGCGGAGTGGGGCATGTCTCCTATATTGTAGTGACCTATCACTGACTGTACCTGATCTTGCTCGCTTACAAATGTTCCTACGCTGTCTGAAAAATGCAGCGTGCAGCGCACTTCCGGTCCCCGGACCGCATCCGCCAAGCTTCCTGCATTCCACTGACCGGAAGCTCGGTGCAAACCGCATACGTCACATCAGGCCTGTCACCACTCCCCTACCGATCGGATGACATGCTGATGTAAGTGGGAATTAGCTCTATATGAATATCAGAGTGGGGATGTCACGATAATGTGAATATGCCATGTTTGAGCATCTACCTAGAAGTTCCATGGCTTTCCAGATACACGCTGTGGGCCTTTCTGACCCCACTCTTCTCCTTTTCTCTGTCTGTGTGTGTAATCCTAAACCCCTCATTTCCTCCCTCAAGAATTTATATGGCTCCGTGCTGCGCAGACAAATCTTCCTACCCTTCTCATTCCCCTTCTCACCTGGTACTGGTTAAAACTGGTATACAAAGCATGAGCTTCTATTGTTCTTTGAAGGTTATATATATTGGTGCTGATCAGGGCTAGAGATATAAGAATTATATATTCCAGATGTCCATCGAGGGATCTATAACTTCCTGAAATCGCTAGGAGCTAAACCCAACGAGTGCAAAGAGGAGGTTTCTCCATAAGTAGGTCATGTAATTACACTGTGATTACACTTAAAAGAATCCCCCTGATATGGGGCACATCCTGATCATTGTATCTTTCGTATACGAGATTCATACAGCGAGCTAGGCATAAAAATAGTCACCATAACTCTAAGTAAACGGGAGGTTTCAGCCTCTAAGTGAGGTCACCACAGGGGGAGTGCCTGGGTTTTAGGCTAGGAAATAAGTGAGTGAAGCAGCAGTCTTCACGTGTCTTTGGCTGGGGTCCTGCTGAAAGACAGGGGTGATGCATCTGGATATATGCTCGTCCTTCCCCCACAGCACACGGTCAGCCATCAGATGATATAACATAACAAAATGTACGTGATTTTTCAATGTTAATCCCATTTTATTTTAATTGTATTGTACATACGATAATTGTCTTCTTTATAATATCTTTTTATACTTCTGTAAACACTGCCTAGCTTTTTTGGAGTAAAATATAAAATTACTAGCTTGTCTATCCTTGCTCTGTAACGTACGGTCACGTCCTCTGAAGTGCATTACGCTACTAATCTGGGTTGGCTCCGGACCCGTTAATAATTAGGAAATCGGAGCTGGTGGCAACGGGATTTGTCCTGTGCGATTGGGAGGCTTTGTATCACCCGGCGGTGTTGATAATTATTGTTCCCGCCTGAGTGGGAGTAGTTATATGGCCCTCTCTGCAGCGTGCCCAATAGCCAGTACATAGCAGGCAGCCTTTCTGGTGACTAATTACCCTAGGTGCTGTACCCTGACTGACCTGAGGGTAAGGGGGTGCCAGAGAGCTGCAAGATCCAAACTGAAACTGGGAAGTGGGATATAGATAAATCCCACTCAGAAAAAAACAGCCCCGGTTAATGACAAATTGGTGTGAGTGGTGGGGATGATAAAGGTATCCTCCCTGTGAAACGTGATATATTGGTGGCAGAGCGGTGGGAAAATAGAGCATTAGTGATCTGGTTTGAGCAATCATTCCTCTCACTAAAAACTTGCACAGGACTTGGCGCAAAAAAGTTTTGGAGAACGAGCTCAGTGTTTACTAGTCCTGAGACAATTGTGTGTACTTGCGATTACCTCCTCCCTTTCTCTTTGTTTTTCTATCCTATCTTTTATTTGGCAATGGCGGCTGCAAAAGGAGAAGCCTGGTACACCCAGCAGAAGAGGGACACTCTTGTTGGAGTATGCACGTACCACGGCCTGGACCCCCATGGCAAAACCAAGGCTCAATTGGTCACGGAACTGGTGTAATTTGCAGCAGACCAAGCCCGGTCTCACAGCCCACTGAATGTGGCCCTACTTCCAACCAGGGCGGATTGGCCCCCAACCTGCTGGCGGCCTTGGAACAACTCCCCACCGATGACGACCGTGATGGACGTCTGAGGCTGATCCAGCAATACCAGTAGGAGGCCCGAGCCGAGCGGGAGGCGGAGAAAACCGTGTGGCAAGTGGTTCGGGAGCACAAGCTGGAATTAGCCTGACTCCAGGGGCCGAGGTTGTCCCAGTCCAGCGGCGAGCCCAACAGCGCTCAGACCCCTAACCCCCGGCCAGAGCACTTTACTGTGATGGAAAAGGACGGGGACTGTTATGACCCCAATGGCAGAGGGTCTCAGAAATAGTTACCAAGTCTGCAAACACAAAAACCGGCTCATAGGGCAGTGGTAACTGGGCTGACCATATATCTAATCCTAGCACCACAAATAGCAGCAGCCGGGGAACGTGCCTACGTTGATTCTAGACGTCTCGCGCCAGCCGGAGAACTAACTAACCCTAGAAGGGAAAAGAAAGACCTTTCTTGCCTCCAGAGATAAAGACCCCAAAAGTTGGATACAAGCCCCCAACAAATAATAACGGTGAGGTAAGAGGAAAAGACAAACGTAAGAATGAGCTAGGTATTTAGCAAAGAGAGGCCCACTAGCTAATAGCAGAATATAGTAAGATAACTTATATGGTCAGCAAAAACCCTATCAAAAATATCCACGCTGGAAATTCAAGAACCCCCGAACCGTCTAACGGCCCGGGGGGAGAACACCAGCCCCCTAGAGCTTCCAGCAAGGTCAGGAATCACATTTAGTACAAGCTGGACAAAAATGAGAGCAAGCAAATAACTGAAAAAACAAAGAAGCAAGACTTAGCTTAATTTTGCACGAACCAAGACCAGCAGATAGGAGCAAACAAAAAGGATCTGATTACAACGATGCCAGGCACTGGACTAAGGATCCATGAGGTTTATATAACAACACCCCTGGACTAACGACCGAGGTGGGTGCAAACTGAGGGAAGAAAATCCCAGAGTCATATCACTAGTAACCACCAGAGGGAGCCAAAAAGTCTAATTCACAACAGTACCCCCCCCTTAAGGAGGGGTCACCGAACCCTCACTACGACCACCAGGGCGATCAGGATGAGCAGCGTGAAAGGCACGAACTAAATCGGCCGCATGCACATCAGAGGCAACCACAAAGGAATTATCCTCCTGACCATAGCCCTTCCACTTGACCAGATACTGAAGCCTCCGTCTGGAGAGACGAGAATCCAAGATCTTCTCCACCACGTACTCCAACTCGCCCTCAACCAACACCGGAGCAGGAGGCTCAACAGAAGGAACCACAGGCACAACGTAGCGCCGCAACAAAGACCTATGGAACAAGTTGTGAATGGCAAACGACGCCGGAAGATCCAAGCGAAAGGAAACTGGATTAAGGATTTCCAATATCTTGTAAGGACCAATGAAGCGAGGCTTAAATTTAGGAGAGGAGACCTTCATAGGAACAAATCGAGAAGACAGCCATACCAAATCCCCAACACGAAGTCGGGAACCCACACCGCGGCGGCGGTTGGCAAAACGCTGAGCCTTCTCCTGTGACAACTTCAAGTTGTCCACCACATGATTCCAGATCTGCTGCAACCTATCCACCACAGAATCCACCCCAGGACAGACAGAAGGTTCCACATGTCCCAAGGAAAAACGAGGATGGAAACCAGAGTTGCAGAAAAATGGCGAAACCAAAGTAGCGGAACTAGCCCGATTATTAAGGGCAAACTCAGCCAACGGCAAGAAGGTCACCCAATCATCCTGATCTGCCGAAACAAAACACCTCAAATAAGCCTCCAGAGTCTGATTAGTTCGCTCCGTTTGTCCATTAGTCTGAGGATGAAAGGCAGACGAGAACGACAAATCAATGCCCATCCTAGCACAAAAGGATCGCCAGAACCTGGAAACAAACTGGGATCCTCTGTCAGACACAATATTCTCAGGAATAAACGGAATATTCTCCGTGTAAACGAACCACATTCTGAAAGAACACAGGAACCAGATCGGAAGAGGAAGGCAGCTTAGGCAAAGGCACCAAATGGACCATTTTAGAAAAGCGATCACATACCACCCAGATGACAGACATGCCCTGAGACACCGGGAGATCAGAAATGAAATCCATGGAAATGTGTGTCCAAGGCCTCTTCGGGACAGGCAAGGGCAAGAGCAACCCGCTGGCACAAGAACAGCAAGGCTTAGCTCGAGCACAAGTCCCACAGGACTGCACAAATGACCGCACATCCCGTGACAAGGAAGGCCACCAAAGGACCTAGCCACCAGATCTCTGGTGCCAAAAATTCCCGGATGACCTGCCAACACCGAGGAATGAACCTCGGAAATGACTCTGCTGGTCCACTTATCAGGAACAAACAGTCTGTCAGGTGGACAAGAGTCAGGTCTACCAGCCTGAAATCTCTGCAACACGCGTCGCAAATCAGGAGAAATGGCTGACAAGATAACTCCTTCGTTAAGAATACCAACAGGTTCTGCGACTCCAGGAGAGTCAGGCACAAAGCTCCTTGAAAGAGCATCAGCCTTCACATTCTTTGAACCAGGTAAATACGAGACCACGAAGTCAAAACGGGAGAAAAACAATGACCAGCGGGCCTGTCTAGGATTCAGGCGTTTAGCAGACTCGAGATACATCAAATTTTTGTGATCAGTCAAGACCACCACACGATGCTTAGCACCTTCGAGACAATGACGCCACTCCTCAAATGCCCACTTCATGGTCAGCAACTCCCGATTGCCAACATCATAATTCCGCTCAGCAGGCGAAAACTTCCTAGAGAAGAAAGCACATGGTCTCATTACCGAGCAACCAGGGCCTCTCTGTGACAACACGGCCCCTGCCCCAATCTCAGAAGCATCCACTTCGACCTGAAAGGGAAGTGAGACATCAGGCTGGCACAAAACAGGCGCTGAAGTAAACCAGCGCTTCAACTCTTGGAACGCCTCCACGGCTGCAGGAGCCCAGTTAGCAACATCAGAACCTTTCTTGGTCATATCCGTCAAAGGTTTAACAACGCTAGAAAAATTAGCGATAAAACGACGGTAGAAGTTAGCAAAACCCAAGAACTTCTGAAGACTCTTAACTGACGTGGGTTGAGTCCAATCATGAATAGCTCGGACCTTGACTGGGTCCATCTCCACAGCAGAATGGGAAAAAATAAACCCCAAAAAGGGAACCTTCTGTACTCCAAAGAGACACTTTGAGCCCTTAACAAACAACGCGTTCTCACGCAAAACCTGAAACACCATCCTGACCTGCTCCACATGTGAGTCCCAATCTTCAGAGAAAACCAGAATATCATCCAGATAAACAATCATAAATTTATCCAGATACTTCCGGAAAATATCATGCATAAAGGACTGAAACACTGAGGGGGCATTAGAGAGCCCAAAAGGCATCACCAAGTACTCAAAATGACCTTCGGGCGTATTAAATGCAGTCTTCCATTCATCTCCTTGCTTAATGCGCACAAGATTGTACGCACCACGTAGATCTATCTTGGTGAACCACTTGGCACCTTTAATCCGGGCAAACAAGTCCGACAACAGAGGCAAAGGATACTGAAATTTAACAGTGATTTTATTCAGAAGACGATAGTCAATACAAGGTCTCAAAGATCCGTCCTTCTTGGCCACAAAAAAGAATCCCGCACCAAGAGGGGAAGAGGATGGACGGCTATGCCCCTTCTCCAGAGACTCCTTGATATACGAACGCATTGCGGCATGCTCAGGTACAGACAGATTAAATAATCTACCCTTAGGAAATTTACTACCTGGAATCAAATCTATGGCGCAGTCACAGTCCCTATGAGGAGGCAGAGCACTGGATCTGGACTCGCTGAATACATCCTGATAATCAGACAAATACTCAGGAACTTCCGAAGGAGTAGAGGAAGCAATAGACACCGGTGGGGAATCACCATGAATTCCCTGACAGCCCCAACTTGACACAGACATTGCCTTCCAATCCAAAACTGGATTGTGGGTCTGTAACCATGGCAGACCCAAAACGACCAAATCATGCATTTTATGCAGAACAAGAAAACAAATCACCTCCCGATGTTCAGGAGTCATGCACATGGTTACCTGCGTCCAAAACTGCGGTTTATTTTCCGCCAATGGCGTAGCATCAATACCTCTAAGAGGAATAGGATTTACCAACGGTTCAAGAACAAAACCACAGCGCTTGGCAAACGACAGATCCATAAGACTCAGGGCAGCACCTGAATCCACAAACGCCATAACAGGGTAGGAGGACAATGAGCAAATTAAAGTCACAGACAAAATAAATTTAGGTTGTAAATTACCAATGGCGACAGGACTAACAACCCTAGTTAGGCGTTTAGAGCATGCTGATATAACATGTGTAGAATCACCACAGTAAAAACACAACCCATTCTGACGTCTATGATTTTTCCGCTCATTTCTAGTCTGAATTCTATCACATTGCATTAAATCAGGTGTTTGTTCAGACAACACCACCAGAGGATTAGCGGTTTTGCGCTCCCGCAAACGCCGGTCAATTTGAATAGCCAGCGCCATGGAATCATTCAGACTTGTAGGAATGGGGAAACCCACCATCACATTCTTAATGGCTTCAGAAAGGCCATTTCTGAAATTTGCGGCCAGAGCACACTCATTCCACTGAGTAAGCACGGACCATTTCTGAAATTTTTGGCAATACACTTCAGCTTCATCCTGGCCCTGAGAAATAGCCAGCAAGGCTTTTTCTGCCTGAACTTCAAGATTGGGTTCCTCGTAAAGCAATCCGAGCGCCAGAAAAAACGCATCAATATTTGCCAATGCCGGATCTCCTGGCGCTAGCGAGAAAGCCCAATCCTGAGGGTCGCCCCGTAAAAAAGAGATAACAATTTTAACTTGCTGAGCTGAATCTCCAGACGAACGGGGTCTCAGAGAAAGAAACAATTTACAATTATTCCTGAAATTCCTAAACCTAAATCGGTCTCCAGAAAACAGTTCAGGAATAGGTATTTTAGGTTCAGACATAGGACTACTGGTAACAAAATCTTGTATGCCCTGCACACGAGCAGCAAGCTGGTCTACACTTGTAATCAAGGTCTGGACATTCATGTCTGCAGCAAGCACAAGCCACTCAAAGGTAAAGGGGAGGAAGAGAGGAGAAAAAAAAAAAACTCAGAATTTCATTTCTTATAATCCCACTTCTGCAATGCATTAACATTCAATGTTGGCCTGGCATACTGTTATGACCCCAATGGCAGAGGGTCTCAGAAATAGTTACCAAGTCTGCAAACACAAAAACCGGCTCATAGGGCAGTGGTAACTGGGCTGACCATATATCTAATCCTAGCACCACAAATAGCAGCAGCCGGGGAACGTGCCTACGTTGATTCTAGACGTCTCGCGCCAGCCGGAGAACTAACTAACCCTAGAAGGGAAAAGAAAGACCTTTCTTGCCTCCAGAGATAAAGACCCCAAAAGTTGGATACAAGCCCCCAACAAATAATAACGGTGAGGTAAGAGGAAAAGACAAACGTAAGAATGAGCTAGGTATTTAGCAAAGAGAGGCCCACTAGCTAATAGCAGAATATAGTAAGATAACTTATATGGTCAGCAAAAACCCTATCAAAAATATCCACGCTGGAAATTCAAGAACCCCCGAACCGTCTAACGGCCCGGGGGGAGAACACCAGCCCCCTAGAGCTTCCAGCAAGGTCAGGAATCACATTTAGTACAAGCTGGACAAAAATGAGAGCAAGCAAATAACTGAAAAAACAAAGAAGCAAGACTTAGCTTAATTTTGCACGAACCAGGACCAGCAGATAGGAGCAAACAAAAAGGATCTGATTACAACGATGCCAGGCACTGGACTAAGGATCCATGAGGTTTATATAACAACACCCCTGGACTAACGACCCAGGTGGGTGCAAACTAAGGGAAGAAAATCCCAGAGTCATATCACTAGTAACCACCAGAGGGAGCCAAAAAGTCTAATTCACAACAGGGGACTTGGATACTTTTTTGCGGGCATTTGAGAAGGCCTGCAGACATTACCGGCTGCCTGGGAACCAATGGGCCCGATACCTGACACCAGGGCTAAAGGCAAAGCTCTGGAGGCATTTGCTGCTCTCCCTCCAGACCAAGATGAAGACTATGAGGCCATCAAGCAGGCCCTGATAACAAAGTACCAACTGACTCCTGAGGTTTACCATAGAAAGTTTCCGAACCTCCAACGTGGCCTACGTGACAGCTTCGGTGATGTGGCGCATGGACTTGGGACCCACTTTGACCAGTGGACCCAAGGACTGTCAGTGACCACCTTTGTACAGCTGCGGAACCTGATGATCAAAGACCAGTTCCTATATCTTTGCCCAGCTGAGGTGCGACAGTTCGTGATGGACAGAGCCCAAAGATGTGACTAAAGCATTGCAGATTGCCGATGCCTATGAGGCCAACCGTAAATCGGAAGTGCGGAAGCCAGTTACCACCAGCTGGAAAGGGAGTAAGCTTTCAACGAACGCCAGTGCCCTGCCAGCCCGCTAACCAGAGGCCCTGTCCCCCGTTGCCAACAGCACCAGACCTACCACCGGCCTTCGCTAGTGTTTTTTCTGCAAACGGACTGGTCATATCAGCGCCCACTGTCCAGAGAGGCAAAAGAACCCCCCAGACAAGGTGACAGTTTGTCATAGACAGAGAGTCCAAAGACGTGCCTAATGCAGCAGTTCTTTTGGTGGGTGGGACGGTTGGGAGGGTGTATGGCAACGTGCAGCATGTCACCATGGGGGGCCATGTCGCTCAAGGACACTGGGGCTGAACAAACCCTCATCCGACCGAACTGGCAGCCCCTGAAGAGATTATTATTTTTGGGGAAAACCCTGACTGTCACCGGGATTGAGGGCATCTGTCCCCTGCCAATGGCCCGGGTGTATATAGATTGGGGTGCCGGGAGCAGGGTGAAGGAAGTGGGGCTGTCCGATAACTTGCCCACTAATGTTTTATTGGGGACTGATTTGGGGCGGATGGTTGCATATTATGTCCCTGCCTCCCCTCCCCGATCGAATGCTGATGATAGCGATGGGAAATTGCATGTGTTACCTGACAATGCTTTACCGATTAATGACGTACATGATAATCATATTTTTGAAAACGCAGAGGGTAATACTGATGATGAAAATATGCATGTTTTGCCTGCTAACCATTTATGTCATAAGGATGATGTGTTCACAGGTGCAGGAATACTCAGCCACGTCACTCTGCAGTGTGGGATGGCTGAGGAACTCTTAACAGGAGCAAGCGATGGTGCTATTGGAAATGGGGAGATGCATGGGAACCGTGAGGAAGGTGATGCCGTGCAACTGACCAGTGCCACAAAGGAAGGTAACTGCCCGATAAGTAGCACTGCTCCTGTGATGATGGGGGTGGATGGGGAGGTAGTACCCATAGCAGTGCTGGCTGATGGGTCTGTAGAAATCCCCGGAGTGACAGCCTATGTAGCTGCTGTCACCCGCAGTCAGAGTGCTCAGAACGCAGATACCGTTCTGCCTTCTGGACCCTGAGCAGATCCCAGAGGGTTACCGTGGGGAAGGGACCCTGACGTCGCTTCTGGCTGCCCCTAGCCAGGAGTTCCAAGCTGCTCTGCACTCAGATGCGAGCCTGGAGAATTTGAGACGCCTTGCTGAGACGCCCACCTTCATGACTGATAAGGAGAGGGTGTTCTGGGAACGAGGGAGGTTGTACCGGGAGACAGTACCCGGAAATTCCCAAAAGGAGTGGTTGAGGGAAAGACAGCTGGTCGCCCCGCACCAATTCAGGGGTGAGTTTTTGCGGATTGCCCATGAGATCCCGCTCGCTGGACACTTGGGGATCAGCAAAACTAAGGCCCGGCTGTCTCAACACTTCTATTGGTCCAAGATGAGGACAGTTGTGACAAACTACTGCCGCACCTGTATCGCCTGTCAAAGAGTGGGGCAGGCGGCGTTGCTCTTAAGGTTCCCCTGATCCCTTTGCCAGTGATAGAGGAGTCTTTCCAGAGGATCGCGGTGGACATTATGGGCCTGCTGGCCTTCCCCAGCAGCTCTGGAAAGCAATACGTCCTCACTGTGGTAGACTACGCTACCCGGTACCCAAAGGCAGTGGCTCTGTCCTCAACTAGGGCAAATAAGGTGGCGAATGCACTGCTGGCCATCTTTTCATGGGTAGGATTTCCCAGGGAGATGCTTACCGATCAAGGGACCCAATTCATGTCTCGCCTAATGGAGGCTCTCTGTAAGAGAATGCAGGTGAAGCATCTGGTATCGAGTGTGTATCACCCACAGACCAATGGCTTGTGTGATTGCTTCATCGGTACTCTCAAACAGATGCTACACATGCTGGTTGAGACCCAAGGACGCGACTGGAAGTGGTACCTCCCACACCTGCTATTCACTTACCGAGATGTTCCGCAGGCCTGTACAGCAGGCGAGTCCGGGGACCCCTTGGGTTGGTAAGGGAATCCTGGGAAGAGGAGCCAAACCCTTCTGAAGTGTCCATAGTGGAGTATGTCATGCGCTTCCATGACAAAATGCAGACCTTGACTCAGTTGGTGCATGACAACATGACGCAGGCTCAGGCTGATCAGAAGCACTGGTACGACCAGAACGCCCGGGAGCGGACCCACCAGGTGGGTCAAAAGGTGTGGGTGCTGGTCCCCGTATCAAAGCATAAGCTTCAGGCAGCCTGGGAAGGCCCATACATCGTCCACCAACAGCTCAACCCAGTCACCTACGTGGTTACGCTTGACCACGCTCGGGGTAGGCTGAAGGCCTTTCACGTCAATATGATGAAGGCTCATCACGTGAAGCCTATGTCCTACCGGTCTGCAGCCTGCCCAAAGACGGGGAGGAAGACCCCTCCTGGACATGCTGGTCCAAGCAAAGGTCGGTGGAGGTAAGCGCGTTGTTAACCGAACCCCAGCAGTCGCAGTTGCGGACCACGCTGGAACCCTTCTGGGCCGTGTTCTCCAACCGACCTGGAAGAATTGATTTAGCGGTCCACAAAGTGGACATCAGGAATCATTCCCCACTATGGCGAACACCCTATCGGATCTCTGACAAGGTGCAGCAGGTTATGCGCCAGGAGATCGATGAGATGTTACAGCTGGGGGTGATTCAATGTCAAAGAGCACGTGGGCCTCACCTGTAGTTCTGGTGCCAAAGAAGGATCAGACCACCCAGTTCTGCGTGGATTACAGGGGGCACAACGCCATAACAGCCTCTGACGTGCACCCAATGCCGCGCATCGAGGAGCAGCTTGAGCGGTTAGCTGGCACAGAATGTCTGACCATAATGGATCTGAGTCGAGGATACTGGCAGGTTCCCCTGAGCCCCGAGGGGCAGGAGAAGTCCACCTTTATCACACCCTTCAGACTGTACGAGTCCACCGTCATGTCCTTTGGCATGAAGAATGCCCCTGCCACTTTCCAGCAGATGGTCAACCACCTGTTTCAGGGACTGGAGAAGTACGCGGTGGCGTACTTGGATGACATTGCCATCTTCAGTTCCTCCTGGAATGAACACCTGCAGCATCTTCAGGAGGTGCTCAGGTGAATTCACCAAGCCAGTCTGACCATCAAGCCGGAAAAGTGCCAGATGGGCATGAGAGAGGTCCACTACCTGGGCCAACGGGTGAGTAGGAAGTCCATAAGACCAGAGCCTAGGAAAGTGGACGTGATTGTATCCTGGCCCACCCACAGGACCAAGAAACAGGTGACGTCATTCCTGGGCACTGCAGGGTACTATAGGCGCTTCGTACAGAACTATGGTAGCCTGGCAAAGCCGTTGATGGACCTCACCAGGAAGAAGCTACCCCATATCGCGACTGGACAGACGGCTGTGAGGGGGCTTCCAGGCTTTGAAAACAGCCCCGTGCAACTCTCCCGTGTTAAAAGCAGTCAACAGCAGTCGAACGTTCCTGGGGCAGCCCGATGTCAGCGAGTTTGGCCTCGGTGCTGTGCTCAGCCAGGTCGACTTGAGGAACCAAGAGCACCCTGTGTTGTACCTGAGCTGGAAACTTCTGCCGAGGGAAGTGGCCTATTCCACCATCGAGAAGGAGTGCCTAGCCATAGTCTGGGACCTGCAACGTTTTCAGCCCTTCCTGTATGGTTGCACCTTCACTGTGGTGACTGACCACAACCATCTGAGATAGCTACAAGCCATGTGTGGAACCAACAGAAGGTTGCTAAGCTGGAGCCTTGCCCTCCAGCAGTATGACTTTACAGAAACACTAAACGAGCAGGGAGCATGGCAATGCAGATGGGTTGTCGCACTGGGGCGAACCTGCTGAGGTGCGAATGGAGGAGTACCGTGAGGTTCTGTCTCCATAGTGCGGTCCAAAAGGGCGAGGTGTCACGATAATGTAAATATGCCATGTTTGAGTATCTACCAAGAAATTCCATGGCTTTCCAGATACACGCTGTTGGCCTTTCCGACCCCCCTCTTCCTCTTCTTTTCTCTATCTGTGTGTGTAATCCTAAACCCCTCATTTCCCCCCTCCCTCAAGAATTTATATGGCTCTGTGCTGCGCAGACAAATCTCCCTACCCTACTCATTCCCCCTCCCACCTGGTACTGGTTGATTGTAAGCTTGCGAGCAGGGCCCTCATTCCTACTGGTATCTGTTTTGAACTGTGATTTCTGTTATGCTGTAATGTCTATTGTCTGTATAAGTCCCCTCTATAAGTTGTAAAGCGCTGCGGAATATGTTGGCGCTATATAAATAAAATTATTATTATTATTATTATTATTACTGGTTAAAACTGGTATACAAAGCATAAGCTTCTATTGTTCTTTGAAGACTATATATATTGGCGCCGATCAGGGCTTGAGATAGAAGAGTTATATATTCCGGATATCCATCGAGGGATCTATAACTCCCTGAAATCGCTAGAAGCTAAACCCAGAGAGTGCAAAGAGCGGGTGTCTCTGTAAGCGGGTTACGTAATTACACTGTGTTTACACTTAGAAGAATCCCCCTGATGTGGGGCACATCCTGATCATTGTATCTTTCGTATACGAGATTCATACAGCGAGCTAGGCATAAAAATAGTTACCATAATTCTAAGTAAAGAGGAGGTTTCAGCCTTCAAGTGAGGTCACCACAGGGGAGTGCCTGGGTTTTAGGCTAGGAAATAAGTGAGTGAAGCAGCAGTCTTCACATGTCTTTGCCTGGGTCCTGCTGAGAGACAGGGGTGATGCATCTGGATATATGCTCGTCCTTCCCCCACAGCACACGGTCAGCCATCAGATGATATAACATAACAAAATGTATGTGATTTTTCAATGTTAATCCCATTTTATTTTAATTGTATTGTACATACGATAATTGTCTTCTTTATAATATCTTTTATTCTCCTGTAAACACTGCCTACTTTTTTTGGAGTAAAATATAAAATTACTAGCTTGTCTCTCCTTGCTCTGTAACGTACGGTCACTGTTGTGAACTCTATTTTTGGGCTCCCTCTAGTGGTCACAAGCGGTACTGTGTAGTGTTGTCTTTCTGCAGGTTGGCAGCATCAGCTGGTTCGTTATCCTTGGCTGGTTTCCTATTTAGCTCACCTGGATACTCAGTTCCTTGCCTGCTATCAATGTATTCAGTGCTCTTCAGATTCCTTGTGACTACCTTGCTCCCAGTCTCTCCAAGACAAGCTAAGTTTTTGTTTGTTCATTTTTTGATTATCAGCATTCATCATGTTTCTTGTCCAGCTTGCTAAAATGTGATTTCCTCGCTTGCTGGTTGCTCTAGGGGACTGAGTTTCTCCCCCCACACCGTTAGTTGGTGCGGGGGTTCTGGAAATCTCAGTGTGGATATTTTGTAAGGGTTTTTTACTGACCGCACAGAACCCTTTTCTATTTTCTGCTATCTAGTATTAGTGGGCCTCATATGCTGAATCTGCTTTCACCCCTGTGTATGTGCCTTCCTCTTACCTCACCGTTATTATTTGTTGGGGGCTTCTATATCTTTGGGGATTATTTTTCTGGAGGCAAGTGAGGTCTTTCTCTCTCTCTAGGGGTAGTTAGTTCCTTAGGCTGGCTCGAGACGTCTAGGATTTTAGGCACGTTCACCGGCTACTTCTAGTGTGTTTGGATAGGTTCAGATTTGCGGTCAGTCCAGTTTGCCACCTCCCTAGAGCTTGTCCTATGTTTGTTACTTAGCTGGAGTAATTTGTGATCCTCAACCACTAAGGATCATAACAGTATAGCAGGCCAAAAAGTGTTTAATGCATCGCAGAAGTGGGATAAAAAGAAGACCTGAGTACATTTTTTTTTTTTCTCCTCCCGCTTTTCCTTTGCTGCAGTCTGTTTAGCTTCTTTCATCCCCTTGAACTCTGGGTGGTTTTGAGCTCAGCTGCAGACATGAATGTTCAGACTCTGACTTCTAGTGTGGATCATCTTACTGCACGGGTGCAAAGTATTCAGGATTTTGTTATTCATAGCCCTATGTCAGAACCAAAGATACCCATTCCTGAGTTGTTTTCTGGAGATAGATCTAGGTTTCTAAATTTTAAGAATAATTGTAAGTTATTTCTATCTCTGAGACCTCGTTCCTCTGGTGATTCCGCTCAGCAAGTTAAAATTGTTATCTCCTTGTTGCGTGGCGACCCTCAAGATTGGGCTTTCTCTCTGGTGCCAGGAGATCCTGCATTGATTAATGTAGATGCATTTTTTCTGGCTCTTGGACTGCTTTATGAGGAGCCTAATCTTGAGAATCAGGCAGAAAAAGCGTTGCTGGCTATCTCTCAAGGTCAGGATGAAGCAGAGGTGTATTGTCAAAAATTTCGGAAATGGTCGGTGCTTACACAATGGAATGAGTGTGCCCTGGCTGCAAATTTCAGAGAAGGTCTTTCTGAGGCCGTTAAGAATGTTATGGTGGGGTTTCCCACCCCTACAAGTCTGAGTGATTCTATGGCTTTAGCCATTCAGGTTGATCGGCGTTTGCGGGAGCGCAAATCTGCTCATCCTTTGGCGGTATTTTCTGAACAGAGACCTGAGTCTATGCAATGTGACCGAACTCTGACCAGAATTGAGCGACAAAGTCATAGACGTCAAAATGGGTTGTGCTTTTACTGTGGTGATTCTACTCATGTTATCTCAGCTGTTGTGAATTTGGTTTCTGGGCTCCCCCGGTGGTTTCTGGTGGTACTGCACTTATGTGCTTCATCTCCTCTGTTCACCTGTTTCCATCAGGATGTGGGAGTTGTCTATTTAGCCTTGCTCCTCAGTCATTTCTATGCCGGCCAACAATGTTACCAGAAGCCTTTCTGTTGCATGTTCCTGCTCCTAGACTACTATCAGCTAAGTTGGACTTGTAGTCCTAAGTTTGTTTTGCATTTTTGTTCCAGTTCTCTGTGTTTGAATATTTCTGAGGCTGGAAGCTCTTGTGAGCTGAAATTGCCACTCTGGTGTCATGAGTTGATATTAGAGTCTTAAAGTAATTTCAGGATGGTGTTTTGAAAGGGTTTTCAGCTGACTGTGTAGTTCCCTTTTCTGTCTTCCTACTATCTAGTAAGCGGACCTCAATTTGCTAAACCTATCTTCATACTTCGTATGTCAATTTCCTCTAAAATCACCGACATTATATGTGGGGGCTACTGTCTGCCTTTTGGGGAAAATTTCTCTAGAGGTAAGCCAGGTCTGTATTTTCCTCTGCTAGGGTCAGTCAGTTCTCCGGCTGGCGCTGGGCATCTAGGGATAAAACGTAGGCACGCTACCCGGCCACTGTTAGTTGTGCGGTAGGTTTAGCTCACAGTCAGCTCGAGTTCCCATCTTCCAAGAGCTAGTCCTTTTGTATGCTTTACTACGGTCTCTTGCCATTGAGAACCATGACAGTTTGGCCGGCCAAGGGTTAAAATAATTGGCAGAAGAAAGGAGAGAAAAGAAGTCTGCAGAGAATTTTTTTTTTTTTTTTTTCCTGAGTTTGCTCATTAGTTGTTTCACTAGCATCTCTGCTTACTGCAGCCTTCGTCTCTCTCTCCTTCTAATCCTTGAATGGTTCTGATTTCACCTGATTAATATGGATCCTCAGAGTCTAGCTACAGGTTTGGATAATCTCGCTGGGAAGGTTCAAAGTTTACAGGATTTTGTTATTCATGCTCCTATATCTGAACCTAGAATTCCTTTACCTGAATTTTTCTCCGGGAATAGATCTCGCTTCCAAAATTTCAAACATAATTGTAAATTATTTTTGTCTCTGAGATCTCGCTCCGCTGGAGATCCTGCACAGCAGGTCAGGATTGTAATTTCCTTGCTCCGGGGCGACCCTCAGGACTGGGCATTTGCTTTGACACCAGGGGATCCTGCGTTGCTCAATGTGGATGCGTTTTTCCTGGCTTTGGGGTTGCTTTATGAGGAACCTCATTTAGAGATTCAGGCTGAAAAAGCCTTAATGGCCCTGTCTCAAGGGCAAGATGAGGCTGAAATATACTGCCAAAAATTTCGTAAGTGGTCTGTGCTTACTCAGTGGAATGAGTGCGCCCTGGCGGCGAATTTCAGAGAGGGTCTCTCTGATGCCATTAAGGATGTTATGGTGGGGTTCCCTGTGCCTACAGGTCTGAATGAGTCCATGACAATGGCTATTCAGATTGATCGGCGTTTGCGGGAGCGCAAACCTGTGCACCATTTGGCGGTGTCTACTGAGAAGGCGCCAGAGATTATGCAATGTGATAGAATTCTGTCCAGAAGCGAACGACAGAATTTTAGGCGAAAAAATGGGTTATGCTTCTATTGTGGTGATTCAACTCATGTTATATCAGCATGCTCTAAACGTACCAAGAAGGTTGATAAGTCTGTTTCAATTGGCACTTTACAGTCTAAGTTTATTCTATCTGTGACCCTGATTTGCTCTTTATCGTCTATTACCGCGGACGCCTATGTCGACTCTGGCGCCGCTTTGAGTCTTATGGATTGGTCCTTTGCCAAACGCTGTGGGTTTGATTTAGAGCCTCTGGAAGTTTCTATACCTCTGAAGGGTATTGACTCCACGCCATTGGCTAGTAATAAACCACAATACTGGACACAAGTAACTATGCGTATTAATCCGGATCACCAGGAGATTATTCGCTTCCTTGTGTTGTATAATCTACATGATGTGTTGGTGCTTGGATTGCCATGGCTGCAATCTCATAACCCAGTCCTCGACTGGAAAGCAATGTCTGTGTTAAGCTGGGGATGTCAGGGGACTCATGGGGACGTACCTTTGGTTTCCATTTCGTCATCTATTCCCTCTGAGATTCCGGAATTTTTATCTGATTATCGTGACGTTTTTGAGGAGCCTAAAATTGGTTCACTACCTCCGCACAGAGAGTGCGATTGTACTATAGATCTGATTCCGGGCAGTAAGTTTCCAAAGGGTCGTTTATTTAATCTATCTGTGCCTGAACATGCTGCTATGCGGGAATATATTAAGGAGTCCTTGGAAAAGGGACATATTCGTCCTTCGTCATCTCCCTTAGGAGCCGGTTTTTTCTTTGTATCTAAAAAAGATGGCTCTTTGAGGCCGTGTATTGATTATCGGCTTTTGAATAAAATCACGGTTAAATATCAGTATCCTTTGCCACTGCTTACTGATTTGTTTGCTCGAATAAAGGGGGCCAAGTGGTTCTCTAAGATTGATCTTCGTGGGGCGTATAATTTGGTGCGAATTAAGCAGGGGGATGAGTGGAAAACCGCATTTAATACGCCTGAGGGCCATTTTGAGTATTTAGTAATGCCTTTTGGTCTTTCAAATGCCCCTTCAGTCTTTCAGTCCTTTATGCATGACATTTTCCGTGAATATTTGGATAAATTTTTGATTGTGTATCTGGATGATATTTTGATTTTTTCGGATGACTGGGACTCTCATGTCCAACAGGTCAGGAGGGTTTTTCAGGTTTTGCGCTCTAATTCCTTGTGTGTAAAGGGTTCTAAGTGCGTTTTTGGGGTTCAAAAGATTTCGTTTTTGGGGTACATTTTTTCCCCCTCTTCCATTGAGATGGACCCTGTCAAGGTTCAGGCTATTTGTGATTGGACGCAACCCTCTTCTCTTAAGAGCCTTCAGAAGTTTTTGGGCTTTGCTAATTTTTATCGTCGATTTATAACTGGTTTTTCTGATGTTGCTAAACCGTTGACTGATTTGACTAAGAAGGGTGCTGATGTTGCTGAATGGTCCCCTGCGGCTGTGGAGGCCTTTCGGGAGCTTAAGCGCCGCTTTTCTTCCGCCCCTGTATTGCGTCAGCCTGATGTTACTCTACCTTTTCAGGTTGAGGTCGACGCTTCAGAAATCGGAGCTGGGGCGGTTTTGTCGCAGAAAAGTTCCGACTGCTCCGTGATGAGGCCTTGTGCGTTCTTTTCTCGTAAGTTTTCGCCCGCTGAGCGAAATTATGATATTGGTAATCGGGAGCTCTTGGCTATGAAGTGGGCTTTTGAGGAGTGGCGTCATTGGCTTGAGGGGGCTAGACATCAGGTGGTGGTATTGACCGACCACAAGAATTTGATTTATCTTGAGTCCGCCAGGCGCCTGAATCCTAGACAGGCGCGCTGGTCGTTATTTTTCTCTCGGTTTAATTTTGTGGTTTCTTACCTACCGGGTTCTAAAAATGTGAAGGCGGATGCCCTTTCTAGGAGTTTTGAGCCTGATTCCCCTGGTAATTCTGAACCTACAGGTATCCTTAAGGATGGAGTGATATTATCTGCTGTTTCCCCAGATTTGCGACGGGTCTTGCAGGAGTTTCAGGCGGATAGACCTGATCGTTGCCCGCCTGGTAGATTGTTTGTTCCTGATGATTGGACCAGTAGAGTCATCTCGGAGGTCCATTCTTCTGCGTTAGCAGGTCATCCTGGAATCTTTGGTACCAGGGATTTGGTGGCTAGGTCCTTCTGGTGGCCTTCCCTGTCGCGAGATGTGCGAGGTTTTGTGCAGTCTTGTGATGTTTGTGCTCGGGCCAAGCCTTGTTGTTCTCGGGCTAGTGGATTGTTGTTATCCTTGCCTATTCCGAAGAGGCCTTGGACACACATCTCCATGGATTTTATTTCTGATCTCCCTGTTTCTCAGAAGATGTCTGTCATCTGGGTGGTGTGTGACCGTTTTTCTAAGATGGTCCATTTGGTTCCCTTGCCTAAATTGCCTTCCTCATCCGAGCTGGTTCCTCTGTTTTTTCAAAATGTGGTGCGCTTGCATGGTATTCCGGAGAATATCGTTTCTGACAGGGGAACCCAATTCGTGTCTAGATTTTGGCGAGCGTTCTGTGCTAGGATGGGCATTGATTTGTCTTTTTCGTCTGCTTTCCACCCTCAGACTAATGGCCAGACCGAGCGAACTAATCAGACCTTGGAGACTTATTTGAGGTGTTTTGTGTCTGCGGATCAGGATGATTGGGTTGCCTTTTTGCCCTTGGCGGAGTTTGCCCTCAATAATCGGGCTAGTTCTGCCACCTTGGTTTCTCCTTTCTTCTGTAATTCGGGGTTTCATCCTCGTTTCTCTTCCGGTCAGGTGGAGTCTTCGGATTGTCCTGGAGTGGATGCTGTGGTGGAGAGGTTGCATCAGATTTGGGGGCATGTGGTGGACAATTTGAAGTTGTCCCAGGAGAAGACTCAGCATTTTACCAACCGCCGTCGTCGTGTTGGTCCTCGTCTTTGTGTTGGGGACTTGGTGTGGTTATCTTCTCGTTTTGTCCCTATGAAGGTTTCTTCTCCTAAGTTTAAGCCTCGGTTCATCGGCCCGTACAAGATATTGGAGATTCTTAACCCTGTGTCCTTTCGTTTGGACCTCCCTGCATCTTTTTCTATTCATAATGTCTTCCATCGGTCATTGTTGCGCAGGTATGAGGTACCGGTTGTGCCTTCTGTTGAGCCTCCTGCTCCAGTGTTGGTTGAGGGTGAGTTGGAGTACGTTGTCGAGAAGATCTTGGACTCCCGTGTTTCCAGACGGAGACTTCAGTATCTGGTCAAGTGGAAGGGCTACGGTCAGGAGGATAACTCTTGGGTGACTGCCTCTGATGTTCATGCCTCCGATTTGGTCCGTGCCTTTCATAGGGCTCATCCTGATCGCCCTGGTGGTTCTGGTGAGAGTTCGGTGCCCCCTCCTTGAGGGGGGGGTACTGTTGTGAATTTGGTTTCTGGGCTCCCCCGGTGGTTTCTGGTGGTACTGCACTTATGTGCTTCATCTCCTCTGTTCACCTGTTTCCATCAGGATGTGGGAGTTGTCTATTTAGCCTTGCTCCTCAGTCATTTCTATGCCGGCCAACAATGTTACCAGAAGCCTTTCTGTTGCATGTTCCTGCTCCTAGACTACTATCAGCTAAGTTGGACTTGTAGTCCTAAGTTTGTTTTGCATTTTTGTTCCAGTTCTCTGTGTTTGAATATTTCTGAGGCTGGAAGCTCTTGTGAGCTGAAATTGCCACTCTGGTGTCATGAGTTGATATTAGAGTCTTAAAGTAATTTCAGGATGGTGTTTTGAAAGGGTTTTCAGCTGACTGTGTAGTTCCCTTTTCTGTCTTCCTACTATCTAGTAAGCGGACCTCAATTTGCTAAACCTATCTTCATACTTCGTATGTCAATTTCCTCTAAAATCACCGACATTATATGTGGGGGCTACTGTCTGCCTTTTGGGGAAAATTTCTCTAGAGGTAAGCCAGGTCTGTATTTTCCTCTGCTAGGGTCAGTCAGTTCTCCGGCTGGCGCTGGGCGTCTAGGGATAAAACGTAGGCACGCTACCCGGCCACTGTTAGTTGTGCGGTAGGTTTAGCTCACAGTCAGCTCGAGTTCCCATCTTCCAAGAGCTAGTCCTTTTGTATGCTTTACTACGGTCTCTTGCCATTGAGAACCATGACACTCAGCATGCTCTAAACGCTTAAAAAAATTCGCTAAACCTGTCACCATTGGTACTATACAGCCTAAATTTATTTTGTCTGTTACTTTGATTTGTTCTTTGTCGTCCTACTCGGTTATGGCTTTTGTGGATTCGGGTGCTGCCCTGAATCTGATGGATTTTATTTCGGATCTTCCAGTATCTCAGAAAATGTCTGTCATCTGGGTGGTGTGTGATCGTTTTTCCAAGATGGTCCATTTGGTGCACTTGCCTAAGTTGCCTTCTTCCTCCGATTTGGTTCCTCTATTTTTTCAGAATGTGGTTCGCTTGCACGGCATTCCTGAAAATATTGTGTCTGATAGAGGATCCCAGTTTGTGTCCAGGTTTTGGCGGACTTTTTGTGCTAAGATGGGCATTGATTTGTCTTTTTCGTCGGCCTTCCATCCTCAGACTAATGGCCAAACCGAGCGAACTAATCAGACGTTGGAGACTTATTTGAGATGTTTTGTTTCTGCTGATCAGGATGATTGGGTGACTTTTTTGCCATTGGCCGAGTTTGCCCTTAATAATCGGGCTAGTTCTGCTACTTTGGTTTCGCCTTTTTTCTGCAATTCTGGTTTCCATCCTCGTTTTTCCTCGGGTCAGGTTGAGCCTTCTGACTGTCCTGGGGTGGATTCTGTGGTGGATAGGTTGCAGCAGATTTGGAACCATGTGGTGGACAATTTGAGGTTGTCACAGGAGAAGGCTCAGCGCTTTGCCAACCGCCGCCGCGGTGTGGGTCCCCGACTTCGTGTTGGGGATTTGGTGTGGCTGTCTTCTCGGTATGTTCCTATGAAGGTCTCCTCTCCTAAATTCAAGCCTCGCTTCATCGGTCCTTATAAAATCTTGGAAATCCTTAACCCGGTGTCTTTTCGTTTGGATCTCCCAGCATCGTTTGCCATTCATAATGTGTTCCATAGGTCTTTGTTGCGGAGGTATGTGGTACCTGTGGTTCCTTCTGTTGAGCCTCCTGCTCCGGTGCTGGTCGAGGGCGAATTGGAGTACGTGGTGGAGAAGATTTTGGACTCTCGTATCTCTAGATGGAGGCTTCAGTATTTGGTTAAGTGGAAGGGCTATGGTCAGGAAGATAATTCCTGGGTTGTCGCCTCTGATGTTCATGCGGCCGATTTGGTTCGTGCCTTCCACGCGGCTCATCCTGATCACTCTGGGGGTCTTGATGAGGGTTCGGTGACCCCTCCTCAAAGGGGGGGTACTGTTGTGAACTCTATTTTTGGGCTCCCTATAGTGGTCACAAGCGGTACTGTGTAGTGTTGTCTTTCTGCAGGTTGGCAGCATCAGCTGGTTCGTTATCCTTGGCTGGTTTCCTATTTAGCTCACCTAGATACTCAGTTCCTTGCCTGCTATCAATGTATTCAGTGCTCTTCAGATTCCTTGTGACTACCTTGCTCCCAGTCTCTCCAAGACAAGCTAAGTTTTTGTTTGTTCATTTTTTGATTATCAGCATTCATCATGTTTCTTGTCCAGCTTGCTAAAATGTGATTTCCTCGCTTGCTGGTTGCTCTAGGGGACTGAGTTTCTCCCCCCACACCGTTAGTTGGTGCGGGGGTTCTGGAAATCTCAGTGTGGATATTTTGTAAGGGTTTTTTACTGACCGCACAGAACCCTTTTCTATTTTCTGCTATCTAGTATTAGTGGGCCTCATTTGCTGAATCTGCTTTCACCCCTGTGTATGTGCCTTCCTCTTACCTCACCGTTATTATTTCTTGGGGGCTTCTATATCTTTGGGGATTATTTCTCTGGAGGCAAGTGAGGTCTTTCTCTCTCTCTAGGGGTAGTTAGTTCCTTAGGCTGGCTCGAGACGTCTAGGATTTTAGGCACGTTCACCGGCTACTTCTAGTGTGTTTGGATAGGTTCAGATTTGCGGTCAGTCCAGTTTGCCACCTCCCTAGAGCTTGTCCTATGTTTGTTACTTAGCTGGAGTAATTTGTGATCCTCAACCACTAAGGATCATAACAGGTCACGTCCTCTGAAGTGCATTACGTGTTGTGTATCCGCTTTTTGGGCTCCCCTGGTGGTTGCTGGTGGTACTGGTGACTTGTTTGCACTTTGCTTCTTCTGTTCACCTGCTTCCATCAGTATTTGGGAGTTTCCTATTTAGCCTTGCTCTCCAGTCATTTCCTTGCCGGTCATCATTGTAACCAGAGCCTTCGGTTGCATGTTCCTGCTACTAGTCTGCTGATCAGCTAAGTGGACTTTGTCCTTTTGTTTTGTACCTTTTGTCCAGTTTGCAGTTTTTGTAATTCTCTGTAGCTGGAAGCTCTTGCGGGCTGAAATTGCCACTCCTGTGTCATGAGTTGACACAGGAGTCTTAAAGTAATTTCAGGATGGTTTTTGAAAGGGTTTTCAGTTGACCGTGAAGTCCTCTTTTGTATCCTTCTGCTATCTAGTAAGTGGACCTCTCTTTGCTAAATCTACTTTCATACTGTGTATGTCTTTTCCTCTTAATTCACCGTTATTACATGTGGGGGGCATTCCGGCATTTTTGTCTGATTATCGAGATATTTTTGAAGAGCCTAAGATTAGTTCACTCCCTCCTCACAGGGATTGTGATTGCGCCATAGATCTGATTCCTGGCAGTAAATTTCCAAAGGGTCGTTTGTTTAACCTATCTGTACCTGAACATGCTGCTATGCGCGAGTATATTAAGGAGTCCCTGGAAAAGGGACATATTCGTCCTTCTTCATCACCTTTAGGAGCCGGTTTTTTCTTTGTCTCTAAAAAGGATGGCTCTCTGAGGCCTTGTATTGATTATCGTCTCCTGAATAAAATTACAGTCAAATATCAGTATCCGTTGCCTTTGCTGACTGATTTGTTTGCTCGCATAAGGGGGGCTAAGTGGTTCTCTAAGATTGATCTTCGTGGGGCGTATAATTTGGTGCGAATTAAGCAGGGGGATGAGTGGAAGACCGCATTTAATACGCCTGAGGGCCATTTTGAGTATTTGGTAATGCCTTTCGGCCTTTCTAATGCACCTTCTGTCTTTCAGTCCTTAATGCATGATATTTTCCGTGAATATTTGGATAAATTTATGATTGTGTACTTGGATGATATTTTGATTTTTTCTGATGACTGGGAGTCTCATGTTCAGCAGGTCAGGAGGGTTTTTCAGGTTTTGCGGGAGAATTCTTTGTGTGTAAAGGGTTCAAAGTGTGTTTTTGGGGTTCAAAAAATTTCATTTTTGGGGTATATTTTTTCCCCTTCTTCTATTGAGATGGACCCTGTCAAGGTTCGGGCTATTTACGACTGGACGCAGCCCACTTCTCTGAAGAGTCTCCAGAAATTCTTGGGCTTTGCTAATTTTTATCGTCGATTTATAGCTGGTTTTTCTGGCGTTGTTAAACCTCTGACGGATTTGACTAAAAAGGGTGCTGATGTTGCCAATTGGTCCCCTGCTGCCGTGGAGGCCTTTCGGGAGCTTAAGCGCCTCTTTTTGTCTGCCCCTGTGTTGCGCCAGCCTGATGTTTCTCTTCCCTTTCAGGTTGAGGTCGATGCTTCCGAGATCGGAGCGGGGGCGGTTTTGTCGCAGAAAAGTTCCGACTGCTCAGTGATGAGACCTTGTGCGTTCTTTTCGCGAAAATTTTCGGCCGCCGAGCGAAACTATGATGTTGGTAATCGGAAGCTTTTGGCCATGAAGTGGGCATTTGAGGAGTGGCGTCATTGGCTTGAGGGTGCCAGACATCAGGTGGTAGTTTTGACTGATCATAAGAATTTAATTTATTTGGAGTCTGCCAGGCGCCTGAATCCTAGACAGGCACGTTGGTCGTTGTTCTTTTCCCGGTTTAATTTTGTGGTCTCGTACTTACCGGGTTCTAGGAATGTGAAAGCAGATGCTCTTTCTAGGAGTTTTGAGCCTGACTCTCCTGGGAATTCTGAACCTGCTGGTGTCCTTAAGGATGGAGTGGTTTTGTCTGCTGTCTCTCCAGATTTGCGACGTGCTTTGCAAGAATTTCAGGCGGATAGACCTGATCGTTGTCCGTCTGGTAGACTGTTTGTTCCTGACGAGTGGACCACTAGAGTCATCTCGGAAGTTCATTCTTCTACTCTGGCAGGTCATCCGGGAATTTTTGGCACCAGAGATTTGGTGGCTAGATCCTTCTGGTGGCCTTCCCTGTCTCGAGATGTGCGTGTTTTTGTGCAGTCTTGCGATGTGTGTGCTCGGGCCAAGCCTTGTTGTTCTAGGGCTAGTGGGTTGTTGTTGCCCTTGCCTATTCCGAAGAGGCCTTGGACGCACATCTCTATGGACTTTATCTCGGATCTCCCTGTTTCTCAGAAGATGTCTGTCATCTGGGTGGTGTGTGACCGTTTTTCTAAAATGGTTCATTTGGTGCCATTGCCTAAGTTGCCTTCCTCATCTGAGTTGGTCCCTCTGTTTTTTCAAAATGTGGTTCGCTTGCATGGTATTCCGGAAAACATCGTTTCTGACAGGGGTACCCAGTTCGTGTCTAGATTTTGGCAAGCAGTCTGTGCCAGGTTGGGCATTGATTTGTCCTTTTCGTCTGCATTCCATCCTCAGACCAATGGCCAGACGGAGCGAACTAATCAAACTTTGGAGACTTATTTGAGGTGTTTTGTGTCTGCGGATCAGGATGATTGGGTTGCCTTTCTGCCGTTGGCGGAGTTTGCTCTTAATAATCGGGCTAGTTCTGCCACTTTGGTTTCTCCTTTCTTTTGCAATTCAGGGTTTCATCCGCGTTTTTCATCTGGTCAGGTTGAATCTTTGGATTGTCCTGGAGTGGATGCGGTGGTGGATCGGTTGCATCGGATTTGGGGACAAGTGGTGGATAATTTGGAATTGTCCCAGGAGAGGACTCAGCAGTTTGCTAACCGTCGTCATCGTGTTGGTCCCCACCTTCGCGTTGGGGACTTGGTGTGGTTGTCTTCCCGTTTTGTCCCTATGAGGGTTTCTTCTCCCAAATTTAAGCCTCGGTTCATCGGTCCTTATAGGATTTTGGAGATTCTTAACCCTGTTTCCTTTCGTTTGGACCTCCCGGCATCTTTCGCTATCCATAATGTGTTCCATCGGTCGTTGTTGCGGAGATATGAGGTACCGGTGGTTCCTTCTACTGAACCTCCTGCTCCTGTGCTGGTGGAGGGTGAATTGGAGTACGTCGTAGAGAAGATCTTGGACTCCCGTATTTCCAGACGGAGACTTCAATATCTGATTAAATGGAAAGGCTATGGTCAGGAAGATAATTCTTGGGTAACTGCCTCTGATGTTCATGCCTCGGATTTGGTTCGTGCCTTTCATAGGGCTCATCCAGATCGCCCTGGCGGTTCTTGTGAGGGTTCGGTGCCCCCTCCTTAAGGGGAGGGTACTGTTGTGTATCCGCTTTTTGGGCTCCCCTGGTGGTTGCTGGTGGTACTGGTGACTTGTTTGCACTTTGCTTCTTCTGTTCACCTGCTTCCATCAGTGTTTGGGAGTTTCCTATTTAGCCTTGCTCTCCAGTCATTTCCTTGCCGGTCATCATTGTAACCAGAGCCTTCGGTTGCATGTTCCTGCTACTAGTCTGCTGATCAGCTAAGTGGACTTTGTCCTTTTGTTTTGTACCTTTTGTCCAGTTTGCAGTTTTTGTAATTCTCTGTAGCTGGAAGCTCTTGCGGGCTGAAATTGCCACTCCTGTGTCATGAGTTGACACAGGAGTCTTAAAGTAATTTCAGGATGGTTTTTGAAAGGGTTTTCAGTTGACCGTGAAGTCCTCTTTTGTATCCTTCTGCTATCTAGTAAGTGGACCTCTCTTTGCTAAATCTACTTTCATACTGTGTATGTCTTTTCCTCTTAATTCACCGTTATTACATGTGGGGGGCTGCTATCATCTTTTGGGGTATTTCCCTAGAGGTAAGCCAGGTCTGTTTCTTCCTCTACCAGGCGTAGTTAGTCCTCCGGCTGGCGCGTGGCATATAGGAAGCCGTAGGTATGCTCCCTGGCTACTGTTAGTTGTGTGGTAGATTTAGCTCACGGTCAACTCGAGTTTCCATCACCCGAGAGCTTGTTCGTTACTTATATGTTTCTTACGTTCCCTTGCCATTGGGAACCATGACAATTACGCTACTAATCTGGGTTGACTCCGGACCCGTTAATAATTAGGAAATCGGAGCTGGTGGCAGCGGGATTTGTCCTGTGCGATTAGGAGGCTTTGTAGCGACCGGCGGCATTGATAATTATTGTTCCCGCCTGAGTGGGAGTAGTTATATCGCCCTCGCTGCAGCGTGCCTAATAGCCAATACATAGCAGGCAGCCTTTCTGGCTACTAATTACCCTAGGTGCAGTACCCTGACTGACCTGAGTATAAGGGGGGCGCCAGAGAGCTGCAAGATCCAAACTGGAACTGGGAAGTGGGATATACTGTAGATAAATCCCCTTCAGAAAGAACCAGGGGCAACCAAACAACTCCGGTTCATGACAAATTGGTGTGAGTGGTGGGGATTAGAGTTGAGCGACTTTTTCTTTTTTAGGATCGAGTCGGGTTTCGCGAAACCCAACTTTCTCAAAAGTCGGGTCGGGTGAAATTGGCCGATTATTGCGAAAAGACGGGGGCCGACCGAAACACGAAACCCAATGCAAGTCAATGGGGAATCAAAGTCAGCAGTGGGTGGAGGACAGGAAAACACGCCCATTTTAATGCCAAAAACATCAATTCTTGTTACTTAAGTTTGTCAATCTTAATTTACCTTATAATAATAGTTAGCCATTGAAAATTGGGGGTCATTTGGCTAAAGTTGTGGGGGGTAGGGCTGGTTCAAGTTTTTCGTGGGCACAGGAAACGCGGACTACGTCATGGCAGTGGAGCAGGGAGAGGTAAGTATTTCAACTTTGCAAGTGCTGTGATCCTGAGCAAGCAGGGGGTGCCCACTCGTTCGCATTGGCACTGGCACAGGGCCCCTCAAAGTACGGCGGTGTGTTTGATGGCGGTGGCGCGTCCCACCGGCAGAGACACTTTTGCGTACTATGGGGGGCCCTGTGCCAGTGAGGTCGCCAACGAGTTTGCCCCCCCACCTGATGAAGGAAACTGCACTTTCATCTGCACCTTCTTCTTTGTCCCCGTGTAAGATGGTATAGTATGCGGGAAGGGGAACCTGACTTTCAGCAGGGTCAGATTCTGGCTGTGTAGAGTGCAAAGGGAATGTAGTGATCTGGGTCAATGTACCAGCAGACTCATCTAGCAGTGGTTGGGCAATGGGCAGGATGAGGAGGAAAAACAGAGATAGAGACCCAAATAATAAAGTAGGCTAAATGCAGTTCAAAATTGGTAACAGGACTAAACAGGCAACATTGCTTTGTTCAGTGGAGGAAAACTGTAATGAGTGGCAGACACAGTTTGTAGGCCCAAGTAATAAAGTGGGCCAAATGCAGTTCAAAATTGGTAACAGGAGTAAACAGGCGGCACTGCTTTGTTCAGTGGAGGAGAACAACAAGCAGCAGCAGACACCGTTAGTAGGCCCAACCAAACAAGTAGGCCAAATGCAGTTTAATATTCGAAACAGGATGAAAATTGCAGCTCAACTTTGTTCTGTGGAGGAGAAAAGCAAGGAGCGGCAGACACCGTTAGTAGGCCCAACCAAACAAGTAGGCCAAATGCAGTTTAATATTCGACACAGGATGAAAATTGAGGCTCAGCTTTGTTCAGTGGAGGAGAAAAGCAAGGAGCGGCAGACACCGTTAGTAGGCCCAACCAAACAAGTAGGCCAAATGCAGTTTAATATTCGACACAGGATGAAAATTGAGGCTCAGCTTTGTTCAGTGGAGGAGAAAAGCAAGGAGCGGCAGACACCGTTAGTAGGCCCAACCAAACAAGTAGGCCAAATGCAGTTTAATATTCGAAACAGGATGAAACTGGCAGCTCAGCTTTGTTCAGCGGAGGACAATTGTAAGGAGTGGCGCAGACAGACTTAGTAGGCCTAAAATAAAAAAGTAGGCTCAATGCAGTTCAAAATTGGTTACAGGAGTACACAGGCAGCATAGCTTTGTTCAGCGGAGGACAATTGTAAGGAGTGGCGCAGACAGCCTTAGTAGACCTAAAATAAAAAAGTAGGCTCAATGCAGTTCAAAATTGGTTACAGGAGTACACAGGCGGCATAGCTTTGTTCAGCGGAGGACAATTGTAAGGAGTGGCGCAGACACAGTTTGTAGGCCCACATTAAAAAAGTAGGCTCCAAGCAGTTCAAAAATGGTAACAGGAGTAAACAGGCGGCATAGCTTTGTTCAGTGGAGGACAGCTGTATTGAGTGGCGCAGACAGACACAGGTAGTAGGCCTAAAATAAAAAAGTAGGCTAAATGCAGTTCAAAATTGGTAACTGGAGTACACAGGCAACATAGCTTTGTTCAGTGGAGGACAGCTGTATTGAGTGGTGAAGACAGACACATGTAGTAGGCCTAAAATAAAAAAGTAGGCTAAATGCAGTTCAAAATTGGTAACTGGAGTACACAGGCGGCATAGCTTTGTTCAGTGGAGGACAGCTGTATTGAGTGGCGCAGATAGACACAGTTAGTAGGCCTAAAATAAAAAAGTAGGCTAAATGCAGTTCAATATTGGTAACTGGAGTAAACTGGCGGCAATGCTTTGTTCAGTGTCGGAAAATTGTAGCAGACAAAGTTAGTAGGCCCAAATAATAAAGTGGGCTAAATGTCTGCCAAAAAATTGTTCATAAGAGGGTGGGTTCCTCTGCTGAGTAGCAGACAGTGGTAGTAGGCGCAAAGTATTAACTGGTCTAAATGGAGGCCAGGGCCCCTGTATATTTTAACTATCATCTATCATTTCAACAAATTTGTATTGGCAGTGCCATTGAAGGATTTAACAGCACAGACGACACAGTGGTGGAGCAGGGAGAGGTAAGTATTGCAAGTGGTAGACCACTATTTGAGCAGGGGGGAACACTCTCTCGTGGGCGGCGGTACTGGCACAGGGCCCCTCATATTACGACGGTGTGTCTGACGTTGGTTGTTCACCACCACCGTCAGAGACACTTCTTTGTACTATGAGGGACCCTGTGCCAGTGCCATCGCCCAAGAGTGGGCACACCCACCTGTCCAGGCAAACGGCACTTGCACGGGTGCTTGCGCCAAGTGGTGACCACGGCCCTGTGGGGGGAGTCAGCCCATTTAGGGAGGTATAAAAATGGCCTATGGTGGACATTCAGCAGCTGCAAATGGAGGAATTGGAGCAGTCAGTAAGAGGAAGCCAAAAGCAAGACATTTTTCAGGCAAGCTACGTGTCAGCAGGGGAAGGTGGGGTAAAATAATTTGAAATTCATGATTGGTTCATTTTAATGAAGGTTAGATCATCAACATTTTGGGTAGCCAGACGAGTACTTTTTTCGGTCAGTATTGAACCAGCAGCACTGAAGACTCTTTCTGATAGCACACTAGCAGCAGGGCAAGCGAGCTCTTGTAATGCATATTCAGCCAATTCAGGCCAGGTGTCTATTTTAGATGCCCAGTAATCAAAGGGGAATGACCTGTGAGGGAGAACATCGATAAGGGAGGAAAAATAGTTCGGAACCATACTGGACAAATGCAGTCTCCTGTCGCTTTGAATTGATGCAGCAGTACCTGTCGTGTCTGCGGTCATTGCGAAATCACTCCACAACCTGGTCATAAAACCCCTCTGTCCAACGCCACTTCTGATTTGTGCACCTCTAACACCTCTGCCATGTTGCCCCCTGCAGCTCGTGTGAGAACCATCACCGCCGCTGTGTGCTAGAAATGCCTGAACCAAACGGTCTACAAGAGTTGCTTGTTTGGTAGCCAATATTTGCTCAAGGTTCTCATGTGGCATGATATTTTGTCATTTTCCTTTATATCGTGGATCCAGGAGGCAGGCCAACCAGTAATCGTCATCGGTCATCATTTTGATAATGCGGGGGTCCCTTTTTAGGATACGCAAGGCATACTCAGCCATGTGGGTGTTATGAACTGGTGGTTTAGGAGCAACATGGGACGTGCTCTGGAGGAGGTGGTACCTGTACTGACCGCAGTTCCTGAGCTTAACACAACACTAGAAGTAGCCGTGGGATGTTCCTGTCACTCCCTAGACACCTCGTCACAGCCGGAGGACTAACTACCCCTAAAGATAGAAACAGGAAAGCTATCTTGCCTCAGAGAAAATTCCCAAAGGACAGACAGCCCCCCACAAATATTGACTGTGAGTGGAGAGGGAAATGACATACACAGAATGAAACTAGAATGTAGCAAAGGAGGCCAATCTAGCTAGATAGATAGAACAGGACAGAATGCTGTGCGGTCAGTATTAAAAACTAGAAAAATTCACCACAGAGTTTACAAAAATCTCCACACCTGACTAAAGGTGCGGAGGGTAAATCTGCTTCCCAGAGCTTCCAGCATAACTGAATAAATCCATACTGACAAGCTGGACTAGAAAAAACATAGAATGTACTGAACGATTAAGTCCACAACAAGTGGAAAGCAAAAGAACAAAGCAAGGACTTATCTTTGCTGAACTGGTCAGAATATCAGGGAAATCCAAGAGAGATGTGAATCCAAGCAGGAACCATTGACAACTGGCACTGGCTGAAGGATAGAGCCAGGATAAATAGCCGAGCCAGAATAGACGATCAGTGGAAGCAGCTGCAGACTGCTAAATCCAAGGAGCAGCAGTTCCACTTAAATCCACCGGAGGGAGCCCAAGAGCAGAACTCACAAAAGTGCCACTTACAACCACCGGAGGGAGCCCAAGAGCGGAATTCACAACAGTACCCCCCTTGTGGAGGGGTCACCGAACCCACACCAGAGCCCCCAGGCCGATCAGGACGAGCCAAGTGAAAGGCACGAACCAAATCGGCGGCATGGACATCGGAGGCAACAGCCCAAGAATTATCGTCCTGGCCATAACCCTTCCACTTGACAAGATACTGAAGCCTCCGCCTCGAAAAACGAGAATCCAACATTTTCTCCACCACATATTCCAACTCCCCTTCAACCAACACCGCGGCAGGAGGATCAACAGAGGGAACAACGGGCACCACATATCTCCGCAACAAAGATCTATGGAAAACATTATGGATGGCAAAAGAGGCTGGAAGGGCCAAACGAAAAGATACCGGATTGATAATCTCAGAAATCTTATAAGGACCAATAAACCGAGGTTTGAACTTAGGGGAAGAAACCTTCATAGGAACATGACGAGAAGATAACCAGACTAAATCCCCCATCCGAAGCCGGGGACCAACACACCGACGGCGGTTAGCAAAACGTTGAGCCTTTTCCTGAGACAACGTCAAATTGTCTACCACATGAGTCCAAATCTGCTGTAACCTGTCCACCACAGAATCCACACCAGGACAATCAGAAGGTTCAACCTGCCCTGAAGAAAAACGAGGATGAAAACCAAAATTACAAAAGAAAGGCGAAACCAAAGTAGCCGAACTAGCCCGATTATTAAGGGCAAACTCGGCCAACGGCAAGAAAGCCACCCAATCATCCTGATCAGCAGACACAAAGCATCTCAAATAGGTTTCCAAGGTCTGATTAGTTCGCTCAGTTTGGCCATTTGTCTGAGGATGGAACGCCGAAGAAAAAGACAAATCAATGCCCATCCTAGCACAAAAGGCCCGCCAAAACCTAGAAACAAACTGGGAACCTCTGTCAGACACAATATTCTCCGGAATGCCATGCAAACGAACCACATGCTGAAAAAACAATGGAACCAAATCAGAGGAGGAAGGCAATTTAGGCAAAGGTACCAAATGGACCATTTTAGAGAACCGGTCACAAACCACCCAGATAACAGACATGTTCTGGGAAACAGGAAGATCCGAAATAAAATCCATGGAAATATGCGTCCAGGGCCTCTCAGGGACCGGCAAAGGCAAAAGCAACCCACTAGCGCGGGAACAGCAAGGCTTGGCCCGGACACAAGTCCCACAGGACTGCACAAAAGAACGCACATCCCGCGACAAGGATGGCCACCAAAAGGACCTAGCAACCAAATCTCTGGTACCAAAAATCCCAGGATGACCAGCCAACACTGAACAATGAACCTCAGAAATTACCTTACTAGTCCATCTATCAGGAACAAACAGCTTCCCCACTGGACAGCGGTCAGGTTTATCAGCCGGAAATTCCTGAAGCACCCGCCGCAAATCAGGGGAGATGGCAGAAAGAATCACCCCTTCTTTAAGAATGCCAACTGGCTCAAGGACTCCAGGAGAATCAGGCAAAAAACTCCTAGAGAGGGCATCAGCCTTAACATTCTTAGATCCCGGAAGATACGAGACCACAAAATCAAAACGGGAGAAAAACAGGGACCATCGAGCCTGTCTAGGGTTCAGCCGCTTGGCCGACTCGAGGTATATCAGATTCTTATGATCGGTCAAGACCACAACGCGGCGCTTGGCTCCCTCAAGCCAATGTCGCCACTCCTCAAATGCCCACTTCATAGCCAACAAGTCCCCATTGCCAACGTCATAATTGCGCTCCGCAGGCGAAAACTTTCTGGAAAAAAAAACACACGGTTTCATCAAAGAACCATCAGAATTCCTCTGAGACAAAACGGCCCCTGCCCCAATCTCAGAAGCGTCAACCTCAACCTGAAAAGAAAGAGAAACGTCCGGCTAACGCAACACAGGGGCAGAAGTAAATCGACGTTTAAGCTCCTGAAAGGCCTCAACAGCCGCAGAGGACCAATTCGTCACATCAGCGCCTTTCTTCGTCAAATCGGTCAGGGGCTTAACCACACTGGAAAAGTTGGCAATGAAACGGCGATAAAAATTAGCAAAGCCCAAAAATTTCTGAAGGCTCTTCACCGATGTGGGTTGAATCCAGTCATGAATGGCTTGGACCTTAACAGGATCCATTTCTATAGACGAGGGAGAAAAAATAAAACCCAAAAAAGAGACCTTCTGAACTCCAAATAGGCACTTAGACCCCTTCACAAATAAAGCATTATCACGAAGGATCTGGAATACCATCCTGACCTGCTTCACATGAGACTCCCAATCATCGGAAAAAATCTAAATATCATCCAAATACACAATCATGAATTTATCAAGATAATTGCGGAAAATATCATGCATGAAGGACTGAAATACAGAAGGAGCATTAGAAAGCCCGAAAGGCATCACAAGGTATTCAAAATGGCCTTCGGGCGTATTAAATGCAGTTTTCCATTCGTCACCCTGTTTAATACGAACAAGATTATATGCCCCTCGAAGGTCAATCTTAGTAAACCAACTAGCCCCCTTAATCCGAGCAAACAAATCAGAAAGCAAAGGTAAAGGGTATTGGAATTTGACCGTGATCTTATTAAGAAGGCGATAATCAATACAGGGTCTCAAGGAGCCATCCTTCTTGGCAACAAAAAAGAATCTCGCTCCCAATGGTGACGAAGACGGCCGAATATGCCCCTTCTCCAAAGACTCCTTGACATAACTCCGCATGGCGGCATGCTCTGGCACAGACAGATTGAAAAGTCGGCCCTTAGGGAACTTACAGCCAGGAATCAAGTTAATAGCACAATCACAGTCCCTATGTGGAGGAAGGGAACTGGACTTGGGCTCATCAAATACATCCTGGAAATCCGACAAAAACTCAGGGACTTCAGAAGAGGGGGAAGAGGAAATTGACATCAACGGAACGTCACAATGTACCCCTTGACAACCCCAACTAGTCACAGACATATATTTCCAATCCAGCACCGGATTATGTTCCTGTAACCATGGAAAACCCAGTACAACAACATCATGCAAGTTATGCAACACCAGAAAACGGCAATCTTCCTGATGTGCTGGAGCCATGCACATGGTCAGCTGAGTCCAATACTGAGGTTTATTCTTGGCCAACGGTGTAGCATCAATCCCCCTCAAAGGAATAGGGCTCTGCAAAGGCTGCAAGGAAAAACCACAGCGCCTGGCGAATTCCAAGTCCATTAAGTTCAGGGCAGCGCCTGAATCCACAAATGCCATGACAGAAAAGGATGATAATGAGCAAATCAGGGTCACAGATAAGAGAAATTTAGGCTGTACAGTACTGATGGTAACAGACCTAGCGACCCTCTTAGTACGCTTAGGGCAATCAGAAATAACATGAGCAGAATCACCACAGTAAAAACACAGCCCATTCTGACGTCTGAATCCCTGCCGTTCTGCTCTAGTCAAAATCCTATCACATTGCATAGGCTCAGGACTCCGCGCAGAGGACACTGCCATATGGTGCACAACTTTGCGCTCGCGCAGGCGCCGATCAATCTGAATGGCTAGAGACATAGATTCGCTCAAACCAGCAGGCGTGGGGAACCCCACCATAACATCTTTAAGGGCTTCAGAAAGACCCTGTCTGAAAATTGCTGCCAGAGCATCCTCATTCCATTTAGTGAGCACAGACCATTTTCTAAATTTCTGGCAGTATAATTCTGCCGCTTCCTGACCCTGACATAGGGCCAACAAGGTTTTTTCTGCATGATCCACAGAATTAGGTTCGTCATACAATAATCCGAGCGCTTGAAAAAAATGCGTCTACATTAAGCAATGCTGGATCCCCTGATTCAAGGGAGAATGCCCAGTCCTGAGGGTCACCACGCAGCAGAGAGATGACGATTTTAACCTGCTGAATGGGATCACCAGAGGAACGGGGTTTCAAAGCAAAAAACAATTTGCAGTTATTTTTAAAGTTCAAAAACTTGGATTTGTCCCCAAAAAACAAATCAGGAGTAGGAATTTTAGGCTTTAAAGCCGGAGTCTGGACAACATAATTTTGGATACTCTACTCTTGCAGCAAGTTGATCCACACGAGAAAACAAACCCTGAACATCCATGCCAGCGCCAAAATCCTGAAACACCCAGAGATTAAGAGGAAAAAAAGACAAAACAGACTACATAAAAAAATGGCTCAGAATTTTTCTTTTTTCCTTCTTTTGAGATGCATTTAATTTATTTTTGGCCAGTTGTACTGTTATGAACTGGTGGTTTAGGAGCAACATGGGACGTGCTCTGGAGGAGGTGGTACCTGTACTGACCGCAATTCCTGAGCTTAACACAACACTAGAAGTAGCCGTGGGATGTTCCTGTCACTCCCTAGACACCTCGTCACAGCCGGAGGACTAACTACCCCTAAAGATAGAAACAGGAAAGCTATCTTGCCTCAGAGAAAATTCCCAAAGGACAGACAGCCCCCCACAAATATTGACTGTGAGTGGAGAGGGAAATGACATACACAGAATGAAACTAGAATGTAGCAAAGGAGGCCAATCTAGCTAGATAGATAGAACAGGACAGAATGCTGTGCGGTCAGTATTAAAAACTAGAAAAATCCACCACAGAGTTTACAAAAATCTCCACACCTGACTAAAGGTGCGGAGGGTAAATCTGCTTCCCAGAGCTTCCAGCATAACTGAATAAATCCATACTGACAAGCTGGACTAGAAAAAACATAGAATGTACTGAACGATTAAGTCCACAACAAGTGGAAAGCAAAAGAACAAAGCAAGGACTTATCTTTGCTGAACTGGTCAGAATATCAGGGAAATCCAAGAGAGATGTGAATCCAAGCAGGAACCATTGACAACTGGCACTGGCTGAAGGATAGAGCCAGGATAAATATCCGAGCCAGAATAGATGATCAGTGGAAGCAGCTGCAGACTGCTAAATCCAAGGAGCAGCAGTTCTACTTAAATCCACCAGAGGGAGCCCAAGAGCAGAACTCACAAAAGTGCCACTTACAACCACCGGAGGGAGCCCAAGAGCGGAATTCACAACATGTGGGCCAATGTTCCAGGTGTCAATTCACTGCTTGTGCTGGGTTGAGGAGCACTGTCTTGCAAATCAACATCACTTGTCTCCCGCAAAAACCCTGTACCTGACCTTGCAACACCACCAGTTTCAATTGCCCCCTGAGAAGCAACCTCCTCCCATAAATATTCATCCCCATCATTCTCCTCCTCCTCCTCTTCGTCCACCACCTCGTCCAGGAGAGTTCCCTGAGCAGACAATGGCTGACTGTCATCAAGGCTTCCCTCCTCCTCGGCTGCAGACTCCTGCTCCTTAATGTGCGTCAAACTTTGCATCAGCAGACGCATTAGTGGGATGCTCATGCTTATGATGGCGTCGTCTGCACTTACCAGCCATGTGCATTCCTCAAAACACTGAAGGTCTTGACAGAGGTCCTGTAGCTTCGACCACTGCACACCTGACAACTCCATGTCTGCCATCCAACTGCCTGCCCGTGTATGTGCATCCTCCCACAAATACATTACAGCACGCCTCTGTTCGCAAATACTCTGAAGCATGTGCAGTGTGGAGTTCCACCTTGTTGCAACGTCGATTATTAGGCGGTGCTGGGGAAGATTCAGCGATCGCTGATGGTTCAGCATATGGCTGGAGTGTCCGGGTGTCCGGCGGATGTGCGAGCAAAGTCTTTGCACCTTCAGGAGCAGGGCTGGTAACCCCGGATAATTTTTCAGGAAGCACTGCACCACCAGGTTCAAGGTGTGAGCCAGGCAAGGTATGTGTTTCAGTTCTGAAAGGGCTATGGCAGCCATAAAATTCCTTCCGTTATCACTGACTACCTTGCCTGCCTCAAGATGTACACTGCACAGCCATGACTGAGTTTCTTGCTGCAAGAACACGGCCAGAACTTCCACGGTGTCTGTTATCTCCCAAACACTTCATTTCCAACACAGCCTGCTGACGCTTACCACTAGCTGTTCCATTATGGGACACCTCGTGTGCAACACTGGCAGCTGCAGATGGAGTGGTCGTGCGACTGCGCTCTGTGGACGAGCTTTCGCTTCTGCTGGAGGACGAGGAGGAGGAGGAGGGGTGGCGAATGCCTACAGCCAACTGTTTCCTAGACCGTGGGCTAGGCAGAACTGTCCCACTATGGCTGTCCCCTGTGGACCCTGCATCCACCACATTAACCCAGTGTGCTGTGATGGACACGTAACGTCCCTGGCCATGCCTACTGGTCCATGCATCTGTTGTGAGGTGCACCTTTCTACTGACTGATTGCCTCAGTGCATGGACAATGCGGTCTTTGACATGCTGGTGGAGGGCTGGGATGGCTTTTCTCGCAAAGAAGTGTCGACTGGGTAGGTCATAGCGTGGTACTGCGTAGGCCATCAGGGCTTTGAAAGCTTCGCTTTCAACCAACCGGTAGGGCATCATCTCTAACGAGATTAGTCTAGCAATGTGGGCGTTCAAACCCTGTGTACGCGGATGAGAGGATGAGTAGTTTCTTTTCCTAACGAGAGTCTCTTGTAGGGTGAGCTGCACTGGAGAGGTGCATATGGTGGAACTAGCGTAGTGGTGGTGGTGGACATGGTGGATTGAGAGAGGGTTGGTAAGGCTATTCTTGATGTTGACCTACATACAGTGTTTCCTACCAAAAACCTTGTGTTTCCCTGACTGCTTTGGCCTTGTGACGATACCTCCACATTTGCTGCTGGTGGTGTCCTAACTGATGGGCTTACAGTGAGGGAAGCAATGTAGCGTTGCTCACTACCTTCATTCTGAGCAGGTGCACCAATGGTAGGGGACGTTTGGTATTTAGTCCAGGCTTGCAAGTGCATGCTGGTTAAATGTCTACGCATGCATGTTGTATTTAAATTTAGGGGATTCTTCCCTCTGCTAAAGGTCTTTGAGCATTTCTTACAGATAACTTTGCACTGATCATTCGGATCTTGGTTAAAAAATTGCCACACTCCACTCTTCCTACTATGCAATACCTTTTCAGGCGTTGCACGCTGTACTACTTTTACCGGATGGCCACGCTGTCCTAAAACTGTTTTTTTGGTTGACAAATGTTTTTGGCCTGAGACGGGCCTGCCAGATGAAAGCTGTTGTGATGTTGATGCCTGCTGTGGATCATCCTCCTCCGCTTCTGAGCTACTGTCAGCGGCACCCTCTTCCCCCAATGTCTGCCAATCTGGGTCAACAACTGGGTCATCTATCACCTCCTCTTCAATGTCATGTGCACCTTTCTCTGTGTCACCGTGTAAGGTGCTATAGCGTTCGGGACGGCGCACCATAGTCTCATCAGGGTCAGTTTCTGGCTCAGTACACTGCGAGGACAATGTAGTGATCTGAGTCAATGGAACAGCATAATAATCTAGCTGTGGCTGTGCATCAGTGCACTCCATGTCCGATTCATCTTGTAATGGGCTGTTAACAATTTCCCTTTCTAACCCAGGCACCACCATCATTACCAGCTGCCAACGACCGCCCATGGCCTCTTCCACCAGACTTCCTCATTTTTGGGAAAATGTAACCAAAATAACAACCGTTATATGGTACTGTAAAACAAGGTAGAAGGTGTATCTAAACTTGTTGAGAATTTAAATCTCCCTTTTTTTGGGGGGAGACTGCAGCAAAAATCAGGCCCAGTGTATTACACTACACAATGTAAGTGGCAGAACGTGGCTGGCAGACATACGACAAACAGAACTGACGTAGATCCACTTAGTGGCAATTTAAATCTCTCTTTTTTGGGGGTGAGACTGCACCCAAACTCAGGCCCAGTGTATTTTACAACGCAATGTGAGTGGCAGAAAGTGGCTGGCTGATATAAGACAAACTAACAGAACTGACGTATATCCACTTTGTGAGAATTTCAATCTCACTTTTTTTTTGGACACAGAACCCAAACTCAGGCCCAGTGTATTTTACAACGCAATGTGAGTGGCAGCAAGTGGCTGGCTGATACACCACAAACTAAGAGGACTGAGGTATATCCACTTTGTGACAATTTCAATCTCACTTTTTTTGGGGGACACAGAGCCCAAACTCAGGCCCAGTGTATTTTACAACGCAATGTAAGTGGCAGAACGTGGCTGGCTGCTATACGACAAACTAACAGAACTGACGTATATCCACTTTGTGAGAATTTGAATCTCCCTTTTTTGGGGGGGAGACAGCACCACAACTCAGGCCCAGTGTGTAACACAACACAATGTAAGTGGCAGCAAGTGACTGGAAGATATCTGAAAAAATCCAAGGACTGTAGTACAATTTCTATCTCCCTACAATGATCTCAGGACAAGTATGGCAGCAACAAAAAGGACTGCTGCACACAAAAGTGTGGACAAATACACAAGATAACTGCAGAAAGGAGCAACAGGATTTTTGCTTTTAAAAAAGCAGTTGGTTTGCACAGCAGCGGTGCAAACAGCAATGCAGCTATCAGGGAGCCTTATAAGGCAGCCTAATAAGCTACAGAGCTGATGCACAAAGATATAGCCTCCACTGTCCCTGCAAAACAAAGGTGGTGTTGGACAGTGGAAATCGCTATAGCACAAGCGGTTTGGGGGTTAATCTTCCCTCCCTAACTATATCCCTGCTTCTGACGAAGCTGCAGCAACCTCTCCCTATGCTCAGATCGGCAGCAGTAAGATGGCGGTCCACGTGCACGCCCCTTTATAGCCCCTGTGACGCCGCAGAAAGCAAGCCAATCACTGTCATGCCCTTCTCTAAGATGGTGGGGACCGAGACCTATGTCATCACGCTGCCCACACTCTGCGTCCTCCTTCATTGGCTGAAAAATGGCGGTGAAAGCGTCATACGAAACGCGACTTTGGCGCGAAGATCGCTGACCGCATGGCCAATCCCACACTGGGATCGGGTCGGGTTTCACGAAACCCGACTTTGCTGAAAGTCAGCGATTTTTGAATTTGTCCGATCCGTTTCGCTCAACCCTAGTGGGGATGATAAAGGTATCCTCCCCGTGAACCGTGACAGGGGATATCCGACTTAACCCAATGACAAAGCGTGGCAGGGATGTATCAACTAGATTTAGTGAACGAATCCCTGCATAAATAACATTTATCAAGTAAAATCTTGTAAATGGCCCTATGGTCCGAGCACATGTGTATCAGGAGTAAGTACATCAATTAGGTTTAACTTTATATGTACAGGGGTTGGACAAAATAATGGAAACACCTGGAAACATCAACAAAATTTAGTTTAATATGGTGTAGGTCCACCTTTTGCAGCGATTACAGCCTTAATTCTTCAAGGTAAGGATTCATACAAGGTGTGAATTGTTTCCAAAGGAATTTTAACCCATTCTGCAGTTAAAAAACCCTCCAGTTCTTTGAGTGACGATGGCGGCGGAAATCGACGTCTAACTTGAATCTCTAAAATCGACCATAAATGCTCAATAATGTTGAGGTCTGGGGATTGTGGGGGCCAGATGAGATGCTCAACTTCATTAGAATGTTACTCATGCCATGCTTTAACGATTCTAGCTGTATGAATTGGTGCATTATCATCCTGAAAGATGACGTTCACCTCCAGGAACAGTGCTTGAACCATTGGATGCACTTGGTCGCTCAAAATGCCTAAATAATCTCGGCTGTTAATTCTTCCATGCAGGGATATCATTGGCCTGGCGGATCTCCACGAAATAGCACTCCAGATCATCACAGAACCTCCGCCATGTTTTACGGTTGGGAGAAGGCAGTCAGGATGGAATGCTTCTTTTGGCTGTCTCCAAACGTATACTCGCCGGAGGTCGGAAATAGGGAAAACGATGATTCGTCTGAGAATATCACATGTTTCCACTGCTTGAGGGACCAATTCTGGAGGTTTCTACACCATTCTAAACGCTTGGAAAAATTTGGCATTGAGAGCAGCGGTTTTCTAATTGCAGCTCTTCCGTGGAATCCAGATTTGTGCAGCTCCCGACGAACAGTTTTTGTGGAAACTGGGTTCTGTAGGTGTTCATTGAGCTCAGCAGTGATTTTCGGAGCCGTGGTCTTGCAATCCTCTCTCACAATTCGGTCTCTCTCAGTCAACTTTGACTTTCGGCCGGACATGTGCCTTGCTGCGGACGTTTTTCCTTCTCTTTCAAATGCAGTCATTACTTTGGAGACAGTACTTCTTGACACGCCAAGCATTGGACACTTTCTGTGACACTAGCGCCTGCCATACGATCACCAACAATTTGGCCTTTTTGAAAATCCGAGAGGTCTGCCATTGGTATCAGGTTCTCATCAATGTTCTTACAATTATGCAAAATAAACAGTTAATTTACATACTCATATCACATAACAAATAATCAACTACAAAACATTACCATATGTCACGGTTTGCATGTTTATCACATGTTCGAAGATTATGATGCCAAAACGTTAGGTGTTTCCATTATTTTGTCCAACCCCTGTATATTCCAATAGGAAAAGTTGCAAACATGATGACAGATAAAAAGAATTGTCAGTGGTGACAAAGGGCTGCATATACAGTATGTGCTTCAGCCTCATATGGAGACATGACAGATCATCTGAAAAGCAGAAAGCGGAAAAAGAGAAAAGAGGGAGGTGAGAGAGAGCTGAATCCCTTTTAAACACTGCACTATTACATGGTTAAAAAAAAGCTAAGAAGCCAGCGCTGTCTACGGTTAGTACGCAATACATAAAGTGCATTACATGGCTACCTAACGCGGAGGTTGGCACCCTAATAACCTACGCATTGGCGCTCCCACTCAATGGCGGCTGACCCTAGCAATAACTCTCCCTGTTAAACTCTGCCTTAAAGGAAAGAGGAGAATGAAAGCTGCTCATTAAGTCCTTTAGGAGCCATGGTTTGGTGGTGGAAAATCCATTTGGTCTCTCTCTGTAAAAGTAGTTTATCCCAATTTCCTCAACTGTTTGGTGGATAGATCCTATCTATCCACAAAAATTTAAGTACATTTGTGTTTCTTTGATGTACCAAGTTAATATGATTGGCTACAGGTGTGTCATTTTTGTTAAATGCGTCTCTCCGATGTTCACCCACTCTCTTTCTCAGTTCTCTTCTGGTTTTTCCAACGTATTCCAATCCACATTCACACATGGCCTTGTACACTTCTCCCTTTGTGCGGCAATTAATGACGTGGTGGATGGAATACGATTTACATTGCTGTTGAATTCTTTTCCTTGGGAAATAGCTCTACAGTTCTTACAGCTGCCACACCTATAGCATCCCTTGGTTTGTGCTCCTAGCCAAGGTGGATTTGTATGCGAGATAAAATGGCTCTGGACTAATCTATCCATCAGGGATCGGATACAGTGCCTTGCGAAAGTATTCGGCTCCCTGGAACTTTTCAACCTTTTCCCACATATCATGCTTCAAACATAAAGATACTAAATGTAAATTTTTGGTGAAGAATCAACAACAAGTGGAACACAATTGTGAATTTGAACGAAATTTATTGGTTATTTTTAATTTTTGTGGAAAATCAAAAACTGAAAAGTGAGGCGTGCAATATTATTCGGCCTCTTTACTTTCAGTGCAGCAAACTCACTCCAGAAGTTCACTGTAGATCTCTGAAGGATCCAATGTTGTCCTAAATGTCTAATGATGATAAATATAATCCACCTGTGTGTAATCAAGTCTCCGTATAAATGCACCTGCTCTGTGATAGTCTCAGGGTTCTGTTTGAAGCACAGAGAGCATCATGAAGACCAAGGAACACAACAGGCAGATCCGTGATACTGTTGTGGAGAAGTTTAAAGCCGGATTGGATACAAAATGATTTCCAAAACTTTAAACATCCCAAGGAGCACTGTGCAAGCGATCAAATGGAAGGAGTATCATACCACTGCAAATCTGCCAAGACCCGGCCGTCCCTCTAAACTTTCATCTCAAACAAGGAGAAGACTGATCAGAGATGCAGCCAAGAGGCCCATGATCACTCTTGATGAACTGCAGAGATCTACAGCTGAGGTGGGACAGTCTGTCCATAGGACAACAATCAGTCGTACACTGCACAAATCTGACCTTTATGGAAGAGTGGCAAGAAGAAAGCCATTTCTCAAGGATATCCATAAAAAGTGTTGTTTAAAGTTTGCAACAAGCCACCTGGGAGACACACCAAACATGTGGACGAAGGTGCTCTGGTCAGATGAAGCCAAAATCGAACTTTTTGGCAACAATGCCAAACGATATGTTTGGCGGAAAGGCAACACAGCTCATCACCCTGAACACACCATCCCCACTGTCAAACATGGTGGTGGCAGCATCATAGTTTGGGCCTGCTTTTCTTCAGCAGGGACATGACAGATGGTTAAAATTGATGGGAAGATGGATGGAGCCAAATACAGGACAATTCTTGAAAAAACCTATTGGAGTCTGCAAAAGACCTGAGACTGGGACAGAGATTTGTCTTCCAACAAGACAATGATCCCAAACATACAGCAAAATCTACAATGGAATGGTTCACAAATGAACGTATCCAGGTGTTAGAATGGCCAAGTCAAAGTCCAGACCTCAATCCAATCGAGAATCTGTGGAAAGAGCTGAAAACTGCTGTTCACAAACGATCTCCATCAAACCTCACTGAGCTCAAGCTGTTTGCCAAGGAAGAATGGGCAAGAATTCCAGTCTCTCGATGTACAAAACTGATAGAGACATAACCAAAGCCACTTGCAGCTATAATCGCAGCAAAAGGTGGCGCAACAAAGTAATAAGTTAAAGGGGCCGAATAATATTGCACACGCCACTTTTCAGTTTTTGAATTTCCACAAAAATTTAAAATAACCAATAAATTTCATTCAACTTCACAATTGTGTTCCACCTGTTGTTGATTCTTCACCAAAAATTTACTTTTGGTAACTTTATGTTTGAAGCATGATTTGTGGGAAAAGGTTGAAAAGTTCCAGGGGGCCGAATACTTTTGCAAGGCACTGTATATCATCCTGGTATGTGTCCCCTATTTTGCCACTGTTCTTTAATGCATAGAGCAGTGATATGGTCCCCTTCCTATACACTTAGAACCTAGGGTCTGATATATACACTGCTCAAAAAAAAAAAGGGAACACTAAAATACCACATCCTAGATATCACTGAATGAAATATTTCAGTTTTAAATCTTTATTCATCACATAGTGGAATGTGTTGAGAACAATAAAACATAAAAATTATCAATGTAAATCAAAATTAATATCCTATGGAGGTCTGGATTTGGAATGATATTCAAAATCAAAGTGGAAAATAAATTACAGACTTATCCAACTTCAGTGGAAATGCATCAAGACAAGGAAATTATGTTCTGTTGTGTGTGTGTGGCCTCCACATGCCTGTATGACCTCCCTACAACTCCAGGGCATGCTCCTGATGAGGCGGCAGATGGACTCCTGAGGGATCTCCTCCCAGACCTGGACTAAATCATCTGCCAACTTCTGGACAGTCTGTGGTGCAACGTGACATTGGTGGATGGTGCAAGACATGATGTCCCAGATGTATTCAATCAGATTCAGGTCTGGGGAACGGGTGGGCCAGTCCATAGCTTCAATGCCTTCATCTTGCAGGAACTGCTGACACACTCCAGCCACATGAGGTCTGGCATTGCCCTGCATTAGGAGAAACTCAGGGCCAACAGCACCAGCATATGGTCTCACAAGGGGTCTGAGGATCTCATTTCGGTACCGAATGGCAGTCAGGCTACCTCTGGCGAGCACATGGAGGGCTGTGCGGCTCTCCAAAGAAATGCCACCCCACACCATTACTGACCCACTGCCAAACCAGTCATGCTGAAGGATGTTTCAGATAGCAGATCACTCTCCACAGCATCTCAAGACTCTGTCACATCTGTCACATGTGCTCAATGTGAACCTGCTTTCATCTGTTAAGAGCACAGGGCACCAGTGGCGAATTTGGCAATCCTGGTGTTCTCTGACAAATGCCAAGTGTCCTGCACAGTGTTGGGCTGTGAGCACAACCCCCATTTGTGGACATCGGGCACTCAGACCATCCTCATGGAGTCGGTTTCTAACTGTGCAGACAAATGCACATTTGTGGCCTGCTGGAGTTTATTTTGCAGGGCTCTGGCAGTGCTCCTCCTGTTCCTCCTTGCACAAAGGCTGAGGTAGTGGTCCTGTTGTTGGGTTGTTGCCCTCCTCCGGCCCCCTCCACATCTCCTGGTCTACTGCTCTGTCTCCTGGTAGCGCCTCCAGCCTCTGAAAACTACGCTGACATACACAGCAAACCTTCTTGCCACAGCTCGCATTGATGTGCCATCTGGGATGAGCTGCACTTCCTGAGCCACTTGTGTGGGTTGTAGAGTCCGTCTCATGCTACCAAGTCACCCGCCTGGGCCGTGGGGTACTCGGTACCGGGTCTGGTCGCACTTAAAGTGGATGTCAGAGTGGCTGCGACCCGGTCCGTGGCCCTGGGCGCTCAATTAAAAGGGAAGGTCTTTTAAAGGGTTTAGTATTAAAGTTTGTGTTCGTGACGCCACCTGTGCGTTCTCGTTCAGAGGGGACCGACATTGCTTAAAGGGGTCCTCTGGGGTGATGTTGCAGCAAGATGGTGACACTTCCCACATGTGAAGTGGGGTCCCCAGGGCTCCCAAGGTGTATGGGCAAGGATGGTGTATGCCGGCAAATTAGTGGAGGACACAAAGTTGTAAAGTCTTTACCTGGTTTACTGTCAGTAGTAATCCACAGTCCAGGGTACCAGGAACAGGTGATGGTAGGGCCTTTAGGAAATAGTGAATTCCTCTCCCAGGTGAGGTCTGTAAGCCTTCCTACTCATGCTAGTGTGCGAGGTCCCTGCTGCCTGTAGCTGCTGACAAAGTCCTCTCTCTCCTGTCTTGGGACAGTTGCCTGTTTGATGGGCAACTTGAGCCATTTTATAGGGTCTCTATCATAACCCGGGCTCTTCAGGTGCTGTTTCACCTTCAGGTGTGGTGTGGGCAAATCAAATACAGTTCTATGCCCTCCGGTTCTGCCGTTTGTCTTGGAGTATGCCACAGCCTCGGGCTCCCGGTGCCTGGTTCCTGCGCTTCGGCTCTGAGGGTGCCCGGTCACAGTTCCCCTCTGAGCCCCTTTCCTTCTCCACTGTGCTCATTTCCTCAGTAGCTCCACCATTTTCAACCCGTCCGGTTCACTTCCTTTCCCTGGAGCTGCAGCTCAGTCCTGGCTGCACGGCTCCGCTGTCTGCTCTCACTGTTCCAGACTTCCTTCTCTCTCCTCTCCCTCCAACAGACTGACCTGTTCGGTCTCCCTGGACCAACTGTCTAACTCTTCCTCCAGACCAGAACACTTAAAGCTGGGGACGCTCCCCTGAATCCGGGTTCAGAGCTCCCCCTACATTACCACTAGTGTGAAAGCTCAACCAACATTCAAAAGTGACTAAAACATCAGCCAGAAAACATTGGTACTGAGATGTGGTCTGTGGTCCCCACCTGCAGAACCACTCCTTTATTGAGTGTGACTTGATAATTGCCAATAATTTCCATCTGTCTATTCCATTTGCACAACAGCATGTGAAATTGATTGTCAAACAGTGTTGTTTCCTAAGTGGACAGTTTGATTTCACAGAAGTTTAATTTACTTGGAGTTATATTCTGTTGTTTAAGTGTTCCCTTTATTTTTTTGAGCAGTGTATATAGTAATTCTATAAAATATATTTATTATCAGATCTGCTCTATTTATCAACAATTGTGTTCCTGGATTAAGGTGTATGTGACACTTCTAAAAGCAGTGTGGAAGTCACTGCTATGGGGGCATTGTGGAATTCACTGCTTTGGGGGCATTGTGGAAGTCAATGCTATGGGGGCACTGTGGAAATCACTGCTATGGGGGCACTGTGGAAGTCACTGCTGTGGGAGCAATGTGGATGTCACAGTATTGGAGAAGTATGGCTTTCTCACGAGAGAGACATAGTAACTGTTGCTGCTATGGGCATGATGGCAGGCTCTTTTATGGGGGCGCTGTGGCTATCACTATTAGGAGGGTACTATGGCTCTCTCAGCTATTATGGGGATACTATGAATGTCGCTGATTACAAATACTGTTGTTGCCACTGTTTTGGGGGCACTGTGGCTTTTGTTCTCAAGGGGGCACTTTCACTACCGTTATTAAGGGGTGACTACGACTGTCATGATTATGGGTCACCGAATGTCTGCCACTGTTAAACGGGCTCTGCATTAAACTCTTCCTTATTGGTGCAGTATGGCTGACACTCTGGCTGACACTGTTACACTGTCTGACACTGTTATTGGGGCACTGAGTCTGGCACTGTTACATTGTGGCTGACATTATTTGCCTTTAATGATCTGATTTTATGATACATCTGTGACTACTGGCAGCAGCACAAGGATTTATACAATCCCTGAGAAGCCTTTTCAGGATTTCTGCATAGGCCAGTGCCCAGCAGGTGTTCTCAATACACAATGAAATAGTTAAATGTGGCGCTACCAGTGAGATTGATACCGGCCAAGACTTTTCCTCCTTATCTGAATCAGTTACGGGAGAGGTATCGGTTACACAAATGAAAATATGGAGCTGGACTCCTGATGATGTGGATGGCCTGGAGTCATCTGGCCTGTGTACAATATAGGTGTGTCCCTGGGAGTGGAAACAAGCCATGGGCGCTGTACCTGACAGAGGCACGTAGATCACCGAGCCACAATTATCCCTCCTGTTAAGAGCGTTTTCCTATATGATAAAAATAGACTCATCATCCTCCTCAGTTAGGCTCAGGACATGCTGGGAGTTGTTGCCTCCCCCATAACTAGACAACGGCAGGTTACTGGTCAGTGGTCTAAAGTCCAAAAAGCATCCACAGGATGGTGGAAGTGAGCAATTCGACTCACGGAGTGTTGTCTGGCTCCCAATCTGACCTTCCATGGCGTTGTGGGGCCTAGTGAGCACAAGAGGCTCCCAAGGAGATGTCTTTGCTGCATACTATGGGGTGCCAAGGATGTTGATGCAAGACCTAGTAAGGGTCCTCATAAGAGGATATCACTGGGCCTTTTAAGGGACCTTGTATGTCGCAGGAACTAGTAAACACCAGGGGCGCCCAGAATGAGGTCACTGAACTCAATTGCGGAAGATGTTGCAGGACTTAGTGGGGAGAGTCCTAACATCACAGAGCCTACTAATGGGCATCAATGATGACGTCACAGATCCTTGTCAGGGGCATCATGATGTAGATTTTGGCTCATATTCCGCCCCAAAATTGACTTGAAAATTACCCAAAAAATGCTTTTTATTTGCAGTGTTGCTGATATTTGGGCCGCAGATTAAAAAGCCACTTCTGCAGTAAGATTCTGTCCGGAAAGAGAAGAGAATAGCCACATGTGGATTAGCGCCATCGATTAGGGCACGTGGACTGGTGGAAGTTCAGACTGCAAATCTTGGGCAGAAACCCAAATCAAAATCCTACCTTTTGGGCATATTCTAGAGTTGAGCAAAAATATCCCATTGTAAAAAATTCTCAAAGTGACTACTCTTAAAGGGACTCTTCCTCCATTACTCTTCCTACAGTTTATTTTGCCCTTCTATATTTTGATGAAATGCGACAATCTGTTTTCATGCAGGAACATCTGTGATCGAGAAAGTCTTGGAGTTTGTCCCTTCTAGTAGTCGGTTTCCAAGTAGGACATCTTTGTAGGGTGGCAGCGTGCCCATTAGGAACAGCCGTGATGCTTCGACGTAGTCGAGACCTCCAGTGTTAACGCTCAGCTGCCAGAAGCCATAGACTTCACATTAAGAGACAAGGTTACAGCTGACGTGTTTCATTATCCCGAGTGCAGGAAATATCCCTCTATGACAAGTGCAATAGAGCACAGATGTGCAGGTAAATTACTGCTGTCTGGTGCTGAAGAATAAACTACTGCTAATATACCATATATTGCAATCTCAAAGGCGCATAGAGCTGCTGCAGAACCTCATAGTGCACACCTCAGCTGCTGCACAGATTCTTCTGGCTGACCCTCCTGTTTGTAGGACCCCTCTGGTTTGACAGGCACATAAAGACAACCCTCATCTGGTCATACAGGTCCTGTCTGTTCCCCTTGAAGAGTGCATGGAAACAGGTGTGAGGGTTGTTCATCTGCTTCTGCACCTGTTCGGCTAGTCCTCATCCACTACTTAATGGGAAATTCTACTTTAAATTGTTTCTTACACATCGTAGAGGCAAGCCTGGAGACATCAGTGTTGGAGCCTACAGGGGAGATCAGGACTGGTTCCTCAGCCAATGGGGTTTCCAAAAGTCATATTTGGGCTCGTTGGGTTGTCAGGATGACATAAGTCAGGCACATATGAAAATACCCTGATGGGATTGATGGGATTCAATGGGAAGAACCTATGGAATCCTCTGTCAATGGATTTTCAGTTGGGTACTTATTGGGGTCTCTAGCACCTAAGAGGTCTTTGGTGGCATTGACTTCTGGGGATATATACGGTAAATGACCATAGGAACACTTAAGTGGTCATCCATATCAGGCACCTGTGAGGTAATTTCTGGAGATATTTCAGGAGATAGTTTAGGCAGATACTTACAGGAGTATCTGTGACTGGAACGTAAGAGGTCATTTCTAAATTTCTAACAGACACAGCACCTGAGGCAGACATTGAAACTTTGCCAAGCACCTATGGAGGCATCTACAGAACTTAGAAGGCCATTCTCACACTGCTACGCTAAGCAAAAACAAAATTAGGGGGGATCTGATTTCTAGGCCCCTGGCAACTTGCAGTAGTGGGAATAACTTTAACGGGGAATTCTTGACAGGTACGCAATGGTGCGTCTGGCACCTAAGTGGTCATTGATGGCAGGCAGACACTTCCGCAGGTATCAGGGACAATTACGGTACTTGGATGTGAAATAGTGCTGGATGCTGAATTTAATTAAATGAAACATTTCTGGAGATATTTTAAGCAGCTACTTACAAGAGCATCAGCAGCTGGCACATAAAGGGTCTTATCTGGCAATCCCATATAGGGCACTGAAAAGGTATCTCTAACAGGGTCCTAAGGGGGTATCTATAGCTGGAATTTATGTGGATAGTTTAGGCAGATACTTACAGGAGCATCAGCAGCTGACACATAAGGGGTCTTATATGGCAAACACATACAGGACAATGATGGAGTATCTATAGCAGGATCCTATGGGTTATCGGTGGCTGGAATTTATGTTGATGGTTTAGGAAGTTACTTACAGGAGCATCAGCAGCCGGCATGGAATAAGTCCTATATGGCAGGCACATATAACAGATACTGAAGGAATATCTGTGGTAAGATCCTTTGAGGTTGTCGGTGGCAGGAATTTATGGGGATACTTTTTTGTTGCAGATTTGCTGCAGATTTTGTGTGGATTATCAGCATTTTTTACCCCTGCAGATTTCTATAATGGAATGGGTACAAAAACGCTGCAGATCCGCAAAAAAAGAAGTGACATGCTACTTCTTTTAATCCACAGCGTTTCCGCACGTAATTTTCTGCACCATTAGCACAGCGGTTTTTTTTCACATTGATTTACATTGTACTGTAAATCACTTGCGGATCTGCAGCGTTTCTGCACCGCAAAAAACGCTGCGGACGCGCGGGAAATCCGCAACGTGTGCACATACCCTAAATCCTCCAGATTTTTCTTCTTCCCCTAGCACGGAGGCAGCACGGCTTGGGAAGGTCGTGGTAATGAAGCATCGCAGATTTAATTTACAAGAAAGACATAATTATCCTCATCTCTTGTACAGCGGGGAGACGGGAGCTGCGTCTCTGAAATACACAGATGAGATGGGAAACATCCACCATCGGCAGGAGCACATTGTAACCAGAAACCGATGGATAAGTTTTGTATTATGCAAAGTCGTCATACAAATTATAATAAATTAACCCCTAATTGTTTCACAGGTCCCTGGCTCTATGTCTGACCACCACTCCATCTATATATATAATTGTCTAAGGGTCACCTCTGTCTGTCTGTCTGTCCCGGAAATCCCGCGTCGCTGATTGGTCGAGGCCGCCAGGCCAATCAGCGACGGGCACAGTCTGGCCGAGAATTAGTCCCTCCCTACTTCCGTCCAGTCAGTGCCCGGCGCCCGCTCCATACTCCCCTCCAGTCAGCACTCACACAGGGTTAATAGCAGCGTTAACGGACTGCGTTATGCCGCTGGTAACGCACTCCGCTGCTATTAATCCTGTGTGACCAACTTTTTACTATTGATGCTGCCTATGCAGCATCAATAGCAAAACAATCTAATGTTAAAAATAATAAAAAAACAAAAAACCTGCTATTCTCACCTTCCGTTGTCCACCGATGCGCGCCCGGCTGCCGCCAGCTTCCATTCCCAGAGATGCATTGCAAAATTACCCAGAAGACTTAGCGCTAAGTCATCTGGGTAATTTCGCAATGCATCTCTGGGAACGGAAGCTGGCGGCAGCCGCTTGCGCATCGGGACAGCTTCGCTGGACGACGGAGGGTGAGTATATAACTATTTTTTATTTTTCTTATTTTTTTTAACAGGAATATGGTTCCCACACTGCTGTATACTACGTGGGCTGTGTTATATACTGCGTGGCTGCTATATACTACGTGGCCAGTGTTAGATACTGCGTGGGCTGTGTTATGTACTATGTGGGCTGTGTTATATACTACTATACTCTTACGCCCCGTATCTGAGGAAGCCAGTCAGGCGAAACAGCGCTGTCGGGTTCGCTGTGGAACACTCTCTGTTTGGAGTTTACATTTATGTAAGTTCACCTTTTTTGGCATTAGTTTTGGGCATGGTCCATTTTTTATAGCACAATGCACTTTATTTCAGCCCCATTTTTTCATTAGGAGGAGATTAATAGGTATTCATAACCATTGATATTATAGGAATTTGGTTCCATGATAATTCTCACCTAGGATTTATTGTATAGAACATAGGAGACTTAGAATATTATTGCATCATTTGTGCACATTGGTACCGGTAGCCTTTGTATATTTTATTGCCATATTTGCATTTCTCCCGCCTTGATGTTGTTCCCACCTATTTTATGAAGAGGTTTTCTTGTTAAAAATACTGTTTTTAATTATTCTTCATTAAAAATATAATTTTATATAATTGTTGTAGTTTGCTTAAGCCTCGTTTTTCCCTTATATTTTATATGGGGAATTTGGTTTGACATGGGCAGTGTTATATACTGCGTGGGCTGTGCTATATATTACGTGGATTGTGTTATATACTGCGTGGCTGCTATATACTACGTGGGCTGTGCTATATACTACGTGGGCTGTTATATACTGCGTGGGCTGTGTTATATACTGTGTGGGCTGTGTTATATACTGCGTGGGCTGTGTTATATACTGCGTGGCCTGTGCTATATGCAGCGCCCCAGAGTCCTGGTCGTTGCAGTACTGTTGCTCCGCCACTAAGGGGGGCTATGGTTCGTCTGATGGCACTGAAGGAGTTCACCTGACCAGGTATCACAGACACCAATACACTTCACAGTCTGGCCTCCAGGGGGAGCTAAGGGTGCTATGTATTAGGCCACTCCTCACAATCTGGTAAAACTGGGGGTTAGATAGGAAGTTAGACAGAAGCTGACTGGGTTGGAACCAGGCAACATCCTGTGGCAGAGGGTGTTGCAGGGGAAAGATTCAGGGGGGTCCCTGTCAGGGGTGGGATCCTGACAGAGGCCTAGCGAACAGGAAGAACGTTACGGGACCGCGCCTGCACTTCATTGCGGCGGTACCCCAAGAAAGGACAAGAAGCGAGGTTTATTGTGAAGAGTGAGAAACGAGATCAATGCAACAAGGAGATAACACCAGTAGGAGTCGTGCTGTAAGACCGAGGCAACATCCTACTGAGGCGCATAGCCGGTGGCCGGAAACGCCGAGGAAGTATTAGGCTCCAAGCAATACTTCAAACCTACGGCAGGACAGTCAGTTATAGGCGGGCTGTCTCACCTAAATCACCTAAGCAGACATAGGGGGCAACAGTGGGAGAGGGGCGACTCTAGGGTCCCGGAAGAACTCCAGGCCTACCCATCATACGGGTGCGTCCTAGCCATATCATCTGGGGGACGGAGAAGAACATCAGAATCAGTTGTGAGGGAACTTCAGAAACAGACACAACAGTTGTGAGGACTATCCCGTGGTGCTGAGCAGGGAAGGACTACAACACACAAGCGCTAGAAGGTAGGCACAGATTTCCACCTGCAAAGGGAACTCTGGAGGTGCCTTCGGACTGGCCGGTCTCAGATATCCCAGTTAACCGTACTCTGGATTGAGGATCCTGAAGCCTTCAGTAAAGAGGTAAAGAGACTGCAACCTGGTGTCCTCGTTATTCATCGCGACCTGCACCACACCACTATCACTCTCACCTTTCATTGGACGCCCCTCAGCAGGGTCACGGACCGGGTCTAGCCACCGTGACAATCCCAGAACCGAGACAGAAAGGCCCGGTACCGGGTACCCCTCGGCCCTGCGGCAGTGGGGGCGCTCCATATACATTACGTGGGCTGTGTTATAAACTACGTGGCTGTGTTATATACTGCGTGGCTGCTATATACTACATGGCTCCTATATACTACGTGGCCTGTGCTATATACTATGTGGCTCCTATATACTACGTGGCCTGTGCTATATACTATGTGGCTGCTATATACATACATACATACATATTCTAGAATACCCGATGCGTTAGAATTGGGCCACCGTCTAGTTCACTTAATAATAATCTTTATTTTTATATAGCGCTAACATATTCCGCAGCGCTTTACAGGTTGCACACATTATCATCGCTGTCCCCGATGGGGCTCACAATCTAAGTTCCCTATCAGTATGTCTTTGGAATGTTGGAGGGAATCGAAAAACCTGGAGGAAACCCACACAAACACGGGGAAAACGTTCAAACTCCTTGCAGATGTTGTCCAAGGTGGGATTAGAACCCAGGACTCCAGTGCTGCAAGGCTGCAGTGCTATCCACTGAGCCACTGTTATATGGAACTGACAGAGATGGCCTTCCCTTCTGTCCCATAGAAGTGCACGGCACTGTGGTCTCACATGCACGCTACCTCTCCATTACCTTTTTTTTATCGTGATCACTGTCACTTTATTAACTATCCTGTGACAACCCCATTAAGGGACCTGAACCTCGTTAATGTGGCTTCAAGCGTTTCAGGTTTGTAGACACTAGAATATATATAATTATTTGTTGTTCACTCATGACCCCGGATTTTATCTCCCAAGTCCCACTCCTCGCTCCTGGAATGTGACAGCGGTGGGTGTTACAGGAAAGGGTTAAAGGGTAAGGGGCTTAAAGAGAGGGACAGATTTAACCAACTTCTTTCAGTTCTCCAAGAGTCTCATACAAAGCCTTTTCACTTTTATTCAATAGGACAGAAGGCCGTAGTCAGGGACACAAGTCCTCACCAGACGCCCTCTACCCTCCTCCTGACACCCATGCACACCCCCTCACAGGGCACCACCATGCACACAATGCCCGCCTCTCCCTGATCATTGGACACAACTCAAATTCTCCAGAAGAATAGAGAGCAGAGCACGGAGGGTTAACTCCTTCTGCAGCTGAAGGCTCATTGTCCTAGGAGCTCCAGAAGGGGAGAGGAGAATGGGCGGAAGGAAGGGGTTAACAGGAAAAGAGAGACTGTAAATAAGTAATGAGGAGGCATTGTACAGAAATGTAATGTGATACATGTGTGGGGAAAGGAGGGATAGATAGATAGATAGATAGATAGATAGATAGATAGATAGATAGATAGATAGATAG